>NC_091264.1:39159385-39784385 GCF_042477335.2 Ovis canadensis | reverse complement strand
GTTGGTAAGGAATCTGCCTGCAATGCAGGAGACCCCAGCTCAGTTCCTGGGTCAGGAAGATCCCCTGGAGAAGGGATAGGCTACCCACGCCAGTATTCTTGGGCTTCCCTTGTGGCTCAACTGGTAAAGAATCCACCCGCAATGCAGGAGACCTAGGTTCAATTACTTGAGACATTTTCCTACCAACTGTCCCCTTCAAAATTACCATTTGAGCCAGGGACAGTCAAAGAATCTTGCTAATGTCTACCAACAAGATCACAATTTAAAAAGATTGATTTTTTGGGGGGGCAGGGGGTGGTGGTGAGCACGCTACACAGCGTGTGGGATCTTAGTTCCCCAACCAGGGGTTGAATCCAATACATCCCCTGCACTGGAAGCGCAGAATCTTAACCACTGGACCACCAGGGAAGTCCCTGATGGTCAATGCAGTGGGTTACAAACCCCCAGTGTTCAGAATCACAAGATAGTTTTTAAAATTTTAAATGCTCTAGCCTCATCTCTAATGGCAACCCACTCCAGTATTCTTGCCTGGAGAATCCCAGGGGCGGCGGAGCCTGGTGGACTGTCGTCTATGGGGTCGCACAGAGTCAGACATGACTGAAGCAACTTAGCAGCAGCAACAGCAGCAGCAGCTTCATCTCTAGATATTTGGATTTGGTTGATCTGAGTAAAGAATAGTTATCAGTATTTTTTCATGGAATTTTTTGAGATATAATTTACATACCATAAAATTCACACTCTCAAAATATGCAACTGAGTGGTTTTAGTGTCTTCACAAAGTTGTGCAACCATCTCCGCTAATAAATGAAGAACATTCATCTTCCCAAAAGGAAACTTACACCTGTTGACTGCCCATTCCTTCCTTCTCCTAAACCCTGGCAAACACTAATCAACTTTCCATCTCTATGGGTTTTGCCTATTCTGGACATTTCATAGAAATGCAGCCATACAGTGTGTGGCCTTTGGTGACTGACTTCTTTCACCTAGCATCGTATTTTCAAGGTCATACTATAGCATGAATTTCTACATCATTCCTTTTTATGACTGAATAATATTCCTTTGCAGGGCCTCCCAGGTGGCTCAGTGGTAAAGGATCTGCCTGCAACGCAGGAGACACCGGTTTGATCCCTGATCTGGGAAGATCCCCTGGAGGAGAAAATGGAAACCCACTCGAGAATTCTTGCCTGAAAAATCCCATAGACGGAGGAGCTTGGCAGGCTACAGTCCGTGGGGTTGCAAAGAGTCATGCACCACTGAGAGACTGAACAGCACAGTGGCAGTATTCCATTGCATTATTATACCACGATTTGTTTATCCATTCATCACTTGGTGGACGTTTGGATTGTTTCCATTTTGGCTATTATGAATCCTACTGCTATGAACATTCATATGCAAGTTTCTGTGTGGATGTATGTTTTTAGTTCTCTTGCGTATACATGTAGGAGTCAAATTACTGGGTCAGATAGTTACACTATGTTTAGGTTTTTGAAAAACTGCCAAACTGCTTTCTTAAGTGGCTGCATTATTTTACATTCCAACTAGCAACTTATGAGGGTTACAGTTTCCCCACTTTCTCCTCAATAACACTTGATATTATCTGTCTTTACAGTTAGTTATCCTAATGGGTATGAAGAAGTAGTATCTCATTGTGGTTTTCATTTGCATTTCCTTTATGACTAATAATGTAGGACCTCTTTTCAAGTGTTATTTCCATTTGTGTATCTTCTGAGCAATGTCTATCCAAATTCCTCATCTATTTTCCTATTGAGTTATATGTCTTTTTATTGTTGAGTGGTAAAAGTCGTTATATATTCTGGATACCAGAGTTAGATTTATTGATGTGTGTGTGTGTGTGTATATTTAGTTGCTAAGTCATATCTGACTATTTACAATCCCATGGATGGAGCCTGCCAAGCTCCTCTGTCCATAAGATTTCCCAGGTAAGAATCCTGGAGTGGGTTGCCATTTCCTTCTCCAGGAAGGAAGATAGCTAATATATCTAAGATAATTGATATCTAACATGGGCTTTACTGGTGGCTCAGTAGTAAAGAATCCACCGGCCAATCCAGGAGACGCAGGTTTGATCCCTGATCTGGAAAGGTCCCCTAGAGAAGGAAATGGCAACCCACTCCAGTATTCATGCCCAGGAAATCCCATGGGCAGAGGAGCCTAGAGGGCTGCAGTCCACGGGGTCACAAAGAGTCAGACATAACTTAGCAACTAAGCAGCAATATCTAGTATATGATTTACAGATATATGATTTATAAATATTTTCTCCCAGCTTTTGGTGAGTTGTCTTTTCATTTTATAGTGCTCTTTGCTGTGCAAAAGGTTTTAATTTTGATGGAGTACTATATATCTATTTTTTTCTTATTGCTTGCACTTTTGGTATCCAGTCTAAAAAACCATTGCTCAATTCAAAATCATAAGCATTTACACCTATGCTTTCTTCTACAGCTTTAGTTTGACGTCTTACATTTGTGCTTTTGATGTATTGATGTTTGAGGTTAATTTTATATATGGAATGAGGTAGGAGTTCAACTTCATTCTTCTGCATGTGGATATCCGGTCATTTTATAATCCTGATTCTGATCTCATTTCTGGTCACCAGCTGATCACTATTTCTGATTCTGCACCTAATTCCAGTGTGTGAGTGTTCCCCCTATGTCACCAAGCAATTTTCTGACACCATGTAAGTGTCCTACAGCTCAGCTCATTATCAGACCCATAGGTTGAGGGCTCGGTCCCATAAGACTGTCCCCTCCATATTTCAGATGCCAAAAGCCTGTCCAGATTATCACCTGGTCTCTGGCTGTCGATCAGAAGTTCCCACAACCCCCTGCTTGAGTTTTATTCAATGCTGGAGCAGCTCTCAGAATTCAGGAAAACATTTACTTACTATATTACTGGTTTCTTATAAAAGGATACGTTAACGAAAAAAAAAAGTCCCTCTTTATCTAGTTCTACAAGAGTTAAGTCACTAGCCACTGCAGTCACTGACCTTTTACCCTGAAAGGAGTTCAGGACAGAGATCACGAATGAGGCATTCTTTGTTCTGGAAAAACAGGCAGAACAGGCTTTTAGATAGTGATTTTCAGAAGAAAATGTATGTGTCTTCTCATATCTAGAAGAGCACCAAAATCATTACCAGAAGCGTCTGCTCCTCATGATTAGCAGCAGCCTTCCACTGAGACCTGTGCTTGGTTGCATGGACTCCCTTACCAAATCATGCTTTTACTCACCTCCCTCCCTATTTCTTGGAGAAGGAAATGGCAACCCACTCCAGTATTCTTGCCTGGAGAATCCTATGGACAGAGGAGCCTGGCGGGCTACAGTCCACGGGGTTGCAAAGAGTTGGACACGACTGAGCGACTTCACTTTCTTTCTTTCTTTCTCCCTATTTCTTCCCAGCAGTTCCTCAGAGCTACGTGAGCTATAGTCTTCACTTGCTCCAAATAAAACTGAACTCACAGCTCTTGAGTTGTGCACTTTTTTTTTCAGCCGACAGATGTAACACAGGAATAGCCAGATGGAAGAGATGCCTAGGGCTGTGTGCTGGGAAAGGGCATGGAACTTCTGTGCCTCCCGGGCGTGCCACCCTCCTTGCTCTCTGGATTGATCTCTCGATCATCACGTAGTGTCCTTCTTTGCTCCTGGTAACAGTCTTTATTTTAAAGTCCCTTTTGTCTAATATAAGTATTACTATTCAGGCCTTCTTTTTCACTTCAATTTGCATGGAATACCTTTTTCTCTCCCCTCGCTTTCAGTCTGTGTGTCTTTAGATCTGAACTGACTGCCTTGTAGGTAATTTATATACACGGGTCTTGTTTTGTTTTGTTGTTGTTTTTTTTTGGCCACACCAAGAGGCATGTGGGATCTTAGCTCCCGAACCAGGGAAGGAACCCGTCCCTCCAGCATTAGAAGTGCAGAGTCTTAACCACTGGACCACCAGGGAAGTCCCACAGGTCTTGTTTTTATATCCATTCAGCCACTCTATGTCTTTTGAATGGAGCATTTAGTCCATTACGGTAACTATTGATATGTATGTTCTTTGCCCTTTTGTTATTTGAGGGTTGTTTTTATAGGTCTTTGTTTTTTTCTTTTCTTCTTTTGTAATTTGATGACTGTCTGTAGTATTTGAATTCCTTTCTTCTTTTTTTGTGTATAGCTTATAGATTTTTGGTTTGTGGTTACCATGAGGTTTTTATTGGGCAATCTATATATATAGAGAGAGACTGCATTTGATTTGTTCTCTCCTCCCCTCACAATTACTATTTGATAATTATATTTTTCATCTGATTGTTTTATGTATCCCTTAATTGCTTATTGTGGATATAGATGATTTGTCCTTTAACCTTTCTAACAGCTTTGTGCGTGGGTGATTCCCACGCATGATTTCTTTCTGTCTGTTTACCTTTATCAATCAGTTCTTTCATCTTGCAGTGTTCTTGCATCTAGTTATGGCCCTTTCTTTTTTACCTAGAGAAGTTCCTTCAACATCTGTTGTTAAGCTGGTTTAGTGAATTCCTTTAGCTTTCGATTGTCTGTAGAGCTTTTAATCTCTCCATCAAATCTGGACAAGAGCCTTGCTGAGCAGAGTATTCTTGATTGTAGGTTTTCCCCTTTCATCACTTTAAATATATCATGCCACTCCTTTGTGGCCTGCAGAGTTTTTCTCGCATGTTATTTGTTGCTTTTCCCTTTCACTTTTGATATTCTCACTTTATCTTTAATTTTTGTCATTTTGATTACAGTGTTTTGTGTTATATTCCTTTTTGGGTTAATCCTATACGAGACCCTCTGCACTTCCTGGACTTGGGTGACTGTCTCTTTTCTCACATTAGGTGATTTTTTTAGCTATTATGTCTTCAATATATACTCAACTCCTTTCTCTCTTCTCCTTCTGGGACCCCTGTAATGCAAATATTAGTGCACTTGATGTTTCCCCAGAGGGCTTTTAAACTCCTAATTTTTTTCATTCTCTTTTCTTTTTTCTGCTCAGTGGCAGTGATTTCCCCGACTCTATCTTCCAAATCACTTATCTGTTCCTCTATCATTTAGTCTATATTGAGTCCTTCTAGTCTTATTTTTTCATTTCAGTTATTGTATTCTTCATCTGTGTTTGGTTTTTCTTTACATTTACTAACTCTTTGTTAAAAACACCTAACTTCTTGCTCTATGCATCTCCTCTCCTTGTGGTGACCCCAAGGACAAAAGAGCAGATAAAACTAAGGAGGGTCTTGGAATGCAGAAACGGAAAAACCAGACCCTTATCGTCCTTCCCTCCCCCATGTTGTGACTATTAATGGAACAGTATAACCTGTCTCCCCTCCTACCCCATAGGGAGAAGGTATTTGCCCTGCTCTTCCCTTGGGGTGCACTTTCCATCAAGCCTTCTTATCGCTTTCTATACCTATTTGTTCTCCCATCCTGAAACAGCCACGTGTAAGTCAGACCTATTTCCTTTTCCCTTCATAAAATGTAATTTCATTCCTCATACCTTCTTGAAAACACACATCCTACCTTCCTTAAGCAACCAAGAACTGACCTTTATATTAGCATTCTATAGATTGATGAACATAAGTACCAGTGATAATTTCTAAAATGGCGTCAGGATGGCGTCAAACATTATTCATTAATAGTCCAAAATCTTTAGTTTCTCTGTAAGAGGAAGTTAGTATTCAGTAATGAATGTTTCAGAATCTTATTTTATTTGAAAATGACCTAGCTATTCAATAAACTTCTGTCACTTGGTTTAGCACAACCCTAGAAATTCAGGTTACCAAAATCTAGGTAGACTGTTTTAGACAGACATTTTTAATCTTAACAGAGTTTATCTAAAAGCTCATATATCACTTACATTTTTTTTAAAGTTTCTTCACTCGAGTTACTTTCCTTGCTGACAAACTTGTAACAGAGATAACAATATAACAGTATTTAACTTAAAATAAACCTAGGCACAATGAAAATATTATGCCTAATGTTAGCAGCTCTTAGACATGTATATATTAGATTAGCAAACAAACATTTATACTAGATATTTAATATTGAATATTTCCCAGTTCACATGAATCTGAAATTCATTTTGGTTAATTTCTCTTGTATTTAGAATTGTCTGATTTGTAAGCGCTTACTTTTCTTTAGGCCAGTTAAATCAGAACTCATTTACAACTTCAGCAATATTATTAAAAAAAACAAAAGACACACTGAGACATGCATAAATCCAGACAGACAGACAGACAGAGATCTCATAGTTTCCCACTTGAGATTTAAAATATCTCTTTGACATCCCCCCACACTTTTTTTTTTTTAAGTTCTAATTTGCCCAAGGCTGAGATCTCAGGCAAAGTGGGCTGTGTATTTCAGGGACATGGAAAGGGTTAACTTCAAGCTTTTCCTTAGGCAGGCTTTTTAACAAGCTAGTTGTCTTTAATTACATATGCAAAAAGAACTAGTTTTGAAGCATAGAGGAGAGTTTATGATCCTTCAGGCTTTTGAATATAGGCGAAAGACCTAGACCAAAGGGAACCTCAGAAGCCTTTCTTAGAGATCATGTGGATATGAAAGGTAGAGCAGAGGTTATCTAGGAAATCTGATGGAGAGAAACAGAGGGCGACAGGAGATAGGGCGGCCGCAGAAAGACACATGTGGCGTGAGTCCCTCAAATCTGGATTCTGACTGAGGGCCACAAAGGAGTGAACGTAGGGAAACTCTGAGTCCTTTCCCTGCTTTTGACAAAAGCTAGTGTGCCATTCAGAGGCCGTTTTGCGGGGGAGGGGGTGCAGTTTGTACTGAGGCCAGGCCTTTTGCAGGGTCAAAATTTTCTAGTTTCTGAGAATGTAGCCAAGGGGTGAATCTGAGAGAGGCTCCCAAGACATACCAGAACCCATCCTTAGTCTATATGTTGTAGAAGGAGGGTACTGAGCGTCACCAACCGGCAAAAAGGCATCCCTTTTTGTCTCAGTTACATCTCCGTGCAACTAAAGGCACAAAAATGGCCGACCATCCCAACAGTCGCATCCAACAAGTGAGAGGTGACCGCTGAGAACCGTGCAGCTAGGGCACCATGTGACCCGGGCAAAGAGAGACAGAGATTCCTGGGAGCAACCGGGTGACTCACCATTTGGCGATTCCCTGAAATGTGGAAGGCACTCTTGGGATGTCTCAGAGGCAACACCTAGGCTCCTGTAAATCAATCTGGACCGAAAGGGAAAGATGTGTACGTCACAGAGAAGAAGGCTGAAGAATCCGCCTTACAATCCCATCAGGGAAGGGGTGGCCAGGGGATGATGGTCTCTGTTTTGCTTCAACCGCTATGTGCCTGACACAGTGCATGGAAGTTGTCTTGCTGGGGGTGGATGCCCTTGTGGCCTGATCTGTTCCATGTCCCCCTTATTCTCACAAGGGAGTCTTCATGTGGCAGGCGCCCTAATGGTTTTTAAGTGCCTGACCCGTGCCCACACAGTATTGGTTGGCCTAGTCCTCAGTTGGAAAGAAGACAAGGAAAGAGACCCTCACCCATTTGGGTGGCAGCTTCTGGGGCGCAGTGAGCAGTGGGGCCTTTGGAACACACCAGAGGGTAACCCTGGCCAGAGTTCCTCAGTTGCTTCCACAGCACTTGCCTGTTCGCAGAGGGTCCCTATGAGAAAGGAGAAGTGAGGAGGTGGGGGAGGAGACCCCAAGTCCCCATATGGGCCACCAAAAATGGTGTGATCTGGGCATGAGTTGGAAAAGAATTTCCAGACATGAGACAGAACAAGAGGGAAATGAAGTTCATTAGAGTGGGAGACGCTGCTAGAACAGCGGGCCAGCTCAAGGGAGAACTGACGTTGAACAGGGGTCCTTAGCCCACTTTTGTACTCAGGGTACAAGGAGTGGGATGGGGTCTTGTGGGTCGTTTGCTGATTGGATGAGGCATGTGTACTGGGTGGGGGAAGAGTAAGGCAAATACCTTCTCCCTGTGGGATAGGACAGGAGACAGGTTATACTGTTCTATTAATAGTTACAACATGGGGGAGGGAAGGACAAGGGTCTGGTTTTTCCATTCCTGCATTCCAAGACCCTGCTTGGTTTTATCTGCTCTTTTGTCCTTGGGGTCCTTGGATCACCACACTCCTCCCAAGCTCTTTGACGAGCTTTACAGTCATTGCTCTTAATTCTTTCTCAGGTAGCCTGCCCACCTCCACTTCACTTAGTTCTTCTTCTAGGGCTTTATCCTGAGCCTTTGCCTGGAACATGTTCCTCTGCCTCCTCATTTTGCCTAAATTACTCTTTGCATTTTCATGTATCTGGTAGGTCAGTTACATTTCCCAACCTTGGAGAAGTCGCTCTCGGTAGGGGACATACTATGTGTCTTAGCAATAGACTCCTTTCTTGTCACCCAAGCTATATGTTCTAAGGGTTCCTCCTAGGAGAGCTGCATGGGTCATTCTGCTGTGGCAGGCTGACTTTGTGGGCAGTCTGTAGGCCTGGTTGTCCCCTAGTCTGGTTGGTTACCAGGCCCTGCCTTATGCAGAGGCTGCCAGCTACTGGGTAGTGGAGCCAGGTCATGAGGTGGCTGACTGCAGAACCCCAGGGGGCTCTGAGGCTACTGCTGGCTCACTTGTGGGTATCAGGGTTTAGAAGTATCCAGGGCTGTTGCCCACCACAGGCAGAGCTGGGTCCTAGAGTCTGGCTGCAGGCCCCAGGGATTCCAGAGCTCTGGTGTCAGATCTCTGATGTGGGAGGCTGAATCCTGACACAGTTGGGTATGGAGTTCAGGGTGTCCCAAACTCATGGCCAGGGCCCAGCTGGCCCCAGAGCAGGGTCTGGCCCAATGTGGGCAGAATAGGTCAGTAGGCTGTGGGACTGTGGTTTTTCTTTTGCCCTGTGTCTACCTCCTGGTGGAAGAAACTGGTCTAGGGGCTAGAGCAGGCCTCCTGGAGGGCAGGTCTGGTGTCTGCCCACTGGTGGATAGAGGTGGGTCCTGTCCCTTTGGTGGGCAGGGCCACGTCTAGAGGCATGTCTTGGGGTTTCTGTGGGCTCAAGAAGTCTTTGGCAGTCTGTCTGCTGATGGATGGAGCTGCAGCCCCACCCAGTTAGTTGTTTGGCCTGAGGAACCCAAGCCCTGATGCCTGTAGGCAGCTACAGAAGCCAGGTCTTGGTGCTGAAAAGCTAGATGGGGGATTTCACAGTGGCTCCCCCCAGCACCAGTGTCCATGCTGTAAAGGAGCTCCCGACGTGGCTGCTGCTGGTGTCCATGTGAGCCACAGCCCCCCTGCATCTCCAAAGACTCCCCAGGACTAGCAGGGAGGTCTGGCCCAGACTCCTATCACATTAGCTTTTGTCCTGGGTCCCAGAGAGTGTGAAATTTTGTGAGTGCCCTTTAAAAGTGAAGTCCTTTTTTCCCCTAGTCCTTTGGGATTCCTAAGCCCCTCTAGCCTTTAAATCCAAATGCTCTGGTGGCTCATCCTCCAAGCACAGGACCCCCAGGCTGGGGAACCTGATGTGGTGCTCAGAACCCTCACTCCTGTGGGAGAACCTCTGTAATATAATTATTCTCCAGTTTGTGGGTCACCACCTGGAGATATAGGACTTGATTATATTGCAAGTACGTCCCTCCTACCCATCTCGTTGTGGTTCCTTCTTTATGTTTTTAGTCGTAGGAGATTTTTTCTGGTAGGTTCCAGTCTTTTTTCTCTGATGGTTGTTCCGCAAACAGTTGTGATTATGATGTGCTCACGAGAAGAGGTGAGACCTCCCTAGTTTCCCATCTTGTAGCCATCTACTTTCTGAACTCGGCCCTTTTGGGTTTTTAAGGAGACTTTGTTAATGAGGCATGATTGATTAAATCACTGGTTATTGGCAATCAATTCAACCTCCAGCCCCTTTCCTCTCCCCAGAGTTTGACAGAGTTCCTTTCAGAGTTGGGACTCAAAGTCCCAACATTCAATCCACTGGGTTGGTTCTTCTGGCAACCAGCCACCATTCTTAGGTTCATTCCAAATATCTCCTCATTTGCATAACAAAAACCATTATGGCTCTCATCACTTAGGATATTTCAACGGTTTGAGGAGTTCTGTTTTGCCCAGCAAATTATGCTCTGAGACTGTTATGCTCTGAGACTAAGATTGCTCTGAGACTAAGATTGTCTTTGCCAATAATTTGTTTAACGCAGGTTCAAGGCAGTAATTATAATTTAAAATAGTAATATTTCACAAGCCAATAATGTATGGGATAATTTCTCTTAATAAGCCAATAAAGAGATTTCATACGTCAATCTAATGATAGGTAAATTACACTATTGCCTGAGGCAGAACGGAGGTAAAAGAAGTCCAAATTTAGTTGAGATGTACCTTTCTATAGTTCTCAGTAGAGTCAGGCAATCAAGAGTGGGTTTCCAGTTGCCAGTGCAAACAGAAAATCCCTTTTGTTGCTAGAGCTCAATGCCAGCAGAGTGAAGCTGCCAGTGTTGGCCAGGAAGGTGGGCTGCTCCGGAGACCCTCTCTTGCACAGCTTGCACCACTCCTATGAGGAGTAGGCTCTCCAAGGCAAGAACAGATGTCCTTTCTCTTCCTGAGACTGCTGCGCAGTTTAACATCACTGCTGATCAGGAGTGGCCACGGCAGGAGCCAGGGTCTTTATTATTACTATTATTATTATTACTTTTGGCTGCACTGGATCTTGGTTGCTGCACCAGGGCTTTCTCTAGTTGCGATGCACTGGCTTCTTGTTGTGGTGGCTTCTCCTGTGGAGAAGCACAGGCTCTAGAAGAGCAGGCTTCACAGGCTCAGAAGCTGTGGTTCGTGGGCTCTAGAGCTCAGGCTGTCATTGAGGCACAAAGGTTTCGTTGCTCCAAGGCATGTGGAATCTTTCCAGACCAGGGATCAAACCTGTGTCCCCTGCATTAGCAGACAGGTTCTTATTCATGGTACCAGCAGGGAAGTCCAGGAGCCAGTGTCTTAAGCTTGTCGGAGAGCTACTTTGATCAACAAATAGCTTTGCCCAGACTGAACGCTCCCAGTGAATCTTCACAAATACCTGGTATTTAAAATTTAAATGTCCATTCTGTGTTGGCCACTTTTCCATATGTTCTGACCCATTAGCACCTCCGGCGGCTCCTCTCAATAGCTGAGCTCCTGAGTGCTGATGCACAATAGATGTCAATGACGTCGTCTTGACATAGCTTCCTCAAGATAAACAAGATCACTCTTAGATCAAAACTTAAGTCATAAACAAGCGGACTTGAACTCATAACCAATCCACAACAAGTTTAGTGCCAGAAACAGGGAGGACGACCAAACGTATCTTATTATAAATCACAATAGCACACATCCTATCACCATCAGTTGAAAAGACTATTCTTTCCCCACTGCATGTCTTGGCACTCTTGTAAACTGACCACGTAGGTTTATTCCTGGACTCAATTCTTTTCCATTGATTTGTATGTCTAATCTTACACTAGTACCAAACAATCTTGATGATTGTAGCTTTGTGGTAAGTTTGAAATTAAGAATCGTGAGTCCTAAACAACTTTGTTGCTTCTTTTCAAGAATGTTTTGACTATTTGAGGTCCCCTGAATTTCCGTGTGAATTTTAGAATCAGTTTGTCAGTTTCTATAAAAGGGCCAGACTGGATTTTGATAGGAATTGCATTGACTCTGTATATAAATCTGAAGAATATTCCCATCTTAACAGTGTTAAGACATCCAAACAAGTACTTGTTTCCTTTTGTTGAGTAACATCTTCCATAATTTCTTTTTTTTTTTCATAATTTCTTTCAATGGTGTTTTATAGCTTTCTGTGTAGCAGCAATTTTTGCAAAGCTCTTCAGAGAGTTATAATATGCAGCCAGTAAGGATCATTGTTTAATATCCTGAAAATTTTGTCCCCAAATCACAAATCTTAGGTTATGTGTCCATGTATGGCCCTGCTAGGCATAAGGAAGTGGGGCTGACTTTGACCAAGATGAAACACTTCTGAGAGATGTCCATTTCATGACCTTTCCTAGGACAAATCTGGCAGCAAAATCTAATTACACCATACAGAAAATCATAGAGTTGCAAAATCTTAAGAGGCATGAAAATTAATTTGTGTTGGCCCAGAGGGATGAGATCTATCCTGTTTTAGTGTCTGCTGAGAACAAATGTTCTTTGAACGATCTTTATCATTATAACCCATTCCCATGTTAACAAGTTCTCTCCTTTGGAAATATCCTCATCTACTACCTCTGCTTCCCTATTTATCACTAAATTTTGAATCCTCTGGGCTCTCCATCCCATCTGCACCAAAATTATGAGGTTTCTAAATTCTTATTATTACTACTTAAGGCCATTTCTCAGTGATCTGAGGAACATCTGTTCACCATCTCTAGTACAAAGATCAGAAGGAATTTGTTGTTTGTTTTTGGTTGTTTGGTTTGGTTTGGTTATTTCCTTCTGGCTCTTGATTTTCACTGCCTTCTAGACTGGACAAAATCACTATGAGATCTAAAGGGAATGAAGTGACCTTTCACTTTAATCCTATATTCTATGATCACGTCAGTGTCTAAGTTGGGCCCTGAGTAGCTGGACGTGTTGACTAAAAGTGCTTTCCTAGGACTTCCCTGGTGGTCCAGTGGTTAAGACTCTGAGCTTCCACTGCAGGGGGTGTGGGTTTGATCCTGGTTAGGGAACTAAGGTTCCCATATGCCATGCAGTATGGCCAAAAATAATTATCCTAACAAATGATCAGTCTATTTCTGGGGAAACTTTGTAACAGGTCAGCACATGGACTTATCTGTGGCTGTCATCTATTCTTGACTCCATATCACTCTCCTTCCTGTTGCTCAACCTGAGGGTCCCTCTAGGTCCTGACACCATCTGCTCTTCTGAAAGTCTAGTCCAGGTGAACTGCCTGGAGATTGAGGAGCAGTCTGGGTTTCAGAATACTGATGTAGAGATGGGGTTGAAATATAGGCCCAAGGTTCTCATCTTTTTCTTACTGCAATCTGAATGATGGGTGATGTTCACAACCATGCTACTCTCTCATGATCTATCCAGATATTGAAAAATATCTGGAAATATTTTATAGAGAAAAATAAGAAAATAGTACTACTGACCTTTTTTCTTTATTTGAGATTAATGAAATCATTTTATTCATCTGATGAGTCAGTCCTTTGGAATTTAAAAAATTATGATACAACATGGAAAACCACAGGGTTTGTCTAATTTTAAAATTTTATTTACAATGCAAGATGAGTTATTTTTCAATTCACTTCTCCACATGCATATTAACATGACAAGGAAATATTACAAGTGAAGAATAAGCTTAGATAAAACTTGTCTTAATATGCCATCTGTTGAGTTTTTTAAAAATTACCATTAATATAAATAAAATAAATAATATATATTTATAAATATAAATAAATATTTATAATGTAATAAATAATAGTAATGCTAATTTCAGTCACATTGTTTCAGTAATAATGACTGCATATTCTGTTGTTGTTTAGTTGCTAAATCATCTCTGACTCTTTTGGGACCCCGTGGACTGTAGCCCACCAGGCTCCTCTGTCCATGAGATTCCCCAGACAAGAATGCTGGAGTGGATTGCTATTCCTTCTCCAGGGGATCTCCCCAACCCCAGGGATCAAACCTGCATCTCCTGCATTGGGAGGCAGGTTCTTTACCACTGAACCACCAAGGAAGCCCCATTACATATTAGTAGTGATGTACATAGTCCCACTCTTGTTTACAAAGAGTATATGCATGTTGTCTACTCTTTATTTGTATTCTACTATATATCTATTCATGTTTCTCATTTAAAAGAAAATGAGAAATTTTCTCATGGAAAAACGTGTTACAATGATTTACACTTTTCTTAACAAGTAATAGTATCTCAGAAATGAGGGCTAATTTGGGGCTTGGGAGAAAATTTGGCAAGCTGTATGACTCTTTTCCAGTGGAAAAAAAAGCATCCTACCAACAGCAAAGGCACAAATCATAAAATAAATCATTGATAAGCTGGGTTTCAATTTCAATTAAAATTGGAAACTTCTCTGCAAAAGACAACATGAAGAGAATGAGAAGAAAAGCCACAAACTTAGAGAAAATTTTCAAAAACACATCAGATAAAGGACTGTTACCCAAAATATACAAAAAATACTCAAAATACAACAAAAAGGAAGCAAAAAACCCAATTTAAAAAATGGACCAAAGACCTTAACAGACACCTCTGTAAAGAGCATATACAAGTGACAAGCAGGGAAATAAAAATATACTCCACATCATATGCTATCAGGGAATTGAAAATTAAAATAACAATGAAATACCATTTTACATCTATCGGCATGGCCAAATCCAAAACACTGACATCACCAAATCCCACTGAGGAGGCTGAGCATCAGAAACTCTCATTCACTGCTAGGGTGGATGCAAAATGGTACACAACCACTTGGGAAGGAAATTGGCAGTTTCTGAGGAAACTGGACATACTCTTACCATATGAGCCAGCAATCATGAACAGTTGAAAACTTCTGTTCAACAAAATTCTGCATAAAGATGTTTTTGTTTGTTTGTTTGTTTGTTTTAAATATTTATTTATTTGGCTTCACCGGGTCTTAGCTGTGGCATGCAAGATCTTTAATTGTGACATGCGTGATCTAGTTCCCTGACCGGGGATCAAATGCCAGTCCCCTGCATTGGCAGCTCAGAGTCTCAGCCACTGGACCACCAGGAAGTCCTGCATACAGATGTTTTTGTCAGCTTTATTTATAGCTGCCAAAACTTGGAAGCAACCAAGATGCTGTTCAGTAGATAAATGGATTGATAAACTGTGGTACACACAGATAATGAAATATTATTCATCATTAGAAAGAAACGATCAAGCAATGAAAAGCATGGAGGAAGCTTACATGCATGTTACTAAGTGAAAGAAGAAAATCTGGAAAGGTTACATACCGTATGATTCCAACTGTAAGACATTCTGAAAAAGGCAAAACTATTGAGACAGTAAAAAAGGTAGTTGCCAGGGGTTGGAGGGTGAAGAGAGGGATGAATTGGAGGGATGAATTGGCAGATTTGGGGAGCAGTGAAAATTCTTTGTAAGATAGAGTAATGATGGGTTCAGTTGAGTTCAGTTCAGTCACTCAGTTGTGTCTTTGCAACCCCATGGATGGCAGCACGCTAGGCTTCCCTGTCCATCACCAACTCCCAGAGCTTTCTCAGACTCATGTCCATTGATGCCATCCAACCATCTCATCCTCTGTTGTCCCCTTCTCCTGCCTTCAATCTTTCCCAGCATCAGGGTCTTTTCCATCAGGTGGCCAAAGTTTTGGAGTTTCAGCTTCAGCATCAGTCCTTCCAATGAGTATTCAGGACTGACTTCCTTTAGGATGGACTGGTTGGATCTCCTTGCTGTCTAAGGGACTCTCAAGAGTCTGCTCCAACGCCACAGTTCAAAAGCATCAGTTTTTCGGTGCTCAGCTTTTTTTATGGTCCAATCCTCATTTGTCCAAACTCATAGAATGTACAACACTAAGAGTGAATCCTAACGTAAACTGTGTACTCTGGGTGATAATGACATGTCTGTGAAGGTTCATCAGTTTTAACAAATGGTAGGGGATGTTGGTAGGAGAACAACATCTCTGGTAAGGGATGTTGATAATGGGGAAGGCTGTGCGTGTGTGGAGCAGAGGTATTTGAGATATCTCTGTATTTTTAATTTGGCTATGAACTTAAACCTGCTTTAAAAAATAGTCTTTTAAATGAAAAAAAAAAATTAAAGCACACTACCTATATAAGAACTGAGAGATAAACTGAGTTTGCTCTGATTTTTAAAAATCCCAGTCTGATATAAAACATTAACTGCAACGTGTTTCACAGTTATTTAAGACTGAGACCCTCTGGTCTCGACTGATAGTCTCCGAATTTTTTTTTTTTTTTTGCACCCTACCATTAGAAAGTGTGATCCCGAAACCCAGTGCTCTGTGACAACCTAGAGGGGTAGGATAGGGTGGGAAGTGGAAGGGAAGTTCAAGAGGAAGGGTACATATGTATGCCTATGGCTGATTCATGTTGATGTAGGGCAGAAACCAACATAACATTGTAAAGCAATTTTCTTCCAATTAAAAATAAATAAATTTTTTAAAACATGAGCATGAACACCCCATATATATGTGTGTGTGTGTGTGTTTATTTTTAAATTACATTCATGTACCACTGTGCTGATAAATTCTGTACAGAGAGAGAAAGGAAATTTTTAAAAGGTGACATGAAAGTAAATACAAATCAAAACTTTAATATGTTCTTGTCCCATCTATATGGATTGTGCTTCAGAGACTTTGGCAAATTTATTTTCCCTCCAACTTTTAGCAAAAATAAACCGGAGAGTTATTTATGGGTCCACCAGGGAATATAGGCCTTAAATGTTGTTCTTTGGTTAAAAAAAAAACAGCAAAACTACTAAAGAGCAGGTCAGATATTTGCTTATCCATGTCATCTGTGTTCTGTGGGTGTCAGGAGGACTTTGGGTCTCCTTCAGAAGATTCCAGATTGGATTGGTTTTGACCTCTCTTGTGAACTCTGAAAAGGTAAAAATGTGTCGTCATGGAGACTTGCAATTTTTCTCTTATTTCCGCCCTTCTTCCCATTGTAGGAAGAGTACAGAGTGTTATGCAGCTTTCACAGTCTTTTCCTTTTGATGAAACATTGAAATGATGAATCTTTGTCAATTGTCTGTAACACAAGGTGTGTCACGGGATATTCATAGACGCCTGCATTTGACTTTTGATCTATTCTGTACTTTGTTGTTTTGTTATTCATGTCTCCAGTGTCAATGATATGGGAATTGCAGTTATTTCATCCTCAGTGAAACTGAACCAATAATAATTCATTTACTTTCCTAGCTTACTTTCTTCTGTTTAAAAATGTTTTTTAAAAAATTTATTTTTCTGTTTTCTGATTCACTGATTTCTGTTCTTATCTCAATTTCTGTTACAGTCCCTCAGTTTATTTTTCGTTTTTATTTACTTTTCGTTTTTTTGGCTGCATCACTCAGAGTGCAGTATCTTAGTCCCCCGCCTAGGGATTGAACCTGCGCCCCTGCAGTGGAAGCAGAGTCCTAACCACTGAAACTCCAGGGAAGTCCCTGGATGGTGCTATTTCCGATACGCTGAAACAAGGCGGTAAAGCTGGGGAAGCTCCAGGAGCCATCATTCCTCTGTAATCCAGAAGCCCTGTAAAGCAGTTTTAATTTTTTTTTCTATGCTGAAAACATAATCCTTCCTCTTATGATCTCTTTTTTTGTTTATGTTTAGAATGTCCCTCTCTCATTTATATCTTAATCTTTATTTTCAAATAAAATTTATATCTTACAGCTATATGGAAATCTTGAGGCCAAAACATTGGAATTAAGCTTGGTTTTGTTGTTCTTTTTCATATAATCAATGAAAATATAAATCATCTGTTGAATAATCTTTCCTTTTATCATTGGATAGTGATATTCTATCTCAAATACATATATTGATAGATACTAATAAATCTGTTTCAGGGCAGATCTTCTCTTCTGTTGTATTAATTTTTTTCATTCTTACAATACCACAACATTTAAAAAGCTGACATTCTGTGCTTTAATAAAGTGGAACAATAAAAATCTTGATTTTTCTCCTCATTCTATTTGGAATCATGTCCTCAAATGCCAACAACAAAACAAAATTCCACTGGGATTTTTTGATGGGATTGCCTTAATCTTGCAAATTAATTTAAGAATGATTTGTTCATCCTTTCTAGCAGTCAGGTTTTTTTATTCACCCAGGAATATACTCTACCTCTCCATTTCTTTCACCCTACTTGCATATTTCTTAATAAAGTTTTGGTTAGAAAGTGCCTTGTATATTCCAGAATGTTGTATGTTCTTCTGCTGCTCCTTTGAATGTATTTTTTTTCCACTGGTGTCCTTCAACTGATTATATTTTGGAAAACTAAGCATAATTTTGGATAATTTACTCAATTTCACCTTACTCTTAGGGGCCTTCTTATTTATCCATGAAGTATGTCCCAAGAAAAAAAGTTTTCAGTAAGAAAGAATTCACAGTTTCATTTGGTTCTCTGTTTTATAATACTTAAAATATTGTCATTTTTTAATATTTACAAGTTACCAAACTGTCCATCAGTTCTGTTCAGTTCAGTTCAGTCGCTCAGTCATGTCCGACTCTTTGCAACCCCATGAATCGCAGCACACCAGGCCTCCCTGTCCATCACCAACTCCCGGAGTTCACTCAAACTCACGTCCATCGAGTCAGTGATGCCATCCAGCCATCTCATCCTCTGTTGTCCCCTTCTCCTCCTGCCCCCAATCCCTCCCAGCATCAGGGTCTTTTCCAATGAGTCAGCTCATCGCATGAGGTGGTCAAAGTATTGGAATTTCAGCCTCAGCATCAGTCCTTCCAATGAACACCCAGGACTGATCTCCTTTAGAATGGACTGATTGGATCTCCTTGCAGTCCAAGGGACTCTCAAGAGTCTTCTCCAACACCAAACTGTCAATATAATCCTGCAATTTTTCCACTCGACTGACAAGGAGAATTAGCTCCCTGAGGACAACCATTAGTGCTTCCTTTTCCTCGTTGTATGATAGCCCACCATGTAACTGATTGAAGGCAAAAAGAGCAGGGGGCTGCAGAGTATGAGATGGTTAGATAGCATCACTAACCCAATGGACATATATTCCAGCAAACTCTGGGAGATAGTGAAGTACAGGGAAACCTGGTGTGCTGCGGTCCGTGAGGTTGCAAAGGGTTAAACACAACTTGGCAACTGAACAACAGAACAGTACTTCCTTTCCCTTGTTGTATGATATTCCACAACATGACTACACTAGTGTATTTGTCATCTTTCATTAATGGAAACTTAGGTGGTTTTCTGGGTTTTTTGCACGAGCAATGTTGCAATAAGTATCTTTGCCCTTGCTACCTAGGGCAGAGAGTAAGTGATGGTATATCAACTGAAATATTGATTTGTCATTGAGTTCCTAACCTATTTTCAAGGTCTTGTATCATTTTCATTATTTTTTCCATTGTTAAATAGTTAAACAAGATTGAGGCCCAGAGTTCTATTCTCAGACTTGAACTAGTTAACAAGCAGATCTGGCCGTTGTTTTCTTTATTGGGCAGGGTGATTCCTGGAAGCCTCTGGAAGCAAGCTGCTGCTGTTTGCTTTTTACTCTGGGCCGTTTGGCTTGGAACATTTCTAAGGCTGTTCAGTTCCTGTGCATCTAAATGGACGGCTGTTTCTGAGTACAGGTTGGTTGGTGGTTTTTAAAACCTGGACCCGGGCCTCTGTTTTTGGAGGACTGTGTTCTGTGTACTTGTGTTCCTCTGTACAAGGGAGCCTTATGTGCGGAGCCATTCATCACACCTCTCAAATGGGCCACAGGAGAGAAGCAATTTCCCTCCAACCCACTGGTTATTACTATAAGGCGAGGGCCTGAGCTGAAGTCAGTGAGGGAAACATTAGTTCTACTCATTTTGCATGGCTTAAATTCCGCTCTCCCATATCTCATCAATATGAAATACCCCTCACCCTCTTCCCCGCTGCATCCTCCCTTTACTCCTCATTTCCTCATCCAACACCATGTTTATTATTATGTACCTACCAGTCTAGGCAAAACATCGAGTAACCTGTACACTTGGATGTATGAGGAAGGGTGATGGAATATGCTAAAACTTCTTTGATGAAAACGGAGTAAATTTCAACTAAACAGACCTTAAAATTAGCTGTACTTTGGAATAAGATCATTCTGGATTCAAATCCCAGCTTTGCTTGTTCATAATAAGCAAATATTTACAATCAACCCTAAGATCTTGAGCCAGTTACTTACACTGGTGGAGTCTCAATTTTTTCATCACTAAATGAGTGTAGTAGTAGGTATCTCACTCAAGGTCATGAAAATATATGAGTTTGTTGTGAGTGCTCAACCAGTGATACCCGTTATCTTTATAGCAAGAGTTTAATATGAAATCCCACCAGGTTATAGACTAGTCTCTGTACTGATTTAGGTAAATCTCCTATATTGTTCTTTTAAAGCCCCATAAAAAGCCTGAATTCTCAAAGATTGACTCAGTTGGGTTTCTCATACTTTTAGGACTAATGTAAGGAAATTGATCAAACATCTTAATAAGATCATTGACAATAATCCTAGAAAGAAAGACCTTACTTAATGCTCCCAAATACTCCATTCCAGATTTGTGGGACTTGGGCATGGCATTCTCCAGATGACAGCCAGATCTGGTCATGAAAATCTGTGGCTTCAAACTTATCCTGCCTATGCCTGTCAGCCTAGTTGATGAGATCGCCACTGATCTAGGCTTGCTTCCCCCTGCAGCCTCTACTGGTTTCCCTACACGCAACTCAACACACACACACACATACACATACAATACAAACTTGTATTCCATGTTCCATTCTGATTCACATTTTCTCTGTTTCTTAAACACAACCTGTTCTCATCACCAGGGCACTGAGTACACTGCTTTTGCTGTCTGGAACACATTTTCTTCAGCTTCTTGCCTAACTTCTCACTTTAAATGTCATTTTCTCTGAGTGACGTTGCTGCACCCATCACATCTGGTGCTTAATTCCATCCAGTGCTCCGTCTGTCATCGTCATAGTCAGTTCATTTGTCTGAATCCATGTCTAAACAAAAAATTCTTTGAATACAGAAACTGTACCCCATCCTTTGCCACAGCACTGCCACACAGAAGACATCCAATCCATTAATTTTTCTTTTTCTTTGGCCACGCCACATGGCATGTGAGATCTCAGTTCCCCAATCAGGGATCAAACCCATGCCCCCTGCAGAAGTGCAAACTGTTAACCACTGGGCCACCAGGGAAGTCTCATCCCATCTGTTCTTGAATAGCTGAATAAATAGACTGGACATAGCATAACAATCTGGCCAATTTGTCTGAGCAGAATATTTATTAAGAGGAGTTTGGAAAGTAAGGTCAGAAAATAAGTTCATTTCCAATTTTAGAAGCTCTTAAATTTGAGTTCAACTAAGAGTTTGATCTATATCCTGTGAGCAGTGAAGAGCTATGAAAAAGTTTTAACCTTATGAAAGGACATGATTAAAATGTTTACTTAGGAATATTAATTTGGATGTGGAATGCCTGATAGAGAAAATGACTAAGAGACTACAGACAGGAGACTTGAGTTGAATCTTCAGTTTCTCACAAGGAGAAAAATGCCTGAGAAAGAGTTGATGACTGTGATCCTGAAGAAGCTTTGTGGGGCTTCCCTAGTGGCTCAGTGGTAAGGAATCCACCTGCCAATGCAGGAGCCACAGGACCCGGGAAGATCCCACATGCCGCACAGCAGCTAAGCCCATGCAACACAGCTATTAAGCCTGTGTTCTGGAGCCTGAGAATTGCAACCGAGCCCGCGTGGTGCAGCTACTTCAGCCCACACCTCTAAAGTCCGTGCTCCGCAACAAGAGAAGCCATGGCGATGAGAAGCCGGTGCACCGCAACTAGAGTAGCAGAGAAAAGCCTGTTCAGCAATGAAGACCCAGCACAGTCACAAATAAATAAGTAAATAAAATTACCAAGCAGATCCTTTTGTAGTTCATGAGCGTGATGATTGGGTGTTCACGCTGCTATGTGACATGTGCCTCCCCGCAAACCTTGTTACGACACCGGCACATTACCCGTCTGACGTAAAAAAAAAAAAAAAAAAAAAAAAAATTACCAAGCAAAGAAACTTCTTACGATAAGAACCAATTCTTCTTGGTCCTGGTTTAGTCACTAAGTCACGTCTGACTCTTGCGACCTCAGGCTACAGTCCATGGGATTCTCCAGGCAAGAATATTAGACTGGATTGCCATTTCTTTCTGCAGGATCTTCCCAACCCTGGAATTGAACCCGGGTCTCCTGCATTGCAGGCAGAGTCTTTACTGACCGAGCTACGAGGGAAACCTATCTATTTCTTAGTCTTATTTTTACCCACTGCAACCGATACAATGGCTTACATTTCACTGATGCTTAGTAATCGTCACTAAGTAGATGAATAAGGAATGTAAAAAAGAACAGATGCACAGGCTTTGGAAAGGAAGAGCTGATAAGACTTGGCTGGTTGTCTCTGGAAAGGTGTCATGTAGAAAAGAGGCCCTTTGCTAGAAACAGAGGATAAGGGAAGAAGATCCAGTTTATGTGAATCCAGGAATGCAACTTTTCATGGATGTTTTTCCTAGAAGGGATGGACAAAAAGCAATTCATTCTCATAATATCCTTAGGCCTTTGCAGCGTTCATAAGATTCCCCACTCTCCTTGTCACCTTAAACGGCAGGAAGAAATTGGCCAGGTGGTTGAGTGAGCCACCTGCGGTCGTAAAACCAGGAGAGGCCGTCCTCAGAACAGAAGCCAAGCCCCCTCCCGACACGGGATCCAGGGGAGAGACCATGCCAGCTCCTCTTTGAGCTAAGAGGCAAATGCAGCCTTTAACTAAGCATACCACGACGCTCCAGTTGTGCTACCCGCTCTTCAACTTTTCACCGAGGCTCAAGTAGATGAAACCCTAACTGCCTGACTTCTGAGTGAACAGCAATAGTTGAAAGGAAATAAATCCACACACTGCTCTTAGCAGAGTCCTCAGGTGGGCTCTTTTCCGGGAATGCTGTCTTGAGTAAAGACGTAAATGTGGTGAAAATGGCTAAATTACAACTAAAACAAAGGGTGCGAGTGAAGCCTGGTGATGTGCAGTCCAAACTGGGATTAAGTAAATGGTAATCATCCTTGATGCAGGTTCAGTTAGGGGTCTTCCTTTCTATCTATGTATCTTTCTTTTTTTAAGGCATAAAAATGTTAACTGTCACACATACTTGACCTGGGGTCTGTGGTCTTTGCCTGCCAGCTGTGAGCCACACACAGCCCTCCCAGACTGCCTCCTTTCCTCACAAATGCTCCGGCTGGGTCCCCTCATGTCAGGGATACTGGCTGCATAATACATGGGGCAGGCCATGGTTATTCATTCACACACAAATATTTATAGAGTGCCTGCTTGCCTGACACTGTGCTAAGCCTAGCAGAGGTGGCAAAGAATCATAAATCCCAATATGCAGAAAGCATTCCCTGAAACTGAAAGGAGCTTACCGTCTACTCTGGCAGACAAAGGAAGTAAAGCAGTATAAAACTGTATAAACATTACAAACACATGATAAGAGGTATAGGTGTCCCATGATACTATGCTAGGACTTTACAATGTGTGGGAAAATTCAAAGGTGGGTTGAGTCTGTAAGACAAAGACAGAGTTTATTTTTTGTTGGAAGGAAGATCTGCAGGAGGAGGACAGAGCTAAGCTGGGCTCTTTAGCCATCATTATCCAAACCTGGCCTGAGGCTAAGCTAAAGCTGTTGTATGAGTCACCAGAGATAAAACACTTAAACAACAGACCGCATGGCTTGCGCAGCCCAGCATCCAGTCCTGAAGCATTTTCCTTTGAATGCCCGACTGCTCTGATATCGCACAGCGTCAGCCTACTGTTGCACCCTTTATTAAGACTCTAAATTTACTGAATTTACTGTTTTAAGGCTGGTATGAGCTTTAGTTGTTGTTATGACTTCCCTGGTAACTCTGATGGCAAAGAATCTGCCCGCAATATGAGGGACACGGGTTCACTCCCTGGGTCAGGAGGAGCCCCTGGAGAAGGGAATGGCTACCCACTCCAATATTCTTGCCTGGAGAATTCCATGGGCAGAGGAGCCTGGTGGGGTACAATTCATGGGGTTGCAAAGATTCAGACATGGCTGAGTGACTCACACACACACACACACACAAACACGAATGATTAGTTAGATCTCTGCATAATTACTCAGCAAATGGAAGCCAGCTCTCCCTAGAACTCTGGATTATCAAGCCTCATCAGGAACCCCAAAGACCAATGGAACATGCCCGGCCTGATGAGTAACACCAGTCTAAGATTCCAGCAGACAGGAGATCCTTTCCCCTTCTGAGCAGAGCCCTGGTTGGGAGGAAATGCTCTGAGATGGGGTAGAGTGTTCCCTGTTCAGTCTATTTGTTTAGAAGTGGGGATAGACAATTTGGGGTCTAGAACTGTGTAAAGTTGCCCATCTTCTATCTCAATCCAGAAACTGTGATTTCAGTACAAGCTTGCCCACACCATGGTTGTTATAGAGCCTGGGAGCATACTCAAGGCCTTTCTACTGAAAGCCTTGGGCCCTTGTTTTAGCCTAGTGAGAAGAGGGTACCTAGGTCTGAGCTGGGCAGAGGGAAGGGAGTGATTTCAAGGGCAAATCCTTAGAGACAGGTACCACCCCTAGCCTCTTGTTCATCTGCAAACTCCTTTTCACCCAAGCTTCATCTGTTAAAAAAATATATATATACATATATACTTATTTATTTAGTTGGCTATGCTGTGTCTTTGTTGTGGAATGTGAGATCTAGTTCCCTCACCAGGGATGGAATCCAGGCCCTGGAAGCAGGGAATCTTAGCCCCTGGACCACCAGGGAAGTCCTGCTTCATCTGTTCTTGAAAGCTTTTCTGCCTGTGTCCCCTCTGAGCCACCAGGGTTCCCTGCCCTATCCTCTGTAACTGCACATTGCATTGCAACGTGGTGAGTCACTCACCCAGGTGAATCACTCCTTAGAGAGTTCCTAGAAGGAAGAGACTATCTTCAGTTCAGTTCAGTCACTCAATTGTGTCTGACTCTTTGCAACCCATGAATTGCAGCAAATTACCTTCAAATGCTCATTGCCTTCTTCATGCCTGGCACACCGTAAAGGTTTGACACAGGTTTATTGAAAGGATGAGTCCTTGGAAATAATAGTTGGCAAAGTTGTGGCCAAGTGTGTTTCTTAAGCTGGGTTCATCAGACTCCTGGAGCTTCTGGCACTCTAGAGGTGTTCTAAAGCCCCAGAGAGGTGTCTTGGGAACCCTCGTGGGAATGTGGGGGAAGATGTTCCCCAGGGCTCCTTCTCCTCCTGTAACTGTCTTTGATCTGATTGGTTCTGCTTTTGTGTTTTATATATTAGGGGCTGGGCGACAGTCCATGGAGGTCTCAAAGAGTTGAGTGCAACCGAGCACACACACACATCTGGTTTTGCTTGAAACTTGCTGGCAAACCCCTAAAGGTGGAGGGAAGAAGAGCCTTTGGGTCTGTATGGTACCATTTCAGCAGGATATCATCACAAGATAAAGAGGAGTGAGGCACTTGGGAGCATCTGAGAAGACCTCAGGAGGAGAAAGGTGGTCACAGGGGTCTCTGAGTCACGTCTCAGGGGCCTCCTTGAGAAGATCACCGGCCATGGGCCAGACTCCTTAGAACAGCAGACAAGGCCCCCCTTCCTCCTCTTGGTGTTTCCATTCCCTCAGTCTACACTGCGGCCACTCTCCCCTCAAACACAATGCGATCTTTCCTGCCTCAGTATCTTTGCACAGACTGTTTCCTCTTCCTGGAAAACTTCCTTCCTCCTCTCTATCTGGACCGGTCCTTCTTTAAGCCTCCACTGAATTGCCTGTCCCTGACGTGCATCCTATCTCCCTCGACCTAGACCGGATAGGAGGAGCCTTTATTCCCTGTCTTTCCAACTCAGCCTGTTTGTTACCAGTTGCAATCATCTGAATGTCTGTCCCCTTTCCCCCAGATAGGTTGTGAATTGTGATGAGAGAAGGGTGCTCCTCACTGTATCCTCTGTACCTGGCACAGGGCCACACAGCTAGGAGGGGCTCAACAAATTCTTAATAGATGAGATGGACAACCTCTCAGATGGTCCCCACATATCTCTACCTGCTGATGTTCACAGCCTTGTGTATTCTCCTTACCCTGAGAAACTTGTTTCTGAACCATGAGAAATGGCAACTGTGAGAGGATCTCACTTCCATTATCAGGTCATAATAGAGTATAAATTCCATCTTGCTGGTTACCTTCTCAGCTTGCATACTTTGATGAAGCAAGCTGCCATGTTGGAAATGATCACATCGCAAGGAGCTGAGGGAGTCCTCAGGAGGAGCTGAGGTCCAGTCCAACATCCTGCGAGAAACTGAATCCTGCCCACAACCACATGAGCTTGGGAGTGGATGCTTCCTGACTGGAGACTCCACCCCTGGCTGACACTTTGATTACAGCCCTGTGGGAGACACCAAAGCAGAGATCTCAGTTAAGCCACATCAGACTTCTGACCCTCAGGAACCAGGAGATAATAAATGTGTGCAGTTTTAAGCCACTAGGTCTTGGGGGTAATTTGATACACAGAAATAAACAACTAATAAGACAAACACATGAATAAATCAGTACACTAATGAATGAAACTGAAGACCTCCCCCAAAAAAGGAGGAACTTCAGACTTCGGGGGGATAAACTGAGTTGCTAAGTCAATAACAAGGGCTAATGTTTCCTGTTTTTTCTCCTGGCTGTGAAATCTAAAGATGGGATTCTGAAGTTTTGATTCTGAAAATTCTCCAGAGTTTTCAGAATCAGAAATCCATCAAGTCTGTAGACATTATATTTGCCCAAGTCCTATTTGACATCTGAGTTCTTGAGAAACCTATATGCAGGTCAGGAAGCAACAGTTAGAACTGGACATGGAACAACAGACTGGTTCCAAATAGGAAAAGGAGTACATTAAGGCTGTATATTGTCACCCTGCTTATTTAACTTATATGCAGAGTACATCATGAGAAACACTGGGCTGGAAGAAACACAAGCTGGAATCAAGATTGCTGGGAGAAATATCAATAACCTCAGATAGGCAGATGACACCACCCTTATGGCAGAAAGTGAAGAGGAACTAAAAAGCCTCTTGATGAAAGTGAAAGAGGAGAGTGGAAAAGTTGGTTTAAAGCTCAACATTCAGAAAATGAAGATCATGGCATCCGGTCCCATCACTTCATGGGAAATAGATGGGGAAACAGTGGAAACAGTGTCAGACTTTATTTTTGGGGGCTCCAAAATCACTGCAGATGATGACTGCAGCCATGAAATTAAAAGACGCTTACTCCTTGGAAGAAAAGTTATGACCAACCTAGACAGCATATTCAAAAGCAGAGATATTACTTTGCCGACTAAGGTCCATCTAGTCAAGGCTATGGTTTTTCCTGTGGTCATGTATGGATGTGAGAGTTGGACTGTGAAGAAGGCTGAGCTCTGAAGAATTGATGCTTTTGAACTGTGGTGTTGGAAAAGACTCTTGAGACTCCCTTGGACTGCAAAGAGATCCAACCAGTCCATTCCGAAGGAGATCAGCCCTGGGTGTTCTTTGGAAGGAATGATGCTAAAGCTGAAACTGCAGTACTTTGGCCACCTCATGCGAAGAGTTGACTCATTGGAAAAGACTCTGATGCTGGGAGGGATTGGGGGCAGGAGGAGAAGGGGACGACAGAGGATGAGATGGCTGGATGGCATCACTGACTCGATGGACGTGAGGCTGAGTGAACCCTGGGAGTTGGTGATGGACAGGGAGGCCTGGCGTGCTGCGATTCATGGGGTCGCAAAGAGTCAGGCATGACTGAGCGACTGGACTGAACTGAACTGAACTGATTGAAGCAGTCTGGCTTCAGAAGCCTTTATTATAAATGACTGTATTTTAAATCTTGATCTGAGTGGACCCTCTCAAAACATCTCTATCTCAGGTATATCTGGCTGCAAGAAGGGTCTCGTGTGACTTTGAAAATGGAAACAGCACTAATTAACTGGAATGGGTTAGTGGGCATTGATTGTTTATATAGTCTAGATGTAAATAATATAAAATCCTTGATGGAGCTGTAAATACCAGCTTAACAAAAACTCTCATAATTTATAATTTACCAGTGCATTTCAAGATGCCAACTTTCACCTTTTCCCTAGATTGATGGGCTCACTTCAGTGTAATAAAAGGGTGGGAAAAAATAATGATATACTTTAATGGGCTTCCCAGGTGGCTCAGTGGTAAAGAATCTGCCTGCCAAAGTAGGAGATGCGGGTATGATCCCTGGGTCAGGAAGATCCCCTGAAGAAGGAAATGGTAACCCACTCTAGTATTCTCACCTGAAAAATTCCACGGACAGAGGAACCTGGCAGGCTACAGTCCATGGGGTCACAAAGAGTTGGACATGATTTAGCAACTGAGCAAACACACGTTCTTTAAATGTTATGCAAGTTTCAACATCCGATTTTAATAGAGGTCTACAAGGAAGTTCCTCTTGTACATTGTAAATTCTCATATTTTTTCTTGCTCAGTTACATATGGGAAATATAATTGCCTGTTGAGTTTCCCTGGGTTAAGCTTATTTCAATAGTAACTACTAATTACTTGATCACTGTGGGATTGTAACTTGCCCTAACATTTAAAGTTTATTTGCTCTCAGATAAAGGGCATTTGCTTTTCCTGTTATTTATAATCATTTTCTTAATCTCCTAGCAGCGAACTCCCATTTCAATTGCTCATTATGAAAAACTCTTATTTGCTGTGTGGAAATGCAGAAACGTGCGTAATGGCGTGAGGTACCGTTGTGTGTATCCTGAAAAGAAAGGGGGCAGGCTTATTGAAGAAATCTGAATGTTGAAATCTGAGCTTGAAGACAGGTTACAGGCTGTCTATTTGAGTAGAAAACTTTTTTTTGTCTGTGTCATTTGTCATGTGGGATCTTAGTTCCCCACCTGGGATCGAACCCATGCCCCCTACTTTGGGGGCACAGAGTCTTAACCACTGGACCACCAGGGAAGCCCCTGGAGTAGCAAACTTTTAAAAATCACTCTTTGCAGAGGGATGTGTTGCACTTTTGGACTACTGGTTGCAAGACCATGATTCTTAAAGCTGCCATTTTAGAGGCCTCCGTCAAGAGACAATAGACCAGGAATTAAGATAAAGCATCTGTGAAGTTGTAATGCAAGTGCGCCAGAGCTGGAAGTCTACCCACACTGTGCTCAGGTGACCTGAGAAAGCAGCTTCTGACCTTCCCTCAAGCCCTTGCCTACTGACACCTTCTTCTGCTGCAATAATAAGTGAAAATGCTTGGGCTTTCTGATTTTGTTGCCCTTTCCTTTGTTTCCCTAAAATGGGATTGGGAGGAATAATCATGGGACTAGGGACAAAGGTCTAGAATCCGGAAGTGTCTCTCGTGCTCTGATCCCCACTGTTGCCCATTGCTGCCTCCCTGCTGACCTCTGCATATAGCTCAGTTGACTGGAGATCAGGGTTTGGGGCTGATTCCTGGTACCTGGGGGCTTCCAGGCAGGGCTTCTCAGTGTTAAAGAATCCTCTTGCCAATGCAGGAGACTCAGATTTGATTCCTGGGTCAGGAAGATCCCCTGAAGAAGAAGAAAAAAATGGCAGTATTCTGCCCAGGAAGTTCTGTGAACAGAGGAGCCTGGCAGGTTACATCATGGGGTCTCAAGAGTAGGACACAACTTAGCAACTAAACAACAACGTGGCTGCCTGGCTTCTGCAGCCTCTTGCTGGTGTTAAGCCCTCCAGGCCATGCCCTCTGTCCAGTCCCTGCTCTGGGGGATTAGCCCATCCTCCCTGCTGTAGGGTCAGCTCCCCTCGTGACAGCGGGCCTCTCTCAGCTCAGCTCCATCTTCTTCTCCCTTTCCATGAGAGGACGTCTAGGGCCCCTCCATGCCATATGGGAGCTGAAATAGTCATGGTGCTACCAGGCTTACTGAGGAGTGGCTACCTCCTAGGTTTGGCACAGGGAGGTGGCAAGACAACCTCACGCCAGAGTCCTAGCCATGAATTAAAACAAACAAAGAAATGAAATGCCCCTGCCCTTGGCATTCCTCTCCACCGCTCCCCCAGACTTCTCCTGAAATGGAGAGATGGAGTACCATGTGACTCACTTCCTGACTCACACGACTCTCTTCCCACCCCTTTATCCCTACAGGTAAGGAAGGGAACTTGTATTTCCCCTTTCTGAATCCCTGAGATCTCCTTACCAGCCCCGACCTCAAGGCTGAGACTTAATGACTGATAGTGTATGACAAAGACCCGCTTACCCATAAAGGAACTAATTCAGGAGGTATTTGAAAGATATCACACCTCTTCTATAAGTCAACGGAAAATATATCACCTGATTTGAAATGAGAATTGTATCTTGATTCTTTAAATCCACTTAGAAACGTATTGGATGTCAAGTATATGTCAGTCTTTAAAAATGATGAGCTTTCTTCTATTAATACATACTGCATGGTGACATTTATGACATTCAGTAAAAGGCAAAACTAGAGGGAGAGAAAACAGATCAGTGGTTGCCTGAGGTTGGGGGATGGGGAGAAGAGTTGATGACAGAGGGGAACAGAAGAACTTTTAGGGGTGATGCACCTTGATTGTGGTGTTGGTTACATGATTGTGTGTGCTTGTTAAAACTTGTGCATCAAGTGGGGTGAATTTTATTACACATAAATTAGACCTAAATAAACTTGACTTTTACCAAAAATGATGAGCTTTCACACTCTCTGCATTATAGCTGACATGTATTGAACATTTATGAATGTTAAGTAGTTCTACCACTTCGACTGCCTTAGCTCATTCAGTCCTCAAAATAACTCTGATTGGACAGAGCTATTGTTATCATCATCTCCATCTTACTGATAAAGGAACTGAGACCTAGAAAAGTTAAGTAACTTGCCTAAGGCCACACAGTGAGCACAGCTGGAACTCACACCTACATCTCTGTTGCCAAAGCCTGTGGGTTTCATCATGTTATATAAGTAAGTTTAGGCTGATAAATCTTTAAGAGATAAACTTGTAATGTCTATGTATGCCTATAACTTACCTTTCCCAGGGTAAGTTCAATCACATTTGCTCTTTGATCAGAAGAGCAACACAAACACACACACACACACATGCCCCAGGAATGTATTTCTCCAGTTTCCCTAATTCAACATCCTTAGTTAGACTGAGAGTTGCATTCCTGTCGGTGAACTAAGAATGAGTCAGAGCTGGGTAACTGCTGGTTAGGAGGATCTCCTGGAAATTTCCAGGAGCTGTGTGGCCCACCAAAGTTCAAACTCCTGACCAGGCCCCCATCCTATACTCTCAGGTGAGGTGAAGTCGCTCAGTCGTGTCCAACTCTTTGCGACCCCATGGACTGTAACCTACTAAGCGTCTCCGTCCATGGGATTCTCCAGGCAAGAATACTGGAGTGGATTGCCATTTCCTTCTCCAGGGGATCTTCCCTACCCAGGGGTTGAACCCGGGTCTCCCGCATTGAAGGCAGACGCTATAACCTCTGAGCCACCAGGGAAGTCAGATACTCTCAAGTAGGGGTCTTTTAGTTCCAACCCAGATACCTCCACAGCCTGGTGTAACAATGATGGTAGACTTCTCTGCTTTCAGAGACTCATACTCAAGTTCCTGTTCAGTTGACCAGGGTCTGAGAACTCCAGCTCCTGCTTCCTCTGACAGCAGATGAATGAAGCACTGTTCTCATTAGCTGCTGGTTGCTAGCACACCCAGATTTCTGAGAGAGTCTTCCCAGTTGCTTCTCTCTACAGCAGAGGGCTTTCCATAATCAGCCATGGAGTTCGATGGAGGACAGTGGTCAGTCAGTTCAGTTGCTCAGTCGTGTCTGACTCTTTGTGACCCCATAGACTGTAGCACACCAGGCTTCCCTGTCCATCACCAACTCCATGTGGCAAATTGTGAGAGCTCCAGGCTGATTCTCGCCAAGGGAAGGGGGCACTGAGGACCACATCTGGTCTTTGGTTCTCTCAGTCGGGAAGGTATGCTGTGCAGCTCACTTATCAGTGAGCAAAGTGGTCCAGGAGTGTGCATCATTACAACAGGCGTGGGCATGTGCTATGCTCACTGCCGGGAGAATCTAACTGGTCGTATATCAGTTTGCTCAGCCAGGGACCTTGGTTCAGAAGTAGATGGTGCAAACACACTGAAAGGGAAATGATTTACCGCAGCAAAGACTACTTTGTGTTTATTCTTATCTGCTTTACTTAGGGGACAATTTGGTCCTCTGAAGTACCAGTGAATCACCAATGCCCACAGGGCTGGAGGAAGGTGCTATGGAATCGGGAGGGGACCACGCAAGGCACAGCTTCACTCACCTGTCAGCAATCTTTATGGCACTCCTGGATCCAAGGGCAGGGTTGCTTACGTTGGGTGATTTGAAGGTCTATCATCTCAAAAATGCACTTTAATTCTCACTATTAAGGGGCTTGTTGTTAGATTTGGTCAGTTTCTGACAAAGATACTGAAGACTGGGGCAAGGCTGGGTAAGTTTGGATGGGATGGTGAGAAGGGGAGAGGTATGGGGGTCAGGACGAGACTGTAGGTCCAGAGCCTTCCCAGAGGCAATAGAGAGCCTCAGAGACATGCTCTGGGGTCCAGGACACCTTGACACTGAAAACAGAGGATTAAAAGTAGTCAAGGAGGGGGCTTCACTGGTGGCTCAGTGGTAAAGAATCTACCTGCCAATGCAGGAGACAAGGGGTCGATCCCTGATACGAGAAGATCTCATATGCCACAGAGCAACTAAGCCCATGAGTCTGTGCTCTAGAGGCTGGGAGCTGCAACCCACGCATCCTAGGGCTCCACAACAAGGGAAGCCTCTGCAATGAGAAGCCTGTGCGCCGCAACTAGAGAAAGCCTGCACAGCAAGGAAGATACAACACAGCCAAAAATAAATGAATAAATACTTTTTTTAAAAAAGTAGTCAAGGAGAGCCTTAGGAGACAAATTGGTCTGTAGTTTGGCCTGGAATACCACATCTCGACTACTCTAAACTGTCATCATTACCAGTTGTTCAGACCTGTGTATAGTTTTTCCCTTTTTACTATAGGAAGCCATGAAAATACAGGACACCTGATGGGGAGGATCCTGGATGTTGGTCAACAAAGGACCCAGAGGAGTCTTAAGACTGGAGACAAAAGAGCAAATGTCGCTTCTATTTACCTTTGCAACCTAGGCATGAAGGATGAAGATTATTCAAATTTGAGAGGGCCTAGCAAATAAGCAGTAGAGAGATCAGCCAAGGTAGTACCAGAAAACCAGTCTTCCTTCCTGAACAGAGGGTGGAGGGACCTGAGAAGGCAGCCCTCCTCTAATTTTATCTTCTCAAGCATTAGAAATCATGTGCATGAAACCTAGAAAGCCATCTTATATGTGAAACATAAAAGAACATTGCTGCATTTAGAGCCATCTCTTTTTCTGTCTCTTAGCAACCTGTTTTGTTTTTTCAATCCTCCTAAATCTTATTGTTTTGATATTCTTTTGTTTAACAAATAGGTATTGGTGATGGTATATGCAAACCTCTTTCAAAGTTTGTTGCTACCAGTGGGGAAAGATAGCAATTTCCTAAAACTGCTCAGTGCTCTATACTCAGATTGTGAAAGAAATATCAGGGTATTTAAAAAAAATGAGCACCTACTGTATACAAACACCCTGCTGATAATCCAGAGTCATGCTGCTCTAACACTTTCGAAGATGGGGAATCCCTGATGGAGAGGAAACATCCTGGGAGGGAAACTGAGTTATGAAGTTTCCATTTCCATGATTAATTCCACTCTTTCCAACCTCCCTCCCCCAAACCGCCTTTTTTCATCTATAAAATGCACTCACAGTTTATTGATTTCAATAGTCTTCTCATTGATTTGTAAACACAGATCAGGATGCCAGACCAACATTTGTGCAAACTGGCCTTGCTCACAGACGTAGAAACTAAAATAAATCAGACCTTGGGTTACAAGCGGTCAGCATGACCGCAGGAGGCAGAGTCAGGGTGCTCCCCAGGGGCTGTCTCCCTCCCTCCTTCAGTGCTAAGTGGTGATTCAATGCTGACCTGCATGCTGGCTTGGTCTCATCAACTCTAGAAGATCCTTGCCCTCCCTCTATCTCCCAGGGTTCAGTTACCTGCAGAGTGTACCTATTTATACAGTATTAGCTCTTAGATGTTAAAGATTCTATTCTGGTCCCCAGCACCAGAGGCAAGACCAATGCATTTCCAAAGTCCAGAATGTTTCAAGGCTAGCCTTTTTTAAAAAGTGGAAGCAGGGACTTCCCTACTAGTCCCGTGGTTAAGACTCTTCAATGCCGCTGCAGGGAGTGCAGGTTCCATCCCTGGTGTGGGGACTAAGATCCTGTGTACTTCAAGCCGCTGCTGCTAAGTCACTTCAGTCGTGTCCTACTCTGTGCGACCCCATAGACGGCAGCTCACCAGGCTCCGCTGTCCCTGGGATTCTCCAGGCAAGAACACTGGAGTGGGTTGCCATTTCCTTCTCCAATGCATGAAAAGTGAAAATTGAAAGTGAAGTCTCTCAGTCATGTCCGATCTTCCTGACCCAATGGACTGCAGCCTACCAGCCTCCTCCATCCATGGGATTTTCCAGGCAAGAGTACTGGAGTGGGTTGCCATTGCCTTCTCCGCGTACCTCAAGGTGCAACCAAAAAAAAAAAGTGAAAGCGACATAGGTTCATTTGTGGACAATTTGGGGAATACAGAAAAGCACAAAGAATAGACAGAATTTGCCTTTAACCATGTCTTCTAGTATTGTTATGCATACATATCCAAATCACCTTAAGACTGTATTTTAGAGCAAAATCTGGCCCTTTTCATATGGTTGATTCTGTTCTTTCTTTAAGATTACCCAAGACTCCCCATGAAATCTTCTTTATCCTTTGCTCTACCCTCTGACCTGATCATTAAGACCATTCTTGACAGAGAAAGAGGAGGGGACAGATAAAAATTCTAAATACAGGATGGCAGTCCTTTCCCAATGATTTGGATTGTGTAAGGCACTTTCAGAAAATGCAATTCCCCTGTTTTATTTTAGGTTTTTGGCAGCGGTGGTGTGTGTGGAAGGGAATGCCAGGACAGAACAAGAGTATCTCTTAGTCTAGAAGACAAACCTTAGGGGCAAGTAAGTCAGAAACGCAAGCCCCCTGCATCCCCCCAGACCTACTGGTTGAGAATCTGCATTTTCATGAGATTCCCAGCTACTTCCACACTCTGCACCTGAAGTCTAAGAAGCCCCGGCCCATGGAGCCCCTTTCTGGCCTTCCTCAGGTGGTACTGATTGTCAGGATTTGTACCTAACCTCACACCTCCTTGATGTTGAAACTAACAATAAAATCCCACCTCCACGGGAGTAAACACCTCTGGCTCGGGCCACAGCCCTCATTCTTCTGGGAGAACTCTATAAGTTGATCTCAATGCCCCTGCAGAGCTGGTCTAAATGGAAGTCAAAGGAGGTGGCCAACTTTTTACTCTGCACCCCGCCCCCTAAAGTCCTCTCCAGGGTCAGAGCTGTCATCATAAAGCATTCACCAGGGGGACAAGAGAGATTCGGGACCACGTTCTTTATTATATTTTTAAAGCTTATTTACTTTTTTTATTTGGCTGTGGAGGGTCTTTGTTGCTGCACGCGGGCTCTCTCTAGATGCCACAAGCCAGGGCTCCTCTTGATTGCAGTGCACGGGCTTCTCCTTGTGGTGGCTCTTCTTGTTGAGAAGCACAGACTCTAGGCACTCAGGCTTCAATAGTGATGGCACACAGGCTTAGTTGCTTCTCAGCATGTGAGAAGACCAGGGATTGAACCTATGTCCCCTGCATTGGCAGGCCCCACCAGGGAAGCCCTGAACAGCACTCTTTAAGTTCTGTTGGAAAAATATCCACCCAAACCCTCTCTCCCTGTCTGCACCACCCCACTGGCCTCATTTCCAGCCTCCACTGATGCCTTTAACCTTGGCGGATCTACCAGGGGCCCCACGGGGGCACAGGCGGGGACCCACGGATTGCAGCGACCCTAATCAGGAGAGCTGGGATCAAGGACTCTTGAGTGTGGTACTGCTGATAGAGGGAGAAGAATCAGTGACAGAAGCCAAAACAGTCGTGTCTGCCTGAGCCGTCAGCCACAACCATGTGTGCACATTGGGATGCGTGTCAGCCCAGCCTGGGGGAAGCCTCCAGAGGGCTGCTGCCATTAGGGCTTTGCTTGATGCCTCCAACCAGGCAGGCGGTGTCTGAAGCCCACCTGAAGAGGAGCATTCCCCTCCAGGACTAGCTGCACCCAGCAGGGAGGGGCGGGGCTTGTCATTCCTCTGTCTGCGCACAGACTTCAAAGGTGTCCCACAGCCTTTGCGCCTGGGCACTGCAGCTCCCTCTGGGTGCTGGCACCACATCCTCTCTGTCTGTTTGGCAGCATCAGAGGATCCTGCTGGCGCTCAGCCCCGGCCTTGGCTATCAAGCTCTCATCTGGCATCTCTTCTCTCCCGGGGTTGGCACCCTAAGCTCTGGCGTTGGATCTGCAAATCCTTCCGTGGGTGCAGATGGGACACTTATGGGGCCCCAGTGCCTGTAGCAATAGGGAGAAGGATGGTTAGAACTGGCTGCTTCCTAACCCTGGGGGAACATACAAATGTCACCCAATCCATCCTGGCAACACCGTGTTTATAAAGCAAGCAACTACAGTGGTCATCTTTCTAGAGGTTATGGTGCATAGTGAAAGTCGTTCAGTCATGTTTGACTCTTTGCAACCCTGGCCACAATTCTCCAGGCCAGAATACTGGAGTGGGTAGCCTTTCCCTTCTCCAGGGCATCTTCCCAACCCAGGGATCGAACCCAGGTCTCCCACATTGCAGGCAGATTCGTTACCAGCTGAGTCACAAAGAAAGCCCAAGAATACTGGAGTAGGTAGCCTATCCCTTCTCCAGACAATCTTCCTGACCCAGGAATTGAACTGGGGTCTCCTTTGCAGGAGGATTTCTTTACCAACTGAGCTATTAGGGAAGGAGATGGTGCACAAGGGGTCGAAAACTCAGACCCTGAGGTTGCAGAGGCCTGAACTCAAAACCTGGCTTCCCATCACTAGCTGGGTGCTTCAGCTCTAAAGTAGGGCTCACAAGCCCAGCTTCACAGGGTCCTATGAGAATTAAATGAGATGCTGTCTATAAAGCACAGTGCCTGGCAGTTAGTGTGTGCTCAGTGAGAGGTAACTGTCATTGTTGTTATTATTACGTAAAGAGGACAGCAAGTCAGGCCAGAAAACCCATGAATCAGCGCTGGGTTCTGGATCCGTTCTGGATCTGCCTTGAACCACCCTGTTCGTCTCTGTCTCCTCATCTGTAAGATGTGGATGACACTGTCTGGTGTCCTGACTTTGCTGTAGCTAACCCTTATCCATTCACACCAGGCACTGTTGTAAATGCTGCTTCTATTAATTCATTTCATCCTCAGTACATCCCTGTTTGACAAGTGAAGAAACCAAGGTACAGAGATAACCTTCCCAAGGTCAAGCAGTTGGTAGCAAATGGAGCTGAGATCCCAACCCAGGCCGCCTGGCCCCAGAGCTTGCACTTCTCCCTTTCTTACTGCGTCTCCGTTTTTCTCCACCAGCAAGTGTGACGGCCCAGTTGCTTCAGTAGTGTCTGACTCTTTGTTTGACCCCATAAAGTGTAGACTGCCAGGCTCCTCTGTCCATGGGATGATCCCAGCAAGAATACTGGAGTGGGTTGCCATTTCCCCCTCCAGGGGATCCTCCCAACGCAGGGATCGAACTCGTGTCTCCTGCATTGGCAGGCGGATTCTTTACCACTGAACTATCTAGGAAATTTACTTTTCTCACTGCGGGGAACCAAATGGTATTTTGATTATGAGAGTGCTTTGGGTGTGGGAAGTATAAAAACATGAGAGATTATTACCTTATTCAAGTCTCTCGGTGCTCGGTCTTTTTTTTTTTTTTTTTTGGTCATTCCCCTTGGCTTGTGGGATCTTAGTTCCTTGACCAGGGATTGGACCCAGGTCCCCTTCAGTGGAAGCTCAAAGTCTTAACCACTGGACTGCAGAAAGTCCCTCTTGGTGTTTAGTTTTGACCTGGAATCCTTACTCTTTCCTGGCAGGGTATAGAGCTGGGGGTTACTTTAGTTTTTCCTGAAGTCTTTTAATCACTGGATGTTGAGGTGAATTGTGTTCTCCAAAAAAAAAAAAAAACACCATGTTGAAAGTCTAGCCCCTCATACCTTAGAGTATGACTGTTTTTGGAAATAAGATCTTTTCTGGTTACGGCTGGGGATTAGTCTTAGAGGAACAGATTGCCCATAGTCCACAATGCCGTGTGACTGTATGGATACGAAAGTTGGACCATAAAGAAGGCTAAGTGCCAAAGGATTGATGCTTTCCAACTGTGGAGCTAGAGGATACTCTTGAGAGTCCCTTGGACTGCAAGGAGATCCAACCGATCAATTGTAGTGGAGATCAGCCCTGGGTGTTCTTTGGAAGGACTGATGTTAAAGCTGAAACTCCAGTACTTTGGCCACCTCATTCGAAGAGTTGACTCATTGGATAAGATTCTGATGCTGGGAGGGATCGGGGGCATGAGGAGAAGGGGACGACAGAGGATGAGATGGCTGGATGGCATCACCGACTCAATGGACATGAGTTTGAGTGAACTCCGGGAGTTGGTGATAGACAGGGAGGCCTGGCGTGCTGCGATTCATGGGGTCGCAAAGAGTCGGACACGACTGAGTGACTGAACTGAACTGAACTGAAAAATAATTTTACTGATTGATTGATTCATTTTTTCGGCTGTTCTGGCTCCTCCTTGCTGGGAGGCTTTTTCTCTAGCTTCCGGTAGCAGTGGCTCCTCGCTAGCTGCAGTGCTTGGGCTTCTCATTGCGGCAGAGCTTGGGTTCTAGAGCACAGGCTCGACAGCTGTGGTGCACAGGCTTAGTTGCCCTGTGGCATGCGGGATCTTTCCAGACTAGAGATTGAATTCATGTCTCCTGCATTGGCAAGTGTATTCTTTACCACTGACCCACCAGAGAAGCCCAGAAATAGGGTCTTGACAGAGGTCATCAAGTTTAGATGAGGTGATTAGGGGGAGCCCTAACCAGTATGCCTGGTGTCTCTAACAAGAAGGGAAAATTTGGGCATGGATGTACAGAGAGGGACAGAGGTCATGAGAGAATGCCAAGTGGAGGCAAAGTATTGGAGCCATCATTCCGCAGCCAAGGATCACTGAGGCCACCCGAAGCTAGAAGAGAGGCACAGAAAAGATCCTGTCGTGGCTGTCAGCATCTTGATCTTGAACTTCTAGCCTCCAGAATTGTGAGATGAAAATTTTCTGTTGTCTTAAGCCATGTAGTCTGTGGAACTTTGTACGGCAACCCCAGGAGACAAATACACTTACTAAGATCAAGGAGGTGGAGATGAGATAAGGACAGAGATGAATGGGAAAGTCAAGGCTGACGATGGGTGATGAGAGGATGCTGAGAGGGGCTCAACACTCCCACGTGTGCACATGCGTACGTGCGCTTTGACTGTGAAATCTGAGCTGTAGGCTCACCAAGCCTGCAGAACTTTCTTCTACAAGATCACAGGAGAGGTCAAGCAAATGTTCAATCTGTTCCATCTCCACCTAAACAGGTAGGAAGAGGTATCTTCTCCGGGAGAGCATTTAATTAAACCCCACCCCCTTTTTTCTGCACCAGAGGATGTGAGAAGTGGGGAGCTGGGCTCCCAAGACCCCCACATCAGTGAACAGCAGCAGTGGGGTCAACATCAGCCACGCTGACATTAGAGGTTTATTTCTGGTTGGCATGGAGGAATTCACTCTTATGCTATTATAACTTACTTTACAAAATTACATTCTGGTTTGTTTATTTTTAGGAAACTTTTGAATGAAATATAACAGACATACATGTCACAGATCCTAAGTGGACAGAAGTGTGTCTATATCTGTGTAAGCAGCATCTGGACAAAGACTGAGCCCGTCACTGTACCCCGAGGCCCTCCTGCCCCTCCCAGCCACTCACACGGACAAAGGAACCACTATACCGACTTCTAACATCACAGATGGATTTGCCTGTTTCCGAGATGATATGAATGGGATTCACAGTCCTCCTTTGTGTCTGCCTTCTTTCTCTGCACCTTATGTTTGTGAGATTTCTCTTCATCTCGCCTATGGAGCAGTTCATTCTCACTGCGAGAGAATAAACCGTGTTTCTGGTCTTTTGAATCAAATCAAGACATGCACAGAGAGAGAAGTGTCCTTACATAATTCAAGCTAGTCCTTTTAAAAAAACAAAACAGTTAAAGCCACTCAATTGCTGAGACAACAGCAAAACAAGTTAATTGATCTTTGTAAATTGGATCCAATTTATTGGCCCTCTTTTAAAGGCCACTTTCCCAGATCACTTTCAACCCACCCTTTCCTTTCCTGTTTCCCTGGATTCCCAAGCCCCAGTTATGTCACCCTGGGCTGACCCAGTCTGGACTTAGGGGAAGGGATAGGGGGTTCACTTGCTTGGATTTCCCCGGGTGAACCCATCTCCACCCCCAGAGGAACTGGGAGCCTGGACTATCCCTCACTTGGCTAGGAGGGTTTCTGTGCCTTGAGCAGTGTCAGAGCCGCCTTCACCCAGAGTCGAGGAGGCTGCCCCGCATATCTGAGATTTTGGAGTTCTTCCCTGCATCTGAATCGGAGATAAAGCCTTTAGAGCTCCAGTCCCTCCGAGGCAGGAGGGAGTCCGAGAAAGGGGGCGGCTCCTCTGCGGAGTCCCTCCCCTGGTGCCGTGGCTGAGAGTCACTCCCACAGCTCGCTCTCGGCCTCTGGCCTTCCTTCCCAAGAGCAGCCTGGCTGGAAAGGGTCTGCACCCCACCCCCACCGCACCCCCGCCCCGTCCCTCATCGTTCCAGGCCAGACCACAATTGGCCAGATTCCTTTATGCTGACCAGCCTTTCTAGGGGCTTCCCTTTGGCTGGTAGCAATGACTTAATCCCAAAATGCAATTTTCTGGGAGCCCCGATGCCGGCCTGAGCCCGAGTCCATATATGGTCTTAATACAACCCCTGGGCCCGGGCAGGGGTAGCGCTGAGAGGCCCTCTCCCTCCCCACGCCGCGCCTGCCCACTCCAGTTTCCAGTGACGTCAGCCCTGCACCCATAACAAAAGGTTAAGGCGGCCCCCCTCGCAGCACTTCTTTGTGCCTTTGGAAGGAGCAATATAGTTGTTGCTTCTTTTCAGGCTCCCCAGTTCCTGGGGGGCGCTTTCCCTTCAGGAATGTGATAAAACCGCGACACGACTGGTACTTTTCCTTCAGTTACTGCTCTGGCTGTGGGTGTGGGCAGGGAACTTGAGGAGAGAGGACAGTTACTTGCTCAAGCCCAGTTGCCCTGGACTGTTTTGAACTGGAAGCAGTCTCAGGGCCCCACCCTGGCATGGGGCAGAGTCCAGTTTTCGCAGACCTTAGTTGGAGCCTTGGCTGTGCCCTGGTCTCCACCCTCAACTAGTTTTTATTTGTTTGGCCTTCTGTATGAGTGAGAGAACTAAGACATTGTCAGACAGGGGAAAAAATACTGAAGTCTAGTTACCAGCTCTATTCAAAGCTCATTAGTAGATGAGCATGTTCTTTCTATTAGCATCCTCACCACCATTCTAGAACCAATTAAAAGTAAAGCCTGGGACTAGGCTCCAGCAGTGGCATGCTGGAGCTAGCTCAAACCAGCTGTGAACCTAATTTAAGTTTTCAGGAACTTTGCAAGCCTATGGTTAAACACAACAATTACTAAAGATTAATTTATATACAATTAAAATAGAAGCAACTGGATTTAAAACAAATTTTAAGAAATTATCAAAACTCATTCACTTCCTAAGGATTTTACTGTGTTTGCTGTTGTCTGTGTTCTTGAGGTTGAAAAAAAAGTGAAACTGTCAGTTGCTCAGTCATGTCTGATTCTTTGTGATCCCATGGACTATAGAGCCCACCAGGCTCCTCTGTCCATGGAGTTCTCCAGGGGAGAATACTGGAGTGGGTATCTGTGTTCTTGAGATTATTCACATCTATTGTATCTGTGGCCTTCTCTGGTGGTTCAGATAGTAAACAATCTGCCTGCAATGCAGGAGACCAGGGTTGGATCCCTGAGTCAAGAAGACCCCAGGAGAAGGGAATGTTGGTGGAAACCTCCTATAATGCAAACATCCTATGATGCTGCACACTGTTCAGTCTTCCCACATCCCGGTTCAGTAAGATCACACTGGGATGTTGAAATCAGCTATGATGGGGGTATTTAACCACTAGAAACTACAAATCAGACCTCCAACCCCCAACCCCCAAGGCAGTTGTTGACCTTGACTGTAGCTCTGAGAGGCCATAAGAAATGACTCACTCCCTGCCCTCAGGGTGCTTATAAGACATGGAAGGGGACAAGTCCAAATCCTTCATGACTTGAACTGCTCCGGATTTCTCTAAAATCCCAAATGAAGGGTGTCAGAGGACACAGGCGTTGCAGTCGGAGAGACCTGCATCCGTACCCCAGTTCTGCTACTTACTGGCCATGTCCCCTTGAATAAGTTACCTGATGTTTCTGAGTCATTTGCCAGGGAATAATAGCATCACAATATGGTTGCAAGGATTTAATGGTGAAGATATGCAAGTGCAGAAAGAATATTTCCAATTGAGGGACCAGCCTGAAGGGATGGTGTAGAAGCATACAGAAGTGGAAAGACTATTCAGGGAATGGCCAGCAGTCTGGGAATGTCTGGATATTACGATACACTGGAAGTATCAAGCTGGGCAGAGTGCAGGTAAGATGTGAAGCTGAAAATACAGGATTAACAGGGAGGGAAAAGCTGAGACTCCTTGGAGCAGCGCTGGGGAGACTGAGCTGCCTCGAGGGCCACCAGCAGTCCAAGTCACCAGGTTTGAAGGACACAGCAAGTTCAGGTGCGATTCCGACAATCCTCTCAACCAGGATGTACAGGAAGTTGTTATTGTTCAGTCGCTAAGTCATGTCTGACTCTTCCGGACCCCAAGGACTACAGCACACCACTCTTTCCTGTCCTTCACTATCTAGAAATTGAGTTTGCTCAAATTCATGTCCATTGAGTTAGGGGTGTTATCTAACCATCTCATCCTCTGCCTCCCACTTCTCCTGCCCTCAGTCTTTCCCAGCATCAGAGTCTTTCCCGTGAGTCGGCTCTTCACTTATGGTAGTCAAAGTATTGGAGCTTCAGCTTCAGCATCAGTTCTTCCAATGAATATATTCAGGGTTGATTTCCTTTAGGATTGACTAGTTTGATCTCCTTGCAGTCCAAGGGACTCTCAAGAGTATCCTCCAGCTCCACAGTTCAAAAGCATCAATGCTTTGGCACTCAGCTTTCTTTATGGTCCAACTCTCATATCTGTGCAGTCTGGCACACGGCATTGTAGACTATGGGCAATCTGTTCCTCTAAGACTGATCCCCAGGTGTAACCAGAAATACAGGGTCCTCCTCCTGCCCTAAAGAGAGGGCCAACAAGCCATGAAATTAAAAGACGCTTACTCCTTGGAAGGAAAGTTATGACCAACCTAGATAGCATATTCAAAAGCAGAGACCTTACTTTGCCAACAAAGGTCCGTCTAGTCAAGGCTATAGTTTTTCCAGTGGTCATGTATGGATGTGAGAGTTGGACTGTGAGGAAAGCTGAGCACTGAAGAAATGATGCTTTTGAACTGTTGTGTTGGAGAATACTCTTGAGAGTCCCTTGGACTGCAGGGAGATCCGGCCGGTCCACTCTGAGGGAGATCAGCCCTGGGTGTTCTTTGGAGGGACTGATGCTGAAGCTGAAGCTCCAGTGCTTTGGCCACCTCATGTGAAGAGCTGACTCACTGGAGGAGGCTCTGATGCTGGGAGGGATTGGGGGCAGGAAAAGGAGGGGACGACAGAGGATGAGCTGGTTGGATGGCATCACCAACTTGATGCACGTGAGTTTGAGTGAACTCCCGGAGTTGGTGGTGGACAGGGAGGCCTGGCGTGCTGCGATTCATCGGGTCGCAAACAGTTGGACACAACTGAGCGACTGAACCAAACTGAACTGAAAATAGGTGGGAAAGAGAGGGAAGATTCATTTTGAGGAAGCAAATATCTACACTGAAATTTTAGTAAATCTATGTATAATTGAAATTTCATGTCAATGGATTTGGTAATAAAACTTTTTGAGTTTTCTAAAAAAAAAAAAAAGAGAGGGCCAACAGGAATAGGTTAATAAGCTATGTTGATTCAGTGGCTCAACATCATCATCAAAAGGCCAAGCACACTTTTCATTTTGATATTCACACAACTGTTCTCAGAGTGTCAGCTTGTATTCTTGGTGTTGATGCCAAGCATGATATGATGGTTGCCACAGCTCACAACCCCTCAATTAAAGTAGGTAAAAGTGGGGGCAAACCTCAAAATCATTATGCTGCACTGTGCTTAATCGCTCAGTCATGTCCAACTCTTTGCATCCCCATGGACTGTAGCCTGCCAGGCTCCTCTGTCCTTGGGATTCTCCAGGCAAGAATACTGGAGTGCATTGCCGTGCCCTCCTCCAGGGGATCTTCCCGACCGAGGAACCGAAGCCAAGTCTTCCACATTGCAGCAGATTCTTTACCAGCTGAGCTACCAGGAAAGCCCCAAAGTTGTTGTATCAGGAAGCAAAATCTTTCTCCAAGCCCCAGCAGATTTCCTCTGTATCTCATCAGTCACAGTGGGTCACAAGCTATAGCAGGCAGACAATGGCCGACAAAGACGATTACACTCTTATTCCCTGGAGCCTGTGAATTTGTTACTTTAAACAACAACAGGGACTTTGTAGGTTAAAGGTAGATTCTTGAGATGGAGAGGTTATCCTGGATTTCTAGGATGTTCAGCATAATCACATATGGAAACTCCCTGGTGGTCCTGTGGTTGGGACTTCGAACTTCCACTGCAGGGGGCATGGGTTCAATCCCTGGTTGAGGAACTAAGATTCTGCAAGCCATCCTGTGTGGCCAAAACCCTTGCAAAAAAAAAAACCAGCATAATCACATAAACCCAGATGGGTGACAGAGATGGTAGTGTGGGGCAGGATTTATATGTAAGAGAGAGGCTGCTAGATACTAACAAAGGCCCCCAGCTGATAGCTAGTGACCTCAGTCTTTCAGCTGCAAGAAACTCAATTCTATCTATGCCTAAAGGAACAAGGAAACCAATACTTCCCCAGAGGCTACAGAAAGGAACTCAGCCCTGCAGCCTTGATTTTAGCCCAGTGAGATCTATACCTGACTTCTGACACATACAGCCATAAGAAAATAAATTTGTGTTGTTTTATGCTCATTTGTTATGGCAGCAATAGTAAACTAATACACCTGCCCATCTCGTAAGCCAGTAAAGGTAAAAGAGACTGAGCTAACTGTCCCTGGCTTAGGGAAAAACTAGGGATTTTCCCCTGGGACTAGGTGACAAACCAAGTTCCCTACGGGTGCTGGCAACAGTCCATGAAACCAGGAAGAAGTACCACAGCCAGGGTGGGGATCGAGTAAGCTCCAGGACAGACATGCCAATGGTTTTCAGCTGTCTTCTTCTTCTTCTTAAAAATATTTATTTATTTATTTGGCTGCATCGAGTCTTATTTCCAGCATGTGGATCTAGTTCCCAGGGATGGAACCCGGGCCCCTTGCTTTGGAAACACAGTATTAGCCACTGGATCACCACGGAAGTCGCTATCTTTTGTTTTGATGCTGCTGCTGCTAAGTTGCTTCAGTCGTGTCCAACTCTGTGCAACCCCATAGACGGCAGCCCACCAGGCTCCCCCGTCCCTGGGATTCTCCAGCAAGAACACTGGAGTGGGTTGCCATTTCCTTCTGCAATGCATGAAGGTGAAAAGTGAAAGTGAAGTCCCTCAGTCGTGTCCGACTCTTAGCGATGCCATGGACGGCAGCCCACCAGGCTCCTCCATCCATGGGATTTTCCAGGCAAGAGTTCTGGAGTGAGGTGCCATTGCCTTCTCTGTGTTTGACTGGATCAAGTCTCTAAACATTTCAAATATCACACAGGGTTGCAAGCAGAGGTCCATACAGGCTTCCAGAGATCACTCCTGTTACACCAGCACCCAGGTCTGATTAGTGGGGCGTCTGGGGGGAAGACTCAGAGAATGGGCAAGCAGCTTCCTAGTTCCTGGACAAGCCTCCAGAGCTCTACTGTGGAAAACACTATCCACCACACTCCATCAAACCTGAGATGCCTTCAGTTGGAAGCAACATCGTTACCTCATGAACCAACAAAAGAAAAATTGCTGTCAGATATACAGCAGCCTGCCACAAATTGCAGTGTTTAAATGAGTAAGGTGTTAAAGTGAGAAAAAGAGTGCATCTTAAAATCAAGGGTTAACTCTTAAGATGCTGCCAGCTCAATCAAAATTGGCAGGGGATGTACTCATGAGTTTCTAGGGGGACCAAGGTGGGAGGGCGAGCGTGGGCTTACAGCTCTCCTCAAAGCCAATAGTAAGGATGCGGGCTTCCTCCTGTGGGCAATGGGCAGTCACTGAGGGGTCCTGGTAGGAAGGGGGCCCCCAGTTTCCGAAATCAAATTTACAACTTTGTTTCAGATCAGAGCATGAAAGACTGCTCCTCTATTGCCCAAGAGAGTTGGGCAAAGCTGACCTCACCTTTGACTAGCACTGGTCACCTCTGTTACAAGTGAGGATGCATTTGAAGGATAGCTCTTTATTAATAAGGGGCTTGGGTTTACCCACCCTGATGTTCAGGGTCTACCTGTTCTTTGATTTATTCAGTTCAGTCACTCAGCTGTGTCCAACTCTTTGCGACCCCATGAACTGCAGCATGTGAGGCCTCCCAGTCCATCACCAACTCCTGGAGTTTACCCAAACTCACGTCCATTGAGTTGGTGATGCCATCCAACCATCTTCTGTCATCCCCTTCTCCTCCTGCCCTCAATCTTTCCCAGCATCAGGGTCTTTTCAAATGAGTCAGCTCTTCATATCAGGTGGCCAAAGTATTGGAGTTTCAACATCAGTCTTTCCAATGAATGCCCAGGATTGATCTTCTTTAGGATGGACTGGTTGGATCTCCTTGCTGTCCAAGGGACTCTCAAGAGTCTTCTCCAACATCACAGTTCAAAAGCATCAATTCTTCGGTGCTCAGCTTTCTTTATAGTTCAACTCTCACATCCATACATGACCACAGGAAAAACCATAGCCTCGACTAGACAAACCTTTGTTGGCAAAGTAACGTCTCTGCTTCACGACTTCACTTTGAATATGCTATCTAGGTTGGTCATAACTTTCCTTCCAAGGAGTAAGCGTCTTTTAATTTCATGGCTGCAATTACCATCTGCAGTGATTTTGGAGCCCAGAAAAATAAAGTCTGACACTGTTTCCTCATCTGTTTGCCATGAAGTGATGGGGCCAGATGCCATGATCTTAGTTTTCTGAATGTTGAATGTTAAGCCAACTTTTTCACTCTCCTCTTTCACTTTCATCAAGAGGCTCTTTAGTTCTTCTTCACTTTCTGCCATAAGGGTGGTGTCATCTGCATATCTGAGGTGATTGATGTTTCTGCCGGCAATCTTGATTACAGCTTGTGCTTCCTCCAGCCCAGCATTTCTCATGATGTACTCTGCGTAGAAGTTAAATAAGCAGACATGTTGTTCCATGTCCAGTTTTAACTGTTGCTTCCCGACCTGCATACAGATTTCTCAAGAGGCAGGTTAAGTGGTCTGGTATTCCCTTCTCTTTCAGAATTTTCCACAGTTTACTATGATCCACATAGTCAAAGGCTTTGGCATAGTCAATAAAGCAGAAATAGATGTTTTTCTGGAACTCTCTTGCTTTTTCGATGATCCAGCGGATGTTGGCAATTTGATCTCTGGTTCCTCTGCCTTTTCTAAAACCAGCTTGAACATCTGGAAGTTCACGGTTCATGTATTGTTGAAGCCTGACTTGGAGAATTTTGAGCATGACTTTGCTAGTGTGTGAGATGAGTGCAATTGTGCAGTAGTTTGAGCATTCTTTGGCATTGCCTTTCTTTGGGATTGGAATGAAAACTGGCCTTTTCTAGTTGTGTGGCCACTGCTGAGTTTTCCAAATTTGCGGGCATATTGAGTGCAGCACTTTCACAGCATTATCTTTTAGGATTTGAAATAGCTCAACTGGAATTCCATCACTTCTACTAACTTTGTTTGTAGTGATGCTTCCTAAGGCCTACTTGACTTCACATTCCAGGATGTCTGGCTCTAGGTGAGTTATCATATCATCGTGGTTATCTGGGTCATGAAGATCTTTTTTGTACAGTTCTGTGTATTCTTGCCACCTCTTCTTAATATCTTCTGCTTCCGTTAGGTCCATACCATTTCTGTCCTTTATCAAGCCCATCTTTGCATGAAATGTTCCCTCGGTAGCTCTAATTTTCTTAAAGGGATCTCTAGTCTTTCCCATTCTATTATTTTCCTTTATTTCTTTTTTTGGTTAAGATTTTCATGCATTCCATTTATTATTATTGTTATTTTATTTTATTTTACTTTACAATACTGTATTGGTTTTGCCATACATCAACATGAATCCGCCACAGGTGTACATGAGTTCCCAATCCTGAACCCCATTGAGGAAGGCTTTCTTATCTCTCCTTGCTATTCTTTGATTTATTAGGTGATAGACAAACCTTCCTTGGGGCCTCCCAGGTGGCTCAGTGGTAAAGAATCTGCCTGCCAAGCAGGAGTCGTGGGTTCAATCTCTGGGTCAGGAAGATCCTCTGGAGAAGAAAATGGTAACCCACTTCAGTATTCTTGCCCGGGGAATCCCATGGGCAGAGGAGCCTGGAGGGCTACAGTCCGTGGGGTCAAAACAAGAGTTGGACACATCTTAGCAACAAAACAACAACAGCAAATCTTCTTTTCATCCACCCAAGGATTTGGGGGCCCAGAAGCATAGCAGGACTCCAGAGGCGTGGTCTGGACAGAGGGAAACATGGTAGATGGAACTCTGAGGGGTCACCAGTGATCACCTTTGCCACCCACTCCATCCGTTTGCCTGTGCTTGACCTCAGGTCCAGAGAGCTTGGAGATCTTTTGGATTGCCTTTATAAGTAACAGGGGAAAGTCACAGCATCATCACATGGAAGGGCCCCAAGAAATCACCTCTTCCTCTTAATTTTTCCCATTAGGAAAGAGTGTAGCTAGCCTAAGTTCACCCATCCTGGGAGTGGCAGAACCAGTCTGGAGTCTAAGTCTCCTCCTTCCCCCAGGGCACTCCTGGAGAGGCGAGGGTGGGGACAGAAGAGCCATCCCCAGGCACACCCTGCCCTAGTGTCCTGGGACCCTGGGCCAGTTACTTAGTATCTCTGGGCTTCTACGTCCTGTAAATCAGGACTAACAGCAGTACCTGAGGATTACCTTCCTGAGAGGGCAGAGGCCGCTGGGTGCCAGCTGGTAATTGCTCCATCAAGAGCAATGGCTGTCATTGTTATTCTTTCCTGTGATTTCAGGCCGCCTCCATCACTGTGCTCCTGCTATCAAACAGGAGGTCTGAACTTTGAGACTCTGGGACTGAGGCATCCATGGAATTTGCTCCCCTTGCTAATCTGGCAAAGTCAACAAACCCTTTCTGTCCAACCGGACAGGAGCCTCCTGGAGGTGTTAGGTCGCAGCATGGAAGAGTGTGCTGGGAGGTCCCAGTGATAGCAGGGAGGCAGCCCTCCGGGGGCTGGGGGAGCCTGGCCAAGGGTGCCGGGGAAGGGGTGCAGGAGCCAGCAGGCGCCGGGCGGGGCACTTGGCATGTGAGTGGAGTGTGGAAGGCCAAGAAGGGGGTTGTGATTGGGCCTTCACGCTAGAAAGGAAGGGGACTGAAGTCAATGAAAAGAAGCATTTTCTGTGGTGCTCAGGAAGGGCCTCTCACTGGAGATTTCCTACCCGGGGCCGCAGGCCTTGGCCGCCTTCCCAGGAAAAGGTGGTGCTGGTCGTGGGGAGCCCGCACACTGCGAGGCCTCAGTCTGCGGACAGAGGTGCCCACTCCCGCCTCTGGTGCTGCTGGGCTCCCTGAGCCTGCTTCAGCCTGGAACAAAATGCTCTTTGCTTGAACAGTCCATTTCAGACGTCTCCGTGCAGGACAGGGACACCAAGGTCTGGGCGGAAGTGGAAGAGGGGACTGGAAACTACGAAGAGTGGGGAGTAAGGGAGGTCAGGGCCTCGCAGGGTGGGCCTTGAAGACTGAGCAGAAAGGCTATTTCAAAGGAACAGGCCTTGGCACAGGGGCTGGCGTGGGCCTAAGACTGCAGGTCAGCCCCGGACCACTGGTCATGCTGACGTGGCTGTTCCAAGGAGCTCAGTGTGGGCTAGGGCTAAACCTCCTTGGGGAAAAGAATTTCAAGATTAAAAAAAAGTAAAAAAAAAAAAAAAAAAAAACCCCACAGATCAACTCCCTTTTCCTCTTTTTTCCCAACCCCAATCAAAAAGTATGCTATCTGCTATTGAAAAATCACATCTCAGAAGCAGCACCACTTTCTGACAGTATCAGCCAAGACTCCTGATGAGGCTGATGGAAGTGCGTTCCATTTTCACATTGTATAGTGAGTAGAGAGAGTCCTCTCACATTTGTTCAGGCGAGATAATGATGATATTATTACTAGAAGCACTGTGTTGCAAAGAGAATCTATCTTTTTTTTTTTCTCTTTCCTACCCGCTGGCTATGTCCTATCCACTTTCTTTCTTTCCTCTCTTCTCTCTTTACTCTTACTCCTCCCATCTTCTGGTGTTTACGTTCTTGCTCTCACTCTTAACTCTTCTCTTTCTTTCTTTCCTCACCTCAGTGCCCCACTCAGCTTGTGGAAACCCAGAGGACAAAGCAAGGAATTCTTCTCTTATCAGGAGGAGGGGCTGCTGAGAAGGGGCAGTGGCCAGGGGCTGGCTGCCAAGATCAGGAGAGAGGGGTCTTGTCTCCCTCCACAGAACCCTGCTGCTGCCCAGTGAAGGGCCCTCTCCCACTCGTCAATGAGTCCTTCAGCCCAGTCAGAGAAACCTCTGGGCTTGCCCAGCAAAGAATCAAGCAAAACAGCAATGTGACCCACTCGTTCCTGCCAAAGAGACAACAGATGGAAAGGGTTTCATGTATTTAGCATCCAGGAATATTTTGCATCATAACTGGACACTTTCTGGACAATTACTTGATTTACAAAGGAATGAACTTTTCAAGTTGGAATATAATCGCAGAGAATCAGAATGTGAGGATGAATATCAGAGTCAGGGGGAGCCCTCATTGTGTTTCCCAAATAATTTATTCATTCATTTTTGTCAACAAATATTCACTTAGCGCCTATTCTGTAGCAGAGAATGAGGTGGTTATTAATACTAAGGCACACATGAAAAGTTATGATTCCAATCTCTCAGGGTCTTAAAATCAACCTCAAGGTTCTATCCAACCTCAATATAGCTTTGTTCTTGAACACACCTCCCGTGTGGAAGCAGACTCCCCTTGGGGCTCCTTCACTATGGAATTATTTTGGGCACCCATATAAATATGGGATAGTATGGATTCCTTCATGATGGTGGTGGTTTAGTTGCTAAGTTGTGTCCAACTCTTGCAACCCTATGGATTGTAGCCCACCAGTCTCCTTTGCCCATGGGATTTCCCAGGCAAGAATACTGGGGTGAGTTGCCATTTCCTTCTCGAGGGGATCTTCCCAACCCAGGCATCCAACCCACATTTTCTGCTTGGCAGCTGGATTCTTTACAGCTGAGCCACCAGGGAAGCCCAGATTCCTTCATGTTGATCCGTTAATCCATACACTCTTCCACACATCCAATCATCCACCTTTCCAACCTTTCATTCACCTATCCAGCTACCTTCAACCTAGTATCCATTCATTCATCTACCTACCCATCCAACCATCCTACCATACACCAATCTTCCCTTCCACTCATCTATCCATCCATCCACCCACCCTTTGACTCACACATCATCCATGCAAGCACACAGCAGGAGGTCAATTATCTGCTCAGTGGGGATCGAGGCACCCAGAAACAATTATTGTGGTTGGGAACTGTACAAAGAGAGACCCAGTGGTTGTATGTAGTGTTCCTGATCGACAGCTCACAAGTGAATGGTTCCTGAAGCCTGGGCTGTGATGTGAGAATCAAGATGGGATGGATTTCATGGACTGGTACCAAAGGTCCACAGAGAGGTGCTTAAATGTAATCAATGTCTTCCTTTCTCCCCAGTCTGGGCGAAAGCTGCTTGGGGAAGGCAGTAGCTCCTATAAGGCATCTTTCCATTGAGCTTTTCCTCACTGTGACGCCCACTGCATAACAGAGCTACTGCTCTGATAGTTACTGTTTTCTTTTTAAACAAACTAAGGATAAGTTTCCCAGATAGTTTCCATCTAAAGATGCCCCCCACACTGGAGAACTCAGTGGAAGTCAAGATCTGAAATTGTTCCTTTCCTCCCCAAATGTTGTATTCAAATTATTTTTCTGGTCGCAGGAATTCTGACCTCAATGTATTCATTTCTAGTGTTTACTTGAGTTGCGTCTCTTCTTAAAAATCCCCCCCACTTCCCTTCTGAATGGTGGCATATTCATTAGTCGTCTGGAATAAATCTGTCTCCAGCTGAATGAGAGCTGGAAAGAGGAAATAGAGGGCAGTGGTTAGAGCCCTGAGTGGTCAGGAGTCTTGGTTCCCATGTATTACTCTGCCACTGAGTCACTAGCTGCCACTGGACGAGCTACTTGTTTTTTCTGAGTTACTGCCTGTCTGCCAGAGACTAGTGAGCATGGGATACTGAGACTGGGCTGGGAGCTCCAGGCCAGGAAGGGAGGCCTTTTCCTCGCCCCAACTCACCAGTCTTATGGGCTTTCTTTTCATTGTCTCTAAAAGGAGGGGAGTGGGCTATTTTAAGGTAGTTTTTAATACCTGGACTCTTAACTCTACATTCTCTTGTACTTAGCATATTTAATAGTGAGCTGGCATTTTTTTTTTTAAAGACTCTGCTCCTTTCCCCCCAGCAAAAAACAAAAACCAGAAATAATCATGACACATTACATGAAATTAATAATAATAATAATAAATAATAATGGTGTTTGTACTCTGTCTCACTGTTCTAAATTTTAAAACACAAATAAGAGCTGCAAGTGGTCACACAGAATGATGGAACGAAAGTAACAATTTGTCTCTTCATCTGTAAAATCATTATCATTGTTTATTCCCAATCTGTGGTTCAAATGCAAGCTTCTGTTACACTAGAGGGTGGAGATTCGGCTGTGCAGGAACTGAGCTCCACTGATTCCAATCCCATATGAATTTACCTGAAACAAATGTGAGCATCTGAGAACCTGTAAACTAGGGGCCAGAGGTATATATGAGAGCTGAATTAACTTCACATAGGGTGCAATGCTTATTAAAAGATAAGCAATAAAAATGGGCTAAGTTACATATTTATTATTAAAATTCAATAGCAACAACAATTATTTAGAACTTAGAGCAAAAGTTTTGGGCAAGAAGGAGGTAGTTTACATAGTTATTATAACTTAACAGCAATGACAACACTTGTTTAGAACTTATAGCAGAAGTTTTGGGCAAGCGGGAGGTATTTTTACTTCTAACATTGCTTGCCAACATCCGCTGGATCATTGAAAAAGCAAGAGTTCTAGAAAAACATCTATTTCTGCTTTATTGACTATGCCAAAGCCTTTGACTGTGTAGATCACCATATACTGTGGAAAATTCTTCAAGAGATGGGAATACCAGACCACCTGACCTGCCTCATGAGAAATCTGTATGTAGGTCAGGAAGCAACAGTTAGAGCTGGACATGGAACAACAGACTGGTTCCAAATAGGAAAAGGAGTACGTCAAGGCTGCATATTGTCACCCTGCTTATTTAACTTCTATGCAGAGTACATCATGAGAAACGCTGGGCTGGAGGAAGCACAAGCTGGAATCAAGATTGCCGGCAGAAACATCAATCACCTCAGATATGCAGATGACACCACCCTTATGGCAGAAAGTGAAGAGGAACTGAAAAGCCTCTTGATGAAAGTGAAAGAGGAGAGTGAAGAAGTTGGCTTAAAGCTCAACATTCAGAAAACTAAGATCATGGCATCCGGTCCCATCACTTCATGGGAAATAGATAGGGAAACAGTGGAAACAGTGTCAGACTTTATTTTTCTGGGCTCCAAAATCACTGCAGATGGTGATTGCAGCCATGAAATTAAAAGATGCTTACTTTTTGGAAGGAAAGTTATGACCAACCTAGATAGCATATTCAAAAGCAGAGACATTACTTTGCCAACAAAGGTCTGTCTAGTCGAGGCTATGGTTTTTCCTGTGGTCATGTATGGATGTGAGAGTTGGACTGTGAAGAAAACTGAGCGCCGGAGAATTGATGCTTTTTTTTTTTTTTTTTTAAGAAAGGAGATCTTTATTACATGGTAATTCTTTTTGGTAGTCTTCTATATTTTATTTTTTTTTATTTTTTTTTTAATTTTTAGTTTTTTATTTTTTAAATTTTAAAATCTTTAATTCTTACATGCATTCCCAAACATGAACCCCCCTCCCACCTCCCTCCCCAGAACATCTTTCTGGGTCATCCCCATGCACCAGCCCCAAGCATGCTGCATCCTGCGTCAGACATAGACTGGCGATTCAATTCACATGACAGTATACATGTTTTCTCCCAAATCATCCCACCCTCTCCCTCTCCCTCTGAGTCCAAAAGTCCATTATACATATCTGTGTCTTGAATTGATGCTTTTGAACTGTGGTGTTGGAGAAGACTCTTGAGAGTGCCATGGACTGCAAGGAGATCCAACCAGTCCATTCTGAAGGAGATCAGCCCTGGGATTTCTTTGGAAGGAATGATGCTAAAGCTGAAACTCCAGTACTTTGGCCACCTCATGTGAAAAGTTGACTCATTAGGAAAGACTCTGATGCTGGGAGGGATTGGGGGCATGAGGAGAAGGGGACGGCAGAGGATGAGATGGCTGGATGGCATCACTGACTCGATGGACATGAGTCTGAGTGAACTTCGGGAGTTGGTGATGGACAGGGAGGCCTGGCGTGCTGCGATTCATGGGGTCGCAAAGAGTCGGACTTGACTGAGCGACTGAACTGAACTGAACATCACTTAGAATTGCCATGGTGATATTAAAAAAAAGAAACACCAATTTTTAATCACTTTTTTCATTTAAATTATTTTAACTTTGAAATAATTTTAAATTTACAGGAGAGTTGCAAAAATATTATGGATAGTCCTCATAAAACTTTTCGCTCAGCTTATACAACTGTGTCCATTTTTTGAAGCAGAAATTAATGTTGGTACAATACTATTAACCAAACTATACTCTGTGTTTGGATTTGAGCAATGTTTTCACTAGTGTCCTTTTTCTGTTCCAGGGTTCAATTCAGGATACCACAGTGCCTTTAAAGGTTTTCATTGTTTTAAAATTCTTTATAGATCATGCAACTCCTTTGTCCCTGCCCCCAGGGCTAACTGCTTCCACTGCCCTGACCTTGGTACACCACTGATTCCACTACACTGCTGCGGGGTACGAGGCAAGAAGATTAGATGGTTCGTCATTTGGCAAAAGGTGGTATGGAGTCTGCTTTAATATGCTAGACTCCAAGAGAAACAATACTTCACTTTGTCAAGCTGGAGCTCCGTCAGCCAGACGCTTCAACGGTGACTGTTAGGTGTGTGACATTTGCAAAATTCATATGTCTACTGTACAGAAACCAGAAAGCCGGACTCATTTTGGGCAAGAGTGCCATGAGTCCCATAAGGCAAAGAAGTGAAAATATACAGAGTAAAAAACCTTGACAGGGGCTTCCCCGGTGGCTCAGTGGTAGAGAATCTGCCTGCCAGCGTAGGAGACATGGATTCAATCCCTGATCCAGGAAGATCCCCCATGCTGTGCAGCAACTGAGACTGTGAGCCACAACTATTAAACCTGTGCTCTAGAGCCCAGGAGCCACAACTAGAGAAAAGCCTGTGCAGCAAGGACGCCAAAAATAAATTAATAATAAAAAGCCCTGACAAAAATGACCGTGCAGACGTTTCCGGATGCCTGCTCCATACCAATCTCCCAGCCCTTTTTTCTTGCCGTCAGTAGTCAGGATCTTCACAGGAGGCTGAAAGCCTCAGCTCTTCTGAGGATGGCTTCCTGGTGAGGTTACTCCAATCATGTTAGTTCCACTCACCTTGCCAATGATTGGATTAAGTATGGACATGTGGTACGATCTGGTCAATGAGGCATGAGGGGAAAGTCTGGGGTTTCTGGGGAAGTTTTTTTCACTCTTCAAAATGCCCCTCTCCATCTTGTCTGAATTGTGGGTCTCATTGTATGAAGGATAGACTACCTGGTGCTATCGCAGCCCCTTTGTAACCGTGAGGAACAAGTCTGAGACAAAAGCAAAGTGGGAGGACAGTAAGATTCCAGGGTTGGATGAATCACATACACACCTGGGAATGAACTAATTCAGGACTTCCTGCTATGAGGGAAAAGACATTTTCAATTTGCTGGGGATAGTTGTCATACTTGTACCGGCCATAACAACAGCATTTCTCTTTCAGCCATTTATTCGATTCACTAACACTTGATGAGAACACACCATGCTATGAGAGTGAATGGCTAGATTCCTGCCTTGAAAGGTGACATCATCCAAAGGGGGTGTAAAACTCATGGGCAAATCCACTGGTTGCAGGAGAACTTGCTGCTTCCTGAGTACGCAGGTGCCATGTGTCCAGCCTGAACGCCCTGAAGACAGTTTCGTGAAGGAAGAGGTAATGCCCTTTACCTTGAAGGTTGGCTACTTTTAGCAAAGGGACACGGCACAAGGGTCTTATGAGGGGAACAAAGACACAGAAAGTAGAAACCATAGGGTGTGGTCAAGAAAGAGGGGCTACTCCAGTTTAGTTAGGAATTGGTGTTCAGAATTATCAGTCCCCACTTCCCTGGTGACTCAGATGGTAAAGAATCTTTCTGCAGTGAAGGAGATCTGGGTTCAATCCGTGGGTCAGGAAGAACCCCTGGAGAAGGGAATGGCAACCCACTCCAGTATACTTGCCTAGAGAATCCCATGGACAAAGGAGCCTGTGGGATATAGACCATGTGGTTGCAAAGAGTCAGACATGACTGGGTAACTAATGCTTTACTATGGGACTGGTAGAGAGAGAGAGATGGCACCTACCTGATCAGTGCCATGCTCTAGGAAGCCTGAAATGCTCCAGTCTGGGCAGGCTGAGGGGACCCAGTGCTGACCTCTGGTCTGAGTCCTGTTTCATCAACCTGCTAATTATGTGGCCCTTGGTTCATGTGTCTCAGAGCAGCTATAAGAAGGGGCTGGTAATCACTATCTTGCTCCCTTACGGGGCAACTATAAGCACAATATAAATGTGAGAGGTTATCATCTCCTCCACCTCCAGGCCTAACTATATATTCACCCATCTTAGGTTGTTGTCCTAGGCTCAGAGGAGTTTTCCTTCTTGCTTTTGTTGTTGGAGCGGCCCTCATGCCTCTTCCTTGGTTTCATCCATGATCTCCCATATTTCTAGTATTTTATATTTCCTTCTCTTTCTCCTGAATGTTTCTTCTCTGTCTCCAAACAATCTCAGATCTTAAAAAATAGGGATCCTTTTTTTGGATCCTCCATATCTCCCAAGAACACCATCCATTTTCCTTTTTTTTCACCAAACTTCTTAAAAGAATAGACTACTTTCTCATCTCCTTTTCTTATCTCCTACCCAATGTTAACTAAGTCCACTCCAATATCCATTTAAGAGCGGGCCTCAAAACCCTCCTATACTGTAGCCAAGACATGGAAGCAACCTAAATGTACATCAACAGACGAATGAATAAAGAAGATGTGATACAGATACACAGTAGATTGTGTGGATTGAATATTGTTGTTCAGTTGTTAAATTGTGTCCAACTCTTTGTGACCCCATGGACTGCAGCACACCAGGCTTCCTTGTTCTTCACTGTCTCCTAGAATTTGCTCAAATTCATGTCCATTGAGTCAGGGATGCTATCTAACCATCTCATCCTCTGCTCTTCTTTTCTCCTTTTGCAAACTTCCATCTTTCCCAGAATCAGGGTCTCTTCCAATGAGTCAGCTCTTCACACCAGGTGGTCAAAGTATTCACCTTCAGCATCAGTCCTTCCAATGAGTATTTAGGGTTGATTTCCTTTAGGATTGACTAGTTTTATCTCCTTGCAGTCAGAGGGACATATATACAAGGGAATATTAACCAGCCATTAAAAAAGAATGGAAGGATTTCCCTGGTGGTCCTGTGGCTAAGAAGACTGCACTTCCATTGCAGGGGCATGCACAAGAATCTGAAATATGTATATAACTGAATCACTTTGCTGTATGCTTGAAACATTGTAAATCAGCTCTACTTCAATTAAATTTTTTTTTTAAGTAGGCTCTTGAAGACTGTAATGCCTACATCCAGGGGCTTCATCCTCTTCTCATCTTGCCTGATTTAACCTGTCCTGCTGAAATGCTTATGTTCCAGCTTCCTCCACCTCACCCTTTCCTTTTCCTTCTCCTCTCTTCTTAGGGTTGGGGGTCCTTCAGATTCTGCTGAGTCTGGGCTTTTTCCTCACTCAGCACACTCTCCTGGAACACTTGTTTAACCTCATTGATTCAACAGTCCCCTTGCAGATGAAGCACTGCTGCTGTTGCTGCTAAGTCACTTCAGTGTCTGACACAGTGTCTGACTCTGTGCGATCCCATAGATGGCAGCCCACAGGCTCCCCCATCCCTGGGATCCTCCAGGCAAGAACACTGGAGTGGGTTGCCATTTCCTTCTCCAATGCATGAAAGTGAAAAGTAAAAGTGAAGTCACTCAGTCGTGTCCGACTCTTAGTGACGCCACTTTCCAAGCAAGTGTACTGGAGTGGGGTGCCATCGCCTTCTCCGAGATGAAGCACAAATACCTTTAACTCTGGCTTTCCCTCCCTTAATCCAATCCAGTGGTTTCCAACTTACCTGTCAAAGCACCAAGGACTCCTCAGGCTCAGCTTGTGCAAAGGGGAGGCTCACTTTTCCTCTCTTATAACTGTTTTTTCTCTGTTGTTCCATATACATTTCTTTTTAATGGTCCCACTATCGTTTAGGTCATTGCCTGGAAAATTCCATGGACAGAGGAGCCTGGTGGGCTACTGTCCATGAGATCTCAAAGAGTCTGACTCAACTAAGCAAGTGAGCATGAGCACCAGAGCCTAAAGTTTTGACTCCTGCAACTTCTATACATCATATATTAAAGCAAACACCAAATCCAATGAATTAACCCTTGCAATGTCCCTGAAATCATCCACTGCCCTTTCACTCTTATCACTGTTGAGAAGGGTTCCTTTTTTTTTTTCTTGACTAGGCTGTTATAATAGTTTTTCAATTGGTCTTCCAGATACCACTCTTTTTAAATAAAAATGATCTTTATATTCCTGATGGTTCTCTCTCTAAAGAGAGATTCAGTTATGCTAAAAAAAACTCCCACTGTCTGCAGAGTAAAGTCACAATTCTTTCTTTTTATAAATTTTCAGTTTTACTAAGGTATAATTGATAAATAAAATTTTAAGATATTCATGGTGTTTTGATAAATGTATACCTTGAAAGGTACAATTCTTTATCATGGCATTTGAAATGCATTACAATCCAGCTCCATCTTGAGTCTCCAAAATTTATCTCACACTGCTCCTTCTGCATTCTCTATTAGTAAAATAGAGAATGGACCTACTAAAGGTCCAGCCTGAACGTCCTCTTCCCAATACCCCAACCAGAATTAAGTTGCCTTTTCTTTGTTCTCATACGGTACATATTTCAAACTGTTCTTAGAGTCACCATCATCACACTGAATTGTAATGATGCCTCTGTCTCTTCTAACAGATTGTAAGCTGCAGCATACCTCTTGCTGTATAACAAATGACAACCAGATTCAATGACTTAAAACAGCAGATGTTTATTATTTCACAGTTGCTGTGTGTCAGAAATTTGGGAGTGGCTGGTTTTGGCTAGGGGTATATCATGAAGTTGCAGTCAAGAGGTCAGCCAGGGCTGCAGTCATCTGAAGGCTTGATCAGAGCTGGAAGATTTGCTTCCAACAAGGCTCATGCAGAAGCTTGGCAAGTTAGCCCTGGCTGTTGGCTGAAGGTCCTGGTTCCTGTCCATAGGGACTTCTCCATAAAGCTGCTTGAGTATCCTCAGAACATGGCAGCACACTTCCTCCCCAGAGCAAGTGATCCAGGACAAGAAAAAAAGAAGAAAACCAAAAAGCCTTTATGACCGTCACTTATTCTGTTAAAAGCAAGCCACCAAATCCAGGCCACACGCAAGGAGGAGAGGTGAATTAATCACCACCTCTTTTTGGGAGAGAGACAGAAGAACTAGAGGACATATTTTTTAAAAAACCACCAAGGGCTGTCCTATCTTTCTGTCTTCAGTAACTAGCACAGTTTCTGGCACTTATAGGTGCTCAGTAGATATTTCTAGTGGAATAATGTGTGAAGGGGGAAATATTGGAGTCATTGTAATATGGGTAATTAGTGTGGTCCAGGTGAAGAATGGCGGAGGTGAGAGTTGAAGGGAGAGATTCTGAGATAAGAATTCATGGGACTCCATGACTGGTTACATGAGAAGGGTTGGGAAGAGATTCATTTGGGGTTGAAGGTGGTCTCGAAACTAGGACTTAAAGATGGTTGTGTCAGTTGAAGTAGGCATCTAGGACTTCCTTGTTGGGGTTTCAAAGGTAATGACATATAAATCATACAGCTAAACTTAAGCCCCAAGTCTAGTTGTTCAGTGATATTTGGAAAGGTTTGGAGTTGGCAGTCATCAATTTGAGCCAGAAGTCATCCCCTATATATCATGTTTCTCATTTATAAATGTGGAGGTTATAGTACCTAACTGTGTACCAGAACTGTCCAACTAAACTCTTGGGAATATTAAAAGGTTGGCAACATCTCATCTTTTGCAAGAAATTCCCACCACTGCATCCTCTAGAAATGGTCATGTTTAAACACAAGGGAACCATCAGATTAAACCATATGAAATACTGGTATTCCAGTTTTGACTTACAAAGAAATAAATTCCATAGGGTTCAACCTAATAGATATATGTCTGCAGTTTGAAGATTTGAACACCTCTTCACAGATGGAAAATTGAGATGTTCCAGAGTTCTGGATCTTTCTATTCCTGAGACTGAGGTCCAACTAAAAGAAAGGTCAGTCTTGAAGTTAAATTAGGTTTAGCCCAATACAGGCATTACTTTCTCATTTCCTTAAGTCAGATAAAGGAATTAAAGAACAAAGACTAAATACTGGATTCAAGAAACTTAAGATGGAAAACTTATCTTGGAACTCCAGCTAAGTCCAGATTCAACTCCATTTCCTACACTGTGCCGTTTCTAAGAAATTGTATTTACTTAGAAGTGAAATAGCTGAGGACCTAATAAAAAAGGAACTAGGAATTAAATAGTTCTTTGCTCATTTTTGTATTTTTGTATATCTGGAAGGTGATTAGTTGACTCCTTCATTACTGGTAGGAATAAATCCAATATTTGCCGATATAAATTAATTTATGAAAAATACCTTTTGTCATTTCCAGGAGTACTTCTAAAACTTAATACTGAACAGAAACTTTCAGTGTGAAAGTTCTTTCTTTTCTTCTTCAGTGTTTATTCTTCCACTTTTTCAGATTAATACCGAAGATATTTGGGTAAAAGGTGTGAAACTCATTGATAGTGGCATAAAGATCTCAAATGTCAGAGCAAACCTGCACGAATTCATCCATTCGCCTCTTTGGAAAACAAACTCCCCGAGGGCAAGGACTTTGCCGCATATTCCCAGCATTCTGAACCGTGCCTAACGCTCTCCAGCTTTCAGCAAACACTTGGTTATCCGTCCATTCATAATCATCGGTGCAGGGCGCGGGCCATCAAGGAAACCGGCCTGCAGCTTTTCCTTCCTGCGCCCAACCTGCGCTGCTCTCAACCCCCCAGGGTCACAGCTCGCACTGCCGGAAGAACCCTGGAGGCGCGGCCCACCTCTCGGTGGCCCTGCGGCCCTTCCCTTCCCGTGGAGGAAGGAGCGGTAGCCGAGGAGAGAGGGAAACCCGGGCCCACTTCCTGTCCGGGCAGGGCAGGGCGTCCATGAGCCCCTCAGCTGGAAACTGCAGATTCGCAGCACTGGAGAAGGCAGTGGGGTGCGGGAGCCGGGCGAGAAAGACCCGGCCGCGGGTACCGCCCCCACCGGCCCCGGCCCCGCCCCCCGCGCGTCCCCGGCGGCGGCGAGAGGGTTAAGCGCGCGGGGGGCGGGGCCCGAGCGAGCCGGGCGCGCGGACTGAGGGCCGCGGGCGGCGAGGGGGCTGCGCCGGGGGCGGTTCCGGGCGGCGGGGGCGGGGGCGGGCGGAGGAAGGGGGCGGGCCCCAGAAGTTGTTGGGCGCTGGGCCGGCGGCGGGAGGGCGAGCGAGCGGGCGGGCGGCGGGCCGGCGGGTGGAGCGGGGCCGGGGCTCGAGAAGTTTGCACGGCGGCTCCTGAGCGCCGGGTGCGGGCCCCGCCGGCCGTGCGCGCCCGCTGCCATGGCTTTCCGCCGGCGGACGAAAAGTTACCCGCTCTTCAGCCAGGAGTTCGTCATCCACAACCATGCGGACATCGGCTTCTGCCTGGTGCTCTGCGTCCTTATCGGGCTTATGTTCGAGGTGAGCGACATCGGGGCGGGGAGCGTCCCTCTCGCGCGCCGCCCGGCGTCCCCCTACGGGTCCCCCGGGGTCTGCGTCTGCGCCCGCGCCCGGGCGCCGGGCCGCCGTGTCGGTCCCCCGCATCCCCCCGGCTTTGTGCACCGTGCGCCCCTCGGCCTCCTAGTCAGCCCAGACACCGCCGCCAGCTCCGCGTCGTGCCCGCCAGCCCTGCCGCCCCGTTGGGTACCCACTGGACCCTGCAGCTCTCTCTGCAGCCCCGACTCTCAACCCTGGCCTCGAACCGACGTGGCCCTGGCCCGCCCAGCGGAGGTTCCTTTCTGGTGTCCAGGAGCCAAGCCCGGAGACTCCCAGATCCGCAGGCATTGCACAACTACCCCTTCCTAGCCCTAGCTGCCAACTCCTCCGGGCTTTTCCAGTGGGAGGGACCCCGGCCCTTTTCCACTTCCCACCTGATTTTCGGTGTCTTTTGCATCCTCAGTTCTGGGCCATAGTGGGGGTGTTCGGGGTACGGCCCTAGCCCCGTTCCAGCAGTGCCCTTTGCGGTCCTCCTGACACCCCTCCTTTTTTTTTTTTTTTGCTCTTGCCCTAAAGGCCAGTTTTCATATACCCTGTGAACATAACGTTCTGTGAACTGTTCCTTCACTCCATCTGTGGTGGACCTAGAGCTTCTCCCTGTGACAGGAGCAAGGTGAAGGCGAGGCATACCCTCTGCTTTTAGGAGAAAGGTGATTCTACCATAACTGTGGGGGTAGGGGACAGCTGGGGCAGGCCTCACCGACTTACCTGGAATGGGGTCGGAATCCAAGGGGGCTCATGGGAAGACTCCCTGCTTCACAGCCAGAAAAATGTGATAGTCACAAGCAGGGAGAATTGGCAAACAGTGAAGGACTCGCCCTGGTCTGCCTTGTCTCAAGGTGAGTGCCGCTTCATCGGCAGCTTATCTGCATCTCAGGAACAGGCTGGGAAGCTGTAACCATCCATCAGTTGCCTTGGATATGGAGGATTCCTGGTGTGGCTAATTTCTTCTTCCGTGTCCCTCTGTGTCTGGCTTTCCTATCTCTTCTCTCAGGATGAGGAGGGCCCTGCTAGGCAGGGAAGCTGCCCTCAAGGTGGGGATGTTCTTGTGGTGGCTGAGCCAGGGTTGGATGGGTGCACACGTCCTTGGCTGGGCTTCAGGGTCTGTTGGAAGTAACTGGAGACTGCTATTGGGGTCTGCAGGCCTGCTTTACTCTTCCCTCATAACCCCCATAACTCTCGTGGTATATCCGCGGCAAGGGCTTTGTCAGGCCAGGGTCATCTCCTGTGCTGCCATCTCTGCTTGGTCACTAATCTGATGAAATTAAAAAAACAAAACAAAACAGCTGCAGCCTCAGTTTCCCCATCAGTACAGATTAGTAAAAACCCGTCTTTCTCCTGGGGGTTAGTGTGAGGTTTAATTGAGATCATGTGAGCAGCAAACGCAGTAATAGCTTCTACCAATATAAAAGCAAGTCATTTGCGCCTGAACCTTTATTGTTGGCCATAAAAATAGCCTATGGGATAGAGAATTTGTTTGCTCCAGCAGATGCCCTCAGTATCTCCTTGCTGTCCTTCATTCTGAGAGGCCTCCCAATGCCTTGTCACCAGTCTTGGAGGGTGTGGTTGGAGAGACACACGTGACAGCTGTCGCACTCACAGCCACATGCTCGCTCTGCAGCCTGGTGGGCCTCTGCTGTGTCTCTGGCGTTCATTAAGGGTGGTGACTCTATCTACTCTGTCTTTGCTCCAAAAGAGCTGCCGAGCATTTAAACTCTGGATACCTCCTTCCCTCGCCACCTGTGGTCTGGTGAAAAGTCCTGTTGGTTAAACCTGGCTGCCTATGGGAGAAAGTGCCAGGAGTCCTTAATCCCGTATGTGAAGAGGAGGAAGGAAGGCCCAGGGTGGGAAAAAACAGCAAAAAGACTGCCCTGCTGTCCTCCCCATCTTGGGATTGGACTGGGAAATGCGGAAAGGATCCTGGCTGGAATGCCTCTGTCCGTCCCACCACCCTCTTCCAGTAGAGTCTTAGTCCAGTGGCATCCATGCCTTCAGGCAGGTTGTCTCCTGGGAAAGGTGCACTGAGGTGTGATGTGGGTCAACGTGGGCTGGCCTGGGAGGAGGAGGGCCATGCCCCATCCTCCCTTACGAAGCATGAGTGTTCTGCTGTGCTAGGCACACAGAAGGTCCTCATCGTATCTACCAGCTGATGCTCCACGGAGATAGGTATTTGGGGAGACTCAGGTTTCTAGAACTACCTAATGAGAGTGGAAACAACTCACTGTCTTCTGGGGACCTCCAAGAAACACGTGGGCTCCCTCACAGGGGAGACCGTCAGGGACGTACTGCTGTCACTCGGGGCCATCTGGGCTCTCCCCTGGAGGGGTGCTGTGCCTGTATGTGTAGGTAGGGATGGGGGTGAGAGTGCAGGGGCAGGCCAGCACTTAACACCGCCCAACTGAAGAGGGAGGAGATGGAAAGGGGAGGGGGAGGCAGGGCGAGGGGACTGCCAGCTTTTGGGTTTCTAACTTGGGGCAGGGCTAGGATGCCTTCATTCAGAAGCTGAGTCAGGAAAACTCAATTATAATTCTTCCCACAAAGAGCGAGTATCCTGGCCACTCCCTCCTCTAGGGTCCCCTGCCCAACTTCAACCAATGAGCTGAGGCCCTCTCCCCCCACCCTGGCAGCCGCGGCTCTTGCATCCTAACTGGTCTCCACCTCTTCTGTGCCTCGCCCCTTCCCCAACTCACTGGCCAACTCACCAGCATTCAGAAGGGCTCTCTTTCCCCAGCAGGGACCTCAGGACCTTAGTTCTGTCCCGTGGGAGATGCTGACTCCAAGTTCCTTCCCTTGGGATCGCTTCCTTTGAGAACACACGTGAAAGAGTTCCCCTCCCACCTCCATCTGGCTCAGTTTTGAACCCTTCTGAAATTCCTTCTCCCATTTTTGAGGCTGGGGTAGGGGGACAGGCTCTTCCCCCCTGAGCCCAGGTTTTCTTTCCATCCTGCGGGCTGTTTGGAATAGAGTTGTTCTGTGCAGTCTCGGCGCTCAGCTAAAAAATGTCAGGAATGTGGAGCTTTATTTTTCCCCCTCCTTCCCTTCCAGCTCTCTTTCTTGACTCTGCTGGGGAGAGATGGTGCAAGGGGGGGGGGGGGTTCTACTCCACACTTTGGGTCCTTCAGGCCTGTCTTAGGTGGAGTCCGGCCCCAGCGGCCTTCAGGGTGTGGGCAGCCAGTGGGGTGTGTGTCCGATTTGAAAGCCGCATTCCCTCCCCTCCCCTTTGCCTTCCCTTTCCAGTGTCCTGTTCCTTCGGTGCCACGTTTCAGACCAAACCAGGCAGGGGAAGAGAGAGGAAAAGGCACTCATTAGCGATCTGAGAATGAGAACAAGGTGGGGGGGAGGGGGCGGCACATCCAGCGGAGACAGGCCACTTGTATATTACCTCTAAAGTCATTTCGAGACAGAAACTTTTGTTTGTTACCCAAGCTCATTTACAAGCGCTGCCGGTCTGCAGCATGGAAACGGTTCTGAAATTCTGGGCCCATCGTTTGGAGGTTGGGTTTCTGTTTTGGTCCATGATGACTGTAAGAATTTTGGACTCAGAACTTTGAGGGCAGTGGCTGGCTTTTGCTTTCAAATTGTTTTGGAGACAGATGTAGTAGGGCCACCTTTCCCCCAGGAACCACCTTCTTCCTGGTTGCCACAGTCAGCTTGTCAGGGTGATGTGTTTGCAGCATATACAGTGGGAGCCGGTTGTGTTACAACCTGGCAGGACACGGGTCCATGGCACCAGTCCACATCCTGCCAGGCGTCCCCATAGGCACCGCAGCCCGAAGTGAGGCTGCCGGTCCTGCCTCTTAGCATTCATGAGTGCCCTAAGACAGTTCTGCGTCCCTTCCGCTAAGACGAAGAGCTGTGTATACGGTACAGATGTTCATCCGCGGGCATGTGTCGCCTCTCTTTGACTAACTCCTAATGGGCTTTTAAAGATGTTCCTCTGCCAGCTTGTACAGTTCCTGACTTACGCGTCTTCCTCTCCTGCCTCTGACGTGGCCCATCAGTGGTGTTCTAAAGAAATGAGTCAGGGGAAGCCGAGAAGGGCTGTCTCTGGGGTGCCCTTGCTCTGTGATTGGATTTCTACCCACATTTCAGTGATCTGAACAACAGAACAGAGATTTGGAGCTAGCGTTCCTCCTGGTCTACCTAAAGCGTCAAACCCTCTCCTGTGGGATGTAAGGGTACCTCAGTGATCCCTGTTTATTCCCTTGGCAAAAATGTGATGGCCAGAAAGGAGGTGTTGATCAGTGAGTTCGTTTTTAACTGTCACCACAGGATAATGTGTAAATGTCTCGCACTGGGCCTGGCATGCAGGCACTCAGTTGATGGTCTCAGCAACCACGCTGGTGGTCTCTTACTGGCATCCCAGTTGGGCGTGTGAGCACACCTTCTGCCATCACGCTGGCCCCGATTTCCATTTAGATATGACCTGTTTTTCCGTGAGACCTTTCCCCCGAGTTCTCTAGTGCCAGCCGTCTGCCCCAAAGGGGACCATCACAATACCCTAGGTGCCTCTTTCCCCGGAGAAAATCAGTTGTCCCTCTTCCATCCATCTTATTGAAAGGTGGGCTGGGGGTGCTAGAGGGTCTCAGATATGTGGCTGTCAGCTGCCCTGCCAGCTCCGTCCTTGCCACTTCCCTCTCGCCTGCTCTGTGTCTTTACCCTCAGCTGCTGCTTCTCTGGAGCACTGTCCAGCCAAGTCACAACAGAGCGCCTTAGTCCTGCCTGTTTGCAGAGTCCCATGTGTTGCTATGGAGAAAACTTCAGTCTGGCAGGCATGAGCTCCTTTTTTGATCTGCTTCATCGTGGGCAGGGGCCCCAGAAATCACTCTATGGCAGATGTATCCCCTGTTCCCACCCTGATAAATGCCTAAGCTGAAGGGTTGATAAGAGGGGATTAGAATTCCCAAACTACAGAAGTGCTTTCTAATCAACTAGAGTGCTTTTAGCAGGCCGTGGTGGGAAACTTCACTGATATGATCTCGTAACCTTTTTATCCAGCTCTGTGTATCTGGTGTCCACTGGTACCTAATGGTTAAAGAAAAGGGAGTTAAAAAAAAACAAAAGCTGGGGGGAGAAAACAGTAAGGCTACCACCACGGCTCCTGACACAGCCCTTCTCATTTCACGAGCACACCTTTATCTCGTATACAGCCTTGACTTGCTGCCTCGTCTCAGGTGTCCCGGGTGGAAAGAAACCCAGCCTAGCTTACTCACAGCTGGTTAACGTTGGGGGTTGACTGTGAGGTTTAAAGAGCTTTGCAAGTGGGTCTCCTGGACCCCGCAGGTTCGCATAGCTTTCCTGCACGAAGGAACGGAGCCCGGTCATCATGAATGGGGGCCTGGGAGGCCCCTGGAGGGAATTTGGGGACTGCAGGGTTAGGTGAGGTGCTGCTCTGTGGCTCTCCACCCGAGCCACGTTGCCTCTCGATGGCTTCCCTCATCTGTCTCGAGGGGTTGGCAGCAGTCTCCATCTGTGAAATGCTTTACTGGCCTCACCCTGTAATCTGGATGGTTTATGGGGGTTGTCATACCCATCCAGAGCCTGGCTTCTAGAGCAGAGACTTGGCCAAGGACCATCCTCCCCGAGTCAGAGCCAAGACAAGAAGTCAGCCCCGTCTGGCTCACACTTAGAGCTCAGCTCTGATGCTTCCACGAATGGGGCGTCTACGGAATGTAGCCGTAGGGCCGCTTTATTTTTCTTTGTCTGAGTGGAATCCGTTTATTACCTGGAAGTAATGTCTGGGGGTCATTGTTCCATGTGGAGGCTTTTCTTCCTGGAACAGTCATTGCAATTTGCATATCCCTGATAGAGACTCCAGAGAGTAACCCGAATATGTGTGTCATATGTGACCAAGGGTGAGTGGGCAGAAGCTTTACCTCCTGTTAAAGTCACTGCCTGCTCTTGGCCCACATCTGCGTGAGAATCATTGCCTCTGGCGGTGACATCTTCATTGGCCTTTTCATCAAGTTAATATCGTGGTCACTGCTCAAGGGCACAGCTTTTCTTCATATTTTACAAGCCCAGAGGCTAAAGGAAAACCTAGACATCATCTACTACATTCATAGAAGAGGAAAACATGACCCCAGAGGTTGAGTGATTCGCCCAGGACGATTGAGTGAATTTCTGGCACACTCGGGGCTTGAACACATGTCATCTGACTCAGGTCCAGTGTGTTTTTACACATCTGCTCATTGGCTTTCCAGACGCTGCATTTGAATGCAACTGTGTGTGCAGAAGCCTTGAGACTGATAGATCTTTTTTTAGTGTGCTGCATGCATTTATTTGGCACCTCATTGCTGACTGAGTGCCTGCTGTATGCCTGTGTGGAGTTCTGGGGATGAATGTGAACATGGTGACCTCCTCTCCAAGGAGGTTATGTTGTGGTAGCTTGAAGCTGATAGTCTGTTTTGCAGATAGAAGTAAGGTCTTGAATTTGATGAAAGCGGCAGGTGCAACTTACAGAGTTACAGATGACTGGGCCTCACCTTCAAGCCACTGCCATTGGCAGAAGAGGGGATTTATTGAATAGAGCCCCAACACCCTGAGCAGAGGATAAGTGTGGCGGTGACTCCTAGGCATTGTGTATGACACAGCTGCATGGATGAGTGAACTGACCGAAGGTGGGGTGTGTGTGCGCGTGCATGCAGGTGTGATTTCTTGTACGCGGAGGCCTTCATTGGTTGGAGCTTTGGTTGAGGTTTGAAGAACTCCTCCATATGGTTTCTTAAGATTTTCAACATCAAACCCCAACATGATTTGAGTTGGTAGGGGTGAGAAGGACGTCGTCCCCAGAGCCTTGGTCGTCCTGCCTCTGAAGAGGGTTTCTTTTCCTTTTTTGGCTGCGCTGGGCTTTCGTCACTACCCTCAGACTTTGTCTTGCGGCGAGCGGGGCTGCTCTCTAGTGGTGATGCGCAAGCTTCTCCTTGCAGTGGGTTCTCTTATTGCAGAGCATGGGCTCTGGAGTGAGTGGAGCTTTAGTAGTCGTGACTCTTGGGCTCTAGGGCCTGGGCTCAGGAACTGTGGTGCTTGATGGGCGAGGAGTAACTGTTGATATGGATTTTGTGACTGCTGTTTGAAAGAGGCTGACGGGGGACCTGGGAAGAGCAAGAAGAGGCCACTGTCCTGGGCAGAATGGCCAGCGTCTGCCCTGCCCGCCCAGTGTTCATCACACGGGTGCTCAGGGTGGTCCTGGGCCCTGGGCTGGAGTGTGTGTGCATATTCAGTGATATGCCACACACACACACACACACACACACACACACACACACACACACATATCTGTGGCCTCTCTTATTTCAGATCAGTGGGGTGAACCTAGAGTCTGAAGTCACCCTAACCCCACACTCACGGCAGCGTTCTTAAGGCGTTGCCCACCAGCTGGTAGGGTCCCACTCCATCTGCAAGGCCTCTTCAGCTCCTCTGACCACGGGCTTGCTTTCTGCCTTGAAATTATAAGAGCAAGTTAATTAAAGGGGTAGAGAGATGTTATAAAAGAGAGGCATCAGCACTTGGTGACATCCTTCTGAAGCCTAGTTTCGAGGAGGGCTTATCCGTTACGGTTAGCATTTGAGCTGCCCCAGTTGTGGACTCAGCCAGCACAGGCCTCACATCTGCCATCCAGTAGGCAGCCACACGCCACACCCGGCTGTTTCAGTATAAGCTCATCAAGATGATACAAAAGGTTCAGTTGCTCAGCCACACTCGCCACATTTCGAGAAAGTTCTGTTGGACATGCTGATTTCCGTGTAGCTTTCAGAATTTGGTTTTTGTGGTTTTTGTTTGTGTAGTAATGTGAAATGGGAGGGGGGTGGTCTTTAAGGCGTGGTTCTGTTAAGGACTGTCAGAGGCATGAATTATGGGGCTGAGGTCATGGGCCTGGAGCCACATGGCCTGAGTCTGAATTCTGGTTTTCCCTGTCCTAGCAGTGTCATCTCTGTAGATTATTTCATCGCTCCATGCCTCAGTTTCCTCATCTGGAAAATGGGGGTAACACTATGTTTGATAGTCGTTGGGAGGATTAGAAACATCAGCACAAAAGGTGAAATGTTGATATAGCTACAGCGCTTAGAAGATGGCTTGGTGCAGGGCATTAGCTGAGTGCATGTGCCCTGTTCTTCATGTTGCTCTCGGGAGGTGTTGGAGAGATGTCTTGGCTCGTCGGGCTCCCCTTTGCGGCTCCCTCGGCATTTGGAACGCAGCTGGGAACAGGGTGTGCGGGGAGGTCAGCCCTGTGCCCTGTCCTGTGACCTCCACACCGGGTAGTCACTCAGGTCCTTGCCCAGCCGCCTGCACTCACGTCACGTACAGTTATAGGAAGCGTGGGTATGTGATCCAAGGTTACAGAAGAAAGAACAAATTCAGATGGAGCAGTGACTGGGCAGATAGACAACTGTGGGCAGGTAGGTGGTGGCCGCCAGCCTGAGACTTTCTCCTGGAGGTAATGGGGGCCTTTGAAGAGCTTTGGGAGGGCAGTGACCTGAGACTCTGTCCTCTGCTCTGTTGACCCCTGGGGGGTGGGGTTGGAGGCGAGGAGTCTGATCAGAAGGCTGTGGCAGGGACTCCCCAGGAGAACTCCCCCTACCTCCTAATACAATTTCAGTCTCCACCCCAACCGGGAAGTACGCCCCGGGCCCCCACTTTCCTTAGGACCCCCACATCTGAACTTTCTGGTGTCCACTCAGAGACTCTCCCCGTCCACCCAGTGTGGCAGACACTCTCTGTGACCAGGCAGTTGTGTGGGACCCGCTGTGACCTGGCTGCCCCGGTGCAGAGTTGCCCTTGAACGCAAGTGTTGCTCTGAGCCACTGTCTGGCGGAGCCTTTGTGTGACCTTATCACTGAAGTGTCCTTCAGACTTACTCAGACAGTATGTTTTGCGTCTAACGCGATTTCTAATTTTTTAAGAAGTCAGGCCTCAGCCAGATGGGACATCTTCACCCCCCTCCCTTTTTTTCTCGCTACATAAACCATGAAGGGGCTTATGTTCGAGTACAGCAGCCTGACCCAGGGAAGCAGGGTTTGTTCCAGTGTCAGAGGAGGCGGAGGGCGAGGGAGCCCTTTGGGGAGGTTTCCTGGGGTTGGGGGATGGGGGTTGTCTGGGGAGGGGAGGAGAGAGGCTCGGCCTGTGCACAGCTTTGTTTTGTTCACGAAGTTGCTTCGCTCACTGTACATAAGGAGCCGTCAGCGCTCCGTCCGTCAGGCGGTGGGTGCTGATGGGTGTCAGTCATCATCTTTGACCTGTGTCTTCCATCTCTGTGCTGGTGCCAGGCCCCTGCAGACAAAATGAGGGGGTTGGCCCCTTGTCTGACCTCGCGGTGGAACCGTGGGGGTCTTCTTCCCAAGGCCCGTTGGTGATCACTCGTCATCTTAACTAAACAGCCCTGGCCCCCAGTGCCTGTAGTTTACGTGGTCTACAGCAGAGGGGCGTAAAGCAGGTGCATCTGTCGGAACAGCCCCTGTGGTCACTGGCCCACGTCTCGTCTGTTAGTCCCGCCGGCTTGACCTTCTGGACTGCTCCGCTTCCCTGCTCACCCTTACTGCTCCTCGACCTTTGCTCACACCCTGGGCGTCTCCCACCTGAGTGGTGACAGTGAGTCCCGGCTTGGTCCTCGGCCTCCTGTCTGGTCCCTTCTCCACGGATGTCCTCTGGCTCAGAGCTGGGTCTGGGTCTCTCTCCCTTCCAGGCCTCTGGTGGTGCCCACCTGAAGTCTGGGGAGCCCAGCGTGGCGTCCCAGGCCCCCTGGAGTCTGACCATCCTGTCCTGCAAGCTCAGCCTGCTCCTGCCCTGACCCCTCATCACAATCCACCCTAGTGCTTCCTGAACATTCCTCTTCCTGCCTCCTGCTTTGTGTATGCACCCCTTCCCCGCCCCCTCTCTCCCGTTCTGTTGACTGACTCTAGCTTCTCCCCAGATGTCACCTCCCGTGTCGCACTGGCACCACCTGCTCTGAACACTCTCCCAGCCTCTAACGGTTCACGCCTCCTCACTACCAGCCTTGGCCTTTCTCATCTGTTCATTCAACCCAACTCAGACCGGGCGTGTGCTCTCTGCCAAGTGGGTCACAGATGGAAAGGTGAAGGTCTTGCTGTCACAAGGGCCCGGAGTCCTCTGGGAGGGGGCAGTATCCTTGGTGCTCTTGTGTGCAAAGGTACAGAGTGAGCCACTGTAAACAGGAGATGTGTGTGCTGGGGCTCAAGGCCTGAGGGCCGCTGCCCTGGCAGATGGGCCTGGGAGAAGGTGTTCCAGGCGGAGAGAGGATGTGTGGAAAGGACAGAGAGGTTAGGGAGTGGGAAGTGGCTCTGGGTTGCCAAAGTCGGGGAGGTGGCTCAGGAAGGAAGTTATGGAAGATGAGTCTGCACTGGTCTCAGGGCCATGGACGCCCAGCGTTTGGATTTGCTCCTCAGCTTAGGGAACAGAGAGCCACTGCTTGAGTCCATTTTAATGATACTAAAAAACATTTGTATATGCAAAGGCAAAATCCGGAAAAATCATAGCAGACTGTCAACATCAATTATGTCTCTCCCAGGTAGCTCATGGAAGACTTTAGTTTTCAGTGTTATATCTTTCCCTTAATTTTTTTTTTTCTAACAGTAGGTGTATGTAGCTTTTAAATTCATCTAACTCCTCCCAGTTCTGTTTTGGAAAAAAAGAAACTTGAGGTAAGAATTCAATCTGAATCACTGGATATCAGTGTAGGAAGTAGTGCTAAATATCAGCTTATAACTAAATGCTGAATACACTTGTGAATACAGTGGTTTTAGCCACTGTGTAAGCCTGGAGTTGAGGAAGCTTTTAGATTCCGGCAAGGGAAGCTTCGTCAGAGAAGAGTGGGACTTGGCTGGAGCCTCAGAGGATGCTGACGTTCATGTAGCACTTTACAGCATGTGGGGTCAAAGGACAAAGTGTGCTGAGCGCTGACCTTGTGCCAAGCACTGCTGTGAGCACCTTCCTTGGGTCCCGTTATCCCGCCCTCCCAGCCCCTCTTAGGGTAGGTACCGTGGTTGCTCCCGTAGTACAGATGAGGGAACTGAGGTCTGCAAAGACCAGAGAGCCTAACCAGGCTTCCGTTGGTCAAGAGGCCAGAGCCAGGATCAACAGCCCACGTGTCTGACTTCAGAGCCCGAGTTCTGACTCCATTTTAAAGAGAAGAAAACTGAGGCCAAGAGAATTCACATAACTTGTCTGAGGTCACACAGCTAGTAAATTGGGGAGCCAGGTATGCACTCAGGATATTCTAAATAATCCATCTACTCACACTGATATTTCCTGATTCGAGTTCCAGGCTGTTGGAATCCCTGGCGTGGTGACAGGAGGCTGGAAGTTTCTGGGTCAGAGGGGTACATGAAACTCTTCCTACCAGGCCCCCTTCCTTGGAGATTCACGCACCACATAAACTTATCAAAGTAGAGGAACATCTCAGGTCTACTGGCCCTCCCTCTCCAGCAGGATTTAGTAACATCCACAGGTTTGCTTGGGCTTCCCTGCTGGCTCAGTGGTCAAGAATCTGCCTACCGAGACGCAGGAGACGAGGGTTCGATCCCTGAGTCGGGGAAGATCCCTTGGAGGAGGAAGTGGCAACCCACTGCAGTATTCTTGCCTGGGAAATCCCATGGACAGAGGGAGCCTGGCAGGCTACAGTCCATGGGCTCGCAGAGTTGGACACAGCAGAGCCCCTGAGCACGCACACAGAGGTCTGCTCTGTAGACCGCTGCCCTCCCATCCTGTTACAAGGAGCTGGGAGTGAAGCAGCTGTGTGAACAGCTCCCGCTCCTATGACCGGTGGAGTGCCAGCTCTCAGGTCTGGGGTTGAAAGTGTGTGGGGAAGAGTCTGGTTTCTTGGATGGATGTGGGGCTTTGTCTCTGACCCCTTTCTCATTTATTGACTCTTCCTGCTTTAGGATACCTGGAAGGACCTACTGAGTGTCCCGTTTGCCACCTCTGTGACATTTTGTTTCAGTAAATCATGGTTCACTGTTAATTGTTACCTTATTAAACCCACCCCATACTTGTTAAACTCAAATTATTCAATGCACACAATGCCACATTTCATACAATGGGTATTAAAAGTATCTGAGTGTCACCACCTGTTATTTTTCTGTGATACGTGTTTTTTTTTTTTTTTAATTGTGGTAAAATATACCTACTTCCCTGGTGGCTCAGACGGTAAAGCCTCTGTCTACAATGCGGGAGATCCGGGTTTGAGCCCTGGGTTGGGAAGATACCCTGCAGAAGGAAATGGCAATCCACTCCAGTACAATTGCCTGGAAAATCCCATGGACAGAGGAGCCTGGCAGGCTGCAGTCTATGGGGTCGCAAAGGGTCGGACACGACTGAGCTACTTCACTCACTTCATACATAACATGGGCTTCCCTGGTGGCTCAGAGGTTAAAGCGTCTGTCTGCAATGCAGGAGACCTGGGTTCGATCCCTGGGTCGGGAAGATCCCCTGGAGAAGGAAATGGCAACACACTCCAGTATTCTTGCCTGGAGAATCCCATGGACAGAGGAGCCTGGTAGGCTATAGTCCATGGGGTCACAAAGACTCAGACACGACTGAGCGACTTCGCTTTCACTATGCGTAACGTACTAGTTAGTATCTTACCATTTACAACTTTTAATTTTTTAAATTGAATGGAAGGTTCTTTAAATGCCATAGTCCTTTACAATTTTCAGAAGTTTCACACACATGACTTCATATAATCCCATGGCCTTTTTAGCCCCCTACCCTGATATTACCATTTAAGTGTACCGTCCCATAGCATTAAGGACATTCCCATCGTTGTACAGCCATCCCCAGAACTCTTTTAAATTTGTCACTGTCGTTTATTTGTTGTTTAGTTGCTAAGTTGTGTCCGACTCTTGAGACCCCATGGACTGTAGCCCGCCAGGCTCCTCTGTCCGTGGGATCTCCCAGGCAAGAATACTGGAGTAGATGGCCATTTTCTCCTCCAGGGGATCTTCCTGATCTGGGATCTCCCTGACCTGGGTCAAACCCGGGTCTCCTGCGTTGGCAGACAGATCCTTTACTGTTGAGTCACCAGGGAAGCTCAAATATTTATTGAGCCCCTGCTGATTGAAGGTGCCAGGGACCTGGAGATGATTGAGACTCATGTGGAGGACGGATAGGAAAACCAGTGGTTACTGTTCACTGTGGCCAGAGTTGTGAGGGGCTCTGTCTGAGCTCGATCGCTGGGGGGCTTCTGCACCTGGGGCAGGGCCGCGTTACCACCTCGTGCTGCAGGGCTCCCTCCTGGCTTCCTGTGGGCTCCGCGCTGGTTTTCTCACTGCATCACTTCCTGGAGCGGTGGTGCCGCCTCTGCTCCTGGGAGCCCCAGGGAGGATTCAGGGATGTGCCTGTGTCAGAGCCAAGTGCTCGAGCCACGCGGCTTGGGTGGCGGCAGGCGCGGGTGGGAGAAGGGCGCTGCCACCCAAGCCAGCGCTCCACCGAAGCCCCTATCAACGGTTTGCCCAAATATAGTCTCCTTGTCCTTCCACCCAGCATGCTGAAGCTAAATAGACAGTCTTTCAGCTGTGATTAGTCCCAAGTGCCTTCGCTCCACTTTACTGCTAAAAAAAAAAAAAACAAACCATGGTGACGTGGCCAAAGTCCCAGATGAGGGGCATGTGTAAAACCAAACAGATCGGAGAGGCCTGGCTCCAGGGCGCAATTGGTTCTGTGCATTTCCATGGAGATCTCCGGGAAGTGAAAGGCAGTCGTGGTGTTCTTGTGCGGGTTTATTAGGATGGTTCACTCCCAGGCTCTCCTTCTCCTGGAAAACAGACTGCTGGTGTGAGGCTTGGCTGCCCTTGCCATCCGGGTAGGCACCCCGTTTCCCAACATCATGTTGCCAGGTCGTGCCAGGCTTGTACATACCCCAGAGCACGTACAGCTTGGGAGTGCAGGCGTTGCTTTCACACTGCCTGGTTCTTTACCGGCTCCTCCACGTCACTAATTTAAGATCCTCAGTTGTGCCCCACATAAGCTCAGTAAAATGGGAATGAAAATGATTGTGCTTATCTCATTGAGTTTTTTGTGAGCTAATCGCAGAGCTTGATATCAAGGACTCCATCGATGTTCATTATTCATGAATACTGATTAATTCTGTGACCATCACAAGCCATCATTAGGCAGCTGCTTTTCTGTTGTCTCTCATTTTCATATATATTTATATATCGTCCTGATGTATCGATGCCACACCAGACACACCATTTGCTGCCTGGGCCACCAAGACTGCTAAGAAAAGTGGAAGTGGGCTACGTTTGCTGAGGTTTTCTCCTTGGTGGGCTCTGAGCCCCCAGCCCATGGTTCACTGGGCTCCCTCAAGTGATCAAGCCTCAGAATTACCTCTCACCTCTTCCCCTTCTCAAAGATCCTATGACTTCAGACCACTGTCTCCTTCTCCCCCTAGGAAGAAAACTCTGTGGTCCAATGAAGTGGAGATCTGCTGCCTGAACTATGTTATACTATGGTGTGGCCTGTCATGAGCTTCTCAGGTGGTAATCTGCCTGCCAGTGCAGGAGACCTGAGTTTCATCTCTGGGTCGGGAAGATGCCCTGGAGGAGGACATAGCAACCCACTCCAGTATTCTTGCCTAGAGAACCCCATTGACAGCTGTCCGTAGGGTCCCAGAGAGTCAGACACAACTTAGCGGCTGAGCACCCATGCACAGCCCATCATAGCGGTTTTTAAAGATAATATGGTATTTGCATTTTACTAATTGCTTTTATTGAATGACTTTCTTTGCTGTTTGAATGCCACTCTTATAAACAAATTTCTTCGAGCCCTCCCGCTTAGCCCAGTTGATTTAAGTTTTACTCTGTTTGCTCAGTGTACGTGCGAGCTTAGTCATGTCCGACTCTTTGTGACCTCATGGACTGTAACCTGCCAGGTTCCCCTGTCCATGAGTACCATAGTGGGTTGCCATTTCTTACTCCAGGGGAATCTTCCTGACCCAGGGATCAAACTCCCGTCTCCTGTGTCTCCTGCATTGGCAGGCAGATTCTTTGCCAGTGAGACACCTGGACACTGTGGTTTTTCATGATGGCAATAGAAATGCACAGACCAGATTCTGACCTTTCCCCCCAGGCAATGGTATATTGAAATATGCTGAGATGTTAGCATTTTTAAAAGTTGAGGTTGTTTCTGAATGCCTGCCAGTAAGGGATTGGTTAGATCAGTCGAAAATGGTGGCGTGAACCTATATGCACTGTTATAGAAAGCTGCCCATAGCCTATGGGTGTGTGTTTCTTTTTAAATCAGGTTATAGAATGTAATGTCAGTGTGGTCCTCTCTAAAAACTCGGGTTTGTGTTATTTTTATGAAAAGACAGCGGCAAGGATAATTATCAAGATACAGTCGACGGTTTTGTTCTCTATGTGTGGTACAACTGTAATTTTATTTTTTCCATGCTTCTATATATCATACATATATTTTTTCCAACGAAATACAGTTTTGCTAAGCAGAAAAGGCACATTAAGGCTGTTACCCTTTTGGAGATGGAAAGATGGAAAGTTTGGATTGGTGCAGAGCCTGTTGCTTGGGGAACAGGAAAGATGAATGGCGAGAGGAGAATGGGGAAAGCAGCTGGAGGTGGAGTGGGAATTCGGGTGTGTTGGGCGGGGGAGCTGGGAGGGAGCTCCAGACGCTGCAGATATAAGCTCACGCCCTGGATCTTAGAGACGTTGTTCCCACCTGATGTAAATAAGAGTTTGCTTTTCTGAAGCCTTTTCTATTTTAAAGACAATATTTATTTGGCTACTCCAGATTTTTGGTTGTAGCGTGTGGGATCTAGTTCCCCTATGAGGGATTGAAGCTGAGTCCCCAGCATTGGGAGTGTAGGGTCTTAGCCACTGGATCACCAGGGAAATCTTTCTGAAGCCTTATGAAGAGAGGTTCAGAGGGTGAAACGGGGGTGTTTCAAGCCATTCAGAGAAGCGACTACAGACACATCAGGAAAAACGCAAGTCAGGGTGGACCCGAAGTGGAAATGAAACTTCTCAGTTTCAGTTATTAACCGAGCAAGTCACATGAACATGAATGAAAGGGCCTGTGGTGAAAATTTAAGCTTTTAGAAACAGCAATTGAAAATCTCAAGTTAAATCCTAACACAGCAGGTCATCGTGGTCCAGTGTGGGGCTGTGGAAACCAGTCACCCTGTCCATTTTGGGGTGAGACCCTCCCCACCTTGGCTTCCCGAGCACCTCCTTACCCTTCCAGGGTGGTGGGGGCAGGGCTGGACGGTACTCTCTGGGGGAGGGGTTCAGTGAAGGTACGGGTCTTGACTGCTGGAAGAATCTTTGGACCCACAGCGCCTTGCTCAATGCTAAGAGCCTGGGGCTGCTGACTCCACTTCCCTGCCCAGGTGTGTACCTACCTGCTGTTTGTGATGGTGGCTTTTGTGCATGCTCCGTCGCTTACTCGTGTCCGACTCTCTGTGACCTCGTGGACTGTAGCCCATCAAGCTCCTCTGTCCATGGGATTTCCAGCCAAAAATACTGTGGCCCTTTCCTCCTCAGGGGGATTTTCCCAACCCAGGGCTCGAACCTGAGTCTCCTGTGTCTCCTGCATTGGCAGGTGGATTCTTTACCACTGAGCCATTGCATCAACACATTATTTGTTAAACCTGATAGTGTAGAGGGAAGAGCTGGAGAAGGAACAGCCTTGGGGCTTTCTGTGGTTTCCTATCGAAAAGATACACAGAAAATGATAAATGGCAAAGCAGCGGTAACAAATTGGAAGAAAAATGGCTGATGATGACTTACTGAGTGTGTGATGTGCCCAGCCTTGTGCTGGATTGGCCCTTCCCTGTCAGCAGCTCTCTTCAGTACGTCCTGTTGTCTCTCCATACACAGAGCACTCTAAGCAGCTCCTTCAGAGTTGCTGAAGGCAGGACTGGGATTTAACACCATCTTTCTGAGTTCAGAATCCAGGCTCTTCACTGCCATGCTCCCCTGCATCTCAGGAAGGCCCGTAGGCAGCATGGGCTTCGGGGTGAGGCAAGGAAGCAGTGTGGGCACGGACAGCAGGAGGGGAAGTCTGGGGAAGGGGCGGCCAGAGCTGGCCCTCGAAGGGAAATCGAGGCAGAGACACAAATGGAAGGCAGAACGGAGGGCTGATCTTCCAGGCAAGAGAAGTCGTGCAGAGAACTGAAGGGAGCCGTTAATAGATGAAATGCTGTAGAAGTTTCTAGGCTGAGTAGGCTGGGGAAATGGTAGGCTAAACAGGTTTCTTTGCTGCAAGACTTATCAGAGTCTTTAATGGAGCATAATGAGTCTTGTATACCTGCACCCCAAACATATTTGTTGCCCTTGGAGAGTATTTCATGCAGTGATATTCTAGAATATTCTCTAGGGTATCCAGGGCTATTGTACTGAGTTTGGGGAGTTGTGGTAATCAAGGGCGGAGAGGGAAGGAGGTTCAGGAATGTCAGATGGAAGGGTTAGACGTTTTCCTGTAAGCAGTGGGGGGCTTGGAAGAGCATGGCTGTTCAGCTAGGATGGCCAGAGAAGAGAAAGGAAGACAGTCCTGAGGCAGAGACTCCAGTTAGAACCCTGTTCTGTAGGCTGGTGAGAGGTGAGGGTGTGAGCGGAAATAGTGGCTTTAATTACATAATAAAGCCAACAGGTGACTGTAAGGGCCATGGGAGTCCTTGACTGCAGCCTGGGACATGGGCAGATATGGGCCTATCTCTTGGGTACCAGCTTTTGAAATAAAGATGCGTAGTGTGAGTTTTGGCATGCCGAACGGGGTCAGTGGCATGCTGTTTAGGTAAAGATGCAGGAGCGTCCCCCAGGAGAAAGATCTGAGTAGGAAAAGTAGATTTGAGTGTCACTGGCTTCGAGGCAGTCACTGGGGCAGGATTTCTAAAGGACCAACAAGGGCTGAGCCTTGAACCCTGCACCTGGGGGTGAGTCTCTGTCCTGGAAGTGTCTGTGTGTGGAGGAATCCGAGGGAGCAAAGGGACTGCAGGGAAAAACCCTTTGGAAGAGGTGACTCCCCAGGCCTTGTGGGCGGTGGCTTGTAGCCTGAGGCTCCACAGCCGCTTTGTGGCTGAGCTTCTAAGAACAGTCAGCTGCGTCCTCCGGGTGCTGTTTTCCTTGTGTTCTGCAGGGCTGCCTGCCTCTTCTGCTTAGTGATAAATATCACGTCAGGGTTAGATATTTACAGGTGCTTCACGGAGGGCTGCTTTCCTGGGTCGGGAAGATCTCCTGGGTTGTGAAGATCCCCTGGAGGAGGGCACTGCAACCTACTCCAGTATTCTTGCCTGGAGACTCCCATGGCCAGAGGAGCCTGGCAGGCTACAGTCTGTGGGTTTGCGAAGGATCAGACACGGCTGAGCGTGTGCGCACACAGGAGGGCTGCAGGCGGCTTCCTGTCAGATGTGTCCCCCAGGACTTTGGACTTGGGTCACTTCTTGTCCCCCGCACCCTCTGCCAGGTGGCGGAAGGACGTGAGGGTCTTGTGGTCCCACCCAGCGATCCATGTCCCCTGAATCCTTGCCTTCTGGACTTCACCTGGGGGAGCCTGAAGTCTCCGTATTTGAGGCTGGGGCCCTGCGTGGCCCAGGGCCTGCTTGTCAGCACGTGGCTAGGGTTTCCGTGTTAACGTTCCCAAATCGGGATCACAGAGGATCGAGTGTCGTGCTGGCTGGTCATGCCGAGCCTTCTGGAGCAGCCAGCTGCAGAACTTTCAAAGGGCCGCATGTAACTTGCGCAGGAGATGTGGAAGGGGTGGGGGCACCGAGATGGGGACAAAGAAGCCAGTTTGTGAAAGGGAAAAAATAAATGAGCATAACAGCTCTGGGCCATTGGGTGGGGTACGGCAGGACACTTGGGCACTATGCAACCCCTTTCCTCTTCCCTTCGGATTTTTCCCCTTCCAGAGCCGCCTTTAGTCAGAGCCTTAGTGACCCCTGCAGACCCCCTCTGGGTAAATACAGCCCCTGCCTTCCACCCCTCCACTCATTATGCATTCCTTTAATCCGGCCCATCTCCAGGTTGCCAGCTGGCAGAGACTCAGCGGATTCCAAACCCCAGCTGGTGCCGGAGTGTTTACACGGGGAAGCTTGGCAGACAGCTTGCCCCCAGGCTGCTCAGCTGGAGGAAAAGGTGGAAGGACGTCCCAGAGCTGAGGCCTGGTTTGTCTGCAGGCTCTCCCTTCCCCACCACCTCCCAGGCCTGCTCTGTCCCTGAAAAGGAAAAGGGGAAAAAATCCCCCCATGTCTGAGGAGGTGTTGGGCTGAGGTCTCCCTGGCTTACCCCTTCCACCCACTTGGAGCCTAAATAGGCCGAGAGCCTTTCACTTGCCTGCTGGAGCAGATGAGATTATTATTTCAAAGCTGTTATTTGTCAGTATAAAGTCAGTCTCCAGAGTGGATGTGACTTTCCAAAATCAGTGCTGGAAGCTCTGTGATCAAATATTCCTGAAGCCAAGCTTGGGGTTCCTTCCTGCAGCCTGAGGGCAGTGGTGTCCTCGGAAAAGGCCCCTGAACACGCAGGTCGCTGGTCTGAAGCGGGGGCTTGTGTTGTCAACAGTGTGTGAGAAGCCAGTCCCAAGGCATCTTGCCCAGGGGAAGTGGTTTCTGCTGGTTGTCAGCATCGCTGGTCATTGGAACTCGGAGCAGCTGTCTGTCCGCCTTCCCGTTAGTTTCCTGGTTAATGCTCCCAGCATACATAGATGGGAGAGGATTCGAATGATGTGATATGCCCTGTTGCCAGCAGTTGTATAGATGAGGTTAATTATTGTCACGTGGTATTAGTAGTAAGCCTTTTATTTGAAGAGCATAACAGTTTCAGTCCAGGTCCCAGTGGAAACAGATGAGGTGATTGAAGGTGCTGTTAACACAGGTGGAGACAGACAGGATGAGGGGAAATGGACAAGACATGGTAAACCGCCCCAGGGCTTTCGATCATGGAAGGTGGCCCCAAATCTGAAGAGACGGAGGATGGAGTGGGTGCAGAAGTTGTGCTGTGAGGGAGAGAGGGAGGAAGAGGGAGAGCTGGTGGCCGTGGGAGCTGTGTCTGAAGGAGGGGGCTGGACCTTTGTATGTGATCGAGTCACTGCCACGTCACCCGGGGGGAGGGCACCAGGCAGTAGCACCTCCTGGTGTCCTCTCACCTCCTGTGGACTCAGATGAAGCCAGGACTCCAAGAAGCCCACTGATGCACTCGGTAAAGGTCGTCACGCCCTCTGCTCTAGGTCCCAGGGCAGGATGGAGACTCAGCCAGACCAGTAGCACTTGCACATTCTCTTCTATCTCCTGTTTGATTCCTTCCTCCTTTGTGCCTGCGGGCAGTCGGAAAGGGGGGCAAAGGCACACTGGTACTCCTGAAATACTGCAAACTCTGACGACAGCCTTTTGGGGCAGATGTTTCCTGATTGCAATAATTCAAATCCTAGAACATGTTGACTGTAAGCTACTGACTACCCTGATTGATCTCTGGGGAGACCAGGATCGCCCTGGCTCCTGAACCAGTTCAGATAATGCTCAGGTACCGCTTCAACCCATTTCCTTCTCTGCCACTGCTCTGCACCCTCGGCCTCTGGGACCAAGAAGAGGTTCCAGTGGAACGTACATGGGATTCTTATCATGTGTCCAGTTAACCACTGGCCTTGGAATATCAGTATGCAACAGGAAATTACTTCCTTGATGGCTTCATGTGGAGAAGCTCAGACTCACTAGACCGTTAAATAACTGATACAATTTAATTGGCAAACAAATGCAGGATGGTCTGTCAAGTTGTGTGTCTGGAAGTAGAGTTCGGATTTTTATGTGACAGTGTTGCCTCCCTAATTGAGGGAAGCAATTATTTTTTTATCTGTGCTTGGCTCTTTTGGGAAGCAAGCTGTTGAAATGCCCATGATGTGGGAATGGACAGCATTCCATGGATGAATTCAGTAGGTAAAAAGTCGACTTTGGAGCCAGGTTGCTTTTAGAATGAATGAATGAATGCGAACTTTAAGGGGTCTGAGGGCCAGATTTCCCTTCCTTTTCCTGTTTTAGACTAGCTTCTTTGAAACACATGGTATTCGGCTGATCTGAATCGACCCACACAGTAGATGTCCCCAAAGTTGCCCACACAGATGCCCCCCAAAGTTGCCCAACATAGTAGATGCCCCCAAAGTTGCCCACACAGATGCCCTCCAAAGCTGCCCCACACAGTAGATTCCCCCAAAGTTGCCCCACACGGTAGGTGCCCCCCCCCAAAGCTGCCCCACACAGTAGATCCCCCTGAAGCCACCCCACACCGTAGATCCACCTCCCCGCCCCACCCCACCAAAGCCGCCCTGGTGTGCTGAGCTGGCTGGCTCCATCTGGATCCTCCCGCACTGTCTCAGCACAGTTGTGTCTCATCTCAGCACAGTTGTGTCTCTTCTCACCCTTGCCCCTCCCCTCTACTTATCCACAATCTGTACATCTTTCTGGCTGAGCTCACGCCCTCCCAGGAGTCTTCCCCAAGGAGATCCATAGGCTGCAAGCCCAGAGCACTTGCTGTTATTTACAGAGTCGCTCCTTTGTACCAAGGACCCTCAGGGTGCAAAGATGAATAAAGCCACAGTCTCTGCCCCAGATAGTAGAAGGACCCCCACTTGTCCTTTGTCTAGTCATGTCCTGATTCACGGCATCTTTTCTTGTCTCACAAATAACTTCGCGTGCGACAGAATCTCTGTCGTTAGTTTTCAGGCTCATTGTTCAGGGGTGCATGTGGCTAAGAGTCCACACGTCACAGTCTGATAGAGCTGGGGTTCCAGTCCCATTTCTGGGGCTTATTAGTTGTGTGCCTCTGGGCAACCCTCCTAAGCTCTTTGAGCCTCACTTGTTCTGTATAATAGGGCTTGTGCGAGGATTAAATAAGATAATTTCTGTTAAGTGTTTACAGCGATTCCCGGCACATGGTCGGAGGATAGTAAGTAGAGGCAGTGTTCGTAGCAGCAGGAGTTTCTACAACAGAAGGTTAAATGGGGTGATCCTGTTTGCTGTTTACCACGGGACCCAGCATTTAATGAGATCTCACACATTCATTGTTGTTCCTTACAGGCTTGTTGAGGGTTACGTGAGGTAATCACATAAAACGCCTCAACCTGGCCCAGCTGGCAGTAAATGTTCAGTGAAGGGCGGTCAGTTTTACCACTGCTGAAATTAAGGAGTTGCACTGGATTGACAGCCTGTAGCTTCTGGTTTTGGTCTCTGAGCTTTTGAGAGAAGGAAGTAGATCTTAGAAATTTTTGTGTCTCCAGTAGCATTGTGCCTTGCACAAAGCATGCACTCAGTAAATATTTTGTGATTGATTTTATATTTTTAAAAGCTTTACCTGTTCTTTAACTTTTCAGATTTTCCGCTTCTAAGCAGAGGTATGTTTCTGGGGAGTGAGAGTGTCTTTCTTACCAGCCTGATTTACATGCGTGCGCACACACATACACGCTTCTCTTGCTTTCCTTGATCCAGCCGTTAGAACGCCCGGTGTGGCCACTATAAGATCCAGGAGAAGGCCCCAGAATCCCGCCTGCGGCTGTGGTGGGCAACGTGGACCCCGGCCTCAGCCAGACCTTATCTGTGTGTCTGAGGGTTCTGATTCCGAGCCCCATCGCTCCGACCAGAGACAGTGAAGGCTGATGGAATGATGGGAAGTTGGAGGCCTCCTGGTGGTCCTCTGGCCAGCACCCTAACAGTTCCCCCTGGAACTGGCGGAACAGCTGTCCTCCTGTGAGTCCATGCAGGCGGCCCTGCCTCTCCCTCTCGGGCCACTCCTGAAGGTGAACTGATGGCCTCAGAGAGTGGCCGTGCAATCCTGGGCCAGAGGAAGTGACTGACAGGCCAAAACGTTTCCCAACCCTGTTGAGCGTGATGGTGCGGGGGTGTTGTTATAATTTTGGTTTTGCTCCCCCACCACATCCTCCCCAGTCCTCTTGACTTCTTGTTTCCCGTTGAATTACATCAGTTCAAGGCATACTGAATAAGCATCTTCTCGGATCTGAACAGGTGTCAGAACTTCAGAGGCAGCAGCAATCTTGTGGAGCTGCCCACGGCCGGTGCTCCCTCAGCCACCCCTCTTCTGCAGTCCTGGATCTCATTTCCTCAAGAGATCCCCCCTGAGTAGATGTATTCCTTCCAGCTCCCCCGTTTTCTGCGTATCTAGTCACTTCACCTCCCGTAGACTTTCTCCTGACCACACGGAGGTTTGAGAACTCTTCCATCCCTCCCTGACCTCCTGGCCACCGGAACAAGCAGTCCAGACCTGTCTCCCCTTCTCTGTACGTTTCACGCTCATCCCATGCACCAGCTTCGGCCACCTCCTTTTCTGCAACATTATACTCAGCAGATAATGACTTTATGACCTTCCCGTCCCCAAATCTGATAGACTCTTCATGTACTCATTCATTCAGCAAATATTTATTGGGGTCCCAGTGTGTACTGAGCTCTGTTCCAGCTGCTCTGGATCCATCAGAAGAAAAAAAGACCACGGCCCCCTGCAGCAAGAATCTCCATCCCAGGCTGGCTGGTCCTCCCTGGAGCCCAGACTCCTCCTGATGGCCTATCCCCTGGCTGCTGTTCCTTCTGCCTCTCCTGTGGGTCCTTCTCAGCCCCCCTCCCTTTCCCTCCCCGACCCAGCCCTGGACCACCGCTGTCTTCTCTCTCAGCTGATGACCCCACCACCCGCCCAGCATTCCGCATTACCATTCTAACACCAAGCACATCTTCCTGTCCGTTTCCTGAACCAGATGGGAACATCGCCGTTGGATACTCCATCTGAATTCACTGCGCCATCGAATCTTCTGAAAATGACCCACACTGCCTGTGTCTGTGGCCATCACCTTCGTTCAGGTCTGCGTTATCCTTCCTTCCAAACTGGTTTCCTGCCCCCCAGCCTTCCCCAGCCCCTCCTCTGTGCCCCGAGCAGGTATGCTCTCTGCAATGGAGACCTCATTGTGTTCTCCCCTGCTTAAAGCCTCCCACAGGGAGCAAAAAGTCCAGTTTTTATACCCACTATAGAGGGTCCTTCATGGGACCTGGTTCTTGCCAGCCTTCCAGCTTCATCACTTCCCACACACAGACCATTCATTTCCCCAGAGTCATATTTTTCTGGTGTCTCTGAGAGCGTGCAACCCGCTTCCTGCCTGCCTTTGGCCTGTCCATCCCTTCAGTTTTTCACTGCAGGCAGAGCTGCCCTGTGGTCTCCAGAACTGCTGTGTGTACCCTCTGAAAATGACGAGGTTGTGTTGTGAGCTTTTCCACGCTGTTTTATCTGGCTGGGCTCCAGGTTTGGGCAGTGCCTTTCCAGCCTGGGATGGTGTTTGGGGTGGGGGTGTTCTTGTGTCTGGGAGTTGAGGGGGCAAAGCTTAGAGAGGTGGGGTGGGGTACCTGTGGTGTCCTGGGATCCAGGAGGGGGCCTGATTCCTTTGTAGGCACTAAGGAGTCCCAGAGGACTGTGGAGTGGGCCTGTGGTGTTTTCAGGGAGGCCGATCCTGGTCTTTCCCAGTGCAGTCTGGGAAGAGGGTGAGACCGCACTCAGGCCTGCTCTTTGACCTGCTCTCTGCAGCCCATGGTCTGGGCTCCTGCCTTAGTGGGGGCAGAGCAGTGGCTGCAGCATTGCCCCCCTCGAGGCCTTGGCAGGGAGGCCCCCCCTTTGTGTGTGCCTGTTTGCACCTCCCCTCCTCCACCTTTGCTGTGTGGTTGATGGCTCTGTGTGGAGTGCATCCGTGCTTCTCAGCCAAAACTTAAGGTCACTGGTGTCCCCAGCGGTTCCTGATCCTTCAGAGGGACATAAGTCCCTCTGAAATACAGTTGCCCAGTTTCGCCCCTGGCCCTTGCTCCGAGGCCTGGATTCACTAGCAGGTAGTCGGGGGTTTGCACACTGGATGTTGGATGAGGGTGCCTGCCGCCGCCTGTCTGCCTCTGAGGACCTGCCCTGAGTTCAGCCTCGGTCCAGCCTCTCCCTCTGAGGTGTGGTTTTCTTCCTGGGCCGCCTTCACCTATGTGAGGTCACAGGCAGCCTCCTGGGCTGCTGAGAAACTGAGATGGAAGCTGGCCTCCCCAGCAGAGAAAAAGCACCACCCATTTTTAGATCTCATTTAAAAAACCGCTTTGAATTAGTAAAGTGAGATTTTGGACTAACATGTATTGCTTTATCTGAGTGTGTGTATCTTGGAATATAGCATGTAGCCTAGATATTAGTGTTTGCCTGGGCTCTGTTTATTCTGTTTAGGCAAACGGAGGGACTCTTGTGGCAGAGTGTGGGTAGTGTCTACCTCAGGTGGTGCCTTGGGGGTTAGAATTGTGTATTCTGTCTGTCTGTAGCACATTTTTCTGGGAACTCTTGCCTTTCATGTTGTTTTCCTTCTCCACTTTGAAGATTTGGAACATCCCTCTGAATATTATTTGCAGACACACAAGGGATGTTTGAGTGCCTGGTGTTTTTCATTCACCTTGATGGCCTAGATTTAATTCACCTGAACCAAGTCATCATCCATGAAGTTCTCTCAGGTGCCCTCCTGCGGGTGGTCTTCGGCAGGCCTTCCTGGACTCGAGCTGGGTAGGCTGGGGGCCGCCCAGAGCAGGGTATAATGCATGCGCAGTGAGCGCGGGAAAGAGTGGTGGTTCAGAGGTGCGGTGCGCAGAGCAGTGCTCGGCTGGCCTCGACTGTGGAGGGTAAGGCGCTGCCTGCAGTTAGGTGGCATCACAGGGGACCCGCTGGAACCCGTGAGACCAGGACGACAGACAACGCACATCCTCAGTTGCAGAGGAATGGCCGATTGTAAGAGCTCACTTATTTGCATTTTTGCCCTCGTTCGCTCAGTTCACGTGTGGGTGGAGGTGGACAGCCTGAGTCAGGGCCTCTCTTCGCGGCGGCCCGACTGGAGCCCAAGAGGAATCCGAGGGTTCCCACGGGAATCAGGCCTGGTCTGCGGGCCGCGGAGAAGCTTCATCGCTCTCCCCATTTCCCTTCTCTAGCAAGCCCCGCTCCCCACGCCTGGCTCATGTTTTAAGTAGGTAACTTTCCAGACGGTGGAAAATCATTTAAAAGGGTAGCCTTCGACCCTGGTCTTCCCCGCTCTTTCCTTCCTTCATTGTAAACAAGCAAATGAAGGCAGATCCACCTGGGCCCCGCCCGGTTCCCCCGCCCCCCACCCTCAGCGAATAATCCTCCTACTTCCTCCAAACAGGAGGAAATGCCACGAGCTCCTTGGGGCCGATTCTTGCTGGCAGCCACTGGTGATGGTGGCCAGTGAATAGTGACTGACTGCTGCGGACACATGTGCCTTCAGGATTGCCCCCTCCCTGTGTGTCCCGCCTTATGGAGCTAAAGCTTCTCTAGAAACTGCAGCTCGGTGGACGCTGTGATATATTGGTGCCAGAGTTCCTTTTCTGCAGTCAAGTCTAAGATGTTACTTAATCTGAACCCTCCCCCCCAAATCACTTGGAGCCTAAAATTCTACACTCCACAACCCTTTCTTTTTTCTGGATTTTTATTTTAAAGATGATACTGCATCTGAACAAGTAGCTTTTGCTCATAAAAATAGTTTGTTCTCACTCATGAATGTGCTCTGGGAATATCCGCAGAGAATCTGAACTCTGCCTGCAAGAGAAGCACATTTTAGGTACATTGGCATGCTAGAAAGGTATTCTGTGTACACACTTCCTTATTCTGTTATTTTTAAATTTTGAATAACTAAGTGCTGCTTTGAGCATCCTGGGTGGCTCAGAGGTAAAGAATCCTCCTGCCAGTGCAGGAGACTCAAGGTCAGACCCTTGGTTGGAAAGATCCCTTGGAGAAGGAAATGGCAACCCACTCCTGTATTTTTGCCTGGAGAATCCCATGGACAGAGGAACCTGGCGGGCTACAGTCCACTGGGTCCCCAAAGAGTTGGACACAACTGAGTGACTAAACAACAACAACAAGGCCCTTCTTTATTTTTATATAGTTTTTAGCTTCTGTGAGGAACGGTTTCTGAGTTATGCTGACCCACCCAAATAAGGGGAGAGCTGCTGAGGATGAACGGGAGGTGAAGTATGTAATCAACTAAGATTAATTAAAATATTGGCTCAGGGCTCTTTTGGGGAGGGAGCAGATGAGAGTGTGTATATATTAAGGCCTCCAGAGAAGAAATATAATTACACAGGATGTAGGTATTTCATCTAAGGCTGTCTGTAAGGCACATAGTGGGTCGAATTCCTTCTGTACAGGCATAGGTTGCATAAATATGCAGTCTTAAGGTTATCAGTCAGTTGCGGCTGTAAAGTGGAAAGAGGTGACCTTAGACCACCTCCTGTGTTTTAGTACTGGATTAACTTCAAATTCAGTTTTCACATGTATCTTTTTTTTTCTTTCTGTTTTTGAATAGCTCATCTTGGGAATTCCCTTGCTGTCCTGTGGTTAGAACTCAGTTCTTTCACTGCCAAGGGCTGGGGTTCAGTCACTGGTCAGAGAAGTAAGATCCTGCAAGCCGCTCAGCATGGCCAAAAAAATTTAAAAGCTCAACTTCAAAATTTTAGAAACGGTTTAAGTGGCCCTTTCTAAATTCCTCTTGATCCCAATATAAAGTTTAGAGCTTGGAATTAATGAATGTCCTGGAGCCCCTGCTATCATTGTATCATGGCTGCTCTGATGATGGGTTTTTCTCATGAATATACAGTGTCATTTTTTTCATTTGATATAGGACTATGATCATGACTGTTAACAGAGTCTTTTCAGCACAATGAACACAGGCTTGTAGAGAATCTGTTGTGTGTGTTTGAGTAGCTTTTGCCTTGTTCTTACATTAAGGCGGTTTTTCAGGTGAGAAAACTGAATCTCCAGGTGTTTATAAAAGCCACACGGAAGGTACCATCAGCAACCTGCCCCTGACTGCCGGCACTCAGCCCTCCCTGCCAGCCCCTGCTCATCCAGATGGAAACTTTGAGAAAGCAAGTGTGAAGAGCGTCTTTGTCTCAGCTGTATCTGCCTTTTATTGAGTGGCAGAGGGGCTTCGAACCTTACCGAGTCCCAGCCATATTACAGTGCATGTAGGTGACCAGCTGGACTCACTCTAGGAGAGAAAGGCTAAAAGACTAAAAACACTCATCAGTTGAGCATGACTTATTTACTTTTTCTTGCAGTTTTTTTAAAACTGAAGTATAGTTGCTGTACAATATCATGTAACTTACAGGTGTACAATATACTGATTCACAGTTGTAAATGTTACAGTTATTATAAAATACTGGCTATATCCCCCATGTTGTACACTGTGTACCTGTAGCTTACTTTATACATAACTGTACCTCTTAATCCCCTACTCCTATATTGCCCCTCCCCCCACCTACTGGTAACCACTAGTTTTTCTGTATCTGTGAGGGGTGTGAGTTTTAAATGTTTTTCTGACTAAAATTTTTCTGTGCACCACCTGGGCAGGAAGATGCAAGAGCAGTTTTGGGAAATTCTAAGTGGAGATCATGTGGCTTCGGAGAGCAGGCTGGGGCATGAGAAGGGGACAGGTCACTTGGCTCACTTGTGCTCCTGAGGAGCTGGCCGTGAGCATCCCTCCCCAGAGGTTCCAGGTTGGCTGCATGGACTGTGGTTCAGCCCCTGGGTGGGTGAGCTTCATTTGGAGCAGGACCCCTCCCATCTCCTGTCCTTGGTGGTGAGTCCTGCAGTGCAGCCCCATTCAAGGACCAGTGTGTGGATATGGCCAAGAAATAAACAATAAACCAAACTGGAGGTCAAATACTGCTTACCAGGAAAGCCAGGGGACTGCCTTCGTTGCATCTCTCCTCTCTCATCTCTGCTGTCCAGACATCAGCTTGCAGTGGAAGAGAGCAGACTGGGGCACTGGGAAGCCCAGGTGTGCGTGGTAGGTGGGCCTGGCAGGTGGACCCAGGAGGCCTTGTTTTCTTGCTGTGGGTTACAGGTGACACCTGGACCTCGTCTTCTCACCATGCAAATACAGTAGTAGAGTTTACACTCAGCAAGCTGTCAGCTTGAAACTGTTTTTTAAATTTGTGTGTGTGTGTGTTTGGCTTGCTGGGTGTTTCTTAGTGTGCAGGATTTTCTGTACTTGTGGTTCTCTGGCTTCTCCTTGGAGTGGTTTCTCCTGTGGTGGAGCGTGGGCTCTAGACCTCAGTAGTTGCGGCTCCCAGGCTCTAGAGCGCAGGATGAGGAGTTATGGTGCACGGGGTTAGTTGCTCGGAAGCATGTGGGGTCTTCCCGGACCAGGGATCAAACCTGTGTCTTCTGCATTGGCAGGCGGATTCTTTATCACTGAGCCACCAAGGTAGGCCAAGGCTATGTTTTTAGCATTGATGTAAGTGGAACCAGGAAATAACTTTTTGGAGCTGAAGGTGGAGAGAGGACCTTTAAGGACATGCATTCTTATACCTAATCCTTTCTATGCTTATCTGTAAAATGGGAATATTATGAGTATCTGCCTCACAGGGTCGTTGTGAGAATTACGGGAAATAGTTTCTGTGAAGCCCTTAGAACCATGCATTGCACTGAGTAAGCCCTAACATTCACCGCCATTGTTGTTCATGGATAAACAGACGGGTCCAGAGAGGTGAAATGTCTTGCCAGAGGTCACCCACACCAGGACTGGGACTGGAGTCCCAAGTCCATTATGCTTCGCTGGAGGCAGCTGTTTTACTGGCATCCTTGTCTCAATGCAACTGAGAGCTCAGATTCGTGTGCCCCTAATAGAACACAGAATGACATTTTTAGTAGATTCCTATTTCTTAGCCCTCTGTGTTAACGAAGCCAGCCAGTACTGGCACAGGGGGGTTTGTTGGCTGTTTCATCCTTGTTCTGAAGTTGGGAGAAGTTTGGAGTGAAGCTTTGGAGTGCCAGAAGACCTCAGAAGTTTCTTGTGCTGGAAAAGTAGAGCTGCCTTTTTTGTGCGCTGGAAAAGTAGAGTTGCTTTTGGCGGGGCCGTCTTTTTTGTTTTCTTAATTAATGGATGTGATCAATCTAGGAGCTGATGATCCCCTTCCTTCCGACGACTTTGAGAAAGCTTAAGGCCAAATTTCTGGGGGCCTTAAGCCAATGAGACTTTCTGAAGTGAGTTTTTGTGGATCAGCCTCATCACTGCTCCTTTGCCTTCAATATATATTTTTTGATCATCCTCTCCTCCTATTTTATGACATCATTCTATTTTATGTGCCATGTTGTATGTCTCCTAAATTTGTTTTTGAAATGCATTAAAAAAAAAATCAAATTGTTGCCTTTTCTGCTTGTAAACTTGTGAGGTCTTGGTGGACCGGGGACCTCTCTGTGGCTCAGGTGTAGTCTCTTTGTCGTCAAAGCAGAGAAAACACGTTATCTTGCTGAGGTGTGTCACGTGGAGGCAAGCTTGGCTGCCGCAGACAAGGATGCATGGCTTGAAATGGTTTCTGCTGTTATGACCAGGGGCGTAGGGATGGAAAAATACAGGAATCTCAAAACTTTTTGCCTTAAGCAGAGTCCCAGATCCTTTCCTCTTAGAATCATGTTTAGAAAGCATCTGTTAAACTTTTGTCTGTGGTTACTAAATACTATAGCTTCTTGCAGTATTCGCTCATCAAATAGGTGTTTATGAGAGATCTACTACATGCCCAGCACTGGGAAGGACCCCAGGGAGAGAGAGGGGACATGCGCAGGGGAATGAGGGCAGAGGACAAGCTGAGGGTCAAGTGACAAAGTAGCAGCACCTCCCCTGCTTAATCAGGTCTGCATTTAACAAGCGCTTGCTCATTGCAGGCTGTTTCTAGGCACTGTTGCCGCAGTAGATTGAAGATAATCAAAGTAAGACCCCTCCTCTTATAGACTTTACATCCCAGTGAAGAGAGAGTTTAAAAACAAGGAAGGATAAGCCCTATAAAGCTGGCTGCTTATCAAGGATGAAGTTTATGGTGCGTAAATTACACCCCAATGAAAGTTAAAAAAGAGAAAACCTTTCGGGTTCACCCCAGAACAGATTACCCTCACTCTTGGCACCTCTCACGTGTGCACTGCTGCTGTGTTCTGATGTGGACCTGTGACCCCAGCGCCCCACCTCCAGGCGACTTTGCGGTGTCTGTGGACACGCTTAGGGTGGTGGGGTGTGTGGCTCACTCGACGAGCACGTCCCGGATGGAGGGGAACCTGGTGACGCTCTGCCGTCCCGATCCAGCTCCTGCCGTGAGCGAGTGGCCTTCTTGCTGTCTGTTTAGTGCCACAGTCTTGCATCTTCATGGCTTTCGTTGGTGACTTAGCTGCTCACAGTGACCCTCACATGGGGTGCCAGGGTGCCATCTGGGCATCTCGAGCATGGAGAGGCCGGGATGGGCCTGGTGGAGAACGTACATGTGTTAGAGAAGCTTCCGCAGGCTCAAGCCACAAGCTCCGGGTTCATGTTTCAACAGTGTGTTCCATGCAGCTTCTCTCAAAGGGAACACGTGTAAACCAAGGTTACATATTGATCAGTTGATGGAAGTGTGCTCAGAGGCCTGTAGGAGTCTGATCCGCTGTCCCCTAGGAGCAGTGAGTGGTCCACTGTTGCTGTGATCACAGTGATTTTGCAGAACAGCAGTAACAAGAATTGCCTGGGTATGCAGGGCTAGGCCAAGGGCATTGGTACAGCCCATATACCAGATTGCTGTCGTCCCTGAAGCAAAGTGGGCTAATCCGTCCACCAGTTAGAGGCTAATGCTCTGGGTGTTAACTCCTGTGTCAGTAGCTGTTTCCCTTAATTCAGGGCACAGCTTCTTGTGTAGGACAGCATTCCTTCACGTACCATTTTTGTGGATGTGTGTATTGGGGCTAATTGAGGTAGAAACACAGCTTTTTCTTTAAAGTATAGTTGATTTACAATGTGGCATTTCAGGTGTACAGCCAAGTGATTCAGTTATATATATTTATTCTTTTTTCAGATTGTCCATGATAGGTTGTTCTTTTTCATATTTTTTCCATCATGGTTTATCACAGGATATTGAATATAGTTCCCTGTGCTGTACAGCAGGTCCTTGTTGTTTATCTGTCTTATATACTGCCATTTGTAAGTGCTAATACCATACTCCTAATTTATCCCCCACCCCCAGCTTTCCCCTTTGGTAACCATAAGTTTGTGTTCTAGGTCTAAAAGCACAGCTTTTTAATTAGTTTAAAATAGACTTTCTGCCTGTTACACTTTGTGCTTTTAACCAGTTAAGCCAGTGGCATGCTTAGTTCTACCTTGTCTGTGTTTTCTACTTGTATATCCCTGTTGATTTGTTTGTGCCCTTTATTGTCATTTTCTAAAATTTTTTTTCAATGAAAAGAAAAAAACGTCCATCTGTATACACTTCCACAGAGAGGCCATTTTATTTGGCCAAACTTTTCAGCCTAAAACTTTAGGAGTGACCCCATGGGAAACAGTAATGAAAAGGCCTAGTATTTATAGAAAGTTTTTTTATTATATAGCCACTTATCTCTGTGTTGCCATTAGTAAAGAAAAAGTCAAGCTACACATTTTGTGTCACCATACTTGGAATACTTTCACGATGCTGAATGTTTTTGGGCCTTGGTCTGTACATTCCTGCGACAACCATTTGATTAACCGAGCTAAGAAAGTGACTTAAACAGTGCTTAATAAGTTCTTTTACTAAGTAAGTCAAGGAGATAGACAAATACCATGTAGTATTGGTGTATGTGAATATATTGCCTATATGTGAAATCTAAAATATACAAACAAATTTGTTTACAAAACAGACAGACATGGAAAACAAATTTATGGTTACCAAAGGGAAAAGCCAGGGGGGCAGGGAGGGATAAATTAAGAGTTTGGGATTAGCAGATGGCAAGCTACTATATACCAAATAAATAGCAAGGTCCTACTGTATAGCACAGGGAGCTATACTCAATATCCTGGAATAAACATAGTGGAAAATATGAAAAATATATTTGTGTATAACTGAATTTGGTGCACTGGAGCTGTACACCAGAAATGAACGCTACATTGTAAATCAACTATACTTCAATTAAGAAAAAATTGGGGGAAAAAAAGTTTAAAAGCTCTTTTAAAATTTCTTTACTCTAAATTTAATCCCTTGTGTCAAGTGGTATAAACACAGCCTAAGTTATGATGTCAGAGTAAAATGAAATTAATTCCAAGTGGATAGATGCATAGGAAAGCTCTCAGAAAACTGACCCCACCCAAGTGGGGAGAGAGGAAAACCGAGAATGTAGAGTGAATATTCAGCTCTTGGTTTTACATTTCTGAATTGTTTCAGTTTTTAAAGTATGTGTGTTTCTCTTAAAGTTAAAAATTGACCTATGGAGGACACAGACAGAAACTGGCCAGAGAGACGTGCTTTGCAAGACTGGGGAGGGTGGATCTCCCATGAGGGGCTCCCAGGCCAGGCTGCACCTGGCCTGCTTTGGGGAGCCTGGTGGGTTGCTGACACTCCCAAGCTGTAGGGTTAACTGGGGGTGGTCCAGGAATCGAGATTCTAGAAGCTCCCCCAGAGGTTCGAACATGCCGCCTGGGTTGGACCCCAATGCTGTTACTCGTGAGACTCTGATATATCTTAGGATGGACTCTGAGCCAACTTTGAGGGACTGCCTGGGGGTTCCTACAGTTGCTATGAGTCACTGCTTCAGGGCAGAGCTTCAGGAACCCCAGCAGGAGAGTCTGGCAGGCACGTGGCACTGACCAGGTTTTCCTCCATCCCCGCCCAAGATTCAGAGCCCGGGAGAGGGTGTCTGATGGGTTGGGGAGAGCGTTTGCCCCCTCCATCCTTCCAGGAGGACGGGGGTCATCACAACTCAGGTGGGGAGAGGTATCTCTTCAGGAAATGTTGGTGCCATTGGGCAGGGGCCAGGGGGTCCTGGTCAGCCAGAACCACACTGAGGTCCACTTCAGCCCGCCAGCTTAAAAGGCGAGTGTATTTCTTGGGTGACACGGGAGGAGACTGTGCCTTAAGCACACAGCGTTTGGTTGAGGGGCCGTAGGGCATCCTTCAGCCATCTCCCTGCTGTTTCTGCCACAGAAACCCGTGTTCCCCCACACCCACGGGGCACCCTTCACATCTTTCTGTTTAGAGGCAAACCAGTAACTCTGCTGATGAAGTGTCCCCAGGGGCCTGCCTGGAAAGGCCTGGGGTCCGGCTACCCCACACCTGGCCTCTGCACCTGCTCCAGAAACATCAGCACATCAGAAACATCTGGGGAGCTTTAAATGACACTGACAGCTGGGCCGTCGCTGCCGCCACTTCCTCCCCCAGACCAGCCAGGGCACCGCAAATACCCTGCCTTTTACAGACAGGGGAAGTGAGACTCCAGGTGTAAGATCGTAGCTCCTGGTTGCAAGGTAGGCAAATGCAGAGGCAGCGTCTGAGCCCAGGAGTCGGTTCGAGAGTCCAAGCGTCGAATCCCCTCATCTTACAGTCTCTCCCCTGCAGGCTGAACCTCAAGAGGACTGAGTGGGCTGTTAATAACCCAGGTGACAGCCACGGTTTTATCACAGCACCACTGAGATTTGAAAGGCAGCTTTCGAAATGAACAGACCAACAGTAGGGGTGTTGTGTCCTACCACCCCCCGAGTAGAGAAGATGTGAAATTAGCAGCTGGAGTTCTCTGTTTCTGAGGCTCAGGTTTAGATTTGGGGGGCTGCTGCCCACTGTGCAGTTAATCAGCGTGCTGGGGAGCCTCAGCTAGGTCCTGAGTTCTGGAAAACTCTGGAAGGCTGTGACCTTATCTTCTATTAGTTCCTGTCTTCACTGGTGCTGGGTACTTAGAACTAACTTGATAAACAGTTGAGTGAATGAATGAATGATGCGCAGACAAATGTGTCTCCCTTGCTTTTGAGCTCTCTGCCGGTGGGTGGAGCACACCTTGTCGCATTCTGTCTGCAGCGAGCACAAGTCTAGATACCATCCAGGACTTGGGGTGGTTTTCTTTGTTTTCAGTGCAGGTATTGGGAAGGGATGTCATTAAAGAAAATGGGCGAGAAAATCAAACGTTGCTAACTCAGCTCCAGGTGAAACCCTTCATTGGAGAGGCCTGTGGGTCTGAGAATGTGAAAGGCATGGACTCCGGGACTGGTCACAGGCTTTGCTGGTTGGGTGTTTTTTTTTTTTTTAATGTGGCCAAGAAGCTAACTTGGACCTTTTCCCTCTGTTTCACAGGTCACCGCCAAGACTGCCTTCCTATTTATCTTACCTCAGTACAATGTTAGCATGCCTACAGCAGGTAAGGAAAGCACTGATCTCTATCTTTCTCGGGCCCTGTTAACCCAAAAGTTCTTGGAAAAACTTCCTTTTCCTGTGCCATGTATGATCATTTTGGATATCTAGACTCAGCATCCGACTTCCTGTTGCTGAAAAGGTGTGGGCCACATGCAGTGCTCAGCCAGGGGCTCTGCAAGCTTGGGGTTCTGAGGTCCACCTCCAGGAACTGGGTGGGCATCTCTGGGGCCCTCCTGGTGAATAAAGGGGAAAATGTTCTTTCCTGAATCCAGTCCTCCCTCTTCATCCTGCAGTGAGGAGGTGAGTTGTCTGGACATGGAGGTAAGATTCCTTTCTTGGCTTGGCTCCACCAGAGGCTGCCTGAAGGCCACTGGGGGCAAAACTCTTAAACCATGGCCTCTGCAGGACATGGCTAGCGTCTCTCCCAGGTTCGCCTGCCCCTGCAGTCCCTGTAGCTAGGCTCTAGGGGAAGTCACACCCTGGGGACGGCATAGCCCTTCCATCTAGAATCAGAGCTGGTTGGAGAGGGAGAAAACACCATACTTATGACAGAAGAGATAGGAAATGGCACAGCCAGCTCATCCCAAAGCACACACCAGCCTGGTGGGCACACAGACCATCTTACTCCTTGCCATGTGGTCCAGGGTCAAATTCGGCCTCCTGTACCTGTGTCTTTTGAAAATCGTAATAACTAGGACAACTCTGGATCCAGCTGTACTTATGATTTATGCATTTAGCATTTTAAAAAGTATTTTGGTTTTTTAAAAAATTGGGGTAAAATACACATGTCGTTTACCATCTTAGTTGTTTTAAAGTGTACCAGTTCAGTGGTATGAAGTTCCTTCACCACCATCCATCCGTCTGTAGGACTATTTCATCTTGCAAAACTGAACTCTGTAGCTCTTAAATGACTCACCATTCTCCCCTGCCCCCTCCTGCCCACTACCACTCTACTTTCTGTTGCTATAAATTTGACTCTTCTAGGGCCTCCGATAAGTAGAGTTGTATAGTATTTGTGTGTGTGTGTTGGTTACAGTTTAGTTTTAAATGTTTTCCAAAGTACATTTATGACTCTCACAGGAAACTTATAAAATACAGGTAAACATAAGATAAAAGTCATACTTGACTCTACCACCCAAAGACTAGTTAGCATTTTGTAATCTTGATTCATATAACGCACTTCTCTGCTGTTAGCATATGATGAACCTTTTCCCTATGTCATTCATTATTCTTCCATTCAATTAGGCATTTGCAAAAACTACAGAAAACTTGTTAATAAGGATTACCACAGCTATGTATTCAGTCATACATTGTTGGATATTTAAGTTTCCAGTTTTTATAGTGCTACAGTAAACATTCTTGTGACTTCCTGCATTCATGATTTTTTTTTGATAAATTCCTATTACTAGAATTTCTGTGTCAAGTAGTATGTACATTATAAAGTTTTTATATATGTATTGCCCAAATACCCTCAGGCATCTAATTCTTATGACTCATAAATCATGTTTTTTATAGATAGCATCAAATGCATTTTTTCTTGAAAGTCACTCAGTTGTGTCTGACTCTTTGTGACACCATGGACTGTATAGTCCCTGGAATTCTCCAGGCCAGAATACTGGAGTGGGTAGCCTTTCCCTTCTCCAGGGGATCTTCCCAACCCAGGGATCGAACCCAGGTCTCCCCACATTGCAGATGGATTCTTTGCCAGCTGAGCTACAAGGGAAGTCCGAGAATACTGGAGTGGGTAGCCTATCCCTTCTCCAGCGGATCTTCTTGACCCATGAATCGAACCAGGTCTCCTGCATTGCAGGCGGATTCTTTACCAGCTGAGCTATTAGGGAAGCCCAAATGCATAGGCTTTTAAAAAATGTCAGAATGCCAGTTTATTAATTCGTAAAGAGATATCCAGGGGCTTCCCTGCTCATGCAGTGGTAAAGAATCCGTCTGTAATGCAGGAGACACAGGTTCAATCCTTGGTTCAAGAAGATCCCCTGGAGAGGGAAATGGCAACCCACTCCAGTATTCTTGGCTAGGAAATTCCACGGACAGAGGAGCTTGGTGGGCTATAGTCCATGGGGTTACAGCAACAGCTGGACATGACCTAGCAACTAAGTCAAAGAGATACAGCAAAGAGATATGCACCTATCAGAGGTGGTGCCTGTACTTTCTTTACCTTTCTACCCAAAATCGACTTAGAGGGGCTGCCTGCCAGATCCTAGCCCAGCCTTGCTTTGTTCATTACTGGGAGAACGTACCGTGGTTGAAGCATGTGTGAGTGGGATGTGGCTTTATTGTAGGAAGGGCCTGTTTGTAAAGCCAGATCATGACCAGGCAGGGGATTGATTGTTTCAGTCTGAAACTTTCCGGGAGAAATTAGGCGACAAGTGATATCCTAAAAGCGTCCCTCTTCACAGCAAGGGTAACAAGTGAGGCTTCCTGCTCCCCGGCCGAACCCAGAGCTCCTGAGCAGGAGGCGCTTCCTATCCTGCCCTCATTTGTTTGTTTTAACTAATTAGTTAATTGATTGATCCAGACAAATATTTGTGTGCCTGCTGTGTGCCAGGCCCGGACTGTAAAGTAATTCATGAAACACGTCTGATCTCTGACTCATGAAACTTAACCGTTTATTAGGGAGGGAATGGGTACTACACAGCAAACAATAAATAATTACAGTTGTGATACGGGTGTTGAAAGGAGCATACAGGTTGTGCGATAAGGAAACATCAATGGGTGATTACCAGATGTTCCTGGGAAACTGCTGTTTGAACTTCTGGTAAACAGCTGGTGTGAAGGGGGTTGGGGAGGGGGGTATGTGCAGAAGAAGGAACATTCCAGACATGGATTGGCATGCACAAAGCCCCCAGGTGAGGCACAGACACCTCGGCATGTTCTAGTAACTGAACCAAGGCCAATGTGTCTGGAGCCAGTGAAGTTTGGCATTTTTCTCAGGTGGGGCAGTTGTGTCCTGGAATCCCCATCCAAGCCAGAATAAGGCCTGGGTAGAGGTGGAGGGATGTACTGACAGAGGAGATAAAGTATTGCTAAAGAGCCTGGCTTTTGTTTAAATCTTGCCACTGGGGCCGTTCAAAATAAGACTGGCACATCACCCAGAGAGACAGTGCAGTTAGAGCAGCCTGCTTAATTTTGCTTTGAGCTCCTTGGTCACCAGACCAGTGTGTTGGTATTTGGTTTGTAAGTTGCAGAGGAGGGCCAACTTCTCACTGGAAAGAAGCAGTTTGCAACCCAGGGCAGAGGGCCCTTGAAGCTGCGGATTTAAACCCCACATCAATGGCAACCCACTCCAGTATTCTTGCCTGGAGAATCCCATGGACAGAGGAGCCTGGCGGGCTATAGTCCATGGGGTCGCAAGAGTCGGACACTACTTAGTGACTAAACCACCACCACATGCCCCTCTTTGGGACTTCCCTGGTGGTCCACTGGTTACGAACCCACCTTCCAGTGCAGGGATTCGGGTTTGATCCCTGGTCGGGGAACTAAAATTCCACATGCTACGGGGTCAACTAAACCCATGGGCCGTCAAAATAAAAATTAAAAAAAAAAAATTAAAAACCCTCCCACTCACATCTCTTCCAGCCTGCAGCTTCTTGAGGATGAGTCCCATCGGTAGAACCAGGGTCAGTTCTGATTTCTAAGGTTTCTTCTTTCAGTGGCTTACGACTTGTTCAAATCAGTGTTTAACATGTGGATTTTAGGAGAGCAGCGACGCTTTTCATATAACTGGCCTGCTGATTCTAAATCCCTAACCTCCCTCAGTGGAGGTGTTCAGGTTCTACAGGAAAAACCCGGTGGGAGCGCTGAGGAGTTTCTTCCCGGTTTCCTTTCCTCCATCTCCTCTCTTCTTTCCAGCTCCCAGCATGTGTTTATAGGCCAGTGGTGAGAACAACATGCTGCAAGCTGAGTGGCTTAAGCAACAGAAATGTAACATGTACTGTAAAAGTGTAAGATCAAGGTGTCAGCAGGGCTGTGCTCCCTGGCTTGGACCAGTGGGACACCAGTCTTTGTGTTTGCAGCCATCTCTGCGTCCAGTTTCTCTTTCTGTAAGGACGTCAGTCATATCAGATTAGAACACATTCTACTCCATCGTGGTCCCATCTCAACTATTTGCATCTGCAATAACTCTGACTCCAAATGAGCTCACGTTCTGAGGTGCTGGCAGTTTGGACTTCACAGGAGTTTTGTTCGATTCAACTCATAATGCTGGCTAAAAAATGCATGACTCTGTCATATTATATTAAGCTAGCTAAGAAGATTAAGCTCCATTCCAAGAAATGAACTAGAAGAGAAGATGGCACAGTCCTTACAGTCAGAAATTGTACATCCTGGGACAGTGTCAGTGTCCCTGGGGTTTTCTTTAAGGTCAACAGTGATGAAGCAGGAAGTGTTCTTGGCACATCATTCCCACCTGTTAGGGTTGCCAGACTTTGCAAAAAAAAAAAAAAAACAGGACTATCTGTTAAATTGGCATTTCAGAGAAACAGTCCTTTTTTTTTTTTTTAAATTCCAGTGTAAGTATATCTCAAAGAATATATGGGGCATAATTATACTAGAAAAGTAGTCTTTGTTTATCTGGAATTCAAGTTTAACTGACCATCATGTATTTTATCTGCAACCATACACCCAGCTCTGGCAAGGAATAAAATGTCATGTTTCTGGTCTTAACCATCAGACAGAGTCTTTCTGATTCAAATACCCTACAGTATCTGGTATTACGGCCAGAAGTACATAGACTGTAAAAGGTCAGCAAAGAACTCGTGGCTTCCTGACCCCCTTCTGATGTAGAACAGGGGACCCCACACAGGCTGAAATGTACCAGCTTCTTTTGAGTTTTTCCAAGAGTTTGCTGAGCTGTCCTGGGCAAACCAGGTGGTGTCAGGGTCCCCATCCCTATCTGTCAAGTTGAGGGTGATGGTCACTGTCTCCACCCAGCACCTCCTGAAGACAGGGATCCAGGGGCACTCACTCCCCAGATTGTCACAGACCTGCACCATCTGGGAATTGGTTAGAAACACAGACTCCAGGCCCCGCCCTGGATCCCTCATGGTAACGAGACCCCCAGGTGTCTAAAGTGCTGCTCCCCGTGCTCTGGGTGGAACCCGCTAAGTAGGCTTTCAGAGAACCCTGTGCTCCCAGCCCCCAAGTTCAGGGAGGGAAACCCCCTAAATCCAGGAACTCATTTGCATCTTTCTGTTCTCATCCAATTTTGGCTTTTCTAGAACTGTTTTTAGTCTGAGGCGTGGAGGTGGGGGGTTACTATTGTTGGGTGGATTTGGTTTTGAGCGGGGGGTTACTATTGTTGGGTGGATTTGGTTTTGAGCTGGGGGTTACTATTGTTGGGTGGATTTGGTTTTGAGCTGGGGGTTACTATTGTTGGGTGGATTTGGTTTTGAGCTGGGGCTGCCACTGCAGGAGGCAAGGGCACCTAGGTGTTCCTGGCATCTGGAGAGAGAAGGCTGGGTGTGCAGGGCCTGTTCTGGAGAAGGGCTGGTTTCACAGTGAGGAAGGAGGACAAGGACCATTCCCTGTTGGTCCCAGTGGCTTTATCACCACCAGCTGCCACGTAGCATTTAACAGCTGGAGATGAAAAGCCCAGGGACCCCCCAGGGTCCCTCCCCCGCACCATAGTGTGGCCCTTGTTCTCACAGCCCTCCCAGGGCGAGACACACGGCCCCATCAAAACAACCTCAGACAGATGGTTTTAAAGCCTTATTCAGCTGAAGGCCTTTGTCCAGGGCTCAAGAGTGTGTTTTGTTCCCTTGCTAGCCGGTAGGAGTTAGCCCTGTGCTTGTATCACGTACTTAGGAGATTGGCGGCACATACCAAACAGAGCCCCTGTTTGTAAGATGAGCTTGTGGGAGACTAAGAGGGAAGAGACAGGTGGGCGACAGTGACTCTGGAAGTGGAAACCTGACTTGACTACAGGCGGAAGCTGCCCAACCAGGACCTGTGGTCTGTCCAGCTGCAGGAGACTTGAGACTCGCAGAGTTTGGCCTTGTCCTTTTACAACAAGGAAGAGAGATGATGGAAGTTCCGAAGGATACACCAGTAAGGACAGAGGAGGTGCTGGGCTGTCACACCCCTGAATGCGAATGGGGCGGTGGGCGTGGCTCCAGGGGGCCCACCAAGGCCGGCAGAGAGCTGGCTCCATCCTAGTCCCCCTGGCCAAACAGCTGCCAAGATGCCTTTTTGCCCTGAGGTCCTGTCCGTATGAATAAGAGAAAATGAAAATAAACCCAAGTCTTCACTGCCCTCACCATATTGGTTGGCATTTGAAGAAGCATGGGAGTTTATAGCCAGCCCTGGGTATAATCTTTTTTTGTCGTTAACTTATTAACCTTTCTTAGTCTGTTCAGGCTGCTGTAACAAAATACAGACCAGGCGGCTTATAAACAACAGAAATTTACTTCTCCGAGTCCTGGAGGGTGGAGTGCGAGATCTGGGTGCAGTCTGGTCGAGTGAGGCCCCTCTCGCAGGTCACAGGCCTCCTGCTGTGTCCCCACATGGTGGGGGGGGGGAAGGGGAGCACTCGAGCCTCTTTCATAAGGGCACTAATTCCATTCATGAGGGCTGCACCCTCAGGGTTTAAACACCTCCCAAAGGCTCCACCCACTAATACCATCATCTTTGGGAGTTGGGAGTCCACCGTGAACTCTAGGGGAGACACCAGCATTCAGATCATAGCACTTATTATTTAAGTGTAACAGTTGTGCAGAAAAGTGGACGCACGGTCATTGGTCAGCCCTAGGTAACAGCCCCTCAGAAGTGTGTCCCTTTCCTGCCTAGACTTGATTTTTATCCAGTCCCCCTGTTTCAGCCCAGAGAGTTTATGCCACGTGGAGCTCCTGAGGTTTAAGCAGGGGCCGCTGAGTTGCTGTGGCTAATTGTTAACCAGCCTGAAGCCTCCAGGCCGGCAGCATCTTTGAATAGCTGCCTCCCCTCCCCCACAAGCCCATTTCTCCTGAGCAAATCTTTTCTTCTCCTATCTAGCCAGGATTGTTTTTTTTTTTTTTCTTGCTTGCTTAGTTCTTACTGAAGTAATTTTTGTCCTTAAACAGTGAACCTGATATTTTTATCCAAGTTAAAAACAAGGCTGAGATTTTAGACATTTTTTCGGTGTATGATCTTGAGTTGCTTTTTCTTTATGGCCCTCCGTTCACCTTGTCCCCTCGGTAGGCGCTCTTCAAGGACCGCACAATTTCTGCCCAGGCCTCCGACTTGTGAACCACAGTGAGGCTGAGTGTGTGCCTGTGGTATTTCTTTCTTGAAGGCCTCAGGCAGAACCATACAGCCTTATGGAAAGAAACGGTTCACCAGGAAAACTCCGCAGAGGCTGGACACTTTTATTTACAGGTTCTCTTTAAGGAGTCTCTCATTTTTTGCTACATTTTGTATCATAAAAATATCCTTGTCTTCCTACATCCAGTGAAACTGGAGAAAAATATATTGCGACAAATCGTGCAGTCTGCAGTTAAAATGGTGACTTTGAAGATTCTTTCATTCTCTGAACAGCCTGGGAGAGAGAGAGTGTGTGTGTATTAAGTTTGCTAAGGCTGCCATGATGAAGTACCACAGACTGGGTGGTTTGAACAACAGTAAAGCATGCAGACACTTAGGGGCACAGTGGGATGAGTTTTCGCACCCGTGTGTGCCATGCACCCATCCCCCAGGGCAGGAGGCAGCCCTCCTAGCTTCCTCAGACCCCTCCTGTGAGCGCCCCCTCCCAAAGCAACCGCTGTCTGCCCTCATGTTTTCTGATTAGTTTGTCCTGTTCTCGCCCTTCATTTCTCCCTGATTTTTTTAAACTGGCTCCATTGTCTATATGGACAATGTGTTGGGATCCCCTGGTGACATTAAGCATGGATTCCTGGGCCATGTCCAAGTTTCTGATTCACTGGCCTTGGGGTGGACGTGCAGCAGCGTGCTCCCCTGGGCTCCCTGGGGAGGTATTGTGGTACCTCGTTACAACTGTGTGTTATAAGACGTTGTAACCCAGGCACCCGCAGATGAAAACTACTTGGGTTGTTTTCGTAAGGGTGCTGTTAAAAACCATGCTGCTGTGCACCACCTTTTGCAGGAGTCATTTTGAACATGGCAGATACGGCTATACGACAGATCCCCAGAAGTGGAATTGCCATATCCAAAGGCCGATGGTTTGTAATCTCAGTGGAAATTTTCAAATCGCCTTTCCAAAGAGGTGGTCCATTTCGCATCCCACCGCTGGGTGAGAGCCTGGTTTCCCATAGCTTCAGTAAGAGTGAGCGACCAGCTTTGGATTTATGCCAGTCTGACAGGGGTGGGATGGTATCTCATTGTGTCTGTAGTTTGTTTCTCTTCTCAGTGAAGTTGAGCATCCTTTTAAATGTAAAAGGGCCATCTGTGTTGTCTTCCTCTGTGAATTGTCTGTTCAAATCCTTTGCCCATTCTTCTGTTGGGTTTGTTACCTTTTCATTCTCAGGTTCTAGGAGCTCTTCATACATTGGAAGATCAACCTTTGTTTCTAATCCGAATTATAAATAGTTTCCCCTCAGACATCATTTGTGTCTTGATTTTGCTTTTGGTGTCATGTCAGAGTTCTGGATTGATTTATTGTGTAGAAGATTCAGAATAATGAAATAGTTGCCCACAAGCACAGAAACCAATAGAAAGTAACTCATAAATCCAGGTTTGCAAGGGTGAGGAAGGAAGCTCAGAGCAAAAGAGGCATCCAGGTTGTACAGTGGTATTCTTTGAAGCACCAGGTTTCGGGACAAAGGCAGAACCCTCGCTGGCAGTGCCTGGACTTTAAGCGGATGTAAAGAGCGGATGGGGCATCAGCCATAGCTGGCCACTGGCCAGCTCAGGTCCCTGGGAGGAGGTCAGACACTGCACAGCTGTGTCCAGACAAGATGGGATTTGTGGAGGCAGGCGGGAGAAGCTGCTTCCAGGTGACACCAGGGAAAACGGGAAAATGCCTGTTAGTCACAGGAAGCAAACAAAGCAGGAGGTGAGAGGGTGCTCCTGAAAGGGCCGGCTCCACCCGAGGTTGTCGGGACAGCCGGGCTCTTACTGATCACGTTGATTCTCTTTTTAAACTGTTGTTGTCCAGTCGCTAAGTCGTGTCCAGCTCCTTGTGACCCCATGGGCGGCAGCACACCAGGCTTCCCTAGCCTTCACTTTTAAACTGTGATCAGAGATAAAGCGAGTGCCACTTTTGACAGGAGACAGGATGAGTCACTCATAGAGGGAGGGTCATTATTGAAGGTGCTTCTTCCAGGGCGAGGTTAACCCCTCCTGGGGATATACTGACCTTCTCCATCGTGGTGCGCAGGAAGAGGACTTGGAATATGGGCGTTGGGAGGTGTCAGGAGGCATCTGGGCTAGGGATTGTAAATCAGTGGCCTGTGGTCAGAGCTGGCTTATATGCCTATTTTCTTTGGCCAGTTTGGTAATTGGCCCATAAAGTGTTTTTACAATTTTGGAATTAGTCACCAGCATTTTAAAATCAGATGATTTCATGTAGGGAATCTCTCTCTCTCTCTCTCTCTCTCTTTGCTTTTGAAATACGGGGCCACACCCCTCCAGTAGCCTTCCCCCTCCTCCCTTCACCCCCTCGGGGCAGATGCTCTGCACTTCACCACGGTCACTGCTCCTCTCTAATGTGCCCCCAACGCCGAGACTGCCTGGCAGCCACTGCGTATCCCAGTCTGAATTGTTTTACTTCTAGCAAGGTTAAAAAGGGTGTCACTCTTTTCTTGTTTCTCTCTGAAAGTGGAAATGTGAAAGACAGACCGGGAGGGCCCTACAGCTGGGGAGAATCAGTGGGGAGCTCTGTGGTCGTGAAGACTGCTAGTGAAGCAGACCCTGGGTTGAAAGGACTTACCTGAAGACGCCTGGACCACTTTGCTCATTGCGTTCCCCGCCTGGTCTCTGCGGGCGTTTGCTGTGACTTTGGGTTGGAATCACCTCTCTGGTCTAAGAGCTCAGATGTGCCAAAACATACTCTTCTTAAAAATCACGGCAGCTCAGAAACTTCCCTGGTGGCCCAGTGGCTAAGACTCTGCACTTCCAGTGTAAGAAGTGTGGGTTAGTTCCCTGGTCAGGGAAGTAAGGTCCCACATGCCACGCAGTAAAGCCAAGAAAGGTTTTTTTTTCTTTTCTTTTAAAAAGGGACCTATTGGCTATACCCCAATACAAAATAAAAAGTTAAAAAAAAAAAAAGACCTAAACTTTAATTTAAAAAAAATCACAGTAGCTCACTGCCAGCCTGCTGCCATTCTTTTCTGAGAGCTCATACAAAGTGGGGGTGCTGCTTAAAGGGTCAGAACTCTAACATGGGGGGAGAGAGGATTTTTTAAGAATTTGTTAGCAACCAAACATAAAAAAAAAAAATCCATTTGTTTATAACCTCCTGAAAAACACAGGTTTCCGACCTCCATAGCTCCATGGTGAGCAGAAGGGGCCAAACCAGTCCCCTTTCCTGCTCTGATTAAGGGCAGGAGAGTAGCAGATAAGGGGAGAGCAGTGGAGATGTTGCGCGTGAATCAGAGCACAGCTCGTGAGTGTTTGTGTGATGCTCCTTGCTCTGTGGTGGGAGAAAGAAGTCCAAGGATCAGCTTCTCGCCAGTCAGGGTGTGGGGTCAGGGCGAGGGTCATGAAGGGGGTCCTGTTGACCCGAGGTGGCTTTGGGGGCCGGGCTGGGCTGTGGGACCCTGGGAGACCTGAGAAATGGCCCTGTCCCTTAACCCTGTGAGGCCTGCTGGTTCATCCACTCCGCCTCCCCATGGATGGGGACAAGGACCAAACAAGACAGCATGTTGACGCATTCTGAAACTGTGGGCGCTACCAGAAGACAGATTCCAGAGGGAACTTGAGAACCGTTCTGCACAACCAGCCCACCAGCTGGTCCTTGTGAGTCCATTGCCCACATCTCTTGGAATTTGTCTTCTCAGACATCACGCTGCCACCCTCCCAGTGGAGGGCACCCCTGCACCCCACCCTGGCCTCCTGTGGGCACCTCCTGACCGCTCTGCTGGCCCTATTCTGGCCCGCTTAGCCCTTCCATCTGACAGGAAGCGTGATCTTTACAGAAGGTGTCTGTGGCTCAGCGCTCCAGAACCTTCCCTTGCCTTTGGGTGCTTGCCAGGGGTGGGGGGTGGGGTGTGCCATGGCCTGCTCACCCTGCTCTCCAGGTCGCCCAGTCCTCTGCCCACCAGGATCTTCCCTGGTCGCCTCTACCCAGACCTCTGACCGGCACACCTGAGCGACGCCTCCTCCCCAGGGCCTTGCCCTCGTCATTTCCTGCCCACGTCATTAGCACTCATCATACCTGGCCACTGATTTTTTTTTTTTTCCCTGTCATGAGATGTACAGTCTTACCCGTGTCTGAGTGTCCAGTTCAGTAGTGTTAAGCACACTGACACTGGAGGTGCAACCTCCTGAACGCGTCACCCTGCAAGACTGAAACTGCACCCTTGAGACAGCGGCTCCCCATCCCTCCCCCCCCGTCCCTGGCAACCACCGTCCTTGTTGTCTCTCTGAATTTTTCTCCTCTGGGACCCTCTGGTAATGAAATCATGCAATATTTATCTTCTAGTGACTGATTTCACTTAGCATGATGCCCTCAAGGTTCTGTGTAGCATGTGACAGGTTCTCCTTCCTTTTAAAGGCTGGATAGTGTTCACAGTCGGTGTTATGTGTGGACCATAGAGTTTGTCCTTCCATTCATCTGTGGATAGGCACGTGGGTTGTTTCTACCTTTGGTTCTTGTGATGTGTGTTGTGAATGTGGGATTTATAGATACTCCATCAAGATCCTGCTTCCGGTTCTTTTTCTTCTGTATCCAGAAGTGGAATTGCTGGATCATCTGGTAGTTCTATTTTTAATTTTCCAAGGAATCATTGTACAGTTTCTGATAGTGACTACGCCATTTTACATTCTCAAAACAGCGCACAAATATGGTTCTAATTCGTCCACACCCTCACCAACGCTTATTCTTTTTTTCCTAAATTGTGGCCATTCTAATGGATTTGAGGTGGTACCTTATGGTGGTTTTGATTTGCATTTCCCTAATGATAGTGATGTTGAGGGTCTCTCCATATACCGGTTGACCATTTGTGTGTCCTCTTTGGAGGAATGTCTATTCCTTTGCCCATTAAAAAAAAAATTTATTTTCCATTATGATTTATTACAGGATATTAAATATAGTTCCCTGAGCTATACAGCAGGGCCTTGTCTATCTAGTTGGTGTATAGTGGTTTGTATCTGCTAATCCAAACTCCTGCATTCTCTGCGCACCCCCTCCCCCCACCTCTCTCCCCTTTGGTAAGCATAAGTTCTCTGTGTCTGTGAGTCTGTTTCTGTTTTCTAGGTAAGCTCATTTGTGTCTGTTTTGGATCCCACTTATAAGTGATATCACATGGCGTTTGTCTTTCTCTGTCTGACTGGCTTCACTTAGTTTGATCATCTCTAGGTCCTTCCCTGTTGCTCCAAGTCTTTGCCCAATTTTCAGTCTAATTGTGTTTTTTTGTTTTGTTTCTGTCGTCGTTGTCGGCCTCTGGTTTGGGGTATAGAGAATTTGGTGTGTAGCTGCTAAGCTGCAAGAGGGCAGGGCCGTGCCCACCCCATTCCCTGCCATGCCCCAATGTCCAGCATGGAGCCCTGCCTGTGGTTTATTGGTGGGTGAGCAAATACGCATGGAGCTCTTATCAGCAAAGGAGTAAAAGTATGTTAGTCCACGCATCCCTTCTTGTTTCAAGAAGGATTTGAGGCTCTGGTCACATCTCTTTGGAAGCGTAGTGAATGGGGTGATGAAGTAATTTGAAGAGGCTTTAAGATGGATAATCCAAAGTGTTGACTTTTTTTTTTAAGATTTATTTATTTCGGCTGCGCTGGGTTTCCGTTGCTGTGCGGGCTTTCTCTAGTTGCGGCAGTCGGGGGTTACCCTTCGTTGCGGCCTGAGGGCTTGGCAGTTGCCACTCGAAGGCTCTAGAACACTGGCTCAGTAGTTGTGGCTCACAGGCTTAGTTGTTCTGCGACATGTGGGATCCTCCCCAACCAGTGATCGAACCGGTGTCCCCGGAACTGCAAGGTGGATTCTTAACCACTGGACCACCAGGGAAGCCCTTGACATGTGTTATTCAACTACTTTGGGGCCATGCTTGTTTTGGTTGAGTGCCGTTTTGCCTAATAAGGCTGGTCTTGATGGTGAAACTTTGCATGTATTATTTTATAGTTTCAAAATATGCTGCCAACTAGTTAGTCTCCGTTGATCCTCCATTACGAAGGCTGGGAAACGGTGATGCCGGCCTTGCAAATGGAAGGGCAGAAGCATAGGCTGACCCACAGGCCCGCCTCTTCCCTTCCTCCTGTGCTTCTCCCGTCCTGGGTCCCAGCTCCCCTCCCTGGGTCCCAGCTCTCTTCCCGTGTCTCAGCCCCTGCCCCTGTCAGTCACCTTGACTGACAGGTCTCAGCTACCGACGGCCCTCCTCCCTCCCTGTTTCCTCTTCCACTGGACTTCCTGTCCCCCTGGTTCCTTACCTGTCTCACTGGCATCTGCCTCCAGGCCCAATGCTTATGCAGCACTGCTGCCAGAGTAGACTGTCTGAAACCCAGTTTCTGCATTTTCCTGCTGAGTTTGAATTCTTCGATGTTTCCACGTTGCCTTCAGGATCATGTCCACACCCTTTTATGTGGTGCCCTGGCCGCCCTCAGCAGTGTGTCCTCATTCCCTGCATCCTTAGCAGATGCTCCTCTGCCCAGGATGCTCCACCGCCCCCTTCCCCCCAACCCCCCGCCGGCCCCCACCTGCCTACCCCTGTTGTTCACGAGCTTCTATATCATCACATTTATCCTGACAGGCTACCCCGCCTCCCCCGCCCCAGCTGGAGGCTCCCTCACCTGCCCTGGCTCCCTGTGTGGCTGTGTTTACCTCTTGCTGCCGCGCGGCTGCCTGCCTGTCTGTAGGTCTTTCTACACTTATTTGTCAGTCTCCTGGCTGGTCTGTGCTCTCCGAAGCTGAGGCAGTGTCTTTGGTCTCCGTGTTTCAGCAGTCAGCCCAGTGGCTCTCACAGAGTAGGGTGTTTGTGGAAGCAAGGAGGGAGAGGACGAAGGAAAGCTGGCCTGATCTCAAAGTTCATGTCTTCCTGCGCCCTCCCCAGCCCACTCCCCACCCCCTCCACCACCCACCACTGCATTCTTCCTGTCCAGGGTGGAGGGTCATGGGTTGGCTCCCAGAGTGACCCAGTCGGCTCTGCTTGGCTCTGTGGCCACCCTGAAACTCACTCACCCTGGCCTACCTTCTGGTAAACGCATCCCAGCAGAGAGAGATGACTCATGTGCGTGTGACTCAGCGCAAAGGCAGCACAGCTGGAGAGGTGGCCAGTGTGTCTGCCTGGGGGAGGGCGGGCCACGGAGCACCAGGGCTCCAGGCCTGGGACCTGAGCTCCTGCAGGTCTGCCAGCTGGACGGAAGGCAGGAGCCTCCTCTGTCCGTGGAGGGAGCGGTTGCACTAGCAGAGCTTTGCAAGACTTAAGATATCTGGAATTGCATCTCATTTACCACTACCAGATACTATTTTTAACAACTTTAGTGTACATCTTGCATGTAACCAAAACAAGAACAAAAATAATAGCAGATACTTATACGGTACTTCCTATACAGCAGGTACTATTCTAAGTAAGCACTTTGCATTTTTGAAGTCACCTAATTCTCACAAAAATCCTATAGTACAAGAATTCCATTGTCTTCATTTTATAGATGAGGAATCTGAGGCCCAGAAAGGTCACACATAGAGGTGCCCCAGAGCTACATTGGGAAGAAATGACATTCTCTTTATCCATTCGTCTGTCGAAAGACACTTAGGTTTGCTTCCACGTCTTGGCTTTTGTAAAATAGTGCTGCTGTGAACACTGAGGTGCTTGTATCTTTTCGAATTATAGTTTTCCTCTTTTTTTTTTTCCCCCTGGATAAAGATGTTTTATATATATACAGTGGAATATTACTCAGCCATAAAAAGAATGAAATAATGCAGTTTGTAGCAACATGAATGGACCTAGAGATGACCATACTAAGTGAAAGTAAGTCAGACAATGACCAGTATTATATGATGTCACTCATATGTGGAATCTAAAAGAATAATGTGAATAAATCTATTCACAAAACAGAGACAGGCAGACATGGAAAACAAGCTTATAGTTACCAAAGGGGAAGGTAGGGGGAGGGATAAGTTAGGATTGACAGATAGGATTAACAGATGCACGCTACTATATATAAAATAGACAAGCAACAGGGAATTACATATAGCACAGGGAACCGTATTCAGTGTCTGTGATAACCAATACTGGAACATAATCTGAAAAAAACTACATATAACGGAATCACTTTGCTGTGTACCTAAAACCAAAACAATGTTATAAGTCGCCTATACTTGAGATTTTTTTTTTTCGAGAGGGAGGAGTGGGTTTCCTGGTGGCCTAGAGGTTAGGACTCCGGACTTTCGCTGCCATCGCCTGGGGTCAGGAACTGAGATCCTGCAAGCCGCGCAGTGTGGCCAAAAAGCAAAAAGAGGGAGGAGATAAATGACAGTTTTGATATGAGCTCAGGTTTCTGAGCCTGCACTCTGAACCCCACCCTGTGCTTTATCAATGAAATCTATAATCTGCAGTCCCGTTTTTACAGAGGAGGCGATTATGGCTCAGAGAGGTTGGTCACTTTTTCTGTAGTCACACAGCCAGGGAAAGATGGAAGCTGGTTGTCTCCAACCCCTAGCTGCAGCCACCAAACCCTCCTGCCCAAATCAGGGCATGCCATGGGCTGGCTTCTCCTTACCCCTCCCCACTGGTGCTCCCGGGGCCCAAGTCCAGAGGGCGGGTGGGTTCTCTGGAGTAAACTCTTTCTTCTCAGGCTGGCGTCACAGCCAAAGGGAAGCCCTTGATGGCACGTTCCGCTCCAGTGTCCCTTCAGCTGTGGGTTGCAGGGCTGCTGACGGGGCTCTTTTGCCTCCGCAGACGGCGAGACGGTGCACTACCGCTACGGCCCGAAAGACCTGGTCACTGTCCTGTTCTACATCTTCATCGCCGTCATCCTGCACGCCGTGGTGCAGGAGTACATACTAGACGTGAGTGCTGGGCCTGGGCTCGGAGGTGGGAGGCTGAGAGGACGCGCGGGGGAGCGGCCGCAGCTCAGAGGCCTCCGTCCCCTTTCGCAGGCTCCGGCTGGCCCTGGGGGGCTGACCTTCCACACCACACTGTGGTCCCCCTCCCCGCCTCCTAGTAGTGGTGTTTATTCACGGGAGGGAGCTGCCTGAAGTGTGTCGACACGGCGTCATCGGGGCTCACCTGGCACGGGTCGGGGACGTTGCCTTTACATCTCGGCTAAAGACATGCACCTCGCCGCTTGTTCAGAGTGCTTGCTTTCAACTCAACACTGCAGCACTCACACGAAATAGCTTCAGCCCCTTTGTGGGGAGAGCAGAGATGTTTGAAACCTGCCCGTTATCCATACACTTACATATTAACACGCGGGTCCCTCTCTCTTCTTCAGAAAATCAGCAAACGGCTTCATCTCTCCAAAGTCAAGCACAGCAAGTTCAACGAATCTGGGCAGCTGGTCGTCTTTCATCTCAGCTCGGTGATCTGGTGCTTCTACGTGGTGGTGACGGTGAGTGGTCCTCGTGACTGCTGACGGCTGGGGCCGGGGCAGCCGTGGTATCGTGGTGGAAGAGGGATCAGCGGTTTAGGAGCTGTGTGAAGCTGGGGAGCATCATCTGATCCAAAAGATGTCACCGTGATGACAGCGTACAGCTCCACAGCTCCGTGTCCCCTCCCAGGGCCCCCGCACCGTGCTGTCCCTTGAGCTGAGGTTTATATTCACCTTGGCACCTGGGTCATGGATTGAAGGAATCCAAGCTCAGGTTTCTGGTCCTGCAGTCATGTGGTTCTGCAGCGGACAGGACTTGAGGCTCTGCTTCTGATTCACCACGTTGGCCTCCCAGGGCATGGCCAGCCCTGCTGTGTGCACATCAGGCCCCCGAGAGTTAGCACCGCCCCCATCAAATGCCTGGAGGAGCAGGCAGCTGACCTGCCTTCCCTCTTTGCACAATACGACTCTTAAGCAACCTTTGATACAGCAAAATTTCTTTGTACTGCAGAATGTGGACAGTCCTTTGAGGTTCCCTCTAACAAGCCAGTTGTGCTAGGAAGTTTTTAATTCCCCAACCACAGCCTGGAGCACCTCCTGTCTGTAACCAGGTGTCTTCCTCATGAGCTAGAATCGTCCTGTGAGAAATCCAGGCCAAGGGCTTGGAAAATTCTGCAACCTTGTGATCTTTTAGGAGCTTCTTTCCCTGCTTCCCCTGACCCCTCACCCCCTTCCTCTTCCTTAGCGACAGTGGCCCACTCTCCCATCCTCGGGACCCCTCTGTCCCTGGTCTGAACCCTGGGCCCATGTTCTCAAAGCAGGACTCAGCATGTCCTTCAGCATGTTGCCTGTATTTCTGTTACCGCTGAACACTAGGGATTCGAAACCCAGGGCCCCTCTATGCTGCAGAGCAGGCCCTGGGGCGGACTTTCGGTGTGGGCTGTGCGAGTAGCACCCCCTGCTATTGTGCAGCGCAGATGCGGCCCCAGGAAGTGTACACACCGCTGGGCTCAGATCTCTCCCTGCTGCTGGCTGTTTGGGTCCCCTGGCCTCTGGAGACCCGGAGCTCCCTTGAGGCAGAGCAACCCTGGGGTCTTTCAGATACCTCACTGCTCTTGCCTCGTCTCTGAATCACTGTTGCCCTTTCAGTCTCACCCCACCGTCCACCCGAACTGTGACCCAGCTACTCACCCAGGGGATTTCCCACCCCCTCCAGAGTGTGCAAGGCTCCACGCCAAGGCCCTGCTTCTCTGGGGCCTGTCAAGGCTTGGAAGCGAGGCTTGTTAGTCTGGAGCGCTTTCCTGCGTTCACTCCTAACAGGCTTTTTCTGTGGTGACAGCCAGGCCTCCACGCAGCGTCTCCAGCTGGAGATAGACACCCGGGAAAGTTTCAGTGACCCCGGTCCTTATCCCCCATGTGGCTCTCGGCCTTCACGTGCTCCCTCCACGCCATTCCAAGGGAAAGTGACTGAAGAAGAGAGGGTCCTCATGTAAAAGGAGTAAAAACAGCTAGGTTTTTAAAATCATATGTTTCTGTTATGATGAACCTTTTCTCAATTCTTCTCTTTCACTCTCCAGCCAGTTCATCAGCAGGCCCCCTGCCTCCACCAGAACGTGGAGGGCCTGTCCCCTGCTTTCTGCCTGCATCTCTGCCCCCAGGCCGGTGGGTCTCTCCAGGGGACACTTGACAATATGCTCCTGGCATCTCTTGAGTCGAGGCCAGCGATGAGCTGAGTGTCCTGCAGTGCACAGGAGAGTTTCCACAGCAAAGACCAGTCTGGCCCTGGGCTTCACTAGTGCCACAGCTGGGCAGCCCTGATCTGTAATCTAGGCCACCATCATCCTTGCTGGACCACTTGTAGAAGGAGGCTGTTTCCATTCCTGTGTCCATCCACCCACCTCTATCCATTTTCTGCCCAGCCAGACAGGTCTTCAAAGAATGTAATCCAAGTCATGCACCCTCTGCTTTCAAAGCTGCTGTCCAACTTGTAGGGAAACTGTGCTTTTTCCTGAGCTCTGGGCCGGCCTTATCCATCTCTTCTCACTCACCCCAGGCCCCGCCGTTCTGACTCTCCTGGCCTTCCTGCCTCCTGGGCTTCACAGGCAGTGCTCTATCCCCTGACATCCCATGCCTTCCAGCTCTCCACCTAAATGTCACCTCCACAGAGAACGCCCGTCCTCTTGTATCTGCTTCACTCTGCCCTCTACTCTGGTGTTTGCTTGTTAACGGGTGTTCTCTGTGGCCTGCTCCTGCCTAGCACTGCTCCCAGAATTGTGCTCACAGCTGGCCCCCAAGTTCAGTTCTCAGTGTGTTTCCAGCATGTACAGAGTGCTCTCTCAATACAGTTGTGAGAAGGAATAAACTGCAAACGTATCTTCTTGTTCCAGCTTTCAGCAGTTTTTAAAGTAATCAATCACTTGTTTTTATGAATTCAGAGATCTTTTTTTTTTTAAACATGAGCCATACATAAAAGGTTATAAAAAGAGAGTAAAAATTGATCCTAAATCCCTCCCCCACAAAATAACCAGTTTTATCTTGGCACTGGATTCAGATTTCTCTCTGCATTGATGTAGGCAGGGTGATAGGGTTGTGGATGGGCCAACTGATCATTTAATAAGAATGTCAACCTCCTACCTTTAATCTAGCCCAACTGCTGTTCATCGTTCAGGGCAAAGAAACAGAACTGTGCTGCGGAAATCAGGCTGGGTGGGCGCCTGGCCCCCCTGCCTGGCTTCCCAGGGACACCTCCCTTCCTAGTGTGGGCCTGCAGCTGGGCGCTCAGCGGGAGCCTTGCCCTGAAGCACCTTCGGGGCAGGTGTGCAGACCAGGGCTGCCGCCTCCTGACAGACAGCCTGCCTGGAGCGGAACCTCCACAGTGGTGTTCCTGAAGGACCGGTGGGTCCAGGGAGCAGCTGGCTGTATCAGGACTGGATTCTCCTCTTCTGTTGGTGCTTTCTGGCTGTGGGGGAGGGGAGGGAGTGTGGAGGCTCAGCGGGCCTCCTTGCTGCCTAGTTGATTTGTAGAACCAGGAAGAAACAGAGGACCCAAAAGGCCCCCAGACAGCATGCCCAGCAGCAAGATCTGGGGGTGGCGAGCCCACACTCTACGTGCTGAGCTCCGAGGGTCCCGGCCTGGGCCTCCCTGGGCCGCTGCCTGGCCCGAGGTCTAGAAAAGACTGTTCTCAGAGCAGTGAGTCATTCTTCCTCCGGCTGCCCCGTGCGCCTCCCTCCTGCCCTGCACAGGCAGGCAGCATTGTTGTGGGGCGTTCTCTCTGCCGTCGGCTGCTTCACAGTTCTGACTTCCTTGTCTCCTAAATGAAGGGCCAAGCCGGGAGGGTCCCTGTTTAGTATCCCAGGATTCTCTGGGCTTTAAATTTCCGTCAGTGCTGCTTTTCTTGGCCAGCCCTGTTTTTTGGCTGAAATTCACCCACCTCAGTCCTCGAAGTACCATTTTCCTCCTTAAGTACACTGGTGCTTCTTCCAGGGAGGAACGTCCTGCCTGCTCTGGTTTCCTGGAAGGAAGGGTGAAAGGCTGTGAACCTCTGTGCCCAGGGTTGGTGTCTGATGCAGCTGGTGTGTGGGTGGCAGCGAGGGGTGGCCTCAATGCAGGAAAGTCCTGTCTTCACCCAGCTCGCCCTGGAGCCTCCCACTTCTGCTGGGCTGTGAGGAGGAAGATGGAATAAGGCCGGGAGGGTTTTGGGGGAGACCATGGCTGCCCTGGGCCTGTGCCTGAGGGCGCCCAATCAATTGGGAAGCTGTGTTAATAAAGCCCTGGTCGTGGGTTTGGGGCCATGGGCCATACCTGAAATGTCCTCAGTGGGGGTAGACTGGCCCTCCCGTGGAAATAAGGCTGACGCTTCTGTAGCCACCTGGAGGTTCTCCTGTGAGCCACTGGGCCTCCTCTCCCCAGCACAGCAGATCCTTGGTCCTGGTGGGAACATCTGAAACTCTCGGCCTCCTCATCCAAGCCACTAGCTCGGTTTCTTTCTGACGGACCGGGCAACCAGGCCTGGGGTGCCGGGACCAGGAGGCTGGGGATGCAGCTCGGATTTCGGTTGAGAAGCTGAGAAGCTGCCTCGTTTCCGGGGCTCCTTCCTTGCCCTTCTCTAAAATGAGGTCAGGCTGCCATCACCTCTGTCCTCTTTGAGCGTCCCGTTGGCCTCCTCACTCTTGGTGGGTTGTTTCCTTGTATGTTTTGTGATCCTGGATAATAAAGTCATCTTTAGCAAGGCTTTGCGTGTCAGAACCCTGTATGTCCTTGGACAAGAGTATGTCCCGGAGGTCTCACTGGCCTGCAATACCGCCAATGCTGAGTTCTTAGGTGGGGACTCCTGGACACAGAGGTGATGTCCATGTGCGCTCCAAACCCACGTGAAAGTGAATCTGCGGTTACAGATGTTCCGGAGGTCATATATTTTTGTTTCCATACTGAGCCGAGGGTGAGCAGACATTGACCTCTTCTCCCTCTGTTCTTTGTCAGATCCTTTCTAGTCTCCCCTTCCTCTGGAGTGGTAGCCGTTTGAGGGTCTTCCTGTCCCCATGTGGGTACATGTGCCCTGGTCCCACAGCCTCAGCCCCCTGCTCTGCCTTCCTGGGCCCTAGGGGTTTTGCCTTTCTTATTGTGAGCTCAGCTTTGCATCCGAAAGAACACTTGTTAGATTTCATGCAGCATGTCTAGGTGTCTTCTGATCGGAAGGTGTTCAGGTTGCCTCCCCTTACTCTGTAAGAGGCCCTGGGCCTTTTCATGAAGATGGCGCCGAAGGCAAAGAAGGAAGCCCCTGCCCCTCCTAAAGCTGAAGCCAAAGCAAAAGCTTTGAAGGCCAAGAAAGCAGTGTTGAAAGGTGTCCACAGCCACAAGAAAAAGAAGATCCGGACGTCACCCACCTTCCGGCGGCCCAAAACGCTGCGGCTCAGGAGGCAGCCCAAATATCCTCGGAAGAGCGCCCCTAGGAGAAACAAACTTGACCACTATGCTATCATCAAATTCCCCCTCACCACCGAGTCAGCCATGAAGAAAATAGAAGACAACAACACACTGGTGTTCATTGTGGATGTCAAGGCCAACAAACACCAAATCAAACAGGCTGTGAAGAAGCTCTATGACATTGACGTGGCCAAGGTCAATACTCTGATCAGGCCTGATGGAGAGAAGAAGGCATATGTTCGACTGGCTCCTGACTACGATGCTTTGGATGTTGCCAACAAAATTGGGATCATCTAAACTGAGTCCAGCTGGCTAATTTCAAATATAAAAGTTTTCACTATAAAAAAAAAAAAAAAAAAAAAAAAGAGGCCCTGGGCTAGATGCAAAGAAGGGCTAGAAAAGAACCAGGAAAAAAAAAAAAAAAACGGCCGGAAGAGAAGGCCCGTGGTGTCCTGGCGCCAGGACAGGGGCTGCACTGTGCGATGAGTGTCACACAGGACACCGTTGGGGAGGCCTGTGGGCTCCTGCCGTTGTTTTTACCCATGGCGTTGTGAAGAACCAGAGGAGGCTTTTTGTTTCTCCAGTGGACGGTGATTCTGGAGTTGATCTGCTTATTCACCCTGCAAGCATTTCCTGAGTGCCTGCATGCCAGGCATAATACTCGACACTGTCACATAAACATAAACTGTCACATTTATTTCTAACAATAACTCTGGGAGGGTATTTTTATCCTCATTTTACAGACAAGCCAGCTGAAGTTCAGGGAGACACACTTGCTCGGAGGATGCGGCCAGTCAGGATCAGACCCACAGTCAGACTCTGGTCTTCAGTCAGTCAGACCCCAGAGCAGGGCTGTTCCCCTGCCTCATAACTCCTTTTTATGATAAAGAGACCGGCCAAGGGCCAGAGGGCCTCCGTGTTCAGTTTCCCGTTGCCGCCTCATTCTGTCATCTGGGGACTAGGTGTGTCTCTGACCCCTGACCCCCGGGCCTGCCCCGGGTCCCAGCTGGCCTCACAGTCAGGTCTCTAAACGCGGTCTCTTCCCGCCCATGACAGGAAGGATACTTAACAAACCCGAGGAGCCTCTGGGAAGACTACCCACATGTGTGCCTCCCGTGAGTATTGTCGCGTTCTGTCCCCAGGGAGGAGCGGGCTGGGTGTGCCAGCTTCTCGCCGCAGACTGGCCAGAACATGGGCCAGTGGGCATGAAGACCGGACGCCCCCCAGGCCTTCTGGGGCCAGTGTCGTGGAGGCCGGTCCGGGAGCTGCTGCCTCCCTCAGCGCTCGCGGGTACTTCTTGCAGGAGCTCGGGTGCAGGGTCTCCGCCCGGCTGCCATCAGGGAGCACTGCAGACGGCGGGGGTCCAGAGGGCTTACAAACCCCAGACAGTCCTTCCTTGCAGTTCTGGAGGCTGGCAGACCTAGCGTCTGCTGAGGCCGCTTCCAGCTTCACAGATGGCATCTTCTTCACATGTAGAAGTGGACAAGGGCCTTTATCACCAGGGCCCTAATCCCACTCGGGAGGGTCCACCCCGTGCCCTCATCACCTCCCAGAGGCCCCACGTCCTGGTACCCTGTCACTGCGGGGTTAGGATTTCAAATGTGAATTTCAAGGGTAGGGGGCATAAGCGTTGGGTCTGCAGCGGGTTCCTAAACTGCCGGGAGGGAGGGGGAAGCAGAGCTACTGCCTGGAGCCCCGTGGGCTGCGCCTCCTGGCACCTGCTCACATCCACACCTGCGTCTATCTGAGCTCCATCGGACGCAGCACCCTCCCCACTCCTGTTCCAGTGGGATACCAGGAGGGCAAAGCTGGGCCCGCATGCTCCTGAAATAACTCAGCCTCTCCTAAGACCCTTAGAACAGCAGCCCTGAAGACTTAGCGGAGTTAGATCCATCCTCTGCGGCTGAGACCCCTGCCTTCCTTGGCATGTACCCACTGCCCACTGCCTCCTCCCTGACAGGGCTCTGGAATCAGGCCCCTCCTCAGCCTTTCCTCTTCTGGGCTGAAGATCCCCATCCCCTGCTCTTTTCATCCTTCTTGTGTCTTTTCACGGGCTCCCTGTGTCCCTCCGCATGTGGAGCAGTGTCCCGGCCCAGGGGTCTAGTAGTGCGTGCCAGCTGCCCGCCCCCCTCCCCGCAGCCCAGCTCTCCCTTACCCGCCCCTGCCCAGCCCAGCTCCTCACCCCGCCTGCCCCCGCCCACCCTGGCAGGGGCTTCTCCGTCCCTCTGGGTGACTGGCCCCCTTGTCTGCAGCTTCCAGGTGAAGTTCTTCTACCTGTGCCAGCTGGCTTACTGGCTGCACGCACTTCCCGAGCTCTACTTCCAGAAGGTACGGAAGGTGAGTACTTGCTGCCCCTCTCTGACACCCCTTGTCCCCCCACCCTCCTGCTGTTCCTCCCTCTGGCCGCCCACTCATGGTGGAGATGGGGGTGTATTGAGTGAGATGCTGAGCCGGCGCCTGTCAGAGTCTCCCTGATGTCCTCCAGGATTGTTGGAGCGGGGAGGGAGTGAGGAGCTGCCAGTTCAGCCTCTTCCTTCCCTGGAGGACGTGCAACTATGGGGGAAACCTGACTCATCTTCAGGGGAGCTGATGGAGAAGTCTTTGCCTTTTCCACAGAGATTTTTTTTTTAAAAAATTCCCTCTGACTTATTTCCAAAAGCCCTGCTCCCCAGTCCCTGTCTCTTCTGTTTGAACCCAGTCCCGCCCTCTGACCATCGCATTACCTTTGGACTTCGTACAGCCTGGTGCACGGGTCTCTGGGGGCACCCCAGTCTGCCTGTCTTGGAGCAGCATCGTTCTGCGCTCCTCCTGCCTGCTCTGCAGCTCTGCCTGCGCCTTCTTCCCCTGCTCCTGCGTCTCAGGTTGGGGAGTCAGCATGTGTGCCGTCTGTGTCTCTTTTGCAGGAGGAGATCCCGCGGCAGCTCCAGTACATCTGCCTCTATTTGGTCCACATAGCAGGCGCATACCTCTTAAAGTGAGTGGGACCCAGAGCGGGCCAGTCTCCCCGCCCTTTTATGTTTGTGCCCCTCTCCACACCATCATTTAATCAGGAGGCACTGATCAGACACTGTGTGCCAAGCACCATGCTGACACCTGGGACTACATAGATGGACAGTGGATGGTTCCTTTATGTTTACCGGATTTTTTCTCCGACGAGTAGGAGAGAAAACTACAAAGATAAGTGGGATGAACACTGTGCTACCACGTGGACCACCTGCCACGGGAACCCAGAGGAGTGACCGCCTCAACCCGAGACAGAGCTGGGAGGGATCTGAGGCAAACAGCTGCCGACCCAGGGCGTTGCAGGTTGCCGGCAGCCTGAGCGGGGCTCCCGCCCCACGCGTCCAGGTGGGGGCGCTGCCAGAGCTCGTGGCCCTGGACTTCCCTTTGGTCCGCAGTGAAGCGTAGAGTAGGCACTGCTTGGCTGTCCCGAGGTCAGAAGTGTGGCCGTCACCCCGAGTGTGTCTGTAGTGAAGAGAATCACCGCTGGGCAGGATGTGTCTTCTAGTTTGAAGTTTTCTCGGGCTGGGTTTTTTAGCGGGACAGGAAAGCAATGCGCTGGGTAACCTTCTCAGGTGCCCCGGGGGTCCTGGCCCTGGGGTCTCCTGGGTCTGCACTACAGCCTCCTGTAAGAATGACCAAACAGGGCAATCCAGAGCCAGGTCCGCTCTCCTGTCTGGAGGCTGGGAGCAGCGTCCGTGCCTGGACAGGCCTCTGAAGGGCACAGGCCGTGTGGGGCCTGTTCTGCTCTTGGTGCTGTGTGCAGGGCAGGTCTGAGCAAGCCAGCCCGCGGTCACCCAGCAGTGAGGCGAGGACGGGCTGAGGGTGCACAGGCAGGACCGCTCGAAGGAAGGGAAGGAGTGTCTGTCAGGAAAGAGTTTCCCGTGGTGGGCAGGGTGAGGAGGTGGCCCCTTTGTGGTGGGAAGAGCTCTCTGAAGAGGGGACTTGGAGGGGGGCGAGTGGCAGAGTCAGGCAGGTGGAAACCTTGGTGGGGTGCTGTGCAGGAGCAGGGCCCTGAGGTGGGAGCGGGGTTGGGAAGTGAGGCTTGCGACGGCCAAGGGCACGATCCCGCTGGCCAGCCTCAGTCATGCTCTCGACCAGTCTTAGGATCCAGAGAACTCGTGGTTTAAGAGGCCGGTTCACTCACACGTGTTCTTATGTTGTGTTGAGTTTTGCTTCTTCGTGCGCCTCTTAGCCGTAAAGACTTGGATGACAAATCGGGCAGTGGGTCTCCCTCCCACCAGCTCCCCCGTATTTCTGCACGCGCACAGCTCAGCTACTCGCCGTGAACACCTTTTCTGTGCTTGGCCCCACCCTGGGCCAGGTGATGAACGCAGAGTGACGGGTGCTGTGAAGTCAGCCAGGTCCACGAGGGGAGCAGGTGGGGGCAGCGGGCCCAGCAGGTGAAAGGCCAGGCTCGGTGTGGGGAGAGACTGGAAGGAGCAGAGCTGAATCGCGGGGTGAGGCAGGGCCCCAGGGCGGTGGGTGTCTCGTGGGGACCATGAGGCTCGCCTGTGTCTCCGCAGCCTGAGCCGCCTGGGCCTCGTCCTGCTCCTGCTGCAGTACTCCACCGAGTTCCTCTTCCACGCGGCCCGGCTCTGCCACTTCGCGGACGAGAACAACGAGAAGCTGTGAGTGATGCTGGGCCGAGGCGGCGGGGCGGGGCGGGGCGGGAGGGCCCTGAGGTTAGGTGGAGCCCTGGGGTTATTTTTTTCCTGGAGCATCTTATTTTGGACACCTCAGTTATCAAGCACCCTCCCTGACCACCCTTGAACCCTCTTCCCATTTGGGCCCCAACGGCTGACACACCTTCTGCACCTCCCTGCGGGCAGATTCAGCGCCTGGGCGGCCGTATTTGGAGTCACCCGCCTCTTCATCCTCACCCTTGCCGTGCTGGCCATCGGCTTCGGCCTCGCTCGCGTGGAAAACCAGGCCTTTGACCCCGAGAAAGGGAACTTCAACACGTTACTCTGCAGGTGAGCTGGCCAAGAGCCTTGTGAACTGAGCCCAACTTCAGCTGGAGGTCAGGAGGGGACAGACCCCCAGATCTCCCGCACGTTGATGTTTAGGGGGGAATCTCAGACATCCGGCCAGGAGGAGAGAAGAGATGCCACCCCCCTGCTTCCGTCACAGCCATCTCTCCTGCCTGGCCCTAGACCGTCAGTCTGCAGGCCAGGTCCCAGTGTCAAGAGTCCCCCACCGGCCCACGCCTTACGGTGGGTGCTGGGCTTGCAAACAGCCTCTCATTTGTCCGTCATGACCCCTCGTGGGCTCTTCACAGCGTGTTCTCCCAAGCGGCCAGGAGGGCAGCGAGGAGGCCATGGTCCTCATGACCCCTGGGATCTGGGGTGGGGGGATCAGAGATTTGTCTGGGTTGCTTGCCGGGTGAGAATTCGCTCTTCTAGAATGATTTCTGCTGTATCGTACCTGTATTCACTTGAACCATCACCCCCCGATGATATGGAGCTTATATGTGCTGTGTTCTGGGAGGCAGATCCCAGGCAGGCATGGGGAGTTGTGACAGGAGCTGGAATCACATCTGTCATCTCCTCCCAGCCGGCACACCCCCCTCCCCCGCCACGTGCCTGGAGCTGAGCCCGGCACTGGCTACGTTCTTCCCAGAGGGCTGGCAGGCCAAGCGCTGCGGGGTCCTGGCTGTGCCTCCGCCCAAGCCCACCCGGCCCTTCTCCCCGCAGGCTGTGCGTGCTGCTGCTGGTGTGTGCCGCCCAGGCCTGGCTCATGTGGCGCTTCATCCACTCGCAGCTGCGGCACTGGCGCGAGTATTGGAGTGAGCAGAGCGCCAAGCGCAGGGTGCCCGCTGCCCCCAGGCTGGCAGCCAGGCTCATCAAGAGGGAGTCAGGTGAGTGTGGATCTGCGTGGGGTAGGTGGGCTCCCCCAGCACCCTGGACCAGACCTGCTGCTCCTCCTCCCCAAAGGGAGCTCTCTGGCTCCTGTCGGGGCCTGACTGGCACGTGGCTGGGTCCGGATGGCTTGTCAGGGGGCGGGGGCAGGCAGGTGAGGCAGGGGCCCTTGTGGCCACCGAGGGCAGGGCGGCGGTGGGGTGGGGAGCTCTGGCAGGAAGCATGCCTTCAGGCTGCCCTTGGGGACCCTATCAAGGGCGGCCGCCTGCCCTCGTGTCCTCGCCTGCCCCCTTGCTCTGCATCTCGGCCTGGCTGTCTCCCAGGATGCCGGCTCTGCCTCTCTCTTCAGGGGTGACCCGAGGTGACAGCACTAGGGGCTGGCGGATGGGGGACACCCCCTTCTCCTCTGGCCCCTGCCAGGTCCTGGGGCGCTGCCAGCCCCATGCTCTCCGTGCAGCCTGGGGGCCTGTCTGCGCCAGGCTCTGTCTTCTGAGTCACCGGCCTTTCTCCAGGTGTGGCCTGCTTGGCAGGGCTTGTGTGTGTTTCAGACACGTGTGCGGCTGGGTGTGGCTAGGAGTCGGGCCCCGCTGGGGGCAGGGGTGGGTATGGGGCGAGGCCGCAGCCAAATGAGCCTCTGACTCTGAGCAGGGAGACTAGGGTGTTGCTGACAAGAAAAGCGGAGTTTTTTCGGGCAGAGGGAGCATCAGGCAAGAGGGTACAGCCTTGTCCCTGCAGCCTCTCCACCTCCTCCTGTCTGGCCGGTCAGCTTCCCTGAAGCTTTGCTGAAGCCGGCCAGTGCCCTGCAGGGGCCTGAGGGGAGCTGAGGACTCCAGAGGCCTTAGAGTGATTTCAGGGAGGGTCTAGGCTGGCCTCAGTGACTGTGTCACCTCAGCCCCTCCTGCTGAAGGACAGAGACCACCCACCTTAGAGGGGATCAGGAGTCCCCGGAAGTGGCCTGCTGGTGTCCTTCGCCATGGGGGGCTGCAGCCTGGGTCCCCTCGGCTTGTCCCGTGCAGAGCCACAGGGCTGCCAGGCCTCTCCCCACCCTTCCACCCCCACCCCCCGCCTCCCGTTTCAGACGCAACAGAAACACCACGTCCATCTCCTTTCATTCCCAGGTTACCACGAAAATGGGGTGGTGAAAGCCGAGAACGGAGCCTCCACACGGACTAAGAAACTGAAGTCTCCTTAAGGCCAAAGTGCTGAGAACAGGAATCCTCTCGTGGGGGCCAGCAGGGAGCGCCCCCACCCGCCTTCCAGCTGCAGACGCCCCGCCTCAAACAGCACAATCCCGTCTTCACACAGGGCCTTTTCCTCTTCCTCATGTCTCAGCTGTCTCCTCTTCTTCCTCCATGAACCGTTCTCAATAAAACCAAAAATCTCCCTCTCTCCCTTCCTCAGACCGCCTCACCTCCTCACCTCTGTCCTGGGTGGGGTTTGCTAGAAGCCCAGGCTCTCTCACAGTTCCTCTTCTGTTGGCCTCCTCTTTCTTTTCCTTCGTGGCTTGTTTCTCTTTCTACTCGTTAGTGTCCCTTATCGTGCAATTTCTCCATGTCTGATTTTTTACGAGAGGAGGCTAAGCCTGCAGTGCTGGCCATCCAACACCCAGTCCCTGGGACTTGAGTCGGCCACCCCGTGCCATGGAGTCTCCGCCAGGCCGGCAGTGGCCCCTCGGTGATCTCTGTGCGGATGGGCAGCAGGAGGAGAGACCAACCCTCTTGGATCATCATCTTCTAGGTGCTGATGAACTGATGAGATGTATGATTCTGGTTCTGCACATGCCATCTTGAGCGCACCCCCTCCCCCATCCCGGGGGCCCTTTCTAGTCCTAAGTGCCAAGGCATTTGGCTTTGGGACGTGACGACGCGTTCCAGAAGGACGGTGGTGACTGAGTTGGGTCCCGTGGCTGGTCATGCATCGGCAGCCACCCCTGCTCTCTGTTGGGGCCCTGCTAGAGGAGGATGAGTCATCCCACTCTACAGCAAGAGCAAAGTGACCAGCGTGGCGGGCGCCTCCAGAGAGGTAACGTAGCAGAAACGACGGCGTCGACCTGGCCTTCTGCGGCACGTCCAGCTGCACTGCTCTTCCTGTCATTCACCAGCAACCAAACCAAACAGCAGTTAACAGACAGCCCGGCGGGGGACACGCCGGTTCTAAACCCAGCAGCCCTGCCTGTTGGGGGCTGGCCTTGCCCCTGACTTCATCTCTCTCGCTGCAGGAACACTAAGCTCCCCGGTGACCCCTGGTGCCCCAGCGAGGGTCACCTAGGCCCCTCACCAGCGAGCCTCACTTGCTGACTGTCCTATGGAGTTGTTGTCGTTGTCTGCTGCTGTTTGCTGAGCACGCCCACAGCATTTTAGACGGTATAAGCCCAGGCTGACTCAGAATCAATCTGCTGGTTAGGAGGGCAGACCTAGCCTTGTTGACGGGAGTCTTTTTGCACCTTCCCCCGACGTGTTCCTCCCCAACCCCCCCAAAGACAAGGCTTCCAGGCCTCACAGTGCCTTGTGGGGACTCCAGCAGGGAGCGAGGCTCTCAGGAGGAGCCCTGAGTGCCGTGTGGAGCTGGTGGGAGCAGGCATGGTAGTGCCATGTGAGGGGCTGCTCTTCTTCCTGACATCAGAAGTAAACCTTGAGTTATTACCCAGCACGGGGGAGATGAGTCTCTTCATCAAGGCAGCTTCCTTCTCCAGGTCACTTGCCCCAGAAAGATTTAACCTCCCAGTGCCTGGGATTTGCTTCCTGACAGCCTGGTAGTCCCTTGCCTCTCTGCTCAGGATGAGGCCCTGGAGAGGGGAAGGGGTTCTTGATTATCATTAGGAGAGGGACAATGCTTGTGAAAACGTGAATTTCTCCCATCTTCTCCTTCCCTGACACTTATCTGGGCTGCAAGGGAGAATGTTGGTGAAAGGATGGCTTGTACCAACTGAGCGGACCCAGTCTAGAATGCCCTCGGCTGTTCAAATAGTTCCCCTCCCCGCTCGCAGCTGTAGCCAAGTTTCTGCTCTTGCTTGCCCGGGGATGCTGTGTATGTAGCCCAGGTCAGCCTGCGGCCTCCTCAGCCCCTGCTGGCCTCACGCCCGGCCCAGTCCTCTCTAGGTGTCCTTGGCACTGCTCCCCGGAGGCCATCCCCCATGCTGGGGAGCCCTGCAGCCTCCTGCCTTCTCGCTGGGCCAGGGAGGAGGGAGCCGCAGCTGAGGCCCTGCCCAGAGCTGCGTCCCTTCTCGGGTACCAAGGTGATCACGGACAGAACACAGGTGTTTGGTGTGCCCTTGGTCTCCATGATACCGTGTGCCTCACGGTGGTACCACCAACCCGGGGCCGGGCCAGCTCTCCCTGCGTCCTAAATGATGGGGTCAGTTCCCCGGTGAGAATTGGGGAAATCTTCCCCGCCACGTGAAGCCCCCAAGAACATTACGGGAGGCTAGTGTCCCACCCGCCAGCTTCAGGAGTGATTTGAGGGGAGGCTGAGAGGATAACTAGGTGCCTGTCACCCCAGGCATGCCTGGCACATTCGCTTCAGAGCAGAGCCAGGCCTGTGGCAAGTTGGCTCACAGTGTGTGGCCAGGGGCCAAAAGATCTCAGCTCCACTTGGTCCTGAGAACTGTGGCTGCCTTGTCTTGGTTTGGCCAGTCTGGCTCTGTTCTTCAGTCTCAAATCCTCTGTGATGGCCCGGCCACTCGCCCCCAAGTTTGAGAGGCTGCTTAGCACCATCTGGCAGGAGCCGAGCAGACACTTACCTACCTCAGCAGCCCCGCCCCACCCCAGCAGCATTGGCTGGCATGTGTGGGGGCATCTGGTAGCATGGGAGAGGAGGCCCTGGGGTGGCAAGCCTAACCCTCTCTGGAGGCTCTGTGATGGGAAGTTGTTTTCTTGCTCCAGGTTCTGATATCTGCATATTATTCCTTGGTTATAGGTGCCCCTTCTGAAGGCAGGGCAGTTCTGGGGGACCCAGGAGCAGGCCGAGCTGGGCCTGGTCAGTCCTAGCCCTGCATGTGTCTGCAGACCTGCGTCCTTTCCCAACGAGGACCTCTCCCATTTCTGTCCCAAGCGGAGCTACCACACTTCAGAAACCAGACTAGATCCCTGCCCTGGCCACCTGCAGAGGCTGCTGTTGACTGGAAAGCCCTGGAGCTGGGCCGGGTGTTTCGGGATGCGCATGGCTGGGTTTGCTTTGGGGACCTTCTTTCTCGTCCCCTTTGACTGTTCCTCGGTGCTGAGGAGGAAGTAGGGGTAGGGTGTGCGCCCCCGTTCCGGGTTCCTTTTCAAGTCTGAAGTGGCTGCTCCTTGCAGCCTTTTGGGTTCTTTCCTGGGCTTTGGCCTCCCTGTTGGTCTGTCCTAGGCCAGGGGGCCAAGAAGGCTGGGAGGTCTGCACGTGACTCACATGCCTGCAGGGGCCCCCGTGTCCCAGTGAACAGACCCCCCTCCTGAGGGTCACGGCCTGACCCTGTGGAGTGTGGCCACAGGCTTGTGAGTCAGGACCGCCGAGTGGTCTTTATCCCTCCCCACTGCCATCCTAGCTCGCGGCCCTCTCTTCAGGAGGGCTTAGGCACGACTGCACAACTGGGCTGACAGATCACGTGGGACCTAAGTTGAGTCTCTTTCCTGGCATGGCTGGCTCAGGGAGGGGCCTTCACCAACTTCTCTGTCAGTTCTTGCGTGAGTAGTAATTCCTTTCCGAAGGCTGTGAAAGACCATGGGTCCCCCAGCCGCCTACCTTTACCAGCTCGCTCTGTTTTATGGAGGTCCCCAGGAAGCACGGGGGCGCTGGCGCTGCAAGGCCTTTCTCTGCCCTGAGCTGATCCTGTATCTTTTTGTCAGAAGTGCCTTACTTGCCGGGGTCTCCTGGCCTCCACCTGCACTGCGTGGCCAGCCCCCGGCCCCAGTACAGCTACGTGGAAAAGGGACACGGACTGTGACAGTTTCCCCTCATTCATCCTAGCCTCACCCCCGCCCGTTGTCAGGACCTGGCGGTTTCCAATTCCTCCTGGAGTCCAGGTGCTTGTGAGGGCCCCTCTGCGGGCACCTGCCCATCAGGGAAGCTCGGGGCTCCCTGGGCACCAGGCCACCATGCCTCTGGCCCATGTGCTGAACCCTGTTCATCCAGCTCCCCAACATGTAGAAGAAAAGGTATCCTTGCAGTAGCCTCTTCTCATCTGTTTCCCATTCAACCCAGAGTTTATGCAGAAGGTGTTTCCTCTTATTTCCGGTCACAAGTGTTACTCACAGCTGCCCGTCTGTCGTGGGTCCTGCTGGGCTGTGGCAGACGCCCCCTCCACGCAGTGTTACCTTGCTGAGCATCAGCTCCCCCTCGCCCGCCCCTCCCCGCCACCTCCTCACTCTTCCGGGTTGTGCAATAACTCTCCCAGCCAGTGGTCTTTCCCACAGGCCGTCTGTCCCTTGCAGTGCTCGGCCACTGGGGCAGGACGGAACCCATGGGAGGGTGGTCGTCATCCCCACAGAAGAAACGGTAGCCACGCTCCTTCTGTTGTCGTTCTCGTGACCTTGGTGGCACTCTAGTGGAACATTATAGCATCGTCTTAGAAGTCCCTGTATTTTTTAAACTGTTTAAAAACGAAAAAAAAAAAAAAAACCATCCTCATGATGGGGCATTAATAGGTTAGCATCTGGGAATAAGATCTGTGAGACACCCGAGGCATCCCCAGCACTTCGCTGAAAGCGTTCAAGAGTTTGTTTGGAGAGGAGGGAGGTTTTCCCGGGAATCAGCTGTGTGTGGACACCCCTGGTCACCCAGTTGCATCTGACCGGTGGCAAGTGCCACCGTCTCCTTGGGTACAGAGTCAAGTGTTTCTGTGACGAGACTTTACACCTCATCTTTTTCAGTTTCTCTTGTTTAATAAACATCTGAAGGATGAGCTGAGGCTGCTGGTGCCCTGAGCAACTCATAATGCAGATGTGGACGAAGTATCTCTTCACTTTTCCACTTCAGCCTGTTCATGTTATGGACCAAATTTCCAACAAGGAACTCAAGGAAAATTTGTACCTGCCGTATTTATGCTTTCATGTAAAAGGGTTTTTTTTTTTTTTTGAGGGGGCTCTTTTTACTTTCAGTGAACTTTTTTCCAAATCCTTTTCCCACTGTTTCTGTCTGATTTTAAAACAAATTACAGTTTTGTATGAATTTTTTTTAATGTACATTTTGAAACAAATGATCAAATATTTTTGAAATAACTGAATAAAAGGCATAGAATTATTAGTCTGATTGTCTCAGGTATAATTCCTTTTTACCTGGATGCTCACGTTTGCTTTTTAAAGTTGCAGTTATTTTATTTCACCTTGAAGTCAGATGGCTCTATGGGAATTGATTAGGGTGTTGCTTCAATGCATTTATAGAGTATGTTTCTTCCCCTGAAGACTGAAAAGGTTAAAATTGAGATTGTTTGAAAATAGTGATATTGCTGGCAACTTTTTGTAAGAACTTGCACCAACTGTAATCTTAAATTTGTATTCTCAAGTGTGCTTTTATATGAAGAATGAGTTTGCCTCCATTTCAACCTCATTTCTAATGTTTTTCACTGTTAGTAATTTCTTGCATATCTTTTGAGATAGTTTATTGTGGTCATGTGAGTAAGGGAGCTGGAATTAAGGACAGAGAACAAGTCAGTTATTTTGAGTGGTGGGTAGCAGAACGGCTCTTTCACTTGTGCCTGTAACAGGAGGTGTAAATGTGGACAGGAGTGTGCCGACGTGGGGTGGGGGTGGTGAGGCAGCTCCAGGAGGCGGCGCACTGTGCCCGATGCCTGCGTGCAGCTCCCCGTCATCCATGGGTGTGTTCTGAGACCCTCGGTGGGTCCCTGAAACCCCAGACAGGACTGGGCCCTGTACACACTGTGTTTTCCTATACCTACCTACCTACAGTGAAGTCTATAAATTAGGCACAGAGATGAACAGTTACAAACATACACCATAATGAAAGCTATGTGAGTGCGGTCTCTACAGATTTTGTCTTAACTGTGCTGACTCCTCCTCCTCATGACGTGAGCTGCCTGGCTGTGTGGTGGGGTGACGTGAGCACCCATGATGCACACATGATGCAGCCTTGGGCTACCGCTGACCTGACCACATGTCCGGAGGAAGCGCACCTGCTTGGGGCGATCCTGGGTCTCAACGCTTATGGCTGGGGATCCCGGGTGGGACAGAGCGGGATGGTGCAAGAGTCAGCACAGTACTCAGAATGGCACGCAATTTAAAACTTACAAAGCAGCTCTGGAACTTCCCATCTAATATTTTCAGACCATGGCTTGCTGTGGTAATTGTAAAGTGAAGGTGTGGATAAGGGAGGACGACTGTGTTATGGCGTCACCTGGCTAAAAGACGATGGGGCTGAGTCTGTAGAAGCCACCAGATGTCAGTGTCGGTGCTGAATAGATGCTGCCCGAGTGCTGGTACTAGCGGTGGGCAAGGGACACAGCTGGCACAGTCAGGTGGCCTGTTGCCCATCTCCAGAGCGAGCTTAGGAGATGGGTGCAGTTGGCTGAGGGACACACACGGGCTGTGAGGACCAAGCAGGAACCGTGCACCTGAGGCAAAGGCGCAGGAGAGCCAGGGGCTCAGATGGATGGGCTGGGTGACCTGAGCGGTCGGACTTTCTGAGCTGCCTCGCTCACCTGTGCTCAGTGTTTTGGGGGAGGCGGTTGGCTGCACAGTCGGGTCCAACTCCTTGCGACCCCATGAACTACAGCATGCCAGGCCTCCCTGTCCATCACCAACTCCCGGAGTTTACCCAAACTCATGTCCATCGAGTCGGTGATACCATCCAGCCATCTCATCCTCTGTCGTCCCCTTCTCCTCCTGCCCCCAATCCCTCCCAGCATCAGAGTCTTTTCCAATGAGTCAACTCTTCACGTGAGGTGGCCAAAGTATTGGAGGTTCAGCTTCAGCATCAGTCCTTCCAAAGAACACCCAGGGCTGATCTCCTTCAGAATGGACTGGTTGGATCTCCTTGCAGTCCAAGGGACTCTCAAGAGTCTTCTCCAACACCACAGTTCAAAAGCATCAATTCTTCAGCACTCAGCTTTCTTCACAGTCCAACTCTCACATCCATACATGACCACTGGAAAAACTATAGCCTTGACTAGATGGACCTTTGTCGGCAAAGTAATGACTCTGCTTTTGAATATGCTATCTAGGTTGGTCATAACTTTCCTTCCAAGGAGTGAGCGTCTTTTAATTTCATGGCTGCAGTCACCATCTGCAGTGATTTTGGAGCCCCAAAAAATAAAGTCTGCCACTCTTTCCACTGTTTCCCCATCTATTTCCCATGAAGTGATGGGACCAGATGCCATGATCTTTGTTTTCTGAATGTTGAGCTTTAAGCCAACTTTTTCACTCTCCTCTTTCACTTTCATCAAGAGGCTTTTTAGTTCCTCTTTCTGCCATAAGGGTGGTGTCATTGATATATCTGAGGTCATTGATATTTCTCCCGGCCATCATCGATTCCAGCTTGTGCTTCTTCCAGCCCAGCGTTTCTCATGATGTACTCTGCATAGAAGTTAAATAAGCAGGGTGACAATATACAGCCTTGACGCACTCCTTTTCCTATTTGGAACCAGTTTGTTGTTCCATGTCCAGTTCTAACTGTTGCTTCCTGCCTGACCTGCATACAGGTTTCTCAAGAGGCAGGTCACGTGGTCTGGTATTCCCATCTCTTTCAGAATTTTCCACAGTGTATTGTGATCCACACAGTCAAAGGCTTTGGCATAGTCAATAAAGCAGAAAGAGATGTTTTTCTGGAACTCTCTTGCTTTTTCCATGATCCAGCAGATGTTGGCAATTTGATCTCTGGTTCCTCTGCCTTTTCTAAAACCAGCTTGAACACCTGGAAGTTCACGGTTCATGTATTGCTGAAGCCTGGCTTAGAGAATTTTGAGCATTACTAGCATGTGAGATGAGTGCAACTGTGCGGTAGTTTGAGCATTCTTTGGCATTGCCTTTCTTTGGGATTGGTTTGCTTGCTTGCTTGTTTTTGGAGGGAATGGTGGTGGTGAGATTTAGGGACAGTGAACACTAAGCTTGTGGTTTGAACAGAGCACTCGAATTAATTTCTCATAGGAACAGGCTCGTGGTCCTACACCAGCAGGATATTCACTCATCCAAGTGACCCTTGATCTCCTGGAAATCTAGATACATCTTCTCAGATACCTCTGAAGCCTACAGGTAACAGGCTTGACTAGATGGTCTTTTCAGGCCCCTGGGAGTACAGATGGAGTACTGGTGGGGAGGAATTCAAGATGGTGCTTATAAAGGTGAAGCTGGTGGCTGACTTCAGCTGAGGAGTAGCCCTGCTTCTGGACTTTGGAAAGTTCATCAGAGCCTGGTTGATAACCAGGAGCTGTTATTCTAATCTGTTCTGCTTATCTTGAGGCCAGGCTCTCTAATTTTTTTTTTTTTAAGCTACAGCCAACATCAAGAAATACATTATACATCATGACTCATGAAACAAACATTTCATGAAACAATATGAATTAGTGTACCACCCTGTGATAGTTCCTGTTCCTTTCAGTTCAGTTCAGTTCAGTTCAGTCGCTCACTCGTGTCCGACTCTTTGTGACCCCATGAATTGCAGCACGCCAGGCCTCCCTGTCCATCACCAACTCCCGGAGTTCACTCAGACTCACGTCCATCGAGTCGGTGATGCCATCCAGCCATCTCATCCTCTATCATCCCCTTCTCCTCCTGCCCCCAATCCCTCCCAGCATCAGAGTCTTTTCCAGTGAGGTGGCCTCTTCACATGAGGTGGCCAAAGTACTGGAGTTTCAGCTTTAGCATCATTCCTTCCAAAGAACACCCAGGGCTGATCTCCTTCAGAATGGACTGGTTGGATCTCCTTGCAGTCCAAAGGATTCTCAAGAGTCTTCTCCAGCTTTTTTTTTTTTCCGGTAAGCGGCCTGAGGTGACTCCTAAAAATGGTGCGCTATTCACTTGACCCAGAAAACCCCACAAAATCATGCAAATCAAGAGGTTCAAATCTTCGTGTACACTTTAAGAACACTCGTGAAACCGCCCAGGCCATAAAGGGTATGCATATCCGAAAAGCCACCAAGTATCTGAAGGACGTCACGTTAAAGAAGCAGTGTGTGCCGTTCCGCCGCTACAACGGTGGAGTTGGCAGGTGTGCACAGGCCAAACAGTGGGGCTGGACTCAGGGTCGATGGCCCAAAAAGAGTGCTGAATTTTTACTACACATGCTCAAAAATGCAGAGAGTAATGCTGAACTTAAGAGCTTAGATGTAGATTCTCTGGTCATTGAGCACATCCAAGTGAACAAAGCCCCCAAGATGCGACGCAGGACTTACAGAGCTCACGGTCGGATCAACCCCTACATGAGCTCTCCCTGCCACATTGAGATGATCCTTACTGAAAAAGAACAGATTGTTCCTAAACCAGAAGAGGAGGTTGCACAGAAGAAAAAGATATCCCAGAAGAAACTGAAGAAACAAAAACTTATGGCCCGGGAATAAATGCCGCAAAAAATAAATGCAAATAAAAGTTTAAAAAAAAAAAAAAAGAGTCTTCTCCAGCACCACAGTTCAAAAGCATCAGTTCTTCAGCACTCAGCTTTCTTCAGGTTGGTGCAAAAGTAATTGCGGTTTGGCATGGTTGAACTTTGTCATTTGATGTCGGAATACATTCTTAAATGTAGTTATGTTATACATCATTTTAATCCACATTTCTTGCTTTGTTGCTTTTTTTTTTTTGCTAATGACTTATTACTTGCTGTTTATTTTATATTTATTTGATGTGTTTGAGCCTGGTGGGCTGCCGTCTATGGGGTCGCACAGAGTCGGACACAACTGAAGCGACTTAGCAGCAGCAGCAGCAGAGCCTTGTTGCAATGATTTAAAATTCATGGTCTAAAACATTTGTAACTGCATTTGGTGCAGTTACATTTGCACCAACTTAATATCTAATTTTTTAAAATGCAGGTCTACTAAGGGGCCTAGAACTGCAGTTGAAAAACGGTGTATACTTCTCTACCCGGCTAGGGGGAGGGGTGGTCTGGCAGCAATACCACACCCCACATGATGTCTCTCTGAGCAAATTCTATCCGTCCTGCTCCTAATCATTCTACTCCTGCATTAATCAGGGTTCTTTCTCCAGAGAAATAGAACCAATAGGCTCTATATATAGAGAGAAAGGGACTGATTATAAGGAACTGGTTCTTGTAACTGTGGAGCATAACAAGCTCTAGTATCTGTAGTCAGCAGTCTGGAGACTTGTTGAGAACTAAGTCTGAAGGCCAGCAGCCTTGAGACCAAGGAAGAGCAGATGTCTCAGTCTGAGCCCCAAAGCAGGGGAAAGCTGATGTCACGGCAGGCTGGAGGAGTCCTCTCTTATCAGGGTAGGGTCAGCCTTTTTGTTCTCTTCAAGCCTTTAGTGAGGGGTGAGGGGCTCCCATCCTGGAGGGGGCCGTGTGCTTTCCTCCATCCACCAACTCGGATGGTAACCTCATCCAGAAACAGCCTCACAGACACACCCAGAAATGTCCAGGCACCCATATTTAGTCAAGCTGACACACAGAATTAACCATCACAATACCCCTGTCCCCTTCCCTAAATAAGATACCACCCTTAGCTCCTACAAGATCCAATTTAATTTAGACTTCAGTGGTAGTGAAATATAAGAACCAAAATAGAAATGGAATTTCAAGAAGGCTGTAAATGCCTCTATGAGGAGTACAGGTAGACGGAGGCTCAAAGTCAACATACTGTGCTGCGTTCTGTTCTCAGCAGGTCAGCTGGAGAAAGCACGGACGAAGTTATAGTAGTCAATCTTGTCTTCTCCATGAGAGCACATTCTGATGAGCTGCAGGTGAGAGACAGGAGGCTGCTTTCAGCTCCGCAGCAGAGCCTCTTTAGTGACCGCCCCCCACACTGTGTAACAGCTCAACTGTTTATACCCTCAACTGATCGGAAATGATCTTGGGCGCCTTTCCCAATCTTAATGCTTCATGAAAAGAAAGCTCAGATGGTGTAAATGGCCTGCCCAAGGTTTCAGGTCTAACATAAGAATACTTGTCATTTTCAAAGCATTTTTGTTCTTATATTCAGTTACAAGGCTATCCATCAGGGCTGCTGTTATCATAGCCTAAAAGAAAAATATAGTTATGTCACTGCTAACACCAGATGTCCTGAAACTCATCTATGAGTGGCAGTAAGTGCACTGACCCACTGTGGTTAAAAGATGTGTGCAGACCCATCCCTACCCCACCCCCTGATGCAGCTCCCATGTCAGGTCACAGGCGACACAAATGACGTAAAAATCAAAGGCTGGACATGCTACTGGTCTGAGGCTTGGGAAGCCAGATGGGCATTTTGCCCGCGTGAGACTGCTGAAGGCCAGCAGTCTCGAGACCAAGGAAGGGCCGACGTCTCAGTTTGAGTCCAAAAGCAGGGAAAAGCTGATGTTATCCTTCCACCTGCCTCCTCACTCCTTGCTAAGGTTCCTGTCTGACAAATTCTTGTCCCTAAGCTAGTCACACCAATCCCAAACAAAAGCTTTCCCTAAATGACTCTTAACTTCCCAGCATCCCACTATGCTAAAGTGTCATTAAGAAGGACTTCAGAACCACAATACTCTGCATCAGTGAGAATGTCTCATAATATCAGCCACTGTCATTGGCAACTGAGGGAGAAAGCCTGTCCTAACTTCTAGTCCTGATAGACATCCTGAACTTGGTCAAAGGGATTTATGAAGAGAAAGAGGCATGAAATGCCCTCTCAGCTCCCTCATGGAAGCTCTAAGAGGAGAATGTCCAGCTGGCCATGGACCTGGGTCAGTGGTCACACCTTCTCCCATGCCGGCCCTACCAACGGACAAGCGTAGGCGTCACCTGTGAAGGTGTCAGAGGCTCCCATCATCCTGCTCAGTCCAGCTTTTCCATCTGCCCTTGGTGACCACCCTCCTTCAGCACCCACATGGCTCATTGGCCGCTCTGCTGTCTGAACGCTGCCCCCTTAAAGAGATGCCCTACAACAGCATTAGGAATGACCTACCAATGCTAAGAGTCAAGGACAAATGCCATAATCAGGACTGAATGGGAGATCTGATTTGAGCACCCCAAAGCTTCCCCAGTTAAAATACACATGCAGCTGCCTTTGGGAGTGAGTGAGCAGTGCCCAGCCTCCGCAATTAGCCCGGAAAAGTAACTCCTGCTCACCTCCTTAATCAAGGAGTCATCAACTGGGAGTTGGAAAGAGCCACAAATTTTAAAGAACGTCTCCCTGTCCACGTATCCTGAAGCTTCCTTGTCATAGATCTGAAAGGCCTCACGGATGTTGTCGCTGCACGGGCGATCTTTCAGTTGCTTCTGGATCGTGTCTATCAGGGCCTCCATGTCCTGCACACCCGGTTCCTCTTCCACTCGCTGGCTGTGGAGATAGGAAAGAAATGGCTGGACATGGTGTTCATTTTCCAATGGTCTTATCTCGGTGACCAAAGTTCTCTCATGGTGAAGCTCTCATTAGAGCTGGGGAAGCCTCTAATGACACAGGTTTGATGCTGAGCTGATCAGTAACTGTTCATGTCTGTAGCTCAGCCTCCCTCGCTACCATCTGTCAAATACTGGCACCACAAAAAGCCGGACCTACCACCACTGCAGGCCACCTCCAAGCCAGGCGTCTGTGGGAGTCACATGACTGTCATCTGTGCTGCATCACCTAGAGATGAATGTTCTTAGAAACAGATGCCTAAAAGTAGTGTGATGAAGAAATCAAAGTAAAAGAGAAATAAAATATCTAGAAACAAACAAAAATGGATATACATTTGACCCTTGAACAGAAGCAGGGTTTAGGGCATCAGCCCTCCACACAGTCAAAAATCTAAGTATAACTTATAGTCAGCCCTCCAAATGTGTGGTGGTTCTGTATCCACAGTTTCAACCCATTGAGGATTGTGTAGTAGTGCAATACATATTCACTGAAAAAAAAAAATCTGCATATAAGTACACTCACACAGTTCCAACCTGTGTGGTTCACTGGTCCCCTGTACCACATACCAAAGTTTATGGGATACAACAAAAGCAGTTCTAAGAGGGAAGTTTACAGCAATAAAGAAAAAGAAGGAGTTCCTGGGCAGTCCAGTGGTTAGGACTCGGTGCTTTCACTGCTGTGGCCCAAGTTCAGTCCCTGAGGAAGGAACTAAGATCCCATGAGCCATGCAGTGCAGCCCAAAGGAAGAACAAAGAACGATCTCAAACAACCTAAGTTTATACCTCAAGGAACTAGAAAAATAAAAGCAAAAGCCCAAAGTTAGCAGAAGAAAGAGCAGAGCAGAAAGAAAGGAAAGATCCTGGAAAAAATGATAGATAAGACTTAAATGAAACTAAGACTTAAAAAAAAAAGATAAAACTGACAAACTTCTTAATTTGACAAATTTTTTTAAAAAAAGACTCAAAATCAGAAATGAGGGGAGACATTACAACTAATACCACAGAAATGCAAAGGATCAGAAGAGACTACTATGAACAATCTACTTGTCAACAGGTTGGATAACCTGGAAGAAATGGATGAGTTCCTAGAAACAAGCCTGAATCACAAAGAAATAGAAAATCTAAACAGACCAATGATATGAAGATTAATCAGGAATCAAAAATCTCCCAACAAATTCCCAGGACAAGATGGTTTCATGGTGAACTGTACCAAACATTTAAGGAAGAATACCAATCCATTTCAAACTCCTCAAAAAAAAAAAAAAATTAAGAAGAGGAAACACTCCCAAATTCATACAAGGCCAGCATACTTTGACATCAAATCCAAAAACTAACACTGCAAGAAAAGAAAATTACAGACCAATAACCCTTGGTGAACACAAATGCAAAAGTCCTCAACAAAAATACCAGCAAACAATTCAACAGCACATTTAAAAGATTGTACATCACCATCAAGTGGGATTTACTCTGACTAGGCAAGTATGGTTCAACATATAGAAATCAATACACACTGAGAATGAAGGATAAAAATCATATGATCATCTTAATACATACAGAAAAAGCATTTGACAAAACTCAACATCCTTTCATGATGAAAATTCAAATAAATTAGGTAGAGAAGGAATGTACCTCAACGTTATAATGGCCACACATGAGAAGCCCCCAGCTAATAACATACCCTGTAGTGAACAAGACGATGATGCCCATTCTATAAGATCAGGAACCAGACAAAGGTGCACACTCTTGCCACTTCTACTCAACAAAGACCTGTGTGCCCACTCGGTTGTGGCCAACTCTTTGTGACCCTTCAGACTGTAGGCCACCAGGCTCTTCTCTTCATGGAGTTTTTTGGGCAAGGATACTGGAGTAGGTTGCCATTTCCTCCTCCAGGGGATCTTCCTGACCCAGGGACTGAACCAGAGTCTTTTGTGTCTCCTGCCTTGCAGGCAGATTCTTTACCGCTGAGCCATTGAGAAAGCCCTACAGAGACTTAGCCAGAGAAATTAGGCAAGAAAAAGCAATGAAAGGTACCCAAAGAGAAAAGGAAGAAGTACAACTGTTTCAGTCTGCAGATGACAGGATCTTATATACAGTCTTTCAGTTCAGTTCAGTTCAGTTCAGTCGCGTCCAACTCTTTGTGACCCCATAAACTGCAGCACGCCAGGCCTTCCTGTTCATCACCAACTCCCAGAATTTACTCAGACTCATGTCCATTGAGTCGGTGATGCCATCCAACCATCTCATCCTCTGTTGTCCCCTTCTCCTCCCACTTTCAATCTTGCCCAGCATCAGGGTCTTCTCAAATGAGTCAGTTTTTAGAAACAGGTAGCCAAAGTATTGGAGTTTTAGCTTCAGCATCAGTCCTTCCATTGAACACCCAGGACTGATCTCCTGTAGGATGGACTGGTTGGATCTCCTTATATTCCAATGGACTCTCAACAGTCTTCTCCAACACCACAGTTCAAAAGCATCGATTCTTTGGCGTTCAGCTTTCTTTACAGTCCAACTCTCACATCCATACATGACCACTGGGAAAACCATAGCCTTGACTAGATGGACCTTTGTTGACAAAGAAATGTCTCTGCTTCTTAATATGCTATCTAGGTTGGTCATAACTTTCCTTCCAAGGAGTAAGCGTCTTTTAATTTCATGGCTGCAATCACCATCTGCAGTGATTTTGGGGGCCAAAAAAATAAAGTCTGTCACTGTTTCCACTGTTTCCCCATCTATTTGCCATGAAGTGATGGGACCAGATGTCATGATCTTAGTTTTCTGATTGTTGAGCTTTAAGCCAACTTTTTCACTCCCCTCTTTCATCAAGGTGCTCTTTAGTTCTTCACTTTCTGCCTTAAGAGTGGTGTCATCTGCATATCTGAGGTTATTGATACGTCTCCCAGCAATCTTGATTGCAGCTTGTGTTTCATCCAGCCCAGCATTTCTCATGATGTACTCTGCATGTAAGTTAAATAAGCAGGGTGAAAATATACAGTCTTGATGTACTCCTTTCCCTATTTGGAACCAGTCTGTTGTTCCATCAGCAAACACAAGATCTGGAGCTGACTATGGCTCAGATCATGAGCTCCTTATTGCAAAATTCAGACTCAAATTGAAGAAAGCAAGGAAAACCAGTAGGCCATTTAGGTATGGCCTAAATCAGATCTCTTAAGATTATACAGTGGAGGTGATGAATAGATTCAAGGAATTAGATATAGTAGACAGAGTGCCTAAAGAACTATGGATGGAGGTTCATTACACTATACAGGAGGTGGTGACCAAAACCATCCCTAAGAAAAAGAAACGCAAGAAGGTAAAGTGGTTGTCTGAGGAGGCTTTACAAATATCTGAGAAAAGAAGAGAAGCAAAAGCAAAGGAGAAAGGGAAAGATACACCCAATTGAATGCAGAGTTCCAGAGAATAGCAAAGGGAGATAAGAGAGCCTTCTTAAGTGAACAATGCAAAGTAGAGGAAAACAATAAAATGGGAAAGACTAAGAAAATTAGAGCTACTAAGGGAACATTTCATGCAAAGATGGGCACAATAAAGCAGAGAAACGGTATGGACTTAACAGAAGCAGGAGAGATTAAGAAGAGGTGGCAAGAATACACAGAAGTACTGTACAAAAAAGGTCTTAATGACCCGGATAACCACAATAGTATGATCACTCAACTAGAGCCAGATATCCTGGAGTGTGAAGTCAAGTGGGCTGTAGAAAGCATTACTACGAACAAAGCTAGTGGAGGTGATGGAATTCCAGCTAAGCTATTTCAAATCCTAAAAGATAATGTGGTTAAAGTGCTGCACTCAATATGCCAGCAAATGTGGAAAACTCAGCAGTGGCCACAGGACTGGAAAAGGTCAGTTTTCATTCCAATCCCAAAGAAAGGGAATGGCAAAGAATGCTCAAATTACTGCACAACTGTACTCATGCAACTTTCACATGCCAGCAAAATTATGCTCAAAATCCTTCGAGCTAGGCTTCAGCAGCACATGAACCACGGATTTCCAGATGTTCAAGCTGGATTTAGAAAAGGCAAAGAAACCAGAGATCAAATTGCCAACATCCGCTGGGTCATAGAAAAAGCAAGGGAACTCAAAAAAAAAAAAAAAACAACATTCACTTCTGCTTCATTGACCACAGCCTCTGTGTGGATCACAACAAACCAGAAAATTCTTAAAAGAGATGGGAATACCAGACCAACTTACCTGCCTCCTGAGAAACCTGTATGCAGGTCAAGAAGCAACAGATAGAACCAGACAGAGAACAAAAGACTGGTTCAAAATTGGGTGAGGAGTACCTCAAGGCTGAATATTGTCACCTTGCTTATTTAGCCTTCTATGCAGACTACATAGTCTGCAAAATGCTGGGGTGGATGAAGCACAAGCTGGAATCAAGATTGCTGAGAGAAATATCAACAACCTCAGATGTGCAGATGATACCACCCTAATGGCAGAAAGTGAAGAGGAACTAAAGAGCCTCTTGATGAAGGTAAAAGAGGAGAGTGAAAAAGGTGGCTTAAAGCTCAACATTAAAAAAACTAAGGTCATGGCATCCAGTCCATTACTTCATGGCACATAGATGGGGAAAAAGTGAAAACAAAGACAGATTTTATTTTCTTGGGCTCCAAAATCACTGGAGATAGTGACTGCAGCCACGACATTAAAAGACACTTGCTCCTTGGAAGAAAAGCTATGACAAACCTAGACAGTGTATTAAAAAGCAGAGACATTGCTTTGCCAACAATGGTCCATATGGTCAAAGCTATGGTTTTTCCAGAAGTCATGTATGCATGTGAGAGTTGGGCCATAAAGAAGGCTGAACACTGAAGAACTGAGGCTTTTGAACTGTGGTGCTGGAGAAGACTCCTAAGAGTCCCTTGGACTGCAAGGATAACAAACCAGTCAATTCTAAAGGAAATGAACCCTGAATATTCATCAGAAAGACTGATGCTGAAGCTCCAATACTTTGGCCCCAATACAAAGAGCTGACTCTTTGTAAAAGACCCTGATGTTGGCAAAGACTGAGGGCAAGAGAAGGGGTTGACAGAGGATAGGATGGTTGGATGGCATCACTGACTTAACAGACATAAGTTTGAACAAACTCAGGGAGATAGTGAAGGACAGGGAAGTCTGGTGTGCTGCAGTTCATGGGGTCACAAAGAGTTGGACATCACTTAGGAACAAAACAACATGAAATGCAGTAACAATTAACTACTGAAAGAAAAATTAAAACAGTCTCATTTATAATAGCATTTAAAAATATTTTAGAATAAATGTAACCAAGGTGAAAGATCTATACACTGAAAACTATAAGACATTGATGAAAGAAACTGAAGACAACAAACAGATGGAAAGTATTTCATGCTCCTGAATTAGAGTAATTAACACTGTTAACATGCTTATAGTCCCATCACTTCATGGGAAATAGATGGGGAAACAGTGGAAACAGTGTCAGACTTCATTTTTGGGGGCTCCAAAAATCACTGCAGATGGTGACTGCAGCCATGAAATTAAAAGACGCTTACTCCTTGGAAGGAAAGTTATGACCAACCTAGATAGCATATTCAAAAGCAGAGACATTATTTTGCCAACAAAGGTCCGTCTAGTCAAGGCTATGGTTTCTCCAGTAGTCATGTATGGATGCAAGAGTTGCACTGTGAAGAAGGCTGAGTGCCGAAGAATTGATGCTTTTAACTGCGGCGTTGGAGAAGATTCTTGAGAGTCCCTTGGACTGCAAGGAGATCCAACCAGTCCATTCTAGAGGGGATCAGTCCTGGGTGTTCTTTGGAAGGAATGATGCTAAAGCTGAAACTGCAATACTTTGGCCACCTCATGCGAAGAGTTGACTCATTGGAAAAGACCCTGATGCTGGGAGGGATTGGGGGCAGGAGGAGAAAGGGACGACAGAGGATGAGGTGGCTGGATGGCATCACTGACTCAATGGACGTGAGTTTGAGTGAACTCCGGGAGTTGGTGATGGACAGGGAGGCCTGGCGTGCTGCAGTTCATGGGGTCGCAAAGAGTCGGACATGACTGAGCAACTGAAGTGAACATGCTTATACTACCCAAAGCCATCTACAGATTCAATGTAATCCCCACTAAAATTCCAGTGGCATTTTTCACAGAAATAGAAAACAAAATGCTAAAACTTGTATGTAGCTACAAAAAACTCCAAACAGTCAAAACTTAGAAAGAACAACAAAGCAGGAGGCATGGCACTTCCTGATTTCCAACTGTATTGTAAAGCTATAGTAATCAAATCAGTATGGAACTGGCATTAAAAACAGACACATATACCAATGGAATAGAACAGAGAGCCCAGAAATAAGGGTCCCAAGAATACATAATGGAGAAAGGACAGTCTTCAATAAATGTTGCTGGGGAAAATGGATATCCACTATTCTATATAATTAGAATGAAGCTGGATCCTTATACAATTCAAAAAGTACTGGAGACCTAAACATAAGACTTGAAAACTGTAAAGCTCCTAGAAGAAAACACAGGAAGAAGGTCCTTGACTTTGTTCTTGGCAATGATTTTTCGGATATGACACCAAAAGCACTGGCAACAAAAACAAACAAGTGGGACTACATAAAAGTCAAAAGGTTCTGCACAGAAAAGGAAATGACCGACATACAAAAGAATCAACAGGATGGGAGAAAACACTTGCAAACTCTATCTATTCGGGCTACTATAACAAAATACTAGAGACTGGATCACTTACAAACAACAGAAATGTATTTATCATAGTTCTGGAGGTTAGAAGTCCAAGATCCTGGTGCCACAGATCACATATGGTGGCTAGTGCTGACTCTCTTCTGGGTCACAGCTCTCTCACTGTGTCCTTCCTTCCTTGTGGAAGGGGGCTAGTGAGTTTTTAAGGCCTTTTTTATATAGCCACTAATAACCTCCCAAAGGCCCTACCTCTTAATAGCATCACATCAGGTATCAGCATGAATTTTGGAGGGACACAAACATTCAAACCACAGCACAAACCATAGATGTGATAAGGGGTTAAGATCTAAAATATATAAGGAATTCACATGTGTCAACAGCAAAGAAAAAAATACTTTAAAAATGAGCAGAACTGAATAGCTATTTTTGTAGGACACACAAATGGCAATAGGTACATGGAAAGATGTTCAATGTCACTAATTATCAGGGAAATGGAAATCAAACCACAAGGAGATACCTCACAGCTGTTAGGATAGCTATTATCAAAAAGACAAGAGAGAACAAGTTGGTGAGGATGTGAAAGGGAACCCCTTTACACTCCCACCAACAGCGGTGGGAACTGGCACAGCCACTATGGAAAATAAAAGCTGGAAAATATTTTACACTATGGAAAACAGTGTGAAGGCTCCTTAAACAGTTAAAAACAGAATGACCATACGATCCAGCAATCCCACTTCTGGGTTTATCTCAATGAAGGATACAACATTAGTATCTCTACTAAAGAGACACACGTGCTCCCCTGTTTTCTGCAGCGTTATTCACAACAGCTAAGATACGGAAACAACCAAAGTGTCCCCTGACAGATGAATGGATTTAAAACAGAAGTCTTGCCGTTTGTGACAACATAAATGAGCTGTGACCATAGTTAGCAGTACTGTATACTTGAAATTTGCTTAGGGAGTAGATTTTAAGCATCCCCACCAGTCACACGCAAGAATAAATGGTAACTATGTGAGATGACTGCACTCCCTGGACTGCAAGGAGATGAAACCAGTCAGTCCTAAAGGAAATCAACCCTGAATATTCACTGGAAGGGCTGATGCTCAAGCTGAAGCTCCAATACTTTGGCCACCTGATGCGACAAACCAAGACAGCATATTAAAAAGCAGAGACATTACTTTGCCAACAAAGGTCCAACTAGTCAAAGCTATGCTTTTTCCAGTGGTCATGTATGGATGTGAGAGTTGGACAGTAAAGAAAGCTGAGTGCTGAGGAATTGATGCTTTTGAACTGTAGTGTTGGAGAAGACTCTTGAGAGTCCCTTGGACTGCAAGGAGATCAAACCAGTCAACTGTAAAGAAATTCAGTCCTGAATATTCATTGGAAGGACTGATGCTGAAGCTGAAGCTCTAATACTCTGGCCACTTGATGCGAAAAACTGACTCACTGGAAAAGACCCTGATGCTGGGAAAGACTCAGAGCAAGAGAAGAGGGCGACAGAGGATGAGATGGTTGGATGGCATCACTGACTCAATGGACGTGAGTTTGAGCAAGCTCAGGGAGATAGTGAAGGACAGGGAAGCCTGGCGTGCTGCAGTTCATGGGGTTGCAAAGAGTCACACACGACTGAGTGACTGAATGGAAGCTCTGGCAGATGGTGAAGGGCAGGGAAGCCTGGCGTGTGCAGTCCATGGGGTCACAAAGAGTTGGACACGACTGAGTGATTGAACAACAAACAATGTGAGATGATGAATGTGTTAACTAACTAGGTTGTGGTAATCACATCACAATGTACATGTACATCAAATGATTACATTGTACACTTCACACAGTTTTGTCAATAACACTTCAATACAACGGGCAGAGGAAAACTAGTGTGATGAATTTGGAGTCAAGTACCAGCATGACTGGTATGATAACTCGTGACCTGGTAACTTGATGTGATGGATTAAGGATGAGAATGGCAGTGGGCAGATGAGTCAGAAGGCACTGTGGTAAAAATCAGTTTACCTATCTGTAGATCAAAAGGCTGAGCACTAGACCAGGGGGGCTGGCCCAAAGGCCAAAGCCAGTGGGCAGCCTGTGTTTCTAAATAGAGTTTCAGTGAAATCCAGTCACACCTATTCATTTACATACTGTATACGGCTGCTTTCACCCCACAAAGGCAGAGCTGAGTAGTTTACAACAGAGATGCTGGTATGGCTTACAAACCTAAATTATTTACTCCTCTTTCCAAAAGCGTCTGCCAACCTCTGCCCTAGACAATGAGCTCCTGTTCTCTCATCTGGCTGCCTTGAGTGTTTATTAAGGTCCGGCACGTGGTGCAAGCTCCAATATCACTGAACTAATGAATAAATGACAAGAGACTGTTACATCTGAAAACAATCAGTGACCTCAAGAAACAACTTATGGAGAGTACTTGGATACTAATGCAGTCAGAGAGGAGGCAGTGACAGACGCAAAAGAATTTACTTAGGAGAAATGGGAGCTACTTAGCTATGACAAGAAGGTAAAGAGCTCAGAAAAGAAACATTCCAAGGCAAAGAGTAGGAAAATGGAAGCCACTCACACTGGATCTACTTGAGACCAGCTGCAGAGTGAATATGGACGGCTTCCCTGGTGGCTCAGTGGTAAAGAATCCACCTGCCAGTGCAGGGACCTAAGCCTGAATAGAATTTCAGATGAAGTAAATACTCCAATCACGTGGGCACTGTTTTAATTTTATGGCTCAGAGAAAGAAGATGGCTAACTCCAAATTTCATCATCCAGTAGCCAATGCCTCTTGCCTGGGAAATCCCATGGACGGAGGAGCCTGGTAGGCTACAGTCCATGGGGTCTCGAAGAGTCAGACATGACTGAGCGACTTCACTTTCACTTTTCACTTTCATGCACTGGAGAAGGAAATGGCAACCCACTCTAGGATTTTTCCTGGAGAATCCCAGCGACAGGAGCCTGGTGGGCTGCCATCTATGGGGTCACACAGAGTCGGACACGACTGACGTGACTTAGCAGCAGCAGCAGCAGCCAACCCTGGACATAAAAAGTTCTTGGGCATGACAAATAGAAACCTTTTTCATTATTCTTAGCAACGATCAAATACAGGGTTTGCGTTTCCTTAGAGTGGGGATTCTTTACCAGATGGGTGGAGTTAGGAGCCAAAAGAAGTACGGCTATAAGACACGAAGGGCGAGACCCCTGGGTTCATAGCACCTTTGAGCATTTTCTCTCATTTAGCCCTGACTCATCACAAGAGAAGAGAACGGAAGTGAGGGTCAGAACGAGGATAGCCATGGATCTATTAACCCAGAACTTGAATTTATTTCTATTCGTATCTTACTCTAAGTGACCTGATACTATCTTTTCCTCATTACTAAATAAAGGGGGAGAAAATAGCCCACCTGTAGTATGCCAAAGCAAGAAGCTTTCCAGTGTTCCTGGTATTTGCAGAGAAATGGGGAAATTACAGAAAAAAGCTTTTGAGAAGTACTCGAGTTAAATGTGTACCATGAATCCAAACCTGGCCCTTCCTGGTGCCCAGCCACCAAACTATGGCCCTCATGCCATCTGCCTCCCACTCTCCGAGACGGCGGCCATGTTTCCCCAGCCAAAGAGACTTATTTTCCTTCATATTTTTCACATCTCTAGAATCAGGATGCATTTTAAAATTGATGGTGAGTCTCAAATATAACTGACAGTCTTTCTTTCTTAGTAGCAGGTAAAATGATGGTATGTATTTATTTTCACTTTATTTTTATATTCATTTTATTTATTTGTAGAGTCAACAGAACATTTCCCAACTTCTCCTCCCGGAATCTCCAACATCTCCACATCTGCATTCTTCCTACTGCACTGCTATAGCGAAAACAGCAGCACAATGAGAAGGACCCCTCACCCACGGGTGGACCCCTCCACCAACCCGCCAGCACCTGCACCCACACACCCTGCCTTCCTGCCTGGCACACACATTATGGTTTCAGAGAGCAATCCAGGGACCCTGGGAGCTTCTCGAGACCCTCGTGGAAGTCTGTGAGGTAAGAGCTGCTCTCTGACCTCTGAATGTGAACATTCCTAAATGTGAACATTGGTGAACCACTGCCCGAGATGAATGACCAATGCTTCCATCTAAAGCCAGTTCCTCCCTCTGTGTCCTAAACACCCCACTGTCTCTCACAGACACCAGAAACGTCCCCTCTCTCACAGATTTATCAATGTTTCCTTCCCTACAGAATTATTCCCATTTACATACAAACTTGCTGCTCTTTATTCTTATAAACAAGAAAAGCCTTCTCTCGACTCCACTTCCTCTGCCTGCTACTCCCCATCTCCCTATTCCCCTTTGCACCAACTTCCTCAAGTTCCTCTCCTCCATCTCTTAAGCCCACTCCCCTATTCCAGTGGAAGTCCTCACTGAGGTCGCCAGACCCCCTCAGTTCAGTTCAGTCGCTCAGTTGTGTCCAACTCTTTGCGACCCCATGAATCGCAGCACGCCAGGTCTCCCTGTCCATCACCAACTCCCGGAGTTTACCCAAACTCATGTCCATTGAGTTGGTGATGCCATCCAGCCATCTCATCCTCTGTTGTCCCCTTCTCCTCCTGCCCCCAAAACCTCCCAGCATCAGAGTCTTTTCCAATGAGTCAACTCTTCGCATGAGGTGGCCAAAGTACTGGAGTTTCAGCTTTAGCATCATTCCTTCCAAAGAACACCCAGGACTGATCTCCTTTAGAATGGACTGGTTGGATCTCCTTGCAGTCCAAGGGTCTCTCAAGAGTCTTCTCCAGCACCACAGTTCAAAAGCATCAATTCTTCAGCGCTCAGCTTTCTTCACAGTCCAACTCTCACATCCATACATGACCACTGGAAAAACCATAGCCTTGACTAGACGGACCTTTGTTGGCAAAGTAATGTCTCTGCTTTTGAACATGCTATCTAGGTTGGTCATAACTTTCCTTCCAAGGAGTAAGTGTCTTTTAATTTCATGGCTGCAGTCACCATCTGCAGTGATTTTAGAGCCCCCCCAAATTAAAGTCTGACATTGTTTCCACTGTTTCCCCATCTATTTGCCATGAAGTGATGGGATTAGATGCCATGGTCTTCGTTTTCTGAATGTTGAGCTTTAAGCCAACTTTTTCACTCTCCTCTTTCACTTTCATCAAGAGGCTTTTTAGTTCCTCTTCACTTTCTGCCATAAGGGTGGTGTCATCTGCATATCTGAGGTGACTGATATTTCTCCTGGCAATCTTGATTCCAGCTTGTGCTTCTTCCAGTACCCCCTACTTGTTGCTAAATCCTCACCTGAGACAGCGAATCACTGTTTTCATTGATGTGCAGACAATTACGACTTCGCACGGCTCAGATATGCATGAATTTCAGTTACCACAGCTTACTGGTTAAATAACCCAGTCCTTCAACAACATGGTTCGACTTTCAGTTACCACAGTTCATTAACTGTGAATTACTGCCTAAAGTGAAAACTCACTGTCAGATTTCTAGCCCACAAGTCACTGTATAAATAGCAGATGTGTGTTACAATCAATGACAAGCATATCTTCTCTTCAAAATCTGTCAGTAACTAGTAACCAGGCATGTGTTTTTGAAGCCACACACAGATAGTAAAGTCTGTAGCTGCATTGCTTCCTTTTCTCTAAAGGATAAACTCAAGTGACAGTTTGCAAAAATGGACAATGAAAGAGAGAACTCTGGCCAGTAAAGATGAGAGTGCAGCATAAAATCAAAAGTGACAGAGCTAGAAAGGAGAATTCAGGTCAAACACAGGGGAGTTAGAGAAGAACTAGCTCACTGTGGGAATGTGGACACCGCTGCCGTTCGAGAAACTCGATGTGCAGCCAGAGGACCCCAGCAAAGGCCAGCTCACTGATGCAAAAAGGAGGAAATGATCGGGACAAAAAGAGTCATGATATCCCAGATGCCAGCAAGACATGCAGTGGAAGTCACTCAGTCGTGTCCGACTCTCTGTGACCCCATGGACTGCAGCCTGCCAGGCTTCTCTGTCCATGGAATTCTCCAGGGAAGAACACTGGAGTGGGATGCTATTTCCTCCTCCAGGAGATCTTCCCAACCCAGGGATAGAACCCAGGTCTCCCACGTGCAGGCGGGTTCTTTACCATCTGAGCCACCTAGGAAGCTCAAAAACTTCACATAAAAGGACTCTGAGATATTTCCCTGTCATTAAAGGAACTCTGGGATGTATTCACAACATAAAAGCGAAAATAAAAAAACATCGGAAGTTGATTCAAACTTGGAAAGGAATCTGATGATCTGCGGAGGCACAGAAAAGATACTCGTTCTGAATCACAGATTGTGTGACAAGAAGGCAAGCACTATTCCAACTACTCTTAATTGTTTTTTACAAAGAAATGAAACATTTTTAATCCTTAGCGTTGGCAATGTCTTAAAATTACAGGGGACTAAATAAAAATCAATTTCCCTATTTTTTAATCTCCCTATACATTTGTAACCATCAGAGTTTCTCATGTTTTGACAAAAAGGTTTTGAAGCTGCAGAACAAGAGTGAATTTTCCCATTGGTGCAAAGATTGTCTGTGTGGTCACATTTATAATCCCACTATAAACTTCTGGGCAAAAGGGGACGCCTGGACCCTCCACCTGGATTCCAGGACACCACACCTGCCTAGCTTTCTTCCTGCCTCACTAGCTGTTCTCTGGTTTCTCTTCCAACTCTTACTGCTGGAGGACTCCAGAGTGCAATCCTTGGAGCTATTTTTTCTTCTCTGTCTATAACGGCTACCTTAGAGATTTCACCCAGTCTCGTGGCTTAAAATATCATTTATATGCCCACAACTCCCACAGCCTAGGCCTCTCACCTGAACTCTAGGTTTATATGTCCAACCGCCTGTTTGATCACTCTACTTGAATATCTAAAGGTATCTTAAACCCCAGTATGTCCAACACTGAAACATCCCCACCACCCCACTGCCTCCAAAAAACCCTCCTCTACCTACAATATACGTCTCCATCCCAGCTGGTGGCAACTCCTCCTTTCCAGATGCTCAGGTCAGAAACATTCATCATCCTTACCTCCTCCTCCTCTCATCTCTGCTATAGCCACTGTCTTAATCATTGTTTTTAGTCACTAAGTCATGTCTGACTCTTTAAGACCCAAAATAGACTGCAGCCCACCAGGCTCCTCTGTCCATGAGATTTTCCAGGCATTAATACTGGAGTGGGTTGCCTTTTCCTTCTCCAGGGGATCTTTCCAACCCAGGAACTGAACTGGTGTCTCCTGCATTGGCAGGCAGATGCTTTACCACTGAGGCACCAAGGAAACCCAAGTTACTACATTAGACTCAGGTAACCTGTGTAAACCACCTGCCAAGCAGGAAACATGGGTTCTATCTCTGGGTCAGGAAGATCCCCTGGAGAAGGAAATGGCAACCCATTTCCTGGAATACTGGAATTCTTTCCTGGGAAATCCCATAGACAGAGGAGCCTGGCAGGCTATAGTTCATGGGGACACAAAAGAGTAGGACACGACTTAGTAACTAAACAACCACCACCCGTGTATAAGAATTTCCATTGGTGAGGGAAACCTGAAAAGCTAAAATGTGATTACCCATTCATTTTGTTAAGAACTCTTTGCTGAATATCTCATTGTGCCAAAGCCAAAATGGATCTCAGATGGTCAGACATACCCATCCAATTCTGGTGCGGGAGCCTCTTGCTTTTGAATGCGGTTCTGAATCGACAGGAGTGCTTCTGGTGAATACTGGGCAGCGTTGCTCTCCATGTATTTCAAAACGTAGTCGTCTGTATCAAGGATGACGAACCGGTGGCCAAACACTGGGGAGAAGGTAGAAATACATTAGCCTGGTTATGTTTTTATCAGGCAACCAAGAGTAAAAATTCACAGACATGTATTTATGACCTAGACTAATAAACCTTAAATATCTCTCCAAACTAATATGCACTAGTTTGCTCAGTGCTTAGGGAGCTCCGAGTCTCCATCTACAGCCAACAAATGCAACCAATTTACAGTTTAATTGATAAAGGAGGATATTAAGACATTGAACCACATGTACTTCTGGACTGCAGACTAATGCCTTATACAAGTGTTCACTCAGTTAAATCCCCAATAAAGCCAGTAGGAAAGCCTGAACTCTGCTGAGACCTACCGTCAATCACAGCACCAATGAAGAAGTCACTGGGGCCATAGTATACAGGGTTTTCCACCGAGGAATCTGGTTTGATAACTTTAGTTTTGCCGAGATACTTGCCCCCAATGATACCAGAATTGCGAACAGGAGGCTCAAAGATACTGATCATGTCAGTGGCCAGAAAATAAGACAAGACAAACTGGCGGTCTTTGTCTTCTGGGATGGGGGATTCCTGGAAAGGTGAAGAAAAGAGGACATTATGAAGATACACGATCTATGCAGATGCCGCCAACTAAAATACCTACAGGGACTAGGCTACAATATAAGCCTAACATATGGAATATAACATGAATGAACAGTATAGGGGGACTCTGGAGGCCTGGACAGGGTACATTTCACCTAAGGGAAGCTCCCCCAACTCACACCAGTTGACTGTTGCCTGTGGGAATGAACGCAGGCCCAATGTTAGTAGATCTTCCAATTTTTCATGAGAAGATAGAAATATGGATTACTATATTAAATCCCTGACTTTAACATGTTGACTTCAACTCTTTAAAAGCACCAGGCAGGCCAGAGATAACATATGGGCTATATTCTACCCAAAGGTGGCTAGTCTGAAACCTCTCAGCTGACATTATGTTCAGCTTCAAGGACACTAAAGTAACTATGCAAAGTCTATGCCTTTACACAAATCCATTTCTATACATAATTTTAAAAAGAAAATTTTAAAGGAGAGGAAAATTTATGAAGATCCTTTTCTGTGCATATCAAAGGAGTCCATGATGTCAAAACGTCTTTTTATTGGTGACGCTGATCTTGATCACTTGGTTAAGAAGATGCCTGGTAGGTTTCTCTCCTAGGAAGTCACCATCTTTCCCTTTGCAGTTAATAAATATTTTGAGGGAGGTGCTTGCAAGCTATGGAAATCGTGTTTTTCCCCAAAGGGTTTCCCACTAATTTTAGCATCTGTTGATGGATCTGGTCAGCAACAAGACCAGATACTGTGGTGTGTGCATAATGCTAATTTTCTACCTCATTCTTTTCTTCCAGGCTTGTTCACTGAAATTCTACTATATGATAATCTCTAGGTCAATCCATGTTGCTGCAAATTATTCCAGTTTTCTTATGGCTGAGTAATATTCCCTTACACACACACACACACACACACACACACACACACACACACTTCCACACAGCTTCTTTATATCCATTCCTCTGTTGATGGACATTTAGGTTGCTCCCATGTCTTGGCTATTTTAAACAGTACTGCTATGAACACTGGGGTGCATGTATCTTTTCAACTTAAGAGTTTTCATTAGGTTGAGTTCCAGTTCTGCCTCTGTCTAAGCACTAAGACCTGGGACACACCAATTAACCTCTCTGATTCTTATATTTCAAAACATAAAATGAGTATAACATTATTTTGCCTGACTCATGGACAGTGTATGTGTAAATAAATTCATTTACCAACTCAACCAATAATTATCGAGTGCCTACAAAGTCTAAAGAGACACTACCCCTGCCCTCAAGGAATTCACAATTACTATGTTATAATTCAACAAACCTCTTGAACTTTAATAGTAACTCAAAGAACTTAGCCAACAATGCAAAACCTTCATTAATCAGAATTCTTTTATTTTATTTTTTAATCAAAGAAAAATTGCTTTACAATGTTGTGTTGGTTTCTGCCCTACCAGAATTCTTACAGTGTGGAGTGTTCTAATTGGCCTAGAATTTACTAGAACTCTCGTTTCAAAGCTTTGTTCAACATTTCAAAAAATATATCAGTTAACTATGTTCTCATTTTTCAAACACATTTCTATTGCCAGAGTAACATGTCGATTTCTGCTATTTATGTCTAAATAAAACACTTATATTTCTATTTCTGTTTTTTTTTTCTTCTATTTTTAAAGACATTACCCTTTGAATTCTTATCAGTAATTTGCTTCAGGCAATTCAGCCACTGAGTGGAACATTCAGGATCTAAATTTGTCTCTTTCCAAACCTCTTAGCCACTAAACATATGACCTCCCAAAGTTACCTATTAAATTAGTACAATTCCATTTGTTACATTTAATGAATATAAAAGACATGGTCCCTACCGTCAAGGAAATGACAGTTCACTGGAAAGGCACACAGAGAGACAGATACTTTGAATATAAGTCAAGGCTTTCATAACTGCTTAATAAAAAAGGCCAAACAGTCGGTCAAAATGTGAGGGCTAGAGAGGACAGATTAATGATTTCAGAGAGACTCTGAGCGCAGATAGGACTTGAGCTAGGTCTTGGTTCGAGAGCACCATGCTTAATGCCACCCACCCTGCCTGAAGGCTGGAGTTCAACGTAACTCCGACAGCTGTTACTCTCTAGCTTACAGACAAAATGGACAACTCTGCACAGTACTGAGACACAACAGAATCTCAGGATAGAAAGACTGTCCTCACCAGTGTGGCCAAATAACGAAGCACCTTGTTCTCGTTCATCAGCATTTTAATAACATCTTTTTGGGGAGCTTTTGGAATGAGAGCAAAGCAATTTTGAGCAGAGTCTTCAATTAGGCCAAAACCATTATAGGGAGGCAACTCCTGAAGAAAAAAAGGAAGCAAGAAATAAAGCAGATGCTGCTTGTTTTTAAAATTTCATTAAAGGTAACTGTAAGTTTTTAATTTTTTTTAATTTATTTATTTTAATTGGAGGCTAATTACTTTACGGTATTGTACTGGTTTTGCCATACATCAACATGAATCCACCATACAGTCTAGAAAATATTTAAAAGTAATTTCTACATATTCAAATGCAATCGGAAAACACAACATATCACATATTCCGTTCCTCTTTATAGATTTTACGCCCTTGGTCACTGCTCACACAAGTGACTCATGATGCTACAAAGTAACCCTCCAGACTGGACTGAGACATCGCTGACGTCCACTGACCCCTTACCGCCCCAGCAGAGCCTTGCCCTGCTCCCCAGCCCTGGTACTCATGGATTTGGAGCATGGTAAGGCCCAGGGGCCTGTGACTTCTTTGTTCTGGGGTGTAGGTCTCCACCTGGTAGATCTGGAAACCATTTTCTCAGTTCACCCACAGTGTGCACATCTGTGTGTTGGAGCTGGGCTGAGGTGGAGGCGTCAGGGCTTGGTTCAATGCTCCTTTTTTTTCCCTATTCACCTCCATACTTCTGATATTTTTATTTCTTGATTTTTGCCTCATAGTAATGACAGTCATACTTTACTGAGAACTCAGAACCCTCACTGTCCACACAGGACTCCCCTTTCCTGGTGAAGAAGTAAACTCATGGAGCTGAATTCCAGATGCAAAGATTATTCGGTGAGTGTGGAAGTACAGGGTGAACTTATGTTTGTCATGAACTCAGGCTCCATAAAGGGCTGAAGGTACCACTACAGGATGCTGGGATTTGTCAAAAACCTAAGTATTAATAACTCAGAGGTTTCTTCCCTCTCATCAATGCCAGGCAGACTGCAGCTGAATTCTTTTTCTCTGAATCCTTTCTGCGCTGCTTTCTCAGCAAAATTGCTCGTACCATGCTTTCACCTGTAGATACCTTCCCCAAATCTTCAAACATATTGTATTCAGCAAGTTTAACAAATTAGTCTGTATGAGCCCTGATCCATCTATAATGGGGACTCCCTCAAAAACCATGGACTCTGTTATGTTCATTCAAGGTGAAGTGCTTAGAACACTGATCCTTCACCCACCTCTGGGCTGTATGTGATTAATATGATCTGCATGGCTAGAATGTGACTAAGTGAAGTCACTCAGTCGTATCCGACTCTTTGCGACCCCATGGACTGTAGCCTGCCAGGCTCCTCCATCCATGGGATATTCCAGGCAAGAATACTGGAGTGGGTTGCCATTTCCTTCTCCAGGGGATCTTCCCAACCCAGGGACTGAACCCCAGTCTCCCACATTGTAGGCAGATGGTTTTACTGTCTGAGCCACCAGGGAAGTGTGATTAGTGGATCCAGTAGATGGATAATGACTAATTTGTCCCAAATGCGAAACCAGTAGGCAGGGAATACGTAAGGTGCCATGGACAGAGCAACTTTGGTTTAAAGTCCCTCGTGCTAAGCTGCCCATAGCACTGCCCACATGCTAAGCTCTAACTTACCTGTAAGCAGCAGAAATGCAGTGGCACAATCTAATGTCAATACACGGTGAGAGCAACCTGGTTGGGGGGTGCAGGGGAGGTTAAGGGGTTTGAAATAGGGAGGTAAGCTTCTGAGCACCTTCCTGCCAAATCCCTTTTGTGTTTTAACAGGCTTCCACCTATTTCCCTCAAATCGAATCTCATCTCCCCTCTTGGGATGCAGGCCTTCTCTAACTATCAGCCCTCCTGCCTGCGGCCCTGGTACTGTGCTTCTCACACTCCACCATACGCCAAGCTGCTGCATGGGTCCTGTTCCAAACTGGAGCTATTCCTCTGTGGACATCGCCACTCCTAGATACCCCTGTTCCAATGACCCACCCTCCAGAGTTCCTGCCCAGGGTTTGTTTTTTTTTTTTAACATGTACACATATACACACAAAGTCTGAGAGCCCCTCATCCTTTAAACGCTGTGTTCAGAGGCTGGCTCCACGGCAGATGGGCCCTCCTGGCCCTGGCTTCTTCCTCCTCCCTACCAGCATGTCTCCAGATTGAACGAGTCTGAGATCTAGCTCATGTGGCCTCTGGATCCATGTGGACTTACTCCTGATCTGAGGGTCACGATTCTCAAATCAAACATATGCAATTCATATCCAGCTCTGTCCCTGCCCATTGGCTTGACTCTGGCTTGGTGCCTCTAGAAACTGCTAGCCTCCCATCCCTGTGTCCCCACTTCATTGTGTAGAGTTTAGACAGCCAAGGGGTAATGACTGAGGAGAGCTTAAAGGTACTTGCTTCTTGGAAGAAAGAAGGCCTACACTAAGTCGTGAGAGGTAAGAGAGAGCCATGTAAAGAAATGATACAAAAGTGGTTCAAGCAGGAGGAGGAGCATTAGCAGAAGTCCAGGGGATAAAACAGGACACAGAACCCTTGTAACTCAGCAGATACACAAGCGGCTTGGGCCAAGAGATGTGGGTAAAGTAGGGGCCAGGCTGGAGGAACTCAATCATTCCATCTTTCCAATCACTGTCTTTTCAAAAGAGGCCGCTGACATAATTTTACATGCTGGCAAAATAAAGATGGGCCATGGATGCTCACACACTATTTTATTACACACAAGCAACACACAAAGAGGTTGTGTGAATTGTTCTTCCCCTAGACAGGTGTAATAGCACCAGTGCCTTTGGTCTATGTCACTGTGGGCCTTGATACCTGAGATGCTTCTGGAATTGGCTGTGTAACTCTGAAAACACGAAGTTGTTACTTCAAACTCTAAAATACGTGGCTGAGCCATTCTGAAAGCCCAAGTTTACTAGATTACTATTTTGGTGCATTAAAGACACCATGAACTTACTCTCAGATCACAGTGGGCTTTGAGGTACACAGAACTGAATTCTGGGGTTCTGCCTGATTTTAAGGACAGCAATACTATAATTAAAGAACACCATCTTCCAACATCTTCAATTAATTAGGTTTTTTTTTTTTGCTCCCAATCACTTTTTAAGTGAAAGGTTTGATAAATAGGCAAATTTAAAAAAAAAGAAAGAAATGCCTTAGGGGTCTGGAATTTAATTTAAAAAATTTTAAAAATTATTAAAGTAATACACAGCTTGGTATAGAAAGTGAAATTAAAACCACACCGTATAAAAAATAGGTCCCTGGTCATCTCGCACTTCCCTCCTTCCCTCCCTTCTGCCCACTGGATAACTATCAACTGTAGATCATCTGGGGAAACATTCCTCCAGGTCTTTTCCTCAGTGACGGAAGCAGATGTTAGATACAGTATTCTACAGAAATTAGTGCCACATCATGTATTCACACTCCCTTAAAAATGTTATGGACATTTTTTTCATGCTAATATGCACAGACTTCCTCCTTTTTTTTAACGAGACTTACAGTCTTCTAATTGTATGGATGGATATACTATAATTTATTCGGCCAATGTTCTAACACTTTATTATAAACAATTGCTACAATACAGGTCCTTACACCTTTCTTTTTATAATCCCCAAACGAGATTTTCTGGGTCAAGAGATAGGTAATATTTTATTTTGGAAAAGTTAAAATGATAACAAACGGTCTTTCAGAGCTTTCCTCACTGGGTCACCTATTAGCAGTCCAGGAAAAAGCTTATTTCATCACATCAGGGCAAACACTGGATGCTGTTGAGTCTTTTTAAATCAAAAATCCCAAACCTCAGTATTTTAATTTCTATTTCTTCAATGATGAGTTGAGGGTCTTTCCATATGTTCTTTAGCCATTTGTATTTCTGCTTTTGTGAACTGCTCTATTTCATATGTTTTGCCCATTTTTAATTGGGTGTTCATATAAGAGCCCTTTTTGTCCTTAAAGTCCTCGATCAGAAGACGAACTCCCTCACTAACCTCAGAGCCAGTGTCCCATTACCTGTTTCATAGGAGGGGGTTCCTTCTTGCTCATATCAATGCGTGGTAAATCGGAGACTCCAAATTTTTCTTGGTAATACTGCCGAGTAAATGGGTCACAGTCATAAATGAAGAAAGTTCTCCCGAGTATAGTGAGCGGCTTCCCGACGATGAAGTCTTTGGCCGTGTACCATTCCAACACCTCCTTATCAGAGATCTCCAGCACGCACCGAGGGAAGTTCTCTAACAAAAAACAGCACAAAGAGGAGAGAGAAAAAGGAATGAGGATGGGAAGAAAGACAGGCACACAACAGCCGGGCAATCCTGAGAACAGAGCGGTGTGGGCTTCAGCTCTGACGGAGGGTCAGTGACTCCTCCACGCTCCCAGCAGAACACAGGGCTGCGTATTTCTATATGTGAACGGGGGGGACCCATAAGTAATGGCCCAGATGGTTTCTGTAAAGTCTCTCTCCCATATTAGGCTTCTGATATCCCTGTTGGGTGTGTGTTAGTCCTCAGTTGTGTCCGACTCTTTGCAACCCCATGGACAGGCAGGCTCCTCTGTCCACAGGTCACTAATCTCAGTAGAATTAAGGCTTAGAAGGAATCATCACAAGAGAAAAGAATAAACATCCTTCTATAAAGACAGAGTATTGGGTCTAGGGTGGGGGGATCCAAGTCATTTAGTTCAACTGCCCACCCATTTGGGGGCTTCCCTGATAGTTCAGTTGGTAAAGAATCCGCCTGCAATGCAGAAGAACCCACTTTGATTCCTGGGTTGGAAAGATTCACTGGAGAAGGGATAGGCTACCCACTCCAGTTTTCTTGGGCTTCCGTTGTGGCTCAGCTGGTAAAGAATCCACCTGCAAAGCGGGAGACCTGGGTTTGATCCCTGGGTTGGGAAGATCCCCTGGAGAAGAGAATGGCTATCCACTCCAGTATTCTGGCCTGGAGAATTCCATGGACTTTATAGTCCATGGGGTCCCAAAGAACTGGACATGACTGAGCGACTTTCACTTTCACCCACTCATTTATCCACTCATCTAACAAATTATTAGTGACCACAGTTAATAATATGGATAAAATTTCTGGCTTGATGGAAGCAACACTGTTTGGGACAACACTCTAAACACACAAAAAGTGGTTTCATTATAATTGTGATCAATGCTATGAGGCCAGTGTGATCCTGTGGCAGAAGGCAGGGACAGTCAGTGTGGACGGTTCCAGTAATCTGTTCATCCGGGGAAATCAACAGATTTCCAAACACAGAATCAGCCTTCACTATGGCTGTGAGTCTGTTGCTATTTCATAAATAGGTTCACTTGTGTCTTATTTTAGATTCCACATATAAATGATATCATATGATATGTGTCTTTTTCTTTCATTATCCATTTATACAATGAATATACTCAGCCATAAAAAAGAATGAAATCTTGCCATTTCCCACAACATGGCGAGACCTAAAGAGTTATTAGGCTAAGTGAATTAAGTTGGAGAAAGATAAATACTGTACGATTTCATGTACATGTGGGATCTAAAAAGTAGACATGGAAAAACTGACTGGTTCAAAACTGGGGCAAGAATACATCAAGGCTATACACTGGAACCCTGCTTGTTTAACTTATATGTAGAGTACATCATGTGAAATGCCAGACTGGATGAATCACAAGTTGGAATCAAGACTGCCAGAAGAAATATCAACAACCTCAGATATGCAGATAATATCACTCTAATGGTCAAAAGTGAAGAGGAACTAAAGAGCCTCTTCAGGAGGGTGAAAGAGGTGAATGAAAAAGCTGGCTTAAAATTCAACACTCAAAAAACTAAGATCATGACATCTGGTCCCATTACCTCATAGCAAATAGATGGGGAAGTAGTAACAGATTTTATTTTCTTGGGCTCCAAAATCACTGTGGACAGTGACTGAAGCCATAAAAGATGTTTGCTCCTTGGAGGGAAAGCTATGACAAACCTAGACAGCAAAGGTGCATAAAGCCAAAGCTACTGAGAGTTGGACCATAAAGAAGGCCCAGCACCAAAGAATCGATGCTTCCAAACTGTGGTGCTGGAGGAAACTCTTGAGAGTCCCTTGCACTGCAAGGAATCAAACCAGTCAATCCTAAAGGAAATCACCCCTGAATACTCCCTGGAAGGACTGATGCTGAAGCTGAAGCTCCAATACTTTGGCCACCTGATGCAAAGAGTCAACTCGTTGGAAAAGACTCTGATGCCGGGAAAGACTGAAGGTAAAAGGAGAAGGGGAGGCAGAGGATTAGAGGTTTAGACAGTATCACTGACTCAATGGACATGAGTTTGAGCAAACTCCAGGAGATAGTGAAGGACAGGGGAGCCTGGCGTGCTGCAGTCCATGGAGTCACAAAGAGTTGGACAAGACTCAGTGACCGAACGACAACAACAAAAGGTAAAATAAAAGAATAAACTTAACAAAACAGGAACAGACTTAGAGATACAGAGGACTAACTGGTAGTTGCCGGAGGGGAGCAGGGTGATAGAATGAGTGTAAAACTGAGGAGGAAGATTAAAAGACACAAACTTCAGCTGTAAAATGAGTCACAGGGATGTAATGTGCAGCATAGGGATACAGTCAATAATAAGTTTGTATGGTGACAGATGGTAACTAGACAGATCCTGGTGATCATTCTGTAATGTATACAAGTATCAGATCACCTGAAACCAACATAGTATTCTAAGTTAATTCTATTTAGATGAAAATAAATAATCCACAAAAATACCCACTTTTCAAAATTTGTTTTCTTAATCTATCACTGCTCCAATATCATTATTTTAATACACTTTAATTTTACCTTGATATTCTTAACCCCCTTAAATTCAATCTTGGTGGTTCAGCTGGTAAAGAATCCACCTGCAATGAAGGAGACCTGGGTTTAATCCCTGAGTTGGGAAGATCTCCTGGAGGAGGGAGCAGTACCTCCAATATTGCAGCCTGGAAAACTGTATGGACTGTACAGTCCATGGGGTCGCAAAGAGTCAGACACAACTGAGCAACTTTCACTTTCACTTTAAATTCAACATTATTCCTTCAGCTTGTATGCTGCTGCTGCTGCTGCTGCTAAGTCTCTTCAGTCGTGTCCGACTGTGTGACCCCATAGATGGGGGCCCACTGTCTCTGGGATTCTCCTGGCAAGAACACTGGAGTGGCCATAGTCAATGTTTATTTAGATTCACCTACATTTTACCATTTTCTTTCTTTACTGCTTCTTACATCTCAGATTTTTACTGCTGGAATCATTTTTTTCTGTATATAAGATTTTTCCAAGTAAGGGGTAGGTCTTACTAACCTAACCCTGTAAAGGCTCTCCTGTAAACGCTTCCTTGGTCTTTCTAGCTCACACCCGTTGTTCTGAGCTCTGTCTACATGACACACGAATCAGGAATCAGATCACCTGGGGCACCTGTGTTACTGTTTAAGCACTCTGAATGTGTATATGGCTTGTCTCCCAGCCACTGAAAGTAACTGAAGGACAGGCATTCTAGGTCTGGCAGCAATTTTATCTTATCCTCCACAGCACTTAGCACATGACATGGTTCTCAGAGTGGATACTTAACTCTTGTTTAACTGAATTCAATAAGAACTACCCACTAGATAAAGGCATCTGGAAGTCAATCAGATGCTTTAACACCATTTCTTTTTCCAGTTAAAGAAATTATTTAGCTGATGGGAGCTTAGCTTTTTCTGTCCTGCTACCACAAAACTAATTGTAACTTTCACAAAAACATATGTCTCCTATCTTTTCAAGGATCATACATAGGTCAGCTGGCTACCTCTCCATCTACCTCTGATGGAGATTTTGTTAAAATTTGGGAAGTTATAGGAGCAGATGATTACATGTTCAAAAGTTTAAACATAGGTCACATTGATAATGCAGATAAACAAGGAACCTAAGAGTGACTTCATGAGATTTACTGACCCTTCTCCATGCCACCCTGAATACATTCCCATTCTTCCTCTCAATCATAACTTTAACACTTGTCAGCTCCAGATGGCAGGCATTTCAGTTCATTTAAGCACCTGGAAGGCCCAAATTAGCACACAGTCCAATGTCATGGAACTCTAGGAGGGTTCTATGGGAGCTAAGTAGAACAGAGCAGGCAGCAGCTGGACTAAGCTGAACAAGGGCACCAATCCAGTTATTGCTATTTGAGAATGGAAGCTGTTAAAGCACTTATTCTCACTTCTTAAAATAAGAGGGTTTTAAAGTTAACTCTTTATTTTAAAATGATGACAATTTTTATCCCCCTTTCCCCAATCTCATTCTCCTCTGCCTCCCAGGCAACCATTCTAATGTCCTGCTTTCTGGTTTCGTGTGTACTATTTACACTGTTTTGGGTTTTACTTTATGTAAATGGTGTTGCACTATGCATCTTGGTTTTTTTTCTCTACACAGCAGTATGCATTTAAGATGCACCCATTCGCTTTCTTGTATATTTTGTTTACTGTTTCTAACAACTACCTATTTATCACGGGGTATTTTCACCACATTTTGACTATTCACTCTCCAAGTGATGGAAATCTATACCTCCTTGCCCCTAAACAACTCTGCATTTTTAAAACACACTCCGCAGACCCAGCAATACATGTGGGTGGGCTGGATTTAGCCTTCAGACGGCCGATTTGTTTAAAACCTGATACAAACCTCTTGCTCAACACATGGAATTTCTTATCTTTGAGTTCCAAAAAAACAGAGTTAAAAAAAGAAAACACAATGAAAGTATTGACAGAGTTCTGTCATCCATCCAAACATTGGTCAGTACATGTGCCCAAGATGACACTCTTGCAAGAGAAAATTCTTAAACTCTTAAGTCAATAACTAAAGCAAGGCCACTTATTCCAGAGAAGTAGTGACAGACAACATGTCTCAGCTGCATTTTCACTCCAGTTCACAAGGTTATTTTATACCAGCAAAGACAGACCAGGGGCTGATAAGATGGGGATCCACCTTTACGAATCATAAATGTGTCTTTACCGCCTCAAGTTATTCCACACAGAAACTTCCTGATTGATTAGGAAGTGGTTGAGGTGAGAAGCAAAGTCCAAAGCACACATAAGGAAATGGTAAGCTGCACCTCTGAATGAAAACAAGACTGTTTCTGAAGAGCTCTAAAAACTTGACATGAAATGGTTCAGAAGCCTTGCCCTTCCACATTTAAATAAATCTCTCACTGCTGTTTTGGTTCTGGTCCCTTGATCTGGGTATCAATTATCTCTGCCAGACCATTTCAGAGACTAGCTTGGACTGAGGGGCCAGTAACGGAGGGAAGTTTCGGGAAAGCCTACACAACACAGCAGGCACCTCCCAAGTGTAAAGGGAATGATCACATGATTGAGTAACTCCTCTGAGATCCAGGAAAGGTCCCAATTAACAGAGGATAAATTGAATCATGCATACTTGCATTCTCCACCAAAACCTTGGGCATGCGCTGGCGGTTCATCAGGAGGGGGAAGGGATCTCGCCCGTCATTCCGTTCATGGACCTCTCGAATTTCCACCGTGTCATCCATAAGATAGTAATGAATGATGTAGGTCCGACATTCACCGAACATGCTGTCTGTGTCATCCCAGATGGCATAGAATCGAAGAACCTTTGAAGAACCCAAAGCAGTGACTTAAAGAAAAAATTCCACAAGGGGAGAGTTTAACTTAGCTACTTTGGCATTTATGTATCAATGATGAAAAGATTAGCTAGAAAGACTATGAAGTAACCTCAGATGGTTATTTTAAAAAAACTATTCACCAAAGATACAAAAACATCTGAAATTATAAACCAGATGTCAACAGCTGGAAAGTATTAAGTAATAGGCTTATAAGCTTGTGCTGAGAAAGGATTCATTTTGATCCAAAATATTAGTCAGCGAAAGAGAAGCTGAATTAAAAGAGCAGTGGGCCCTTCATTCAGTGGTTTATATGTATTAATAAAGATACACGTGAATGGTTTGTATATAATTAGTATGGAAAGAATTTTCATTTATTAATCGGTATTTTAGTTCTTTCAACCTCAAAAACAGAATCTTTACAAAAGAGTAACAGTCATATGGCTGGTTTAAAGGATGTTCTTAAAAGAATTTGGTAGTGCTAGGTAAAATTTTCTGTACTAAACAGAATTACATTTCCGAGAGAAACAGCAGCAGAGAAGCACTGAGGGTGATCTCGCTGTTTTCTCTTTCCCTTTAGTACAGAGAAGAGAAGACTCGGATCTGCTCTATACACCATCTCACAAGGGGGAAGACAGGCTGGAAAAGAGTTGGAAAATACCCAGAACATTCAGTACTCAAACATCAACGTATTATAACATTTAACAAGGAAGCATCTGCAATGGGAATGCTTTGAAATTACTATTTTAACATTAGAAACCTACATATATGCAACAGCTTTGAAACATCCCAATATAATTCACTCAAGGTTTCCCAAAGGATTCTTGGAGATTAATTCATATTTAGGAAAAGAAGTGGGCGGCTGGAAATGTAAAGTTAGGGAGCAGATGGTGCTCAGGAATTACTTTAAGAGAGAAGTTTGGTGGAACTCACAAGACTTAACTTCACAATCTTCTTTGAATCTCTGACATGAAACTTAGGGATTCCTGTACCTGTAACCCCAGAAAGACAGCACTGTACCTGACCAGTTAAAATACAGATGTAATGTTTCAAAATACACACCTACCAAGACAGCTTGCTAATAAGCAGTGCCACTTTTGGGAACAAACCTACTGGGTCACTCATCTACCTGTTTGTCAAAGGTGAGAAACTGCTTGAGTTGATCAAAGTCCTTTGGGGTCACATATTTACGGAGAGGCTGTTTCCGGAGTTCAGTGTAAGGATCGAGCGCCATCTTCTCTGGGGGATTTAGCTCAATTCCTTGACTTTCCAAAAATACCTACGTAATTCAAAATTAATAATGATTATCCTTCTTGAAGCTTCTTAAAGTAAGTGCTAAGTGATGCTGTAAAAATAAACACTAATAAGAATTTCTAAGCCACTGTCCACATTAACCATTAGTTTAAAGCTTGAGCATGTCTTAGCAGTACCAAGCCTCCGACTGACCCAATTGTGTAATGCAGACAATAACTGATAATTACCTTAAGTAAAAATGGACGATGCGGTGGCAAGGTAACTGGCTCCAAATATGAATTCAGATCAATTAGATTTAGGTGCCCAGGAACAGAGGAAAAACTAGGATTGCTTATACACACTTCTATAATACTTACACATTGGGAGCCTAATCATAGTCTGAACAGTATGTAATTCATGTCAGGTATGGGCCCAAGCTGGGGTTCCCAGGTGGCACAGTGGTAAAGAATCCGCCTGCCAATAAAGAAGACCCAAGAGACACAGGTTCGATTCCTGCATCAGGAAGATCCCCTGGAGTAGGAAATGGCAGCCCACTCCAGTATTCTTGCATGGAAAGTTCCACAGAAAGAGAAGCCTGGGGGGCTACAGTCCATAGAGTCGGACGGGATTGAGCCCATCATAGAGCACATGGCGGTAAGCTGCACAAGGGAAAGTTAAGCTGAAATCAAATTCCCAGCTTTCCATCTCAATTAAAACAAATATACGATTAAGTACTTCCCACCAAAAAAAAGGAAAAGAAAGCAAACCCACTGGTTATTTCAGACCAAAAAATATTTCAATCAAACAGGAAAGATGAATCAAGGGCTCAAATCTCACTAGAAAAAGTTAAAGAAAGCCATCTGAACTTGATGTGATCTTGAATTTCCTTGCTGATTATGAGCAAATATGTATTATTTTAAGTCACTATATATTTAATACAACTCAGTTCTTAAAAGCATAACAAACTAACTTTTTTGTTGAGCACACACACACACACACAAACCAATTTCCTGGGATCTGTTTACATTCTGGAACTGGAAATTAATGTGGGTTTCTTTGGGGAATTGTGTGGTTTGCTTTTGGACAATTCCATACAAAATGTACAGAATTCAGGGCCAGAATATACAGGCTCCAGTATCAGTTCTGTTAACTAGCTTGTAATCTTAGTATTTAAAGTTTTGGCAGGAATGTAGAAGCTTCCTGAAGTTGACTATTCTTCCTGTCTCTTAGAAAAAAGCCTAAGCTCTTTGAAGTGGTTATTCTAAAGTGTCCCTGGAGGAGCAGAGAGAAGGGAGTGTCTTTGAGAGCAGAAGAAAGAAGTGGGGGAGGGAATTCCCCCAGACAGGAAACTAAGACACAGACTGGTGGGCCTGAACAGAGCAAGGCTCCCCACATCTCTGCACAGATGCTTGAAGCCTAGGTGCAGCCCGCCAACACAGGTGTTCAGAGTCTGGTCTCTTACTTGGCACCACGCTCCAGGAAGGTGCCCTTGGTCACCAGACAACCTGTGGACCCTGGATGACCCCGTTAGGTCTGGGAACGCTGCTGCTTCCTTGCTATTCCTAGGGCCTGGAATCTCATGTGCAGCTCGCTCTATGGGGCCATTTATGCAGAGCCCTGAGGAGGGCATGAGAATGGATGGTGATGATGTGTATGAATAGAGATGGTGCTTTGTCCAAATCACACTGCAAAGACAGTTTCCTTTCTTATTCACTCCTAGGTCCAGCCACAGCAAAAACCATCAAATTAGGTAAGATGTGGACAAATTTTAAACCATTATAGGAGCCAACTTCTAACAGGTCAGTTATTGAAAGCATAATCTAATCATCAATGCCTGAAACACTCAGCTCTTGTCTCTCAGTCATTAGATCTTCAGCTTCCACACATTTCTGTTTTTGCAAATCTGTCTACCTGCTCAACCTTATCAACTTAATCAACCCTTGTGGAGCTTTTCAGCCGAGCACGGAGCAGTGGGGATTCTGAGTTGTCTGATGCACACTCTCAGCTGAGGTCGAACACTGGGAAGTTCTGCCTGTTTCAGTCCTTTTCCTCGAGCGTCCTTTTCAGTCTGTTTGGAGCCAGCCACTTTTTCTCACTTATGTGCTTTCTGTAGGCGATTCTGCAGTTTGAAGTGGCCCCCCACCTTAGTGCTACAGTGCTGTCTCACGTTCTCAGTACAAGAGGATCGCTAAGTACTCAGTACATCTAAAAATGGTGAAAGTGCTGAATTTCATGTTACCTACATTTTACCACAAAAAAACAAAAGGCAGCGGTGATGTACCTTAAGGAAAAATTACAACTGTCAGCTAAGCTTCATTCAGGCATGACTTACAGTGCTGTTGGTCATGACCTCAATGTTAATGAATCAACAGTAATCTGTAAACAGAAACAACACACAGAACAAGACCGTGTATTGACCATAGGCTTGTAGGAACCCACCCAACTCTGCACTTCTCTTAGGAGCAATGGTTCAGTATTTGTTAATTCAGTGTCTATGAAGACTGTACTGCACATAACTACCATTAATAATGAGAAGTGACTATAACTGGCTTAGATCAACAGCTCAGGGATCAGCTTGCAAATGTTCAATCTATAAAGATGTGACTGTAAAAACAATTGTGATACCTCAAATTCATACAACATATCATAATTTTTCATTGGTGGCACAATCCTGGAACTCCCTATGATAAAAAGGACTTCAAAACCTAAAAAGAGATATCAAGACCCATTTGAGGGGGACGGTCTCTCAAAGATGGTCTGGTGCCTCCACCTTCTCTACGGTTTTCTTGGCTGCTCTCGGGGCAGCACGGATGCCATGGCGCCCTCCCTCACTGCCCTGAGGTCCCGCCCCTGAGACATCTCATCAGTGAGGCCTTCCCTGGCCAGCCTTCACATACCGCACCCCCTCCAACTCCAACCCCTTTCCCCTCTTTAGTTTCATCCATAGCTCTTTGCAGCATCTGACAAACATTTGTTTGCTTATTATTTGTCTCCTCCAACCAGAATGTAATAAGTTCCATAAGGGCAAATCTTTATACCTGGCACCTAGAACAGTGCCTGGCATTCAGCAGGCAGTAAGTATTTGCTAAATAAATTACTAATTAAAAAAATAATAAATGAGTGAATTCATAGGGGCTCGGTGCATGGTAAAACTTAATCACATTTGGCATTATGTCACATGGGATTAAAGGCATAAAAAATTTAGGAACTGTATCTTCACTAAAGCAAATTTGCAATTATTTACTAATACCTAAACTCTGTGCTAAAGAAAGTGCTCTCTTTCACTTTTTTTCTTCTCTCTACAATTAAAGCTGTCAAAAATTCATTACATACGAAACAGAGAAATGAAGATTTTTCCCAATACGTGTTTTTCTTTAAAAATGGTTTTATTCCAGGAATTTTTTTAGATAGCAAGTTTCCCTAGTATACAGCAAGTATGAATTTCAAAAAAATACAAATCGCACAAAAACTTTTGGCTCATATCTGCTAGTAGAGATAGTGCTATTTTTGTAAATCCAGACTTAAGCTAAATTGCCCAAGGTCATATTTCTATCCCTTCAAGGGTCCCAGCTCCACTACTCTATCTGAACTGGCATGTGAACTGATTTCTAACCAAATGATTCAGCCACAATGGGAGTTTAACTTTATTACTCAAATATCCATTTAGGATATGTACCAATATCATCATGAAAAAAATGATGTCACCATGCAGTGATGGTACACGTGTGCTAAGTCACTTCAGTCGTGTCTGACTCTGTGAGACTCTATAGATTGTAGCCCGCCAGGTTCCTCTGTCCATGGGATTCTCCAAGCAAGCACTCTGGAGTGGGTTGCCATGCCCTCCTCCAGGGCATCTTTCCAACCCAGGGATCGAACCTGCATCTCTTACAGCTCCTGATCTGGCAGGCAGGCTCTTACCACTAGTGCCACCTGGGAAGCCCACGATGCCACATATGACATACACAAATGCCAAGTTAACCTACATATTAACCCACTCAGGACAGAGGATCAACGCCCTCCTCTTACCCTAACAAGTGACATGTGTTCTCTCATAGATTAGAACAATGCCCCAGACACCCAAACTTCCAAAAACACATGCTATACCTGCGTGAACTTGTCACAGTCAACAATGCGGAAAGTCTTGCCATAAATTGTGATGTTTATCCCTCGGTTTAGGTCTTTCCAATGGTAATGGTCTCCCCGGTCATTCTTGGAGAGGCGCTGGCGTTTGATTAACTTTCCTTGAGGGATCCCAGAGTTTTCCACAACAGGCTCTATGACAGACATGCTGTCATCTTCTAGATAGTAGTAAATGTGTACTTGGCGGATCCTGTAATGTTCCTCAGTTGACATAGGAACATCTTCTTGGAAATAGGCATCAAATTTAAGCACCTGTAATACAGAAGGGCGGGAGAAATGGTGTGTTAGTGTCTCATCGAAAAATAACAAGTCTCTTCTCACGCCGAGAATCACTCAGGGAGGTTCAAATACTCATCATTCCCACCTTGTAATTTCAAGGCTGCCAAACTACGAACATGGGACAAAGCTACCCCTGCTGTCTAGTTCTATAGAACTCGCAACTAAGAACAGTTTTTAATATATTTAAATGGTCGAAAAATCAAAAGGAGAACAAAATTTAAAAACACATGGGAACTATACAACATAACATATAATTGCTAATGGCTGCTTTCCCATGATAAGGGCAGAGTTGAGAAGTTGGACTGCTGCTATGGACTGAATCATGTCCCGACCTCCACAATATGCAGTGTTGGAAATTTAACCTTCAACGTGACTATATTTGGAGATAAGGTGCTAAGGAGCTAAGTAAGATTACATGAGTCCTGAGGGTAGAGCCCCAATCCAACAGAACTGGTGGCCTTCTAAGAAGAGGAAGAGAGCTCTCTCCCTCCCTCTCAGCACGTATGCACTGGGGAAAGGCCATACGAGGACACAGCAAGAAGCCAGCTGTCTGAAAGGCAGGAAGAAAGCCTTCACCAGAAACCAAATCAACAGCAATCTTGGACTTGAAGTCTCCAGAACTGTGGGAAAATTGATTTCTATTGTTTAAGCCCCCTGTCTGTCTGTATTTTATTATGGCAGCTCAAGCAGACTAAGTCAGTCGCAAAGCCCCAAATATTTATTATTTGGCCCTTTATAGAAAAAGCTTGCTGACCTCTGAACTAAATACTCAAAATAGGGGTAGACAGTTTACTAATGTGTTCCTTAAAGACTTAACTCTACTAGCCTTATTTCAACATTAAAAATTCCACTTCAAATTTGTGAAAAGGATAAGAAATTTGGACAAGACGATGACATTTGGTTTCAAAATGAAAACAAATCTCAAGTCCATTTCTTTAGAAGTGGGGTGCCTTGTAAACATGTATTAATGACATATTCATTCTTAGAGACTTTATATGAATGAATCTCAAATTGACCATGCATCACAACATTTTTGGGTGGCTTGTAAATACCCATTCTGTGCTCAGAAACAACCATCCCACATGGAGCAAATCCCAGGTCTTCTGGAAGCAGCGGCATCAGTGTAAAGTCAAAATGGCACAAAATGGGATTTTTAAGTTTCTATTATTCTATTTTTAACATTTCTTTCCAAGGCAAGAACATATTAGAATGATGTTTCAGGGAAGTAAGAGTGTTAACCCAAACCCAACTCTATTAAAACAAGGGGAACAAACCAAGGAAACTCTTTAGCGAAGACACAATTATGGCTCAATGGAGGAGAAGATGAAATAATGTATAATGTTTACTGTGGAAGAATAAGATAAAAACAAAAAAAGAATGGGCAACTGCATAGCAGAAATATGAATATAATGGAGTCAGGGCCTTAAAATTCATAATAAAAAGATGAAATGGATGAATGTAGCAGAATGTTTAAAGCAAAAAAATCATACAGTAAAAGTCAAATATGAAGATCCTTTTACAGTAACATTTTACAGCAACTGCAAAAAATGAAATGAAGACATGATCAGTAATTCATGTACGTAATAGTCAGTATTTGAACCACAGATTTATCTGAGAAGATGACTTTGGTAGTGCAGATGGGGGGCTCGAATTTAGCCTTACAGAATTTAAGTTGACAGCACAGTTAATACCGAAGGAGGCGACTTGAGATGCAGAGCTGGGTTTGGGGAAAGAAGTCAGCATTAGAAAAAAATCAAAATGACTCAAACATTTTGACCTGAGCAACTGAAAAAAATGGAAAATTGATATGGGGGAGACTGTAGTGGAGCATATTTTGGGGATGAGGAAACAAAATTAGGGGTTTGGTTTTGAACATGTTTACTTTTGAGATATTCATTAAACATTTAAGAGGAGATGTCAAATGGGTAACTCATCTAGAATTCAGGACGCAGTTCATCATGTAAAGGACATTTCAAGGTGAGAATCTGGAGTCAAGGAGTGAGCAAAGACAAAGGAGAAGAACAAATATTGAACCCTGGAGCATACCCAGCTTCCTAACCCATCTGTCTTCTATGGTGGAGGGGATACAGATACCTTTGGCAACAGAAAGCTGGCCTCAGAATGGGAGGCAGGAAAAAGATACATACACACACCCCACATTTTAAAGGCTCAAATAATCAGGATTTTATGCATTCTATTTTTAAAAAAGTTAATGAGTTATTTAAAAGCAAACCTTATAGAATTATGTCACATGATCAGTACAAACGAATCCTAATCTATCTTTGTGTATTTACAGCTGTGAATTGTGACCACTGTAGGCTAGAGTAGCTGGGTAGTGGTTACATTTTCCTAAAGAAGTGATGTTCTCAGAGCTGTGCTTTGAGGAATAAACCAAGTAGAAAGAAGGTAGGTTTTCTTTTTTTTTTTTTTAAGACAGGATGTCTTAAAAAAAACTAGGTAGAGAAGCAGTCCCCTGAGTGAAACGGCAGTAGGATGAAGGATGAAAAAGATGAAAGAAGAACACCACAAACAGTTGGAAGTCAGCCTGGGGAATGACGAAAACGGTACAGGAGCAAAGGGGAAGATGCAGGCACTCCCTAGAGAAGTCCTGGTCTTTATCATCTATGTAAGAGATCATTATATTCAGTTATATTCTAATCATGAGGAATGGCATGAAGAATGTCCAAAATATGGACACATATCTTGGCTATGAAGTGGATTTCTGGGTATTCTCAAAAAATTTAAACTCTGATTTAATTCACAGAACCAGTAATTTCCTTACTGCAAACAAACAAACAAACAAACAAAAACAAAACAAAACCTTAGGTTCAAAACCATGCACTGAACTACTCTACTTCATAATCTATGGTAAGAATTATTTATCAAGAAATTATGATGATCCAAGTAACATGAACAGAAAAAATGCAAATATTCTTTTCATAATAATTATCTTTAAAGAAATGAATTATAGTATTTAAAAAGTATAAATTAAGTAATGACAATTAGCATAAAATTACATAGAAAAACAAAATAAAAGAAGCTTATTTCCTATTAGACACAATTTTCTCTCTTTGAATTTCATTAATACTTTTTCACTTTCTAGTTTACAATAGTTATTTGCTATTGTTTTCAGTAAAAACTGAACATAACCATTTATATCTTGATAAACTGTTAAAACCTGCCTGCAAATGCCAAAGACATAAGAGATGCAGGTTTGATCCCTAGGTTGGGAAGATCCCCTGGAGGAGGGAATGGCAGGCTACTCCAGTATTTTTGCCTGGAGAATCCCATGGACAGAGGAGCCTGGTGGGCCCCAGTCCATAGGGTCACAAAGAGTCGGACACAGCTGAAACGACTTAACACAGCACAAATGGTTAAAAATGCCTGTCTCACTCCTCCCTTGTATTTTCATCCCTCTCCCTTTTCCATTGGCTTTGCAGTGCCTATCACAGCTGTAAATAAACAGGAGACACAAGAACAAAGTTAAGACATACAAAATCATATATCACTGATAATGGATGTTTAGGTTCAGCCTAGGAAAGCACATGTTAATGTGTTTGTATCAAATGAGTTAGCTGAGATGGGGAAGGGGAGATGATACAGAGTATGGCTGATAGAGTAAAAAATACTTGCTTCTAATTAAGTGATTACCAGCACAAATGGCAAATTTCCACAAGATTATTTTGTACCTTTCTGCCTCTAGCTTCAATAAGTACTCTGTAAGATCAAGAAAACAGACAAGTAATATAGGCTTATTTAACTTCTATGCAAAGTACATCATGAGAAACGCTGGGCTGGAAGAAGCACAAGCTGGAATGAAGACTGCTGAGAGAAATATCAATAACTTCAGATATGCAGATGACACCACCTTTATGGCAGAAAGTGAAGAGGAACTAAAAAGCCTCTTGATGAAAGTGAAAGTGGAGAGTGAAAAAGTTGGCTTAAAGCTCAACATTCAGAAAATGAAGACCATGGCATCTGGTCCCATCACTTCATGGGAAATAGATGGGGAAACAGGGGAAACAGTGTCAGACTTTATTTTGGGGGGCTCCAAAATCACTGCAGATGGTGACTGCAGCCATGAAATTAAAAGACGCGCTTACTCCGTGGAAGGAAAGTTATGACCAACCTAGATAGCATATTGAAAAGCAGAGACATTACTTTGCCGACTAAGGTCCATCTAGTCAAGGCTATGGTTTTTCCAGTGGTCATGTATGGATGTGAAAGTTGGACTGTGAAGAAAGCTGAGCACTGAAGAATTGATGCTTTTGAACCGTGGTATTGGAAAAGACTCTTGAGAGTCCCTTGGACTGCAAGGAGATCCAACCAGTCCATTCTGAAGGAGATCAGCCCTGGGACTTCTTTGGAAGGAATGATGCTACAGCTGAAACTGCAGTAATTTGGCCACCTCATGGGAAGAGTTGACTCATTGGAAAAGACTCTGATGCTGGGAGGGATTGGGGGCAGGAGGAGAAGGGGACGACAGAGGATGAGATGGCTGGATGGCATCACGGACTTGATGGACATGAGTCTGAGTGAATTCCAGGAGATGGTGATGGACTGGGAGGCCTGGCGTGCTGCGATTCATGGGGTCGCAAAGAGTCGGACACGACTGAGACTGGACCGAACTGAACTGAATACAGGCCAGGAGTAAATGAAGACCGTTAACTCCTGATTAGTAGCTGTCACATTCAGTTATATATAGACATCACTGGGAAATTAGAATCAATGAAGGGTTGGGATGACACCCAAGTTTCTTAAAAGTCCCGTCAGTAATGCTGCTGCATGGCCAGGGTTAGGACAACCTTACCTTAGTGAAAAGAGAAAGCTCACTGACAAGGAAAATCAAGAATGATATGGAAATGTTAATAGGTGGAAATAAAACTCACATTACAAAAGCATAAGAATAAATAAAACAAAAATGTTAAACTACCCTTTGGCTCAGTTATGACAAATCTGAAATGTTCCCTGAAAAACAAAGACTTACAGAAACAGCCTAGACAAAAACCGACAACAGATGAGGTCACTTTCATGATATTTTGTATTTCACAGAGATTAGGAATTTGTCATTACTGCAGAATATAGGACTTGTAAAATGTGGAAAACACATCAAACAGGTAAACACCACAATATGAACTCAAGAATTCAGAACCACCCCATCCAACTTTTTAGAACAGTATTTAGAAAATATTTCAGTGACATCTACAGGGAATTATTTTCTGTAATCAGCTTCCTGAATAAAGAAAGAGTCTTTCAATCCTGAGTCCAGCTGTCTATGACTAAGGGTTGAGGCATTTGAACAATTTTTTCCTCAGAGAATCTGGAAAGTCTATGGTTTACTACTGACTTTTCTGCAAACAGCTGGCTCTCAGAAATCTGAATTTGAGGGGTACCCTTTGATCCCAGATGATACCTTTTTGTCGAAAGCCACATGCGCAGGAATAAATGCTGCAGGCGGGGCCTGCCTGGGCTGTCCATACGTGAGGATTGGGATGCTGTTGGCCAGCTCGTCCAGATCAGCCTGGGACAGCTGGTTGACCTGGAGCCTGTTTCCGCCAATCCCAACTGTTGGACGTCGAACAACTGCATAGCCATTCCTGTAGCCCAGCGTCTGGCTTCTATGAAATGCTGTTTTCTGAAGGAAAAAAGAAGTGTGTCAAGATATAACAAATATTTGTTAGGTAGAAGAGCTAACTTCCAAAGGTGTCAGATTCAACCTTTACTTATAAACACCCACAAACCCTGCATCAAAAATTTTACCTACATGAGAAGGTTCTTGTATTTTAAGCTAAAACACGTGGCCAGGAACAAGGAGGGAGGCAGCAGCCTGAGCTTAAAATAAAATTTAAAGCCCTGTTACTGAGCATCCAATTTTAATTATCAGCTCACCTGCCACAAAAAACCTAAAATATCTTTATGTAGACTCCTAATTTTGTACTATCTTATCTGGTGGTCATAAGTCACGGAACCAAAACAATCCAAATCTGTGAAATGAATTCTTATCTGAAATGAAAGGCCCTCTTGCTACAGTGACACTAATATATTCATTGTAACTCTTTGGAAAGCAAATGGATTTTATGGATTTAAAGTCAAACTCAATAATTCCACCCTCCATCCTTTAAGGATATAATCCAAAATCATGGGAAAGAACAACATGCCTAAGGCTGACAATTACAATGTTAATCACAATAAACCAAAACACGAGAAGCAATATAAAAGACAAGCAGGAGCAAATGATGGAAAGCTCACTTAATGGGCTATTATGCAGCTATTAAAATACTTGTTTTGAAGACCATGTAGCAATCTGGGGAAAATGTTTATGATTTAATAAACCCAGAAAAGCAGCTTATAAAATTATACACATACTACAATTACAAGCATGCAAACACATGCACAAAAAGACTGCTTTGGAGAATGTTCTCTGTTTTATACATTTCTGAATTATGTTGTTGTTCTTTTCTACAATCAACACATTTTTTTGATAACTGGAAAAAACAAAAGATTATATTAAGAAAAAGTGAAAAGGAAATATTTTTGAAGGAAAGAGATCAAAACAGTGGCACAGGGACTCAGCCTCCCCACCACTCCACAAAGATCAGCAGTCAGACAGCTATCCACAAATAAGAGCTCTAGAAGAGGTCCATGTAGTAGGTTTCAGCAACACAGTGGGATAAAAAAACCAAGGATATTCGTACAGGAAGAGAAGGAAGACTACCTCATTTTATCTGCATCATCCCATTCTCAAAACCAGCACTGTTCAGTGCCAGGAGACAACTTCCCCTCAACAGGAAAGGAAGAGCCAAGTGAGCAGTCAGTTTCCAGTCTTTTTACCTTAACTTCATGACCAAGGAGAGGAACTTATTGTTTAAATTGTTAAACTGCATAAATGATTATTGTCTCATCTTTGAAAATCAGCCTATTGAATCTTTTTTTTTTCAGCCTATTGAATCTTAATGCTGACCTTCCAACACATATTTCAGCAACCCTGAAATTTCAGTATTAAAATCATTTTGTCAAGGGCTAAACTGTGTCAGAGGAAAAAAAAAAAACCACAAGCCTTTTTTTTTTTTCCTCTTCAGTTTTGTCTAGAAGATACAACTAACAACACTTAAGGCAGGAGAGGAGTGAAACAAAATCCAAACAGGAATCTTTTATAAAAATGTTACAAGCGAAAAGAAAAGGGCTAGAGAAGAAAAACCAAGAACACATCAATTGTGGCAGAGGAACTAAAGTGCAATTATCTCCCATAAAGCACCTGAGGATGATTTGGGAGGAAGATGGCCAAGTGTTGAAAATTTAACTTTCCAAGCAAGAGGATTTGGGGAAAAAGATTAAACAAGACTGCAGAAAAAGTCGACGTGCTGGGACAGAAAAGGAGATGGGGCTTGGTAGAAGCATAAATGAGACCGAGGAAAAGGACCTGACAGAAAGAAGCCAACAGATGGAAATGGAGTTGGGACTGGGAGCGATTACTGGGTCTAGGATTCAGAAGAGGAAAATGCGGGCGGCAATGATGGGCTTGGGGAGAGTGAGCGGGATGGGGCTGTGGAAATAAGGACGAAGGCGTATAGAGGTTGCATTGGGGAAGGGGCCCAGGTTGAGGGAAGAAAAGTTTAAGGATGGAACTGGGCAGAGAGGGGTATGCAGAAGGGAGAATGAGCTAGGGAGAAGGCCGAGGGAGCTCGGGAACCAGGTGGGGAAAGCCAGCAAGAGCAGAGCAGCAAGGAAGAACGCTGGGAGGCCAACAGACTGCCAGGATGGAGTGGAAAAACCAGAGAGGGATGGGCTGAGAGCAAACTGGAGAAAGAGGGTGAGGTTGGCGGGTGGGGAGAACAGAGTTGGGGGCAGAGAGAGGGTTTGAAGGGGAAAAGGACAAACTCGCGTGGACGAGCAGAGACGCAACCTGCTGCGAGCTCTCCGGGGCTGCCAGGAGGTGGGGACAGGGGTTTGGCCGGAGAAGTCCTCACCGTTAAGTCCTTAAAGGACGTGCCTGGGAGAAAAGGCAGGCCATGCACTGGGTTAGACACCATAGCGGCCGCTCTCGCCGCAACCACCCGAGTCGGGTTTGGTCCTCTCGGGTTGCCAGGGGAACCAGCGGCGTTCTGGGCGGCCCGGCAGCTCCATGGTAACGCCAAACACGCCGAGCACTAGCGGAAGAGGGCGGGGCCTGAGACGCAGGCGTGCCCAGCCCGCGCATGAGCAGCCCGTGGACTAGACGTTCTCGCGGGAGTGTGCCGAGGGGAGCTGGCCCCGCCCCGCGCAGTCACGTGAGAACACGGGGCGGGACGAGGTGGTTGTGGGATGACGTGATGGATCTCCCCTTGAGGGTCCGGGTTCGGGCGAGTCCTTAGATCAGTTCCAGGGGAAGGGTCCTTCCTTCGCCCCATCCCAGTCCTCACCTCACCTCACCTCGCCCCGCCCGCTCGCTGTTCTCCCACCTGTGGGAAAAAGGCTCTTGTCCCAGTTCACACGGAAGTGTCACTGGTTGGTTCCGGTTGAAAGTGTTACTTCTCCTGAACCCGTGCTTCCCTGGGGCCAGGGACTGAGAATTATTCATGATTGTAATTCTGTTGTTCAAGGATGTTCAATAAACAAAAGCAACTGACTGGTGCCTAATCCTCCAACTACCTCATTCAAGTTTTTTCCTACTTTACCTTTGAGGGAAATGGCAACCCACTCCAGTATTCTTGCCTGGAGAATCTCATGGACAGAGGAGCCTGGCGGGCTACATTCAGTCCACGGGGTCGCCAAGAGTCGGACATGACTGAGCGACTAAGCGCAGCACATTCTATTTCTACACCCTCCTTCACAGGCCTTGGGGGGGGTCTTACATATTCACCGCAGGACGCTCAGTATTTGTTGACTGGACAGCTACACGGCGCTCCTGTCAATTCTCCGAGTCTCTAGTATCACTACCTACAGTTGCAATAAAAAGATCAGACCCACGAGGGGAAATACATCTGCCAAGAAAAATTTGTCATAGGAGAAAAGCAAATAAGTGCGGTGATAAATTGTCAAAACCGTAGGTACTCTTTTTACAAAACTTGTTTAAATTATTATCCCTTAAAAAATGTAATCCTGTTCTTGAAACATCTTCAAGAAAGAAAAAACAAGCTATCAGAAGCGCTGAAGAGCTTAAAAAGAAAAACAAAACCCAGATGCCTGGACATTGGATTCACTGGGTTTGAAATGGGGCCCAGGCGTCTGATTTTTATAACAGCTGTTTCTGAGAATGAGCCAGTTTAACGGAGTGCAATAGAGTAGCAAGCTTCACGCCAAAGGCATCCATGTCATGGGTGGTTTACTGCCAATACAGACAAAGGCTTTAGTTTTACTGCTGCTTGTCAGAGTAAATCCCCCTGATGGGTTTCACTAACAGGCATAAACCTCAGGGGGCCCAGGACATCAGTCCATTAGTGGCAGTGAAGCAGTTATTGGTGGCTGTCTCCACACCTTGCCCAGAGTTTCTTTTCTGATAACACTTGCTATCCCCTAACTACTTCTATTTCCCATGTTTGTCCCCCACTCCTTTTTTCACCTTCCCAGATTTTTATTTTTTATTGGTGTAGTGCCCTAATGTAGGTGTTTAATACACTTTTTGAATCAATGCATTGTAATGATACTAAAGACTTTACAAGTATCTGACCATTACATTTTATCTTAGCCACTGACCTAGAAGGGCAGTGTGGACAAAGGCTGTCACCTGCCATATCAGTAAATGGAAAGATGTGGCAGCCATTAAGCCATCAGTCACAGAAGTCATCCACAGCTGTGCATGCTGAGGGGACTTAGGATGGAGAAAAGCAGGATACTGGTCCTGGATGGTAAGGTGCCTATCAAAGGAATGGATTCAGTGAGCCCAGACTCTTGCATCTTCTCATACAAAGAAAACCACTCATTCATTAACTTGAGATGTCTGGTTTTAATTAACAGTATTTTTTTTTAATGTTCTGACCCCCTGTTTTTTGTTGCAAAAGCTCCTGGCTCCTCCCTTACCTCTTTATGGTTGTTGCTTGGAGCTGAGAGGCTGTCTTCCTGGTTTGAGTCCTCAAAAAGTCCACCGAATAAAACATAATTCTCAACTTTTAGGTTTTCCTTTTTTTTTTCCTCATTTGACAGAAGTCAGCCACTGGGAGAATATTTCAAGATGGCAAGTTCAGCCTCAGAATCACTGGAAACCACGATCCTTGCTGACTCTTCATGATAAACTTACACTGTTTCTAGTTATACGATCCATCCCCCCGAACCCTGCCACCACCGTTTCTCTTAATTAAAGTAAATCCATGGCATTAGGATACACTTGGAAGAGCCCCCCTGGACTCAGCACAGAGTTGCACTTGGGTCTGTGTTCCCTGGGCTGGGTAGGCAAAGAGTCTGCAGGGCTTGGAAAGGGTGAGTCCTTCCTAAGTTTCTTGTCCTTTATGGCATATGTTCCCATTGAGGCAGTGCCTTCTGGTCAAATGCCTTTCTTTCCCAGAAGGGCACACTATGATACCCCTAATAGAGTGTTTTAACTACTTTCAGACCTAGACATGCATGGTGAAGGAAACCTCTCGGTCTGTGGCCTCATAAAAATGACTTCACCTCTGAGGGGGTGAAGCCAGGCAGTATTGCATCTGTGTGAAGAAGCACAGGTACAGGTCTGTGAAGAAGGCTGGGGGGAGGAGGTAAGACAGGGCTTCAGAAAACTGCATGCAACCTGAGAAGGGGGTGTGTGATTAGGAGTTTATATCCCATTTCTCCTAAACATGATGATTCAGCCTGGATTGCATTCACCGTTTCTCACCTTGTGGAATATACAGGAGAGGGTTGGAGCCTGACCATCCCAGGCAGCTAAAGTGCAAGGCTGAACATAAAGCCTGGACTCAGAAGGCCACGAAGATGTTGCATGACCTTACAGGGTGCTACGAAACTTGGGGGATGGAAAAATTAGGGAAGATCAGACTGCCAGGAGGCCAAAGCTGAAAGAGGGCATCTTGGGCAGGATGACATCTCTCAGGGACTCTTGATGGGAGAGGCTGGACAGCAGAGCAAAGCAGTTGCCTAAATAAATCTCCTTTTCCAGCATTTTGCCCAGAGCTGGCTTTTACCCAGAGTTTGTTTACAATCCTGGGACATCAGTTATTTTTTAGTACCTAACATCACAGGATTAATATCCAGCAGGCTTTCTGCAATAACTGTGATGCACTACTGCCCTCTGCTGGATAAAGTAGGTACAGCATGGTGTGTGAAAGCAAACTCAGTGAGGTTTGGAAGTACTGGTGGTGTTGCTAGTGAGTGGCCGCGGAGGTGACTTGGGCTTCAAAATCATTGCAGACGGTGAGTGAAACCATGAAATTAAAAGACGGTTGCTCCTTGGAAGAAAAGCTATGACCAACCTAGACAGCATATTAAAAAGCAGAGACACTACTTTGCCAACAAGTTTCCGTCTAGTCAAAGCTATGGTTTTTCCAGTTGTCATATATGGATGTGAGAGTTGGACTATAAAGAAAGCTGAGCGCCAAAGAATTGACACTTTTGAACTGTGGTGTTGAAGAAGACTCTTGAGAGTTCCTTGGACTGCAGGGTGATCAAACCAGTCAATTCTAAAGGAAATCAGTCCTGAATATTCATTGAAAGGACTGATGCTGAAGCTGAAGCTGAAGCTCCAATACTTTGGCCACCTGATGCAAAGAACTGACTGTTTGGAAAAGACCCTGACGCTGGGAAAGATTGAAGGCAGGAGAAGAAGGGGATGACAGAGGATGAGATGGTTGGATGGCATCACCGATGCAATGGACATGAGTTTGAGCAAGCTCCGGGAGTTGGTGATGGACAGTGGGGCTGGCATGGTGCAGTCCATGGGGTCGAAAAGAGCCGAACACGACTGAGTGACTGAACTGAACTAAACTGATGGAGGTGACATCTTGCAAGGGCATGTACCTCGGTCAGATGCTCTCTGTCCTTCATTTCTATCACTCCATGGTCTCTGGAATCTACCAAAACATTCTGGTCAACCACTGTGATCTTTGCTAAGTATGAAAAAAAAAAAAAGAGTGAAACACCCACAGTGATTTCCAAGCTGATTCTGGAGGTTTAGGACAGACAGGAAATCTTCATTTGACACAAAAATCACACAATTTAAGTTTAGACTATTTTAGTCTTACAGGGGGTTCCTTCTAGAGGGTTGAAAAAAATTGTGCTTCTGATGCTTTTTCCTCTAAGTCAAACCCATTCTATTATCTTAACTGATTCACTTGGAATTCCCTTCCCTATGAAAAATTCTATCAAACACAACTTCACAGAGTTAGAGATTCCACAGTATGTAAGTTTCCCAAGGATAAGTCCTTTGTTCAGTGGCATTTTCTCAGCTTCCATCACAGTGTCTGGCACCTCATAAATACTCAGTAAACAGTTATAAAACGATTGACCAAGTAAATGAATACTTGAAAATCACCCAATACTTTTCAAACTGCCAGTGTATCCCCTTTACCAGGTCTTTAAATCATCTTAATGATCATGACAAACAGAATTTATTTTTTAAAAAGAAATAGAATATTAATTATCAAGATGCATCAAATGGTGAGTGGGTGAAATTCAGTGGAAAAACATTTTAAGATGTATTTAAATACACCCATTGGTATTGTGAGTATTACTGTGGTCAGAGTCAAAAAACTTGGAAAGTGATTAACACCACCCAGCCCCTCATTTTACTGATGCAAAATCCCCAGGTCAAAAGAGATTAAGGAAACATGGGTGAATGACTGGTTACTAACTGGGTATCTCTTACACTTAATCCCAATCCTCGCACAGCTGGGAAAGATATTCCTCCTTCAGCATGTGAGGGATCATTGATTCTGGCATCCTGTTTTTGAGACCTCTCTGCCTTGGTATTTCACAGGATGGAGAAAGAGATGTGTTAGAGTGATGGGACAGTAATGTCAGTTACAGGTTTGAATTCCAAATGCAGACAGGACGTGAATCCGCTGATTCAGGTAAATGGCAACCTTGAAGGTGGGGAGATGTCTTTGCTTCCTCCTCTCCCACTCAGCATCTCGATCCATTCTTCATCCTTCTCTCCTCTCACATGTGCAGCGTGGAACAGAATGGACCCAGCATGGAACAGAACGTACGCAGCCTGAGACGGAAAGTAACAAGCCGTGTTGAGAGTGCTGAGAGCCACGTTCACGTCCTCCCTGAGTCATGAATATTTCTATGAACTTGGACAACTTACATGAGTTTTTTTCCCTTACATGTGTTTTTGTTTTTTTTCGTCTCTACATTGAGAAGGCTGGGCTAGAATTAATGATCATTAATTGCTTTGAAAACCTAGCAAAAGCTGTTCTGCCTTCCCCAAAAGCACATACTCACAGGTATAGATTTCAGCTATGACTTTATGGAGTTAGGGAGCCTCAGTGGGTCTCAGGTCTAGAGCTGTTCCCTCTCTGAAATCTTACATAAGGAGTCCATATCATAGCTCCCTGGAAGCAGAATGATGTGTTGGTTGAAAGTATTGACTGTAGAAAGTTCTTCAGAACAGACAACCCTTTTTTGCCAACAAATGAATTGCAGGGAAGGGGACAAAGAGTGAAGTGGAAGGGAAACCAATAGATTAAAAGTCTTCAGTAACAAATCAACCAGCTGCAATGTGTGGGACCTGTTGAGATTCTAATGTAAACAAATGCACTTTAAAAATAACGATGGCATTAATGAGACTGCTGGGAATTTGAACATGAGAATGTTAAGGAATTGTTCTTCAATATTTTAGAAATGATCGGTATGGTGGTTTTGCAAGAATGTCTTCATCTTCTCTAAAAACTTTTAGAGATATACACCCAAGTGTGATTGATGGAGAAAACGATAACATGTCTGCTATTTGCTTTAAAATAATATGAGAAGTGAGTCAGGGTAGATGAAGCCAGATTGCCCATTAGTTGACCTTTGTTGACATGATTAAACACTTCACTAAATACTTCTGTCTACTTTTGAATATATTGAAATTTTCTATAATAAAAAGTTAAAAATTAAAAAGAAAAAGTATGGACTCTGGAGCCAGATGGCCTGGGGCTGGGCCCTGATTCTACCACTTACCAGCTCTGAGACCTGTGGGAAGTGCCCAGTGACTGCCATTAGTATGGTCTGGGGGACTCTTCTGAATGGTCTCTTTGAAGAGAGACAGGGAACTGGAAAAATGATGGATGATCAATTGAAGACAGAGAAAGGGGCAAGTGTGTTAGGCATTTTAAAGCCTGTGTAACATTTAGGAAGCTTGGTAGCTATCACGTAAGTCTTTCCACACTCCTCTTGGACTCTCCAAACTCAAAAAGCATCTCATAGATACACAAAGACACACAGACACACACATAGACGGATGCACACAGAACAGACACAAAGACACAGACACAGACACACACAAACACCCACACACCCCACATCCCTTTAGCAGGTAGGAGGGACTCCAAACTCTGAGTCTGGGTTACGGAAAGGCACCCGTTTCGCCTGTGTGCTGTGGAGGGGGCTGGGGGTCAGGGTCTCCCTCAGCGCCCTGGACCGGTGTCCGGTTCCCCGCGGTCACCACCTCCTTTTGACACCACGGGGATGGTGAGCAGACTGTGACTTTGCAGCCGTGGCAGGTGGATGGGTGGCTGTGGGAGATGAGAAGAGGCCAGGACCCCAGAGGGGACTCGCCAAGGTGGCCCAGGTGCCCCGGCTTCACCGGGCTGGGGTCGGATTAGCAGCGCTGGGACTGGCTGTTCGGAACATCTTCTCTGCATTTATCCTCCCACCACACGCGTGATAAGCTTCCCGGAGTATCTCCACTGCGTTTACACGTGAGACTACAGATCTGCGCCTTCCTTTAGTGGGTGTGGGTGGCGAGGGGGGCGGTTCTCCCTGTTCTCGTCTCCCCCCAGCCCCTCCCGAGCCTGCTGAGCTGAGAAATCCACGCCACTGGGCGGCCAGACTGTCAGCTGATGGAGGTAAAAGCTGAGATCACCTGGAACAGGTGTTAACATCCTAAGGCAGCCATCACACAGCAGCAGAACCGAGGTGCTTAGAACGCACACATTATGCCCCAACCTTTCTGGAGGCCGGAAGTCAGACATCACGGTCCGGCAGGGTCACCGCTCCGCTCCTGGCCTCTGGGTGTTCCCACCACCCCTCCAGCCTCGGCCTCCGTCATCTCCGCTGTTCTTCCCGCGTCTCTCTGTGCCATCCCGGGGCCCTGCATCCTCACCTTCTCTCGTGTCTCTCTCTTCTATAAGGACATCAGTCACACTGGGCTAAGGGATCACCCTACTTCAGTATCACCTCCCAATCACTCACATCTGCAGCTCTCACTTCCAAAGGCAGTCGCTTTCTGAGACCCTGAGGATTAGGACGTCAACATATCTTTGGGGGAGACATAATTCAAGCTGTAATAGATGTGAATCAAGAAGTAAAAACGAAGAGGGGGATAAACTAGGGGATTGGGGTTGATGTATACATGCTACTATATATAAAATAGATAACTGATAAGGACTAGGGCTTCCCTGATGCTTCAACTGGTAAAGAATCCGCCTGCAATGTGGGAGACCTGGATTCAATCCCTGGGTTGGGAAGATCCCCTGGACAAAGGAAAGGCTACCCACTCCAGTATTCTGGCCTGGAGAATTCCATGAACTGTATAGTCCATGGGGTCGCAAAGAGTCGGACACGACTGAGTGACTTCCACAGAGGACCTATTATATAGCAGAGGGAGCTCGACTCAGTACTCTGTAATGGCCTATATGGGAAAAGAACCTAGAAAAGAGTGGATATATGTCTAACTGATTCACCTTGCTGTATTCCTGAAACTAACACAGCATTATAAATCAGTTCAGTTCAGTTCAGTCCAGCCGCTCAGTCGTGTCTGACTCTTTGCAACCCCATGAACTGCAGCACCCCAGGCCTCCCTGTCCATCACCAGCTCCTGGAGTTCACTCAGACTCATGTCCATCGAGTCGGTGATGCCATCCAGCCATCTCATCTTCTGTCGTCCCCTTCTCCTCCTGCCCCCAGTCCCTCCCAGCATCAGTCTTTTCCAGTGAGTCAACTCTTCGCATCAGGTGGCCAAAATATTGGCGTTTCAGCCTCAGCATCAGTCCTTCCAAAGAACACCCAGGGCTGATCCAACTATATGCCAATAAAAAAAGAAGCAATAAATGAGTGAGTGGAGCAGTGGGGTTTGCTCCACAGGCTGAGAACCTGGGAACCACATACATGGAAGGATCAGGCTTCCAGCCTGTCAGGGTGGGTCTGAGCACTGCAGGAAGTGTCTCCACCGATGCGACTGAACTGAAGTTGAGGAAAGCTTCACAGGACAAGCATAGGGGATTGACGTGAGCAGGCCCAGTTGTTCTTTGGGCTGCCTGCGGTCCTTGGAGGTTACCCAGGTGGTTACAGCCTCTGAGACTCATGTGACAAGGTCTGCAGGGGATTCTAGCACAAAGAATATTTAAGAATCTCACTATTGGTGGCAGCCTGGATGGGAAGGGAGTTCAGGGCAGAAGGGATACATGTATATGCATGGCTGAGTCCCTTCACTGTTCACCTGAAACTATCACAATATTGTTAATCGGCTATACCCCAATACAAAATAAAAAGTTTAAATTAAAAAAAATTTTTTTTAAGAATCTCACCATTGGTATTTATACCAATAATCACAGCCTAGGGACTTTTCTTGACCAAAGTGTCCAGAAATGAAATACGAACTGCCTTTACTTCATTTATCATGAAAAAAATAAAAAAAGATCCTCATGACATTTCCCTTTCAATTCTATACTTTTTCCAGTTCACCCAATTGGCAACAAGAAAGTTAGACCAAAGGGCCTTCTACATTCACTTTATTTTTGTGCCTAAGAATATGGACTCTGGATCAAAGGCCTAAGTTTCTGTGAGATACTATACTTAACATTCTGGGGAAACAGTCTGGGGAAATTTTTACTTAATCTTCCAGTTTTCTCATTTATAAAGTAGGGACCATAATGCACCTACCTCCCAGAGATTATATGAGGGTTAAAGGGAAGAATTTAAGCAAACAGCTGAGTGAAGGACTTGGCACAGGGTGAGCATTAAATAATGTAAACTGTTCAAGTTATTATTATTCCTTATTTGCAGACTCTGCCCTGGACGTTTCATTGCACTTCTACCTGGAGGATTACCCAGAGCAGGGGAGACCTCGGTACAAACCAGAGTCAGTAGAACTTAAGGAAATGCCAAAGCCCTTCTGGGAATGGAGGTCAGCATTCAAGGCGCTAAAAAATAGCAGGAAATTTGGGAAGAAACCTGTGAGCACGGGAGTGTGTCCACAGGAAAGCAATCTATTGAGCCAGGCCCACAAGTGGGATAACTTAATGATAACCTGGTTTTGTGTAACCATTGGCAAACCACAGCATCTGCTCCATGTTCTGCCAGCAAAGCTCATGTGCAGTTAGCAATGAGTCCACATAGATAAATGGCTCCTCTACAATTTTGTCAGACAGGATTCTCCCCTGGTATTCTCCAACCTGAAATCACAGTAGAAGATAGAGTCCTAACACGGCCCTCACATTCTGTTCTCACACGATGACTCCTCCAACCTCCTCATTCATGCAGGTTCTCAGGGTCCTTGCAATTCTTTCCTCTGCTGGAGAATAAAACACAGCTATTTCCCTGCCTCTTTCTGCAGTCTTCCCCGATCCCAGTTAGAGCTGCACACTCACCCTATCCCTCTGCCTCCTCCTGCCTTGCTTTCTCCTTGGCACCATCATCTTCTAACACATTAGCTACTTTTTTAATGGCCACACAGCTTGCAGGATCTTAGTTCCCTGACCAGCAATTGAACCTGTGCCCTTGGCCGTAATAGTGCGGAGTCCTAACCACTAGGCCACGAGGGAATTCATGCCTTGTCTTCCCTGGTGGCTCAGACAGTAAAGAATCTGCCTGAAATGCAAAAGACCGGGGTTCCACCCCTAGGTGGGGAAGATTCCCTGGAGAAGGAAACGGCTACCCATTCCAGCATTCTTGCAGGGAGAATTCCATGGGCAGAGGAGCCTGGCGGGTTACAGTCCATGGGGTCACAAAGAGTCGGACACAACTGAGTGACTAACACTCCCCTTTGCTGAGTTTAAGGCTCCTTCGGGGCTGGAATTTGTTTTGCCCATGGCTGCATTCTGGTGCCTAGATCAGGGCCTGGCATCTGCAGGCTCAGTGTTTGTGGCGTGACTGCCGTTGAACCAGGACGTTCCACAGGCTGGCTTTGCCTCCCCCGCAGCCTTTCCAGCAGAGGGCTCGATTTGCATTTCAGAGTTCTTTCAGCGAGAGATAATGTATCCTTGGCTTTGTGTCATGAGCCAGTATCCCAGCCACAATGCCATCACAAATGTCAGAAGGGAGTGTCACATGACTGAGAGCTGAGCCCGACTGTTGATTTTTTTGTACTTTACAGAATCAAAGTATTAGGTTGCCCAGGAGTTCCTAATTTCCAGCTTTTCATGAATATTATTTCAAAATATTACACTGCTCATTAACTTATTGACATTTTGACATGGCTTATCCTTACTCTGAAAGGATTCGTTTTAATGACGGGCCAATGAAGTATCTTTTTTCTCTATTTTATGGCATTTTCATTAAAAAACTTTTTTTTATTATCATTTTTTTTTTGTTTTTTGGGCTGTGCTGGGTCTTCCTTGTGGTGCAAAGGATTAGTTGCTCCGCTGCTTGTGGGATCCTAGTTCCCTGACCAGGGATCTAGCCTGCGTCCCCTGTATTGGAAGGCAGATTCTTGACCACTGGACCACCAGGGAAATCCCTGGTATTTTCTTTAAAAAGCATGTATTACTTTAAAATGAGAAATAGCCAATGACTTTGGGAGGCGGTGGGGATTCTTACTGAGTATGCATACCTCTTTTATGAGGCAAAGACTTGCCTGAATTTCTCATCTGGCCTCTGATCAATTTCTATGGACTAAGGAGGCAAAGAACTCTGGTTGGTAACAGAGCCTCTAGTCAGAGAATGCTATTTTCTTCCTGTTATTGTGATAACAGAATCACCTTTTCCATGGCTATTTAAATCGCATAGGCCACAGAATCCTTTGGCTGTTGGGTGACACATCTCAAACCATAGTTACTTATGATATAAATGCTCCCCAGGTGGTACTAGTGGTAAACAATCCTCTTGCCACTGCAGGAGACATAAGAGATGTGGGTTTTATCCCTGGGTTGGGAAGATCCTCTGGAGTAGGAAATGGCCCACTCCAGTATTCTTGGCTGGAAAATTCAATTTTTCAGGCAGAGGAGCCTGGTGGGCTACTGTCCAAGGGGCCACAAAGGACTCGAGCACACACAGTATACAGTAGTGTGATTCATAATTTTTAGGTTTCAAAAAATGTAATCCATCAATTCAAAAGTTTGGAATATTTAACACCAGTGTCCATGAGATCAGAAATATTTATTCAATTAGACTGAAATCCTCAGAAAAATCAACTCCATAGCTTTTGAGGGGAGGGAGGTGCAATTTGATCTACTACCAAGTGGGGATTTGAGGAGGGGCAGGTATTTTGGGAGTTTGGGTAGGGAGATTTCTTTTTTTAGGCTTTTATATTTTCCTACTTCTAGGTGGCTATGAAGTGTCCTGGTCTCCTAATGTTTGTCTAGATAAAACTTTTCTTTAAGACAGACCTTGTCAAAAACACAAGGTAGCTGTTGAGAGTACAACAACCCACTTACAAAATGTTTAATGGTCATTTGTGAAAGTCGTTTTATATAAACAGAAAATAGTTCTATGTTTTCTTTGCCAAGTCATCAAGCTAAACACTAGGACCAACACAATTAGGCTGAGGCTTTGGGGACAATGGCCGTACCTACTCTGAATAAGACTTGAGCGCCATCTGGAGGACTCACTTGAAACTACAGCACAGCAACGGAAGAATTTAATGTTTTCAAGCAACCCGGTACAATTGGGGAACTGATGGACAGCAGAGGCAGGAAAGAACTGCCTCCATTCCACAGCAGGTTTGAGCTCCTGCTATTTCAAGCTTCCATTGGAGGATTGAGAGTAGTGTGACTGAGTGAGGTACTTTCAGCCGACGTGGGAGATGAAACCATAACATCTGAAGAGCAGTAACATTAACTTCTTAGTAAATACAGGTCAGGAAGCGTTTGCAAGAGGGAATCAGGCAAATAGTTCCCCAATTGGTTGCATCTCGCCATACCCTCTCCTTATGTTGAGTAGAGAGGTACACACAATATCCACTTTATTCCCAAGATATAACTGACTGATAGTTAAGTTTTTTAGAGGCATTTACATTTTAATAGATTGAAAGTCTTAGTAAAAAAAAAGAGAGACAGAGAGAGAGATAATAGCAGAATTTCCAGTAGATGTCACCTGTTGGCTTTGGTAGAGTAAGAAGAACCATCTCCTTTATTAAATACTTAATTATTCCTTTTAAACAAACAAGGTCGCTTCCTTACTGATTCAGTCATTTTAATGAAATTGTTTTAAAAGGAGTATGTAACCCTCAAGAGTCTGAATAGTGAAAAACGCCTGCATTTCCCGTTTCTGTATTTCTCCTGAGATACTGGAATTTCTAATGAGATAGTAGTCTCCTACCTCAATGCTTTTCAAATATCTCTGGTGAAAAAAAAATACTTTTTATTTTTAAATTTCCAATCACTTGGTGGACCAATGCTTGGGTAAATTAAAATCAAAATGTTATGAATTTTATGTTCATATCTAAAAACTTAAGTGTCGCTCTGTATTTGTTACAGACTGTTTCGTGTGCAGACTGGCATTGGTCTGTGGATGACATACAGAATCACCCCTCAAGTCTCTCTTTAAAAATACTTGCATTTGGCCTAAAGATCTCTGTCCACCATGGGCACCATGGTTACATTCAAGAGCCTGACTTACACTTTCCTTTCAACTTTTACAAGAAAAGAGTCTCCAAATCCGTAACTATGAACATTTCAGATGCTTTCTCGTCTCCATTTTAAACTGACCCTCTACCTGCACTGTGTTGATGCAACTTTCTATTCCTTTGTTTATCAGTTCAATCCCGTTCAAGGACACTAACTTTATTGGCGGTGAATTTGGCCTGAATGCCAGAAGCTTGTGTAAGACATGTGGGTAGCACAGAAGTTCAGATATTTGAGGATTCCCAGGAGGAATCCACCAGGAGGAAACAACATAGCTGACAAGACATATGCTTTCTCTTTTTTTGGCTGCCCATGGCACGTGGGATCTTAGTTCCTCAACCAGGAATTGAACCCACACCCTCTGTAGTGGAAGTGTAGAGTCCTAATCACTGGACCACCATGGGCGTCCTGCTATGCTTTCTTGATATAAAGATTACAGGAAAGCTTCAGATGAACTTTTTCCCCCAAAAAAACACAGGTTGAAAGAGTCTTCTGATGGATAAGCGATTCCAGTGTTCTGAGTTTCTTTCATCCACCGGTTGAACTCTTTTCTTATCCCAGTAACCTCAAACTGAAAATTCCACATGGCCGTGTATTAAGGGAAGTGTTTGTAAATTTTCATTTATAAGGCACAAACCCTACACATCTCTCAAGAGAAAGGGAAAAAAAAAAAGATGTGAAGACAGTAACCTAGGAAGAGAGGAGGTTCATCAAACTGGAGTGAAAAGCCACCTCCCTTTTTAGTAAACAGAGACCTTATACTGATAGGAAATGCAGTCTTTGGGGAGAGTTTCAATGCAGCCCCCTTCCCCGGATCACTGCAGAAGGTGGTCCTCAGGGGGCTGCGAAGCCAGGACACATCAACTGTAAGTACCTACCCCACCCCCCCATCCCAAAGAAGCTGCTGGCCAGTGATGTCCTAGCAGAACATTCTGCCTACAGGGTGCTCAGTTCACCAGCCTCATCCAGAGGAGCCTTCGGGGACCAACCTTGCATGAATACACACACGTGCCTGTTCTGGGGCTTGACTTAAGCTGCTCTAAGCTGAGGTACAATGCTTTCCCAAGGACCGTGAACTAGGATAGTTACATGGGTCCTTCATGGGGCAGCATCTATTTAAGAGGCTGGACCTTGTGTTCCTCTTGAAATAATCAGATCCCTAGAACCAATTCACTCTACCAGGGGCTTTTTTAACATGCTGGTCAAAATCTGGAGAAGATTATCTGAAGAAAGCTCCAGATCTTCTGGCATGTAAGGCAGCCCTAGTAGACATCAAGTAATCCTGCAGTGCACAGGGATAAAACAGAAGGGTCCCATGACACCAAACAGTAGCCATGCTTGCTGGCTGGGCCTCCTGATGGCTCTTGGCACTGTATTTTCTAGTACCGTTTCCATTAGTATTACATGAGAGTAAATATCCTGAATGTCTGCCTGGATCCAAGCATTTCCTGGAAGCATAACTGCTTCATCGTCCTCGCTATGCCCATGCAAGGTACAGCTAGGAGTGAACAGCACTCTGGAGAAAACAGCCAGGCAGACATCATCCTGAGAAAAGCAGGTTAGAGAAGGGACCAGGAGTCGGACGAATCCAGTATCCAATCACCAAAGACCAGCATCGCTGAAGAATGCCCATTTCAATACAGTGTGGTCCAGCCACCTTGTAATTTCTTCAGTCCAATTAGATTTTAGTCCAGGGCTGGCCCCCAGAGGCCACAGACATTCAGAATTCTACTCAACTTTCAGGCATGAAGATGGTTCTTAATTCCGTGTCCGACGAACCTTAGCCAAGGTCCCTTCCCTTCCTGTGTCTCGTAAGGCTACAGCCCAGAGGATGAAAGATAAACCTTTCATTCACGACAATATAACAAAACTCTTGGAACCTTTGGCTTCCCAACGCCATAGCCATAGCCACCCTTGGAAATATGTACTCATTTAAAAGCCCGCTCTTAAAAACACAAAGTCTTCTCCTACTGTGGACTCAAGTTCTCCCCAAATCAGGACAGGCCGCCTCCACACCACGCCCCACCTGGCAGCCTCAGGAATCTTTCTTGGCCAGTCTGGCCTTGATTTTTTGTCTCAAGAAGGCTGCAGTAGCTGCACTGCAGGCCACCACGAGGAAGAAGGAGAGGCAGGCCAGGTAGATGGCCAGGGGGCTGTGGCGTGGCAGGTAGATGTCCTGCCGCCCCTTATAGTCCAGGAGGATGGCCTCCAGCTGGGAGAGTGTGCAGACAGACAGAAAGGTGTGGAAGATCTGGTGCCCGTGGCCCACGATGTCACAGGAACCGGGGAAGTACTTCTCCGGAACCGGGCAGGAGAAGAAGTAGGCGCTGACCAGGAAGAAGAGGATCTGGAGGGTGTGGTACCAGGCCGCTGGGTCCTGGCAGCCTGACAGGTGGCAGAGAACCACGCGATGTACCACGGGGCTGATGTCCAGGACGTAGGCCAGCCCAGACGGCACCACCTGGCAGATCTTCCTCATGACCGGGTAGGGCCGCCGGTACCGGTACTTGGCGTAGCAGCAGCCGGCGCAGGATAGCCAGCCGCAGAAGGCGGCAGCGGGCAGGAAGAGCAGCCAGAAGTGCTCGTACCAGGCTTGGTCGGAGGCGTAGAAGAAGTGGACCAGGGCGCTGCCGTACTGGTAGACGCTCACGCCCACGTAGTCCACGAAGTAGAAGGTGTAGTGCGACAGCTCCGACTGGGACTGCAGCAGGTGGGCCAGGAGGCTGAAGGTGAGGTACGTGATGGAGGACAGGACGTAGACGAGCAGGGGCAGCGCGTAGGCAGACGTCCACGGCAGGCCCTCGGCCTCCACGAAGGCCCAGAACCGCAGGAGGACGGCCAGAGCCGCCAGCAGGTGGGTCCAGACGTTGACCACCTCGTTGTGTTTCTGAAAGAGGCTGAAGAAGTAGTAACGCCACTCATGGCCGGTGGGGCGGTACCCGGCGCGGATGTAGGGCTCCCGGAAGAGCTGGGGCACGTCGGTCTCGGGGACGGTGCCGGGCATCTTGGGCAGCCCATCCTCCAGGATCTTGGGCAGGCGTCGCAGATGCTGCCCGCTCACGGACAGGGTGCTCAGACGCTCCAGGATGGCGGTCGTCATGGCTGCCCCGGGTTGCTACCTACGGGAATCAATAAAAATGGGCAAAGATGCCGTGAGAGAGGGGCAGGTTTTCTAGTGCAGCTGGGCAGGCGGGGGCTGTAGACGGCTTCTTTGAGCCTCATTCTTTTTCATAGGTAGAATAATAGAGTTGGACCAAGGTCCCTTACTGTCCTGACGTTCTGATTTTGACATCCCTTCTACCCTCTACAGTGTGAGGCCAAGTTGCATCTTGTAAAATGGAATGTTGCTCCTAAGTCACTTCAGTCATGTCCGACTCTGTGCGACCCCATAGACGGCAGCCCACCTGGCTCTGCCGTCCCTGGGATTCTCCAGGCAAGAACACTGGAGTGGGTTGCCATTTCCTTCTCCAAAAGGGAATGTTAGCAACCCTATTTTTATGACATCTACCAAGTAACTAAGGGTACCTTTAAAGCTTTGCTAGATGATATTTGCTAGATGGCTCAGTGGTAAAGAATCCGCCTGCCAATGCAGGAGATTCAAGCGATGCAGGTTCGATCCCTGGGCTGGGAAGATCCCCTGGAGAAAGAAATAGCAACCCACTCCAGTATTCTTGCCTGGAAAATCCCATGGACAGAGGAGCCTGGTGGGCTACAGTCTCTGGGGTCACAAAGAGTTGAACACAAGGAGCACACACCCTTAAACAAGATAATATTAAAATGTAATCAGACAGGCTCTAAAAGTACAAAGTATTTTATTGAAATACAAAAATGATCAATGTTGATTTGATGAATAAGAGTCTATATTTCTTGAGCACTAATCTTAAATTATCCACTAATTTCACTGTGAACTTGAAAATCTGAGATAAGCAATAGTAACTTGAAACTCAAGGTCATCCATAGGGTGGTGAAGACCAAGGAATATTCTGGGAAATCTTAACAGTTGAACAAAATTAACATGTGGCCTAAATTTAACAAGAAATCTAATTGCAAAGATTGTGTGTGTGTATGTTTAAATTATGCTCCGGAAAGCAAGTAGTTTTGGACTTGCCTTTCCTGTGTACCCATATCTGTATGCGATAAGTTTCAGGCTTCAAAAATATTTAACTTGCACTTAGAATTTTTAGGTGATACATGAACCAGATGAGCATGGTGATTATTTCATAAAAGAGCTGCAAAATTTCAGATGAAGTTACTGAATAAAGCAATGGATTTTCAGTCTATCTACAGATACCTTCATATTCCTCAAACTCTTTTCTTCAGAAAAGTTCAAAACCTGATTGATTCAAATGGCCTCCCTTTCTTCAGAGTCCTTTAGCAAAGGATACATCCAGTGTTTCTCAGGGCACTGCAGATGTTAGCCAAGCAAATGTCATCTTCCCATACACACTTCTTAATCAATATTAAAAGCGAAAAAAATACCTCATCGGGTCAAAAATGTAGGGAATGAAAATTAATAAAATGTAAATAAAAAGTCTAGGGAAACCTGGAGTCAAGCGTTTGGGTGGCTGCTCCCTGGGTGACCTTGGGCCAGTCACAGACCTTGCTAAGCTTCAGTATCTTCTTCTGTAAAATGGGGTGATCATTGTCCATATTGGGTGGGATGTTTTGATGGTTAAATGACAGACTCTAAACAAAGTGAGGAGCACTCTGCCTGGCCCAGCTGGGTGTTTGAGTGTCAAATCCTGCTGCTATGCTATGACTGGGAGCTGGGCTCTGTGCTGGGGTATGGAGACTGATTAGATCTGCTCCCTGCCTTGGAGGAGGTCAGACTCTACAGGACGGACAGATACACAGGTAAATCATGACAGAAACCTGGGATGAGTGCCCCACGAGAGGTGAGGGCAGTTTTAACAATTGATAAAATATATTTATTTAAGGACAGGACAGGGGCCACCCATAAGCGATACATGAATAGAACAGAGAACACACATCCAAACAATTCGAATAAGAGAGATATACTTGTTGCCCACAGACCACGAGATCTCTGTAAACAACCAAAGCAGAAGGCGGAAGGGGTGGGTGAACGGGCTTTTCCAAACGACCCCTGAACTAACTTATAAGGAAAAGTCAGAATTCCCAAGAGACAATGGGGAAGTCGGTTTAGGTTGGGGTGTGGGGGTAGAAGATGTCCAGGCAGAGAGCAGGGTCAAAGGCCAGGCTCCCAAGGAGGTGGCACTTGTGTGGCTGGAAGGACGATGCTGGCTCCAGAGATCTGAGCTCCAACCTGCAGTCCTGTCAACATGCCTGCAGTGCTAGCCTGGGCTTTGTCATCTGGGAAGCAGAGCTAATGACATAGGACTTTATGACATAATGCCTATAATGCCTTCAACATGGGGCTTGGTCCCAAATCCTCAACTGGCAAAATGTTGCCATTATTATGACATGGTTGGTGGTTGGTGCGAGAGGCAGCGGGCATTGATGAGCAGAGGGCTCAGTGCCTGCTCTGTACCGGGTCCTGAGACATCTGATTAGCCAGCACCCACTATGGATCCCCCACCAGGATCCGGCTATGAACTGTGCCCATAGAGGAATTAAAGACACCAAGAGAAACTAACTAAGCATTACAGAGTCAGTCAGAAAGAAAGAGAGGAAGCGGGAAATGGGAAAAACAAACAGGTATTATTTGAATACCTTAATTCATTTAAAAACAAGAAAACAGAGAAAGAGGAAAAGCTAAGCAGTGCTTCCGCTATCAGCCAGCAGAGGGATCCAAGAGCCCGGAGTTTTAAGTTCTGCAGCCTCGCTTCAGCTGACCTCGGTGGCAGCTGGTGACAGCACAGCAGGGGAGGTGGGGAATGGGTGGGGTGCACTGGCCCTGGGGTCGGTGGATCCACTGCAGGGCTGGGCCTGGGACGGGACGGCACCGAAGCTAAGATCTGCGTTGGCTGAGAAGCTCTGATGGGGAAGCAAGGCTCGCGGGGGCCTTGGGGAGCTAAAGGGCTCTACTCTTTACAGACAGGTTTCTACCACGTCTGGTGAACCACGGAGGGAGATCAGATGAAACTTATCAGTCTGGTTTTACTGTTGAAAAAAACAGAGGTGAGTCACTTGGGGTATGAGCTGTGGGAGAAGGAATCCCGGAAGAAGCTCCTTGCTACGCCCCACCCGCATTGCCCACTAAGTGCTGTGTGCTTAGTTGCTCAGTCGTGTCTGACTCTTCGCAACCCCAGGGACTGTAGCCCACCAGGCTCCCCTGTCCATGGACATTCTCCAGGCAAGATTACTGGAGTGGTTTGCCATTTCCTCCTCAGGGGTATCTTCCCGACCCAGGAATCGAACCCACATCTGCTGCGTCTCCTGCAATAGACACAGGTAGATTCTTTACCTGCTAAGCCAGCAGGAAAGCACCCTGCTACCCCCTTAGACAGGCTTAACTTCACCAAGACAGAGTGGGCACCGCTTCCAGAAACAGGCATCCAAGGGCCAGCTATAGGGACTTCCCTGGTGGTCTAGTGGCTTGGGCTCTGCACTCCCAGAGCAGGGGGCCTGGATTCAATCCCTGGTTGGGGAACAAAATCTCACATGCCGCAACTAAGACTCAGTGCAGCCAAATAAACACAAATTTTTAAAAAGAGGGGCCTGCTATAAAGTCTGAGAGCACACTTTGGAGGAAACCACATCTTGACACCATGGCGTTGGTGCAGGCACACACACACACCCAGCTTTCCCTAAGGTCCCTCCTGACTCCCCACCTCTACCCTCAAGATGCCCTCGCTCCCACCTACCCTGGCCTTGCCTCCCCATCACACTTCTCTCCCAGTCCCTGGCCCCTGGTGATGCACTCACTTCCCCACCAACAGCTCGTCTAAGGGCAGGGACTTTGTGGTGCGCAAGTTCTCAGGCTAAAACGGTTTGCAGCATATAAAATAATCATATCCTTAATCATGATTTACTGAACAAACAGTTCTTTAGGCCTAGACATACAGCATCAATTTCATTCTGTTCTGCCAGGTTGAAGGGAAAAAAAAAGAAAATCATGGTTTGTAAGTTGGGAAGTCTGGCTGTTAATATTTGCTCTACACAATGAGCTATGTGGTCATGCCCAAGACGTTTAACTACTCAAGGTCATTCTCCTCATAAATAAGAGTAGGTGGGAGACGTTTTCCCGTCTCTCTACGTCTTAGAAAAAAGAGTCAATAATGAAAAACGAGCAGTTGCTGAACGGTACTTTGAAAAGACAAACCATGCACATTAAAGTATCAGCAAGATTTGAGCTAAAGAACACACAGACGGGTTACAATTAGTAACATACTTATTTTGTACCTTATGACTGATTTTAATGCAATCTTTGAAAACGGAAATGGAATTTAATAATTTTGGATACATTTCTGGATTCTTCATAATACTTCTCCCAACTGCTTTATATAGAGTTTAATTAGATTTAGATTGTAATGGGATTGGAATCAAAAGTTCTGTTTCTTGAGTTCAATATCCGCACCATGAATTCAGTTCAAATTTATAAGAAAGTACTGTAAAATATTACATCATGCTTTGGACTATTTAGGAGTCCAATCTTAAAGTTTATCTTGGTACTCCTTTAAAACTATTAATAAAGCTAATGGTTTTACACCTAGAGTATGCCATCTAAAAAAAAAATTAAAAGCTGCACATTTGGGAAATGGACATAGTTTGGCATTGATGATATTTTATCTGGAGGCCAAATAGAAGACTCTAAGGTAAGTTCCCTGACTAATTACAAGGGCCCTAGGGGAACTGACTACAGACTTGGAGTAGCCAATTCCCTGGAGAAGCCTGGATGAGGAATTAGCAATTCCAGCCCTACCATTCATATAGGATTTTAGGCACATCGTTCAAATTCTCTATACTTGTGTCTTTGTTCATAAAAATGAAGGTACAGTCTCTACATGTTCTAATGCTATGAAATTCTGTCATTCATCTGGGCTGTGTTTTGCTATGTGCTGAAGGTTCAGCAGTGAGCTGAAGTCACCAACCAACAGACCCAGTGACATCACCTCGTGTCACTGTAGGGGGGGAGGCTCACACAGATGGCAGGAAGGTGGCCTGCTGGTTGTTGGACAGAGAACAAAAGAGCAGCAATTTCCATCAAAGAGGGAAGAAGAAATGCTCCCAGAATCCATAGATACCCAGCCTCACACAATGCTACAAAACCATAAATGACTGAGGAGGAACAGTGGCCAAAATGCCAGCTTGGTGTCCGTTTATAAGGCAGGTGAGCAGCCTGTGGTCTGATCTGAGACTTAAGTGGACTTGCAACAGCCTCAGAAAACCCCAGGACCTCCGCAGTCATCCATCGAGTAAGAGGCCTCTGGGCGCACACTGAATTTGGCAGCCACGTCTGCCAAGGACCAGACCACTGTTTATAAAATCATATTTTAAAAGGCGGCAGTACCAGCAGAATTCTATTATTAGAGACAATTTTAATATGGGTTCAGATTTACCAGCTGTTAACGCATATCCACTCCATATTTAAGAAAACCGAAAAAAACAAATAGGGGCTTTCCTGGTAGCTCCTTGGTAAAGAATCTGCCTGCCAAGCAGGAGATGTGGGTTCGATCCCTGGGTTAGGACGATTCCCTGGAGGAGGGAATGGCAACCCACTCCAGTATTCTTGCCTGGGAAATGCCATGAACTGAGGAGCCTGGCAGGCTATAGTCCATGGGGTCGCAGAGTCAGACACGACTTAATAACTAAACCACCACCCGCCCCCCTACCAACAACAAACAAATAGCATTTCAGCATCCAAAACTGGGAGCTCTGATTTAATGACGATAAATCTATACAATGGAATACTACACATCCATTAAGATAATTATGTAGATATATTATACTTATTGCTATAGAGAGATGCATGTGACATGAATGTGGGCTCCATTGTTTCTCACTGTTCTGACACTTAGAACAGCACATAGGAGATGCTCAGCAAAGACTTGAATAAATACATGAATGAGAGACATTATTACAAAGAAGCAAATTAGAAGTATGCATCCCATTTTTGTAAAGATATACCTATGGCACAGAGAAAGGATGAAATATAATCAGAACATCAATACAGATATTTCAAAGTGATGGATGAGCCAATACTATTGTATTTTTGACAATGAGTATTTACTACTTTTATAACTGGAAAAATGAACTTATTGCTATTTTACAAATAGGAATATTTGACACAAATCTACAAAAACTGGTAAAACGATTAATCAGTACATTTAATTAGTACATCCTTCTCCCCACCTGCCAAAACATTCCACAATATAAAGGAATATATACTTTTGTATTATCCTGTGGATTTCAAGCTCAACTAGTTAGTATATCATGCTAATGACCGTCTTGTCAGAGGTGTCGACTGGAGAAAAAAGACACAACCTAAAAGTTGCGAATTGTGTTTTATTAGCAGAACTTACTGAGGAGTCAGCCTCTCAGACACTCTGAGGATCCGCTCCAAAGATATAAGGAAGGGGCCTGAATATATTAGGAGATTTCTTTGGGAAAAAAAAATGTAGTGGAACATCAAAAGATCAACTGCTTATTTAAAAAACTAGACATCTCAAGTTAATGATGTTAATGCTTTGCATATGGGAAACTGCAAGAGTCTGGGTTTACTGAAATTATTCCTTAGACATATATCTTTAACTTACTAGGATCACTATTCAGTTTTTCTCCACCCTGAATTCCCCTCCCCCCAGGACTCACCTTAGGGGTAGCTGCAATGGATGAGGGCTTAATGGTGGAAAATATTCTCTGTTTATGGAACGACAGGCAACATTTTTGCTGCAGGAGTGACATGGCTATACTTGCCACAATGTAAGATAAGGGTCATGGGGGTGGGGGATGAGGGGGTTGGTTAAAGGAGAAAAATTGTGTAACATCTGCTGGTAAGGCTGCAATCACGTTCTCTGAGCTTAGGAAAGCCAGTACAGTACATATAATATTGTATATATAATATTGTATCTATAATATTGTCAAAAGACTTTTCTTGCAGCACACAAACCCAAAGCGCCTTAATAAGCGAGTCCATCTCTGACCTTGTAGGCCCTGGCACGGCTGAATCCTGCCTATAAGAAAGGTGAGGTACACCTGTTTGCCAGGAACACATGTCACCTGGGCTCAGTCATCCCCGCCTCTGAATCTCTTCCTCTGTGGCTCTCCCTAATATGGATAGGAGAAAGAAAGTGTTAGTCGCTCAATTGTGTCCAACTCTCTGCGACCCCATGAACTGGAGTCTGCCAGGCTCTTCTGACCTTGGGATTTCCCAGGCAACAACACTGGAGTGGGTTGCCATTACCTTCTCCGGGGGATCTTTCCGACCCAGGGATCAAACCTGCATCTCCTGCATTGGCAGGTGGATTCTCTACTGCTGAGCCACCAGAGAGCCCTCTCCTCACTTGAGCAGGTACTATTTTCAAAACTCCTCATTACAGACCCAGAATGCACCTTCCACATGCAATAAGTAGCGTCTGTGTTTCATTCTAGTGGTAGAATTCGGAGGAGCTGGAACAGGTTAGGATGCATTGAGCAGTCTAAAGTCAATGGCCAGCCTGGCTGGGTGTGATGATCCTTTTCCTTCAGAGATTGCTTGTTTGGGTAAAGGTGAGCTCTACTGTCTGAACCACCTGTTAATTAAAGCCTAGGGACAGGGAGCCTCTTAGGACTTTCCACAAGAGTGGAACAACTGGCTTCATTCGGCACAGTCTGGCTTCAGCTATGCAATCTCTCGCCTGCAGGAAGCTTTATTATCCAGGTTCTGCAAACCTGCTGGGATGTGGGCCAGCCCAGGTGAACCCCAAAGAGAACCACAGATTGCCACTGGCAGGAAATCAATCCTGGAAATGTACTTTCCACAGAAGAATCTGATAACAAAGGAAGGCTGGGTTGGCGCAATGAGTTAGGTGTTTCCTAGCAGTTCAGTTAACCCTTTTGCAACTAACGCCATACACTCTACCGGCGGTTCCAAGACTGGGGTTTTTCAATTTTCTAGCACGTCATTTCATTCAGTTTTCTCTATAGACATCCTCAAGCGTGCATTCCTGATCAGTTGCTCAGTCATGTCTGACTCTTTGTGACCCCATGGACTATGGTCTGCCAGGCTCCATTGTCCATGAGATTATCCCAGCAAGAATACTGGAGTGGGTTGCCATTTCCTCCTCCAGGGGATCTTCCCAACCCAGGGATCAAACCCCTGTCTCCTGTATCTCCTGCACTGGCAGGCAGATTCTTTACCCCTGGGCCACCTGGGAAGCCCAGACATCCTCAAGGGCTTAGTAAAATTTGACACTGGCCATGGAGTTGTCTCAAGGCCATCTTGATTTCTTTCCTCCCAGAACACTTGCCTACCCATCTATCCTACACGTTTTGGTTAGCAGGACGTCTGGACTTGCATGCTACTTGCCTGCTGTGTGTGCAGACAGCCAGTTACTGGGTTGCAAGTTTCTTGAGACAGAAACAGGGACTTTATTCCTCTTCTCAGCAATTATCAGAGGAAAGGGGGCCTGGGATGCATCAATGGATGTTTGTTCACAAACAAAGTGAAAGAAGACTCTCCTGTGGCCCTCTTTGCTTCTAAAGGTAAAACCCGTGAGATTTTGGATAAGGAACACATAAGGGATTTTTTTCAACAGGAAACATTTGACTTAGATGTTGTTTATCTGGGTGTAGTTCATCCACTTGGGAGGTATCCATAACAATATTTAAATTGTTCACCGGGTTTCCAATCACCGGATGACTTTTGGTCCATTTCCTCCTATCATTGGTACTTTTGTGTCCAAGAATGCCTAAGCAAAGATGCAAAGAAGAGAGGCCAGGCAGAAGAAAAATAAAGTCAAAGGACACTGGAGCAGGAGTTAGGAGACCTAGTTTTTTATTCTCATTGCATAGAAAAGCAGAACAGACTGTCCCGGATCCCTGAACAAGCCACACACTTCACATTGCCAAGCCTCTATCTATGCCTGGCAAACCCTGCTTCTCTCTCAAGTCCAGGCTCAGATAGAATGTTCTCTGGGAAGTTCAGCAACAGCCTCAAGCAGAATTAATTGCACCCTGTTACATCCCCTTAGCCTTAAGTTGTAACTGGTTGTACTTGTGTCTCCTTTACATTAAACTGTGAGACTCAATGAGTTGCACAAGGAAGTCACTCAAAAATTTAAAGCATTTTTTTAGTTTGTATTACTTCATCACGAGAATAACTGAGGTATAGAGAATTGAAGTGACTTATTCCAAGCTCTGAACTCAATCTGCCCTAAGATATGGGCACTGCTTTCTGTGTTCCACCCATCAAACACAAGTGGGATAGGAAGAGCTGGATAAGTCGTGGGAGCCTGCCTGCCTGTGAGCTGATGGCAGCCTCAGAAAAAAATCCTGCATCTGGGAACCCCTCTCCTCTATGGGCTTTTCCGCAGTTTAAGTAGAAACTCATGATGAGTAGATGATCTGGTTGAAAACTCTTAGTCATTCCGCAGACGAGTTTCATTGGAAAAGGTGATCGGTTCAGATCAGCAGCTGTGAACAGGGCCCCACCCTGGTCTCCATTGCCATCATTTTACAACCACCTGCCCGCCTTGCTGGCAGTTTCTACAAGGTGGTGGTGGTTTCTCACTCAGGGTTACCTGAACTCCAGGGCCTCAGATGTGACGCCCCTCCCTCCTGATCACAACCCTCCTCATTTCTGGCTAGACTATTTCCTCCCACCAGCTTACAGGCTCTGGGCTCCTCGGAACCTCCGACCCTTCTTCTCTCGGTTCCCCCACCTCACTTGGCCCCACTGCCATCCCAACGTCCCATTTTTTAACTGAAAAACTTTCAGTAAAAGGAACACTATTCTATCCTTTTAGTGAGATTCTGAAGTTGAGCATAGTATCAGTCTTCTTCCTTTTCTTCTTTGTCAAGGTCAGCAGGAAGCAATGATCTCTCTTTTTCAAGTTCTTCTAATTAACCAGGACTTTCTCCGCTTCCATTTACAAACCCTCCTCTTGGAAGTGTACTCATAGGCACGGGACTGCACTCTCCTGAACAACTAGACACAAACTTTTCTTGGCTCCCGTAAGACAAGAGCGACATTTTTTTTTTATCTTAGTTTCGCTCCAGGGAAATTAACGGCTAATCTAAGGTAAGTTCTTCGAGACACTCTAATCAATGTCTGTCCAGAAGACGCCATAGCTTCATCTTCAGTACTTCCTTATAGTTATTTAAATGCTTTCTTCGTATTAGCCACTTGGCTTCCCCTCTGGAGCATTCCATGCCCTCCCTCCAGCCGCACCCTGATGACTTCTAGTTTCTCTTTTTCCCTCAGCAGGTTCTGGGTACTGCTAGAGAAGGTCATCAAACATTATGAGACCATGATGAATTTGTGCCTTTTCACTCCACGAGACATCACTGTATCCACCTTGAGGTCCCATCTGCACCTTAAACTTCGTGTGTTTAAAACCAGACCTCTGCTGTGTCTAGTTCTGTGACCAGTGTGACCAATCTCCTGGTAACCAAGCCTTGAAATCAAAGAGAAACTTCTTCTTTTCCTCCTCTGCTAACATTCCAGTCATCAAATCCTCTTTTTTTTTTTTAACCGCCATCTATTTCTTCTCTTACTCCCCTGCAGGCTGGTACACTGTCCCAGTTAGATTCCTGTGATAACCTCCTAACTGATCTTCTTATGTCCTCCAACCTCCCGCCACAGTTTCATCTTACTTGATTTGGCTAAAGTTCTATGCCCACATAGCCACCAGCTTTATTCTCCGCCAAGTAAAGCTCACACCCATAATGCAGCCAGTCAAAATCTTCCCTGCCTTGATCCTCACCCTCAACATTATCCACTGCTGATTTCATGCAGAATGAAACAGATCAGAGTGAAGAGAACAGAATCTGTCAGAGTGCACCCCACACATTAAGGATAAATACTGCCATGAAACTTCTGGTTCCTAACACGATCTTTTACGAAGGGTCAGGCTAATGTTTGAAAACCATTGACTTCTGTACCATTGAGTGAGTGAGTGAAGTCACTCAGTCGTGTCCAACTCTTTGCAACCCCGTGGACATTTGCCTACCAGGCTCCTACCCTCCATGGGATTCTCTAGGCAAGAGTACTGGAGTGGGTTGCCGTTTCCCTCTCCATTAGCTATTCCCAAATGTGCCCTGTGATTTTCTCTTTCATTTTGAAATCACAAAATGCTTTGCGTACAAGAGAAAAGTATAAAGGATGATACGACAAACAACTGCTTGTCAAATCTTGTGTCATATTAAGATTCAAAAATATATATGCATGATCCAGAGAAAACTCTAATTTGAAAGGACATTTTCACCCCGATGTTCATAGCAGCAAAAACTATTTACAATAGCTGGGACGTGGAAGTAACCTAAGTGTCCATCAACAGACAAATGGATAAAGAAGTGGTACACATATATAAGGGAATACTACTCAGCCATAAAAAGAATGAAATAATGCCATTTGCATCAACAGGGGTAGACCTAGAGATATTATGCTAAGTAAGTCGGAAAGAGAAAGACAACTACCCTACAATAGTACTTATGCTGCTGCTGCTGCTAAGTCGCTTCAGTCGTGTCCTACTCTGTGCGACCCCATAGACGGCAGCCCACCAGGCTCCTCCATCCCTGGGATTCTCCAGGTAAGAACACAGGAGTGGGTTGCCATTTCCTTCTCCAATGCATGAAAGTGAAAAGTGAAAGTGAAGTCGCTCAGTTGTGTCTGACTCTTAGCGACCCCATGGACTGCAGCCTACCAGGCTCCTCCATCCATGGGATTTTCCAGGCAAGAGTACTGGAGTGGGGTGCCATTGCCTTAGGTGGAATCTAAAATGAGCTTATTTATGAAACAGATGCCCAGACATAGAAACAAATTTATGGTTACCGAAGGGGAAAAGGGGTAGATGAAGGATAAATTAGGAGTTTCAGATTAGCAGATACAAACTACTATATATGAAATAAAAACAAAGTCTTACTGTATAGCATGGGGAACAACATTCAATATCCTGTAATAAACCATAATGGAAAAAAATATAAAAAAGAATATGTGTATATATATATATATGTATGTATCTAAATTACTTTGCTGTACAGCAGAAACAAATACAACATTATAAATCAATTATACTTCAATTAAATATATAAATGTATGTATATAAATATATGTCACTATGTATATGTGTTTTGTGTGTGTGCATATATACATATATATGACTGTGTATACACATATGACAGGGGAGCCTGGTGTGTTGCAGTCCATGGGGTCGCAAACAGTTGGATACAGCTGAGTGACTGAACAACATCTATGTCTATCAAACAGGTAACTGAGATCTAGCCTCCTGTAATCACTCATTCCCTTCCTCCTTTCCTCCCTCCCCAGCAGCAGCCACTATACACTAAATTTGGTATTTTTCATTCCTACTAAGGTTTTCACATGAAAATATTATGAGATTATAAAAGTATATAACTACCTGTAATGATTAATTTTAACAACATGAAATTAAAAATCCATAAATGATATAAATATATATAGGGATTTTTTAATCTTTGTATAAACTTTGCACCTAATGTTCTGCAGCCTTCTTAATTTAATGTTTTGTGTTTTTCCCATGTTACTTGCTATGTGATTCTCTGATTCATTTTCTCTGCTGAATATTTTCCAATGTATTTGTCCCTCCTCCTAAGGACAGACATACTGGTTATTTCCTTTATTTGCTGTGACAAACAAGGCTGCACTGTGGTCTTCTTGACTGTGTGCCTAGAAGGGGATTTCTCTTCAGTCAATCCTAAAGGAAATCAACCCTGCATATTTACTGGAAGGACTGATGCTGAAGCTCCAATACTTTGGCCACCTGATGCGAGGAACTGACTCACTGGAAAAGACTCTGATGCTGGGAAAGATAGAAGGCAAGAGGAGAAGGAGGTGACAGAGGATGAGATGGTTGGATGGTATCACTGACTCAATGGACATGAGTTTGAACAAACTATGGGAGATAGTGAAGGACAGGGAAGCCTGGCATGCTGCAGTCCATGGGGTCGGAAAGAGCTGGACATGACTGAGTGACCGAACAACAACTTCAGGGCCAAACTGTTCCCTTTACCTGGAAGGGCCTCCTCCCTATCTCTGCCTCTGAAAACCCCACTCATCCCTAAAGTCACTCTCAGAGGCTGATTCCTCCCATGCCCTTCCAATCCACCAAGTCAAAGCAAAACCCCTTCTCCTGCCACCTGCGGTTCGTGTCACAAAATGATGCCATCACCTCCTTGTCCTGGGGGTGGTTTGGGTACTTCTCCTATATCCCTAGCAGGCCTTATGAGCAAGCACTGTCTCACATGACCTTAAGTCCATTTCCCTCACTTACAGCCTGGCACACAGACCTGCCTGGATTGAACCCTCAGTGAATGAACATGGAGTCCACCGAGCTTGTTTTCCTTCTTTTGGTACTAAGTACTGCTCTCAGCACTTCCCAGGGGGCTAAGTGGTAAAGAATCCACCTGCCGATGCAGGATATGCAGGTTCGATCTGGGTCGGGAGGATCCCCTAGAGAAGGAAATGGCAATTCACTCCAGTATTCTTGCCTGGGAAATCCTAGGGACAGAGGAGCCTGGCGGGCCACAGTCCATGGGGTAGCAAAAGAGTTGGACATGACTTAGTGGCTAAGTAACAACAACTGCTCTCAGCGTGGGATGACATATATCTAATGACAACAGTCTGCTGTGCTCCCATGCCTTTCCCCACAAGGGCAAAGAGAAGCCTGTCTCTACCATCTTCGGGCTGCGCTGGGAGAAGCTGGGCCCTCTCAGCTTGATAACCACCTGGGGGCAGATGCCTGTCGGCAGCCGTGCATGCGTGCTCGAGTGCACTCAGTCATTCAGTCACGTCTGACTCTTCGTGACCCCATGGAATGTAGCCCACCAGGCTCCTCTGTCTATGGAATCCTCCAGGCAAGAATACTGGAGTGGGTTGCCATTCCTTCTCCAGGGGATCTTCCTGACCCAAGGATCGAACCTGCACTCCAGGCAGATTCTTTACCACTGAACTATCAGGGAAGCCCTCTGTAGACAGCTGCTTCTGCATAAAGACCAAGGGGAGAAATCGTCCTCCTCTCCAAAGCACCCAAGATATTACATTTATGCCAAAAATTTTCAAGAATTTTGTTCAGGGAGTTCCCTGGTGGCAGTAGTTAGGATTCCAGGCTTTCATTGCCATGACCCCGAGTTTAATACCTGGTTGGAGAACTGAGATCCACATAGTGTGGCCAAAAAAAAAACAAAAAAAAAACTTATTTTGTTCAGAACTTAGAGCAAACTGAAGACAGATAAGATTGTTACCAAAATACAGGGTGGGGTTTAGCATGCATGTTTCTGAGCTCGGTGCTGTGCCTTTTCAGTCAACAGATGCTCATTGCCATCAGTGTAGGCAGTGGTTCATACAAGATGTTTGCCCCTCTTTCCTTTACCTGGCCCCTGTGACCTTAGCAATGATCCTGCAACTTTAGGCTGGGGAGAGAGTCACAAACAGCCGGTGTGTTTTCAATGGCTGCTGGCGTGGCTTCAGAATCCTCAGCCAGGGCCAGGATTGTGGGGGCCAAGGTGCCGGTCCACCTGCAGACGGTCATCATCCCCTCATCCCTCCAAGTTCAGTGCAGTGGAGATGAGGGCATGGTAACAGACTTCTTCCTGATTCCAAAGTAGAGATTCATGCTCATTGTACTTCTTGAATAGGCATGGAAAAGGTTAAAACAGGAGATGTGAAAAAATCAGTTCAAGAATCCAGTGCGGCAGGCCTCTTTCCATTTTTTCAGAAGTTCAAAGTAGTGACTTACATGATGGCAAGTTGATACCTGTGTATACCAGCCTCATAAATTAGTAATATAACATGTCCAGCTCACAGGATTTTTAGAAACAGCTCACTATTCTATGCCATATGACCTACCAAACAGAGAAAAACAGAATAGGTACTCTCAAGCTGACCTGCTTAGATTTGGATTGACAGAAATGTCAGCTGAAGCTCTGAAAATCCAAGTCTTACTGAGTTTAAAGCTCAGAAACAGGCTAAACAACAACATGCAAACTTAGGTGTAACTATAAAAAATCAAACTCCTGACTGTTGTTTGTAGGTTATAGAGTTTGTAGAAAGGGCCAAAAACAACCAATTCTCTTTACTGTAATATAACCTCAAGTCTCAGATGACATTGGATTATAATCTGTGCAAACTGCTACCTGAGTGCCTGTTTTTGCAATAGTTGAAATGTGCATATCCACAGTTTCTGCGTCAGCTGCCCACCCCTCGTGAATTTTACAGACACACACCAGGTGATCATTGCCTGGATCTTGCCACACAGCACCTGTGGGCCCTGGATGATTTAAACATCCATTGTATCACAGCTGAGAGACAGACAACTCCTTCCAGGCCTCGCTCAAATCTCATCTTCTAATGGAGGTGCAAATAAAAAAGTGTTGCCTGCCATTCCAGTAAACAATGAATGCTGCCCACCATCAAGCCAACAGCCGCTGCAGCTGCCCCCAACGGTGCATCCTGAGGGGAATTCCGGGTGGAGAGAACAGGTTTCTGGCCCTACGAAGTTTAAGATGCACATCTAAGGAATAATTTCAATGAGTGCAAAGGGTCTTGTCTCTTCCCAAAGATAGAAAAGCACTAAAATCATTAACGCAAGATGTCTATTTTCTGTGACTAACAGTAACCTTTGATGTTCCATCACATGTTATGTTTTCAGCAAGAACTCCTATATAGCCTGGCTCCAGGAAATTCCCCCTTAGGGCCTTTTGAAAGCATTTGCTGAGTGCTGTGCTTTTAAACATTTTTTTTTTTTAATTTTAAAATTTTATGTGCTGTTATTTTTTAAATTTATTTTTAATTAGAGGATAATTGCCCGACTGTTTCTGCTGTACAACAACGTGAATCAGCCATCAGTATACATAGGTCCCTCCCTCTTGAACCTCCCTTCTACCCAGCCCCCCATCCCATCCCTCTAGGTTGTCACAGAGCACCAGGTTGAACTCCCTGTGTTACACAGCAACTGCCCACTCACTAGCTCTCTCTTTTATACATGGTAATGTATGTTCCAGTGCTACTCTCTCAATTCGTCCTGCCATCTCCTTCTTCCCCTGCTAGGCCCACAAGTCTGTTGTCGTGTCTGCTATTTCTGAAGCACCTGGAATTTATTTTGTTCTTGATAGCTCCTAAGAAATCCGTAAGAAATAAGGAGGGAACCCTAGTACACAGAAAACTTGGTCATTAACTGGAACGAGGCATATTCAATGTCCATGTGGTATCTCTGCTCAGCTATAACAAATATACCTCAAAATGAACACAGCCAACAAAATGAACACGACCAACAATAGGTTTGGTCTCTTCACTAAACCTATTTCTGTCCCATGTTCCTTGCTCCTGTTCAGTAAATAGCTTCACCAGGTGCTCAAGTCAGAAACCAGAGATATATTTTTTCCTCATCTCACTCCTCTGTAACTACTTGCCAATACTTATCATTGAGGGTAGGAGGAGAATGGGGTGACAGAGGATGAGATGGTTGGATAGCATCACTGATTCAATGGATATAGGTTTGAGCAAACTCTGGGAGATGGTGAAGGACAGGGAAGCCTGGTGTGCCGCAGTCCATAAAGTCTCAAAGAGTTGGACAAGACTTAGTGACTGAACAATGACTCATATGTGGAGCATTTATTCTGTGCTGGGCACCATTCTAAGTTCTTTGCATATTAGTAACTCACAATCACTCCTTACCACTCTATGAAATGGGATCTGTTCTTTCTACCTATTGTACAGATGACAAAAGAGGTTAAGAGTCTTGCCCAAGGTCACCCAGTCAGGAAGTAGCAGAGCCAGAACCCAGAACCAGGTAGGCTCACTCGAGAGGCCATGTCCTGAATGTCTGCACTCTTCAGGAAATGATTTCTAACTCAACTTCATTTATTGAAAGTGAAAAAGTGAAGTCGTGTCTGACTCTTTGCGACTCCATGGACCATAGCCTACCAGGATCCTCCATCCATGGGATTTTCCAGGCAAGAGTGCTGGAGTGGATTGCCATTTCCTTCTCCAGGGGATCTTCCTGACCCAGGGATTGAACCCGGGTCTCCCTCATAGTAGGCAGATGCTTTACCGTCTGAGCCTTCTAAAATGCATTAGTTCCTAAATGTGGAAGCAATAATTTTGATAATCAGAACTGTCCAGGTCCTTCATCTTCTGGATGCCAGTGGTCCTGATGCAGCTTGGGTAACGAAAGTACCAATGGTCAAGAAGATTGGACCATGTCTGCAGTGAACCTAGGGCTTTACTGGGAGGTTATTCTTAAATAGAAGTTCTAACAGGACCTAATTTACCTGTGTTTTGATGTTTTTCCTTCAAAATGGAATATGTCAGTAAGTATTAGTTTAACTGAAGACTTGATTAATCAAAGCTACATGGAAGGTAAAGTGAAGTGAAGTCATTCAGTCGTGTCCAACTCTTTGCGACCCCATGGACTGTAGCCTATCAGGCTCCTCCGTCCATGGGCTTTTCCAGGCAAGAGTGCTGGAGTGGATTGCCATTTCCTTCTCCAGGGGATCTTCCTGACCCAGGAATCGAACCCGGGTCTCCCGCACTGCAGGCAGACTCTTCACCGTCTGAGCCACCAGGGAAGCCCGGAAGAAGGTACACTGTCATTAGTACCAACAAGGCACTTCCATTCTAAACACCATTAAGAAATAGACAACTCTTCCCTCTTGGAGGCTGTATTGATCTTGGAGGCAAAGTAAGCTGGAAAGCAGAAGGCCCAAATCCTCTCCTCAAATTAAATGAATCACATACTTAAAAATAAACCACAATCCTTCTGGCACTAGTAGCGCCATCTGTAAACTGAGAATGCTAAAGGCCAATGACTTGATATTTCTGAATTAAAGTTGAAAAAAAAAATGAATGTCATTACAAGCCTAAGACAAGATAAATACAGGTCTAGAAAGTGTCCCTTTCAAGTTTTAAGTTTATCCAGTATCTAATAGCCAATTATATAAGCCCACCATCCGGTCAGCATTCAAATGAGATGATTTTAAACTCCAAGGAGTGCGTTCTCAAGTCCCAGGGTGCCAGTAGAAAACAAAAGCCACAGTACCAGCCAGAAGCTATTTGAGCAAGTTCCGCAGATCATATGGTCTTGGCAAGAGACAAGCACTTATTGTTGGGAGAAAACTCAAGGTCAGCGCAGTACTTGCAGTTCCACTGCCCCAGTGCTCCCTTCCACAAAGGATCCTAGTATCTACTGAAAAGTTGCAATTATTCTCCAGCTCGCCATTTCAGCCTTACAGGCCACTTCTCCCACTCCAGAGAATTCAGCTAGTTTGGACATTCCTGAATAACAACCCCAAATAATGTTTGTTTTCTGGCTTACTTTTATATGACATCCTAAAAGATGGAAAAGGCTTCCCTGGTGGCTAGTAAAGAATCCACTTGTAATGCAGGAGAACACCTGCAATGCAGAAGACACGTGGGTTCGATTCCTGGGTTGGGAAGATCTTCTGGAGAAGGAGCTGGCAACCCGCTCCAGTATTCTTGCCTGGGAAATCCCCGGGACGGAGGAGGAGACTGGTGGGCTACAGTTCATGGTATCTCAAAGAGTCGGACGCGATTTAGTGACTAAACCACCAACCAACAAAAGATGGAGAAAGCAAAAAATAACAGTGTGTGTGTGCTCACTTGTGTCCGACTCTTTGTGACCCCGTGGGCTATAGCATGCCAGGTTCCTCTGTGGAATTTTCCAGGCAAGAATACTGTAGTGGGTTGCCATTTCCTTCTCCAATGGATCTTCCTAACCCAGAGACTGAACCTGTGTCTCTTGCTCCTCCTGCATTGGCAGGCAGGTTCTTTACCACTGCACCACCTAGGAAGCCCAAAATAGTAAGCTAGAAGAGATTTCAGCTTAAGTATGATTTAGATAAGCATTGACAGATAAAAGTACACACTTAAGAGGAGAAGGATTCTAAATCTAACCTGATTTTTTTTAAGAAATACCTTTAAAATACTTGGCCAGTGTAATGATTTCTTTGATCTATAAGGTTCCCCCCTTTCCCTTCTTTGGCTCTCAGTAGCCAGCCAAGACTTCTAAAACGGAGTAGTACCTCTGCTGGTCCTTGCTGGTAAATCAGCACACTCCAGAATGAGCTCTTTCTTGCAAAAAAGACTTTTCTTGACTTTTTCATGTAAAAGAATGTGCTGTGGATTAAAACAAGAGAAAATCACACTTGTGCACATCAGCCTGATCCTAACCACCCAGAGAGCAGCTTGGCCTCCTCTGTTAATCTTCCTGGAGGTAGCCGGGTCTGCAGCAGTAGGCCAGTCCATTATCTTTAATATGATCATAAATACTTATCATATCTTCTGTCAAAGAAGGCATTATCTTCACACCCTCCAAATGTCTTCAAAAGGATGTTAGTCAGCTGAGAGTGAGTTAATTATAAATAGGCACTAAGTTTCTCCTTCTTGCATCTCATTAAACTGCATGAAATCTCAATTCAGCTTAATATTAATACAACTGCTCTACTGGATTAGAAACTCCTAAATGACAGGCTGTGGGCTCCCATTTCCTTTATATTCCCCAGTGGGCATTAAACATTCTGGTTCTCCATAAAAAGGATGACTTTAATTAGTCTCACTGACTCACCAACCAAACTACAAACCCAATGCAAAAGCCCACTACAGGTCGGGAAGGGAGAGTCAGCACCTCCAATTCCTCTGTGAACCATCAGGGTTAAAACATTTCCCTGTCATCTGCTTTCCAGAAAGGGTTTAGTGTTCTTGAGTGGTAACACATTTCCTCCCTTTGATCTGATTCTTGGGGAAAGAGAAGAGCTGGTCCCTAGCTGTTAAGGACCTAATGTGACCCCTTTTTAGCCTGGGAAGGGCTTTAAAGATCACTTACTTAGGAAAGGGCAAATAGGTGTCAACCCTTGGTAACTGGCTTCCTGGGGTCCTGCACTGAGAGGCACCCCTCCCCCCACCTCACCAGTGAGCTCCAGGGAAGCTTCTGTGATCCATGTACAAGTCTGCCACCAACCCCGGGCTTAGGAGGGGCCAGGGCACAAAGCCATGTATTTGCCATCCCTGAGCTGACTGTATGTCGAAGAGCTAGCAATTCCCAGTCTACTGTTTTCCTTAATTAAGTTTTTCAAAAAGTAGAAGTCACAGCAGTCATGAAAAAAAATTTTTTTTGATGTTTTTACAACAGTTTTAAGGAAAATAGATGTTCCCTGAAAAAGACACTGGCAGAGGTCCTCACTGGTGTTCCTAGAGACAGTCAAAGGCAGAAGTTCTAGACACATCTTCACCTATACCCTGACAAGGACCACCATTCAGAGCTTCATAGGTGAGAGGACTGAGAAGGACTGGGTGGTTTTCCTGTGGTTATATGGCTTCTGCTATTAGACTTCACAGGGAACAGGGAAAGAAAAGAAACAGATTTGAGAATCACTTAAAAGGGCGCGACTCCTGGACTTCCCTGGTGGTACAGTGGATAAGAATCCGCCTGTCAATGTAGGGACATGGGTTCGATCCCTGGTCTGGGAAGATTCCACGTGCCGTGGAACAACTAAGGCCTGCTCATATCACAACGACTGAGCTCGTGTGCTGCAACCAGAGAAGCCCCCACGGGGAGAAGCCCCCACGGGGAGAAGCCCCCACAGGGAGAAGCCCGCCTGCCATGAGGAGTAGCCCCCACTCGCCACAGCTAGAGAAAAGCCTGCACAGCAATGAAGACCCAGGGCAACCAAAAAGAAATAAAAAATTTTATTAAGATGTAAAAAAAAAAAAAAAAAAAGTGATTCCCAAAGCCAAAGAAAAGTATTAAACAGAAAAAATCAATGTGATGCTCATTTTGATAGGGGAAAAAATGGAGAATCAATTTCTTGAACTTGAGCTAGCAAAGCTCTTAGATCAGTCAATAGTATCCACATGTTTTCTGCTCTGTTCTTAACACTGATGGACCAAATGGGCACACACAAGGCAAATGACAGGGTTCCTTTCCCCGCAAGCTTATATAATCTCTCTGCCTCTCCCCTGAGGTGGGTTTGGACGCCAGAGGCCAGGTCAGGCCTCTGGAGAGACAGCTGGCCTCCCAACATCTACTCTGCATTGTCAGCCAACTGCTCCCAGGTGAGAGGAACGTTTTTGGCAGCAAACGTAGTACACAGCAGGCAAGAGGCCTTAAGAAAAGGCAAGGGAGAGGAGGCAGGCATGTGATTCTGGAGACAAATAAACACAATTAGCTATGCTAGAAACAAACTGAAAAGACTCAGTGGGAAGACTGTTTCCTTCTGCCAAGAGAGAAAAACCAAAGGAAAAATCATTTTAAAAGAAACCTTTTACTTCCCCTTGGCAGCCAGAGCACCATGACAATCATATTTTCTGTGAAGTCCTTTTCATTATGGGCTTTTCCACCCTTTCAAACACTAGCACAATCAAGGTTTTTGACTGCTTTATCAGTTTTGCTGCCCAAAGAGAATCCATGAATATTTCAGGTCTATCCTTTCATACCTGGAGATGACAATTGTTAAGACTTTCACAGCCGTTCTGTCCCTGTGGACCTAAGTAGACACTACCTGTAAAAATGACTGGGTGACTGAATTCATAGAAATCAATAGTGTTGTCCCTAGGGGTCTATTTTTCCACTTCCAGAATCCAATTCTGAGGTGGAGGATTAGCTACAGCAGAGGGGTCTAATGGCTACCCTAACAGGATATGGTGTTTAATAGGACAGGCCCTGGAGTTAGGCAACTTGGATTTGAATCCTGACTCTGCCTTGGATGACCTTGGGCATATAATTTAATCTCCTTGTGCCTGTCTTCACCTATAAAATAAGGATATGGAGGTACCTGACTAACAGGGTTGCTGACATTTAAAGAATTAAGATAAAACAGCCCTCATCTTTTAGAAATACATGCTAGAAATACATGAAATGCTCACAGATCATGATATGATGGCTGGGGTTTGCTCCAAAATCATCTGGACGTAAGACGTATGCAGAGAAGTTTGCCATGAGTTGGTAACTGTTGAAGTTGTGGGATGGTTGCACGTGGAGGTATAGTCTACCATTCTATCCACCTCTGCCTGAGATGTTCCATAATAGTAAGCTGAAGAGAGAGAGATGAAAGTACAGGTAAAACTGCTGGCACACAACATGTGCTCAACTAATACGATCTGCCCAAGGTCAGAGGAAGCCTTGAGGCTGTCGTTTCCAGGTCCAAACGACAGGGATGCCTGCCTCTCTAGAGACATGGGTAGGCTCTGGGACAAGCAAGGTGGCGGGTCAGGGGATTGCAGCTGAGATCTTCACTGTCACTCTAGGCATCCATTGTTGCCCAGCATTTTCATTATCACACCTGTTTGTTTGTGGGTTTTTTTTGGCTGCACTGTGAAGCATGGGATCTTAGTTCCGGACCGCCCGCAGTAGCAGTGCCGAGTCTTAACCACTGAGGATGTGGTGTGTGTGTTTTAGTCATTAAGTCATGTCTGACTCTTGCGATCCCATGGACTGTGCCCGCCAGGCTCCTCTGTCCATGGGATTCTCCAGGCAAGAATACTGGAGTGGGTTGCCATTTCCTTCTCCAGGGGATCTTCCTGACCTAGGAATTGAACCTGGCTCTAGTCAAGGCTATGGTTTTTCCAGTGGTCATGTATGGATGTGAGAGTTGGACTGTGAAGAAAGCTGAGTGCCAAAGAATTGATGTTTTTGCACTGTGGTGTTGGAGAAGACTCTTGAGAGTCCCTTGGACTGCAAGGAGATCCAACCAGTCCATTCTAAAGGAGATCAGTCCTGGGTGTTCTTTGGAAGGACTGATGCTGAAGCTGAAACTCCAATACTTTGGCCACCTCATGCAAAGAGTTGACTCATTGGAAAAGACCCTGATGCTGGGAGGGATTGAGGGCAGGAGGAGAAGGGGACGACAGAGGATGAGATGGCTGGATGGCATCACCGACTCGATGGACAGGAGTTTGAGTGAACTCCGGGAGTTGGTGATGGACAAGGAGGCCTGGTATGCTGTGATTCATGGGGTCGCAAAGAGTCAGACTGAGCGACTGAACTGAACTGAACTGAACTCCTGCATTGCAGGCAGATGATTTACCAACTGAGCCATGACGGAAGCCCAACCACCAGGGAAGTCCCATCATACTTGTTTCAGAGTGAGCATTATTAGTCTTCCATGCTTTGAAAGTAAGTCAACCACATTCATTCAATGATTCATGACCCTGTATCATTTACTCAGTTACTCCTAATCTCAGGTTAGAGTTTAGAAGAGCTGGCAGGTGGCTCCAAATGAAGCTACTATCACCGGAGCTAAAAGAAAGGATTGCCAAGTTTTGATGGTCTGTGCAGCTATTTGACACACACATATGTGGTTTTGTAGGCATAGGGAATCATGAGAAAAAGCTCAATGCACCACCCCGAGACCCTGCCCCCTGCCCCCAGAGTCAATGCTTCCAGTAGGTTCAGGGAACCACATCTATAAATTTAGCAACTCCCACCTTCTGGAATCCAGAATCCGTTATATAGGGAATCCGTTATATAGGGTGATGAGCTGAGCAGTCAGGAAATCCCACCCTGGACCCATTCCAGGCTATAGAAGCTTTGTAAAGGAGCCCTAAATTAAACACAAACTCATCTGCAACAGGCCCTTTCACAAATAACAAATCTGTAACCAGCTCTGACACTTTCTAACTATAGTGACCTTGGGCAAGCCACTTCCTTTCTTTTCCTCATTGGTAAACTGGGATCTCTCTCTCCTAAATTTGTTTCAAGGAGTAGAGACAACATAAAGAAACATTGCACTGCACCATGCCTGGCACATAGGAATCTTCAATATAGTAGGTATTCGTCAGAATAGCAGGTATTTTGTGTTGCAGTATGCCTTCACACACACGAGTGTATTGTTACATCCTGTGTAGTTAGGTTAATGTATCTAGACACAATGGTCCTCCAGGCCATGAGACATATCACAGCCACATAACTATAAATAGTTTAATATTTTCTTTTGCTTTCATGGGACAGAATTGTGCATGCATTTCATGAATTAATCTGAACCTCTTCAGCACAATGAGATCTGACGAATCAGTTTCTACCTGCCTGAAATGTTGCCCAGTTTCAATGAAATTCTTGGCACTTTATACCTGAACCTGTCTGTCTGGGTGACATTCTACAACTGCAGCCAATTCCAATCCCAGCAGGAGTCCATGCATGAAACTAACTAATGCCACTTTATAAAGGGCTTAGGGTTCCTGGCAACTCAAGAAAACAATATTGATGCCCTCATCTTGCTTAAGTGCAGGAATACCAAAGCTAAGATCGAACTCCTGGAATGAATCCTCTGGACAGGGTGAAATATACCATGGAGAATTTAAATTTTCTAATTCGAGAGCCATTACACTCAACATTGATTTTTACATCCTCCTCTTTTCTTCTTCCATATTTTATACAAGCAATTTGAGTCTAAAAGGAAAATGAGATTTCACCAACAAAGTTTTATTTCTCACAAAAAGTATGACCTACAGGCAACATTCGGCAGAGTATTTCTATTCCATCTTCAAGTGGTTTGGGGAACAGTAGCTCTCTCCCAGTTTCTGTGCTATGGATTGATCTTGAACCTCTTGGGAAATTCTCTTAGCCTCCAGAGAGCAGGTGCTAAGAATAGGGCAAATACATAGCTTCAAGTTACTGGTGAAAAGCAACAAATTATCTGTTCCTTAAAAATTAGGATGGGGGGTGGGGCAGGAACCTTCCTTGGTGGTCCACTGGCTAAGACTCTGTACTCCTGATACAGGGGGCCTGGATTGAATCCCTGGTCAGGGAAGTAGATCCCACATGCTGATTAAAGATCCTGCATGCCGAAACTAAGACCCACAAATGCCAAATAAATAAATAAAATACTTTTAAAAAAGAATTGAGTTTTTTCTTGCTTGCTTTTCTTAATTCTGGACTACAACATCATAAGTGGAAATAAATGTCGCTGCCCTTAATGCTGAGAAGGCAATGGCACCCCACTCCAGTACTCTTGCCTGGAAAATCCCATGGACTGCGAAGCCTGGTGGGCTGCCGTCTATGGGGTCACACAGACTCGGACACGACTGACACGAATTAGCAGTAGCAGCAGCAGCAGCCCTTAATTCTAATATGTCAAGACCAACCAAAAACTCGAATCAATAACCCTAGCTCTGATTGCCTTTAGGTTCTTACAGTCCCAGGAACCAGCTCAGCCTGGAAAGTTGGGAGAACTTGACTCTTCTCTGGGTGTGCTTGCCTTGAAATCTTGACATCTTCCATTACCTTTATTATAGATGACCATTCTTTATAATCATTATTAATTCACTCATTCAACAAACACTGGTCTGCTGAGTTATGGAGTCCTCACATAAGAGAATAGGGACAGTTTATTAGTTATCTAGATGGCTTGGAGCTTGCACCCTCCCAGACACTCTGAGGACACACCCTAAGCCCCAGGCTTAACTCAATCTGATCATCCAACCCAGGTGACTTCCAGCAGAATGTGGTTCCCCACCTTTGGGGACGTGGGGTTCTGAATGTCATGTGGGCTAACATGAGGTCTTGTTCTTAAATGCTAAGCTCCTGAGTACAACCAACTGTTTGTACTTTCGTTTACACATGGCCTGAGTTTTGCCTCAGCTCTGTGCACAGGTATGAGAAAGCCTTAAGGAATCCTTTCCTCATCTGCTTCTGAAGCACAGCATCCTCCCTTAAGTACTCACGACAAGGGCGGGGACTGCATTTGAGTTCAACATTCTATCTTTACTCATGTTCAGCATAGACCCCAGCCCTGGTAAGGCATTAATACTGATAAATGAGTGAGTGGATAAATGAACAAATGAACAAAATAGCCTTTGCTTCCCAGACTACTGGGAAGTCTATCCAATCTCACTCCACAGGGTCATTGTTCAGGTTCCTTCTCAGCCAGAACTACCAGGCCAGACCCAAGGAGGGCCTAACCCACAGGTTGCTCAAGGGTCAACTCTGTTTCCTGGTGTCAGTAGGTATTCAGTCAATAGTTATTATTTTGATGCAGTATTTGAAGTTGCATTAAGGCCATGCTCTAACTCCATCAGAAGAGACAAAGATGTGGTGGACAGAGCCTTGTAGCAGTAATCAGAAGCCCTGGGTTTGAGTCCATTTTGCCCCTTTTCTCACTGTGACTTTGACAAATCTCTCTTATCTCCAGCCCCAGATTTCCTTCATCTGTATGAAAGAAATCAATATAATGATATCTGCTTTCCATGGCTCACAGAGTGACTGCAGAAGTTGTATTTGACAAGGTATATAAAAGCACTGAGAAAACTGTCTAGCAGAAACATATACAGAAATATTTCAAGAGACAATTTGCCAACATTAATTAAATATCTCTAAGCCCAAGGTAAGAGAAACCCAAGTAAGATGGTAGGTGTTGTAAGAGGGCATCAGAGGGCAGACACACTGAAACCATACCCACAGAAAACTAGTCCATCTAATCACACTAGGACCACAGCCTTGTCTAACTCAATGAAACCAAGCCATGCCTGCGGGGCAACCCAAGACAGGCGGGTCATGGTGGAGAGGTCTGACAGAATGTGGCCCACTGGAGAAGGGAATGGCAAACCACTTCGGTATTCTTGCCTTGAGAACCCCATGAACAGTATGAAAAGGCAAAATGATAGGATACTGAAAGAGGAACTCCCCAGGTCATTAGGTGCCCAGTATGCTGAGTGCCCAGGAGATGGTGATGGACAGGGAGGCCTGGCGTGCTGCGATTCATGGGGTCACAAAGAGTCGGACACGACTGAGCGACTGAACTGAACAGAACTGAACTGAAGGCTTTAAAATAAAGTTTTCAAACTCTTTCGACTACAGCCCTTTGGAAAGAACAAATTTTACATCACAGGCAGGTGATACATTCATCATAAAACAAACATTTAACAAAACGGAACTTATGTTACTCTCACTTTTAGTTTGGCTCTCTTTTGTTTTCTTCTCTCTTTCTTCCTTTTTCTTAAATGCAGGTCATTAATTTCACAAGGCATGGTTCTGAATCTCAGGAGCACCTTAAAAATGTGATGCCCTGGCCCTCCCCACTGAGAGTCTGAATCAACTGTCTTGGGTGGGGCCTGGGCATCTGCCTTCTTAGAAAGCCCCAGGTGCTTCTATTGTACAGCCAGGACTGAGAACCACAGAACTGATGGTTTCTAGCTCACAGCTGAAAAACCACTCCATTTGTTTACATCTGGGTCTGCTAAACACTCTCGGAATGTCATCCCACCCCCATCCCGCTGAGGCGCCTCTGGTTGCTTGAATGGACCACTCACTTCTCTGGCTCAAAGTGCACCAGGAAAAACACAGCAAGCAGGAAGGTCAAAGCGGGGCCTGAGCTTCATGGGCGGCCTCTTTTGTCCTCCCCAGATGGCCAAGAAGGCCCACGAAGAGCAAAACCTGCAGGGGACTTGGAGTATTTCACTGAAAGTGAAGGGACCCTCCAAGAAGTTTTGCTTGAGTAGAAGAGGCTAAGAAAAAGTAAAGAGAAACTGCCAGACACCAGGCCTGCTCACACAGTAGAGGAAGTTGTGCCTGTGCAGAGGTAGGGGTCCCAGTAGAGCCCAGAAGACAAGTTGAGGGGTGTGGGGTGTGGGGAGGACTTCACCACCTAGCCTTTTCCTCCTTCCAAGTGTGAAGGAGGAAATAGAAAGCTTCTCCAGCCTCAGCTCATCTCTGCCCTCGAGAAAACAGGTCCAAAGCACTGCCCTGCTCACCTGGTTGGAGGCAACCGCAGCCCACCGAGAGCAGAACCAGAATGCAGAAGGAACCACAGACACAGGTGGTTCTGTGTCCCTGCCCTACCTACTCTTGGACACATGGATGGGATCAGGAAACCTGACCTGGATCTGTGTACCATGGGTTCAAAAGCCAAAGCTATGTCTGATGCATAGTCCCTGGACTGACTAACCAGACATTATACTAAGAGTTACCATTTACTGGGCAACTCTGTGAGCTAAGTATATTATATACACTATCCCATCCAATTGCACAACAGCATTTCAGACCTGCATTTTTAAGGAACTCACCCAGGGTCATTCTAGGATGCTAACACAAGTTGGTCCCCACTCCAGATCCCTTAATGTAGTTCAGGATCTCTCAGCACTACTGCCATTTGAAATGAAAATGAAAGTCGCTCAGTCATGTCCAACTCTTTGTGAACCCATAAACTATATATAGTCCATGGAACTGTCCACACCAGAATGCTGGAGTGGGTTCCCTTTTCCAGGGGATCTTCCCAATCCAGGGATCGAACCCAGGTCTCCCACATTGCAGGCAGATTCTTTACCAGTTAAGCCCCCAGGGAAGCCCAAGAATACTGGAGTGAGTAGCCTATCCCTTCTCCAGTGGATCTTCCCAACCCAGGAATTGAACTGGGGTCTCCTGCATTGCAGGGGGATTCTTTACAAGCTGAGTTACCTGGAAAATTCTTTACTGTGAAGGGCTATCGCATGCATTATACAACATCTAGCAGCATTTCTGGCCTCTACCCATTAGATGCCAGTGACATCTCTCTCCTTTCCAGCTATGGAAATCAAAAATATCTCTAGACATTGCCAATTATCTTGGTGGCCTGGGGGTGAAAGGGATGTAAAATCATTGCCCCTGCTCCTTATTAAGAACACCTGCTCTAGTCTCAACCACCCTGCGGTATTGTTTCCTGGGTGTGAAATACCATTCAGAACAGAGACGGAGCAAAGGCCAAATGCCGCTATAGAAGGGATAAGCAACAAAAATAGCCCCATCCTACAGTCATACAGTGGCCTCTCAGTGTCTGTGGGGATTGCTTCCAGGATCCTCCTGGCATACCAAAATCTGTGCATGCTCAAGTCCTTTATATACACTGGCACAGTATTTGCATGTAACCTATCCACATCCACCCACATACTTTAAAACACCTCTAGATTACTTACATTACCTAATACAATGTAAATGTTATGTGAATAGCTGTAAGTACAATGTAACTGTTTCATGTAAAATAAATGCTGTGTAAGTAGTTGCTTGGGCATGACAAGTTCAAGTTTTGTATTCTGGAACTTTCTGGGATTTTTTTTTTAACTTTTTGTTTTGTATTGGGATATAGCCTATTAACAATGCTGTGATTGTTTCAGGTGAACTGAGAAGGGATTTAGCCATGCATATACATGTATTCATGCTCCTCCCAAATTCCCCTGGGATTTTTTTTTTTCCCTGACTATTTTCTGACATTTATTTCAACTGACATTTTAAGGCTAGACAAGAAAAATTTAAACCTAAAAATTTTCTCTGACCGTTGGCCTCCTCCCTCCCATCCCCTGGCCATTGTGCGTCTGCATTATGCATTAAGCAGATTTCCCAATGGCAGCAATCCCTGCTCAATCAGAAAGATCACTTGTGCTTCTTCTGGCAGTCACACAACTCTTTAGAAGACAGCATTCCTTTGCCAGTCCTTAAGAAGTCATGATGACCCACCTTCATCTTCTAACTGTAGACATCTTTGGTGAGCTTTATGTATAATACCAATATATCATTTTCCTTAAATATAGTAACTGGTATAGAATAGATTGGTCAGAGAACCTGGGGAGATACTGGCTCACACCTAATGGAAGCTCTTCACTTGGATACTTACTTAGGACCTTATTAATGCCACCAGCTGCATTACTTGTATTCCTCCTATTGAATAAGATGATTGTTTCTCGCATGACCAAATATGTGGCCAAGGCTCTGGTAAAATTAATGATGATTCAGTTCAGTTCAGTTCAGTCACTCAGTCATGTCTGACTTTGCGACCCCATGAACTGCAGCACACCAGGCCTCCCTGTGCATCACCAACTCCTGGAGTCCACCCAAACCCATGTCCATTGAGTTGGTGATGCCATCCAACCATCTCATCCTCTGTCGTCCCTTCTCCTCCTGCCCTCAATCTTTCCCAGGATCAGGATCTTTCCAATTGAGTCAGCTCTTCGCATCAGGTGGCCAAAGTATTGGAGTTTCAGCTTCAACATCAGTCCTTCCAATGAACACCCAGGACTGATCTCCTTTAGGATGGACTGGTTGGATCTCCTTGCAGTTCAAGGGACTCTCAAGAATCTTCTCCAACACCACAGTTCAAAAGCATCAATTCTTCTGTGCTCAGCTTTCTTCATAGTCCAACTCTCACATCTATACATGACCACTGGAAAAATGATAGCCTTGACTAGATGGACCTTTGTTGACTAGGTGACTTAAAATGATTGACAAAATATACAATTCTATAAGATCGATGATTATAATAGTGTAACTCTAGATGTGGGAAGAAGCAACAAGAGGGAACCATTTCTCGGACCATATTTCAGGTTGGCCAGAGGCTCTGGCTACTGTTAACAGAGTCTTGTCCACTAACAGCACATTGAGAAGCCTGTCAAAGAAATCCTTGCCCAACCTGGGAAGGAGTGTTCCTAGCCTCATGAGACAAAGCAGTCACAAAATGCCTCCCAAATCATGGTCGAAATTAAGACTGAAAAGGAGGGGATTGTAAAAATAAAGAATGTTGTCCACCATCAATTCTATAAGGATTAAGTCATCAGCCACTTTGGTCACTGACCTATGCAGTACACCTCAAAAGGAATTCAGGGCAAAGATCAGGGTGAGGCATTTTGTGCTACAGAAAAACAGAAATTGACCCTCAGGTGGTTAACGTATTTTCAGGAGAAAATTTTATGAATCCAGCTTCTAGACTCTTCCCATACTTACAGGGCACTAAAACCGTCAACTAGGACACCTGTTCCTTGCAGATAGCAATAACTCTACCAAGATGTGTGCTTGATTGCATGTACCCTCTTCTCCAAAGTCACATCTAGACTGGCCACAACCTTCACCTCTTTGGAACAGTTCTCAGGCCTCTCTGAGAGACTGTCTCCCAGATTATAATGCTCAGGTTGGTTTGAATAAAATGTTCCATTTCTTTCTTAGCTTGACTGTGGATTAATTCTTTCACTGACATTTCCATCCCCGGCTGGTTGAACCTGATGAGGCAGACTCCATCCCCCACGCCGGCCCCCACAGAGAAGGCAGACTGTCTATCACTTTACAATTCACTAAGTAATTTTAGAGCCCTTATTTCCTTTTATGGCATATGAGTACATAGCAGGATCTAATCCTGAAAGAATTTATCCATATCAAAAAATATAAACCCTGTTGAGAGATCCATATATTTAGCCTTCTCCAAGAAATTGAGCCCATCTTTGCATGAAATGTTCCCTTGGTATCTCTAATTTTCTTGAAGAGATCTCTAGTCTTTCCCATTCTGTTGTTTTCCCCTATTTCTTTGCATTGATCGCTGAAGAAGGCTTTCTTATCTCTTCTTGCTATTCTTTGGAACACTGCATTCAGATGCTTATATCTTTCCTTTTCGCCTTTGCTTTTCGCCTCTCTTCTTTTCACAGCTATTTGTAAGGCTTCCCCAGACAGCCATTTTGCTTTTTAGCATTTCTTTTCCATGGGGATGGTCTTGATCCCTGTCTCCTGTACAATGTCACGAATCTCATTCCATAGTTCATCAGGCACTCTATCTATCAAATCTAGTCCCTTAAATCTATTTCTCACTTCCACTGTATAATCATAAGGGATTTGATTTAGGTCATACCTGAATGGTCTAGTGGTTTTCCCTATTTTCTTCAATTTGAGTCTGAATTTGGTAATAAGGAGTTCATAATCTGAGCCTCAGTCAGCTCCTGGTCTTGTTTTTGTTGAGCTTCTCCATCTTTGGCTGCAAAGAATATAATCAATCTGATTTCGGTGTTGACCATCTGGTGATGTCCATGTGTAGTGTCTTCTCTTGTGTTGTTGGAAGGTGTTTGCTATGACCAGTAACAGAAGCAGAAGATATTAAGAAGAGGTGGCAAGAATACACGGAAGAACTGTACAAAAAAGATCTTCATGACCCAGATAATCATGATGATGTGATCACTAATCTAGAGCCAGACATCTTGGAATGTGAAGTCAAGTGGGCCTTAGAAAGCATCACTACGAACAAAGCTAGTGGAGGTGATGGAATTCCAGCTAAGCTTTTTCAAATCCTGAAAGATGATGCTGTGAAAGTGCTGCACTCAATATGCTAGCAAATTTGGAAAACTCAGCAGTGGCCACAGGACTGGAAAAGGTCCGTTTTCATTCCAATCCCAAAGAAAGGCAATGCCAAAGAATGCTCAAACTACCGCACAATTGCACTCATCTCACATGCTAGTAAAGTAATGCTCAAAATTCTCCAAGCCAGGCTTCAGCAATACATGAACCGTGAACTCTGATGTTCAAGCTGGTTTTAGAAAAGGCAGAGGAACTAGAGATCAAATTGCCAACATCCGCTGGATCATCAAAAAAGCAAGAGAGTTCCAGAGAAACATCTATTTCTTCTTTATTGACTATGCCAAAGCCTTTGACTGTGTGGATCACAATCAACTGTGGAAAATTCTGAAAGAGATAGGAATACCAGACCACCTAACCTGCCTCTTGAGAAATCTGTATGCAGGTCAGGAAGCAGTAGTTAGAACTGGACATGGAACAACAGACTGGTTCCAAATAGGAAAAGGAGTATGTCAAGGCTGTATACTGTCACCCTGCTTATTTAACTTCTATGCAGAGTACATCATGAGAAACCCTGGACTGGAAGAAACACAAGCTGGAATCAAGATTGTCGGGAGAAATATCAATAACCTCAGATATGCAGATGACACCAACCTTATGGCAGAAAGTGAAGAGGAGCTAAAAAGCCTCTTGATGAAAGTGAAAGAGGAGAGCAAAAAAGTTGGCTTAAAGCTCAACATTCAGAAGACGAAGATCATGGCATCTGGTCTCATCACTTCATGGCAAATAGATGGGGAAACAATACAAACAGTGTCAGACTTTATTTTTTTGGGCTCCAAAATCAGTGCAGATGGTGACTGCAGCCATGAAATTAAAAGATGCACTTACTCCTTGGAAGAAAAGTTATGACCAACCTAGATAGTATATTCAAAAGCAGAGATATTACTTTGCTGACTAAGGTCTGTCTAGTCAAGGCTATGGTTTTACCTGTGGTCATGTATGGATGTGAGAGTTGGACTGTGAAGAAGGCTGAGCGCCGAAGAATTGATGCTTTTGAACTGTGGTGTTGGAGAAGACTCTTGAGAGTCCCTTGGACTGCAAGGAGATCCAACCAGTCCATTCTGAAGGAGATCAACCCTGGGATTTCTTTGGAAGGAATGATGCTAAAGCTGAAGCTCCAGTACTTTGGCCACCTCATGTGAAGAGTTGACTCACTGGAAAAGACTCTGATGTTGGGAGGGATTGGTGGCAGGAGGAGAAGGGGACGACCGAAGATGAGATGGCTGGATGGCATCACTGACTCGATGGACGTGAGTCTGAGTGAACTCCGGGAGATGGTGATGGACAGGGAGGCCTGGCATGCTGCGACTCATGGGGTCGCAAGAGTTGGACACAACTGAGCAACTGAACTGAACTGAAGAAATTGAGGGAAAGGAACATATAGTGAAATTCATATTAACCCTTAGCCTTGGAAGCCATTAGGAGAAAAAAAAAAACCCAACAGTTCTTGCTAATGCATTGTCTTAAGTAAGAGGCCGCATTATGTGAACTTCTGGGGGGAAATATCTGTTTCTCATACCTTGTCTCCTGCACATACTTCACTGAAACACAGAGAATTCTCACTAAATGTTGAACATTTTATGAAACAGCTATTTCATAGTAACCATAAATTATTTCATTAAAATTAAGGTAAAATTAACTGAATATAATAAAATTCATAAATTTGTAAAAACTGATACAATCAGTTTGGTATTTACGAAAGAGCTGAGAATGCAGTGCCAGGTTCTTCCTATCACTTAAAAAAAAAGAGAAAACAGAACAAAACTCCAATTTAACTGAAACAAATGTTCCTCAGAATCATCCTTTTCAATATATGCCAAGAGAACTAGAGCTATGCCATTAAAATAATATTTCATTGGATCAGGGAGAAAATTATAGGAGAAGCTTTTAAACAATTTTCCTTCAGCTTTTTACCAAACTGTTACACCTAATACACACTCAAAACTGGACTTTTCATATTTTAAAATACGTGCATGCTCAGTTGCTAAGTTGTGTCAGACTCTTTGCAACCTCATGGACTAGAGCCCGCCAGGTTCCTCTGTCTAAGGGATTTTCCAGGCAAGAATACTGAAGTAGGTTGCCATTTCCTTCTCCAGGGGATCTTTCTGACCCAGGGATTAAACTGTAGTCTCCTGCTTGGCAGGTGGATCCTTTACCTCTGAGAAGCCCAATGGGAATTCAAAATAAAGTAGCTAGCTATGGTTGCTATTAAGGTCACTCTTAAAACACTCCTGAGAGGACAGGTTCATTTGCAAAAGCCCAGCCAAAGGGACTATCACTACTTGGACATATAAATTTTTACATGGCTTAAAAGGAATTTTAATACAAAACGATCAATAAACACTCTTAATAACATAAAGAGCCAGACACTATGGAGCACTGATTATGTAAGGGACACTGATCTCAGGGTTCTACACACACAAATCTTACTTCATCTCCATCACAGCCCCATGAGGTACCTGCTCATCATATCTTCATGTTAGGGTAAGAAAATGGAGGCCAAAAGAGATGAGTAATTTGTCCAAGATCACAGTTAAATCAAGATTCAAGCTAAGGGTGTACTGAAACTTCAGGTTATACAACCTGAGCAGGGGGGAAATGGAATTTAGGGAAACAAAGGCAGAAAAGGGATATGTAATTTTTCATGCTATGTGCTATGGAATCCCAAAACTAAAATGGATTTTCAGAAATCATTCTCTTCCCCTTGATTCTGTATAGATCTTTTCACATAAAAACTTAGGTATCAGGCAATGATACCTAATTACCAATATTACCTATTGGTAATGACCAATAGGGTAAGTGACTTTCTGACTATCTTTTTTGCTGGAAAACACAAGTCTTTTGTTCATTTTGCTTTTGGTAAAAAAATACAAGGGGATGGAAACTGCCTGGTACAGAGGACATGGAAGGGGAAAAGAAAGGCTGATTTTCTCCAGCCCCCAAAGCTATAAGGTGTTGGTACGTGTTAAGTCACCTCAGTCGTATCTGACTCTTTGCAACCCTATGGATTGTAGCCCACCATGCTCCTCTGTTCACGGGATTCTCCAAGCAAGAATACTGGAGTGGGTTGCTGTGCCTTCCTCCAGGGGCTCTTTCTGACCCAGGGATGGAACTTGAGTCTCTTATATCTCCAGCATTGGTAGGCAGGTTCTTTACCACTAGCACCACCTGGGAAGCCCCCAAACCATAAGCTATGACAGAGTATAATACTCTGTGCTCAGTTGCTGTTGTGTCCAACTCTTTGCAACCCCATGGACTGTAGCTCAGCAGGTTCCTCTGTCCATGGGATTTCCCAGGCAAGAATACTGGAGTGGGTTGCCATTGCCTCCTCTAGGACCAGTTTTTGTTTTTTTTTAACACATGCACCAGAGCACAAACAATCAAATGAAGGCTGCATTTCAAAGCAACTACTTTACAAACCTAAACACATACTCTTTACTGGATGACCCCTGTAGAAGTGCTAGTCCTTCAAGAGGACTTTCATTACTTTAATGGACATACTTCCTATAACAACCCCAATTCTCCACCCAAGTTGGCTCCACACAAGCGTTTGGCTGTTTCCCAACTGCGGAAGGTTTGCCATCACAGAGGCAATTCAGTCAACGTGTTGCCAACTCTGAAGGCAACTCCAAAGCAGGGCTCCAAAATTATTCTCGGCAATGACAGCATCACTAGAATTAGTACACAGCTTGCCACGATGAGGGGTGAGGAAGAAAGGGTGAAACACGAATTTATTTGAATGTATAAATACTTAGGTACTTATTCTAGCATTTGGATAAAGAATTGGAAGAATCAGCTAGCTAGATGTCCAAGTGGATAAATATGCTACCGCAATAATGATACTGCAGATTTTGGTGCAAGGTTCTGACCACCCCCTGATGGAAAAAAAACTTGTCCTGAAATGATACCTATGAAATTGAACAGATCACTTTACTGTTAACTTGCATACTTATTGATGAGCTTTCCTCTTCATGAAGAAAAAAAAAATGGGCCCAACATATTAAAGAGTGAAAAGTGAAACTGTTATTTGCTAAGTTGTGTATTGTGTACAACTCTGGGAACTCGTGGACTGCAGTCTGTCAGGCTCCTCTGTCCATGGGATTTCCCAGGCAAGAATAATGGAGTGGGTAGCTATCCCTTTCTCTGGGGAATCTTCCTCACCCAGGGATCAAACCCAGATCTCCTGCATTGCAGGCAGATTCTTTACCATCTGAGCCAAATACTAGATGCCAAAAGTCTTTGGTCCTCCCAGGAAGCTCAAATCTCAGTATATACTAGAAGATGGACCTATATCTACAGCAGAAAAGAAAAGGAGTAGAGCGTATTCCCTCCCCCTCCCATTGCCCCTTAAAGCCCAGGAACCTCCTCAGGGAAAAATCTACTTAACAGGATTCCCAAGGCCCTAGGTCTTCCTGAATTAGTTGTTATATCAAATAATTAAGGTAATTACCACCCATAATTAACCATATAGAATATATCAATATAAGATGTCAATATTATTTAACTAGTAAAAGACAGCCAGACACCTAAGACAAACAACAGGAGGAAAAAACAAGAAGATAAACCAGACAGTGCACTGGTCATTTGTTTATATTCAGACAGACTCTAGAATGCCCATTCACTGAGGTCCTGAGCAGGCTAGCGTCCCACCAGGTGACCTGGTCAAGGGTGCAGCAACTCAGGGGTGGGTCCAGGCTGTGGACCTCCTAAGAGGGCAGTCAAGGGCAGCCCACCTTCCATGCAGGTAACTCCTATTCACTCCACTAAAGGGAGCCCTCGCCAACAGAAGCAATCCAAAAGTATAATACTCATGTTTACTAGACCGTGGAATGCAACGCATTTGTGGGCGGTTCGTTTGTATGTGTGTACGCTGGAACCTTCCTGATTTTCCTCCAGTTTTTACTCAGAAACAACCTCTCACAAAGTACAAAAGAGGAGGAAGCAAGCAGCACATGTGGATCTAAAAAGTACACACACTTTTATTATGAGTTACGCACACACACACAGGTAGCGCTTACCTATACAATTTGAAAACTCACTCCAGAGCTATTCTGAGCTATAAGCCCAGACCCTTCTCATCGGATCCCTGGGCAAAATCACTTCTAACCCAGCTCAGAAATATGAAATGCAGCCCTAAGCCTGTCCAGTCCACGGGTCTCCCTTTCATGAGTCTGTGCCTAAGGGCCACGGATGCTTAGGACACTGCGGTGCCCACGCAGGTCTGCCAGGTGCGCCCCTCTCTGGTTCCCCTGGTTAAGTTGCCAACGCTGCCCGAGCTCGCTAGGTGGAGGGTCCCTACCCAACCCCGTCCAGGGTGGCCCTTCTTGCTCCCTCGCGAGGATGTCCTCTTGAGATGGCCATGACCCCACCGAGTGGGCTGCGTCCCCTAGGCCGAGATGTTCCCTGAGTGCCCGCCCTACAGCTCCGCGGGCCACCTCGGACCCCCGCCGCGGCGTTCTAGCTTTCCAACCCCCCATCCTCCAGAACAGAACCCCGGGTTCTCCGCACAGCTCCGCTCCCCGCGCCCGCCCTCTCGGCGAAACCCCCTCCATCCTTTCCCGGAGAAGTCACTCGCGTCGCCCCACCCTCCACTGTCCGGGGCTCCCCTCCCTGGGGCTTGTCTCCCGCCCCGCCCGCCTCGGGCTTCCTCTCTCCGCACTCCCTTCCAGGGTTCTGCTCCCCTCCGCCCTGCGGAGGGCGCCCCGAGAAGGCCAACTGGGCAGCCCTCATTCCGCACCCCTGGGGACCTCTTCAACCTCAGGATCCTAGTCCTCCAGGATGGGGTCTCGGGACGCCCCAACTTCGAGTTCCTGACCCTCTGCCTCGCCTTCAGGGCTCCTGGACGCCCCAGCACCGGGGGCATGTTGACTCCCCGCCCCCGGGCTCCTCCTCTACCTCGCGATGCTCCTCCGGGGGCCCCCACAGTCGCGATCTTGACATCCTGGTGCTTGCGCCCGGGGGCTCCCCAACAGCCGGGTCCTGACCGGCCTCCCTCCGCGCACCGCGCCGCCAGCCCAGGGACTCACCGGCAGCGGCGGCCGAGCCCGTGCACGCAGCCCAGCCCGCACTCCCGGCCCAAGATCCCGCTCCCAGCTTCCTGCAGGCGGCGGTGACTGCGGCCAGCGCGGGTCGGAGGAGCGGCGGGGAAGAGGGGCCAGCCGGGGGCGGGCTCCGCCCGGCTCCGCCCCTTCCCGGCCCGGGGGCGGGATGCGCAGACCCGCGCACCCACCGCCGCCGCGAGTGCTGCCGGCGAGGAAGTTGACTTACGCCTCTTCCTTCCAGCTGGGGGTCAGGCCCGCAAGGCCCCCTTTCGGCGGCTGAAGGCCCGAGGGGACTGGAGAAAAAGAGACTATAGTCAGCCGCTGTCCTGTTCTTTCCGGGGGTGGGGGTTGGGGGGGGGGCACAGCAGAAGTCTTTCCGGAGGGGGAAAAGCAACAACCTACTCCTTTTAAGACAGAATCCAATCTGTCCACTCTTAACCACTCAAATCTGCACAGTCAGGGTCATTCTGCCCATGAAATCATGTTATGACTTGCCGAGGAGGTCGACTGTCGACACACACTTTCACACCCCTGAGATCCATCCTCGAAGGACTCCCCTATGACTTACACACCATACAAACACACCTGTCACACTGACTGGCCGGCACCCACTTCTATACCCCCATCTCCTCTAGCAGGTTCCGATAACCAGGACCTACGTACACAAGGGATGGAGTGGAGGTGCTCAGGAGAGGAATTTCCACGTTTGGTCCTCCCCAGACTTGTCCCCTTCCTGCATTGCTCTCCATGTTTTACCATAAGGAAAATACCTTTAAGATATTGGAGCACCGGGGAGCATGGTCCGGTGGTTAAGACTCCTTGCTCCCAATGCAGGGGGGCGGGATACATCCCTGGTCAGGAAACTAGATCCCACATGCCACAACTAAAACCTGGTGCAGCCAAAACAAAAAAAAAAAGAAAAGAAAAAAGAAAAGATAATAGGAGCACCAATTAACAAATCAAATTGGCTTTGCTGTTAAAAAATCAGTCTTCATTATCATTATCTGGACAAAAAAAAAAAAGGAGACTCATCAGATCTGGGAAGATGACCTGCGCTAGTGTTACTTTAAGAGATTCCTTTAATTCACTTCATGACTCTGCTGAGACAGGCAGGCCCAACTCCTGTCTGTTGAAACCTGGCACTTTTCCATTATATACCCTATGAAACCACCTATATGTGGAATCTAAAAAAAATATACAAACTATTTGCAAAACAGAAAGAGACTCACAGGCATAGAAAACAGGCTTGTTCTAGATAGGCATACGGGATTAAGGGATTCAAACTACTATGTGTAAAAATAGATAAGCAATAAAGCTACGCTGTATAGCACAGGAAATTATAGCCATTATCTTATAGTAACTTATAATGGAATAAATTCTGCAAAGATACTTAATCACTATGCTGTACACCTGAAACAAATGTAATATTGTAAATCAACTGTACTTCAATTTAAAAAATTGAGATCAAACTAAAAAGAAATAATAAAACTTACTTTCCTAAATACTGCTGCTGCTGCTGCTAAGTCGCTTCAGTCATGTCGGACTCTGTGTGACCCCATAGACGGCAGCCCACCAGGCTCCCCTGTCCCTGGGATTCTCCAGGCAAGAACACTGGAGTGGGTTGCCATTTCCTTCTCCATAACATTAAATTAAAAACATTTTAATTGTAGTAAAATATGCGTAATATCCCTGGAGGAGGGACTGGCAACCCACTCCAGTATTCCTGCCTGGAGAATTCCAAAGGCAGAGGAACCTGGAGGGCTACAGTCCATAGGGTTGCAGAGTCAGACAGGACTGAATCAACTTAACACCTCATGCATAATATAAAATTGACCACCTTAATCATTTTTTAAAATGTACAGTTCATTACCGTACATAAGTGCTTTCATATCTTTCATGCCTTTTAAAACTACTTGGGGGACTTCTCTGGTGGTCCAGTGGTTAAGAATCCACCTTGCAATGCAGGGGCCATGGGTTCAATACTTGGTTGGGGAAATAAGAGACCGTATGCCATGGAGCAACTAAGCCCACCAGCCGCAGCTACTGAAGGCCCTGTTCTCTGGAGTCTACATACTCTGGAGGCCGAGCACCACAACTAGAGTCCATGAACTACAAGGAGCATCCCACACAGCCAGATAAATAGAATACATAAATACTAAAAAACTACTTGCATCTCATACTGGCTCCTTTCATTTCCTACTCTGAGATGCTGTCTCACTTCGATTTGGGCAGTACAAGTGACACTTTTGTAACTCTGGAAAAAAGAATGACCTTATTATTTTTGAATCATTGTAAGAGGCTCTTGGATCTTTCATAAAAGGGATGACATAAAATTCATATTTTAAGCCAAGAAAAACTTTAAGCATAAAACTTTTTCTCTGCCCTTTGACCTCCTCCCTCCCGTCTACCATTCTTTGTGCAATGGCATTCTGCATTAGCCAGACTGCCCAGTGGCAGAAATACCTGCTCAAACATAAACATCAATTGCTCTTCTCTGGATGACAACCGCATAAGTCCTCAGAAGATAACATTCCTTTGTCAGTCCTTCAGGGATCACCATGATCTGCCACTCACCTCGTACCTGCAGACATCTTTGGTGAACTTTGAGTATGATGACAACATATCATTTCCCTTAAAGATAGTGATGGATGCAAAACAGACTGGTTAGCGATCTGGGGAGATACCGGGCTCTTCACTTAAATACTTATTTATGACCTTATCAATACGACTAACTATATTACTTGTATTCTGCCTATTGAGGAGCCTGGCAGGCTACAGTCCATGTGGTCGCAAAGAGCTGGACACGACTGAGAGACTTAGCACAGCACACTGTACAAGATGATTGTTTCTTGCATTACTAGACGTGTAGTGATGATTAGCTGACTTGAAACGACTGATCAAAGATACAGTTTTATAAGATCAATGATTATAATAATGTAACTCTAGATGTAGGGAGGGGCTTCCCATGGGCACTTATTGTAAAGAACAGGAGACATAAGAGATGTGTGTTCTATCCCTGGGTTGGGAGGATCCCCTGAAGAAGGGCCTGGCAACCCACTCCAGTATTCTTGCCTGGAGAATCCCATGAAGAGAGGAGCCTGGTGGGTTATAGTGCATAAGGTCACACAGAGTTGGACACGAGCGAAGTGACTTCACTCTTTGTGACCCCATAGACTCTGTAGCCCACCAGGCTCCTCTGTCCATGAGACTCTCCAGGCAAGAACACTGCAGTGCATTGCCATTCCCTTCTCCAGGGGATCTTTCCGACCCAGGGATTGAACTCATGTTTCTTACGTCTATTGCATTGGTAGATGGGTTCTTTACCACTAGTGCCACCCAGGAAGGCCCAATCTCTCTTCTAGGTAAATATTCATAGTTCCTGACTGAAGAGTTACCAGTGGCAAACTGAAAAAAAATGATAAAGTGACCAAGTAGGAAAACTTCATATTATTAATAAAATGATATGAATTGCCAAATCCCAGCAATATTTGATGTGTACACATGTCGATTTTAACATTTGTTCTGAAATGAGACTTGAATGTATGTAATTGGATTGTATATAATTGGATCATGGTAATTGAATGGCAAATTAACCCGTGGATATTAAAATATGAAGCCTTTTCTCACTCTTCAGCAGAAATTTGTAACTAAGGGGACTTCCCTGCTGGTCCACTCGCTAAGACTCTGTGCTTCCAATGCAGGGGGCTCAGGCTTGATCCCTGGTCAGGGAAGTAGGTCCCGCATGCCTCAACTAAAGATTCCTGCATGCCACAACTAAGACCCGGTGCAGTCAAATAAATAAATACTTAAAAAAGAAAAGAAAGAAAGTTGCATCTAAGAAGGCTCAGAGTAAATGGCCCAGATGGTTCTCCTCTTCAAAGGTCCTGACAATTGTGTTTCTTCCATTCACTTTGCTCCTAATTCTTAATCATTTTATCCTGGGATGGGAGGCAGGGGAGGGGGATGGGAAAGTCAGAACAATTGAACTTCAAAGACTGATGTCAGAAATTTGGAAAAGTAAATGTTTTCCAGTCTATCCAACTCTGATTCAATCCAGACTGGGTTCTAAAGGAAGATTTTGGAGGGAAATTTCTCAGAATTTATGGCTAGAAGAGGAAAGCCATGTGAACTTACCCAGGATGGAAAACTGATGTTGAACCTTTGGACTTTGCCACTCCCTCGTTGGTGTGTTGCTAGGGAAGGTATTAATACACACCCTCTCATAGCTCATTTCAGTCAATCATCTATCATCTAAATTAGGCTGATGAGCAAATCCATGCAGCATCCTCTGTTGAACAGCTGAGACTCAGAGTCCCCTGCCGTGGCAGAGTGTTCAGTCCATAACATTTTAGCCGATTTCTGTCTAGAGGACTTATCCTGGCTCTCAGTTCCTTCAAATAGGATGAAAGATGAAAAGGGCAATCTTGGACAAGCAAGGTAACAATCGCATTATTCATACTTGATTCTGGCTTGGTTTCAGAGTTTTAATGATTTAATAAAGAAAAAAAAAGTCAATACATCAATTGACCAGTTTAATTCAGCTGGTGTTTACTGAATCTCTTTTTACAGCTTAGCGGGAAGCTAGAGGGAAGAACGGCCTGTCCAGATGAGACTGGTATGGGGCAGATAATTTGGAGTCTTCTCCATATTTATGCCTCTCTGAAAGAGCTCAGGGACCTGGGTGTTGGGCCAGGTTTAAAGCTTTCAGTCTGGTTGAGGGTGACCTTTGGTCTAATGAGACATGGCATCTTTTTCTTTTTTTGAGACGTAGCATCTTGAGCTGACTTCTTACTTTGTTACCTCATTTTGCAATTCCCTATCTGCTTCTTTACCGCCTGCACTGGACTGTAAGTTTCTAGAGAACAAGGTTTATGGACATGCTATTAATTGCCAGACTCATGTTACCTAACACATAGTACAGGCTTGACAAATACTGCTGAATAAATGACTAACATGCGTGCTTTGTCGCTTCAGTCGTGTCTGACTCTGGACTCCATGAACTGTAACCCGCCAGACTTCTCTATCCCTGGGATTCTCCAGGCAAGAATACTGGAATGGGTTGCATTTCCCGACCCAGGAATGGAACCCATGTCTCTTATGTTTCCTGCATTGGCAGGTGGATTCTTTACCACTAGAGCCGCCTGGGAAGCCATATAACACGGAAGGAAGGAAGTAAAGTCGCTCAGTTGTGTCCGACTCTTTGCGACCCCATGGACTGTAGCCTACCAGGCTCCTCCCATGGGATTTTCCAGGCTTTACCGTCTGAGCATATCTGGAATTCAGTCCATGATCATTTACTCCAGAACCCTTAGAGGATGCTAAAACAATCTAGAAATGAACTAGAAGGGCAAGCACCCCAGGCATGAAGAAAACAGTTGAGGAGAAACACATTCCTATCTAGGAGAGAGGAAGAAAGAAGGACAAAGGACGAACAGAGCTAATTCTGAATCCTTGGTAGGATGTGCTACAGAAAAGACAGCTCTTTTTCTTAACTGTTGAATGGAACTGAAGTAAAGTGAGATGTAGGCATGTAGCCTTTGGAAGAAATATCCAGAAGAATTCCAATTAAAACAAAAATCTCCTCCTTCACTGGCCTCCCAACTAACTTGAATTTCTCTCATTACCCTTCCCACCAGCCTGGAATCCTTCTGCTCCGAGGACAACAGGGGGGAACCCGAAAGCCACTCACTCAGGTGCGGGACCCAACTTCATCAGGCCTGTCTCTCCAAACACTCCTGAGAGACTACAAGAATTATGGAGTCTTGCTAACGCCAACCAAAATTTCTAGCAGGAAGTTTACAAGGCAAGTAGTCTGTGGGTAAGATATAATGACTGAGGGAGGCCTGGCCAAATTAACTAGGGTCCGTGCATGAGACAGGAGACCCAGGTTCCACTCCTGGGTCCGGAAGATCCCCTGGAAAAGGAACTGGTAACCCAGTATTCTCACTTGAAAAGTTCCCTGGACAGAGGATCCTGGCGGGCCTACACACCATGGGGTCACAGAGAGTTGGACACAACTGAGCGACTGAACAGCAACAAAAACCCTCATAATGATTTTTCTGAATGGTGATTTTGCCAGAAAACTTAATTTTCCTTTTCACAGTTCTCAATATTTTTCAAAAATAGCCTTAATAAAATAAATACACAAATGAATGCTATTGCTCATTATTCTGGACCTAAGTATAATTCTCATGGGCTATAATTTATAGTAGATTATTACAGGATGGAAATATAATAAAGTTAATTGTAGCCATTGTAGAGTGCTTTGTGGGTACCTTGCTTCTGAGCTTATAACAACAACAAACAAGAATCTTCATTCTCTTTTTAAAATAGATATTAAAGAGGTAACCTGCTCAAGGCAGTCATAAACCATGTCAGAATCACTCCCTCATCAGTGGAACCACAGGACCAGGTGACAGGGAGGTCAGTCTCTTCGGGCTCAGATTCCAGGAACCCAAGGTTCTTGCGGGGAACACGAGTGCAATTGGCAATGTGTCCCTTCTCTTCACAGCCACTAACGGGCAGGACTGTCTCTCCTGACCAGCTCCTCTGGATCCCTTCCTCCTGCACTCCCGTTTAATAGTGCATTCACCCATCATTAAACTGGGGCTGGAGGACAACGGTGCCAACTGATTCAATTTTACTGAGATTGAATCCAGTAAACTATGCAAAGAGATGAGGCTTGGCTGTTTTAAGCCTTTCTCTCCCATCATTCTCCTTCTCTTCTCTTTAGACAAATCCAATTAGCCCAACCCTTCCACATTTCTGAGAAGGGGCCAGCAAATTGTTTAGGTGAGAAGGGAAGTACCTTATTAGGATGCCCTGAGGACACTGAATAAGATTTAGTCTGGGTCAAAGGGACGCGTGGCAGTTTTTCAATATGCAGCATTCTATTCTTAATTCCTTCAGCTATTCAGAAATGATTTATTGAAAATGACCTAGACACTAAGCACTTTGGTAAGACCTAAAGATAAAGAGATGAGCATGACACAGCCGTCACCCTTCATCTCTCGGTGAGGACTCACTTAAACCAATAATGCCCTCCAGCATTACAGAGGCTGTAGGAGAGGTGCCCTGAACGTTATGGGAAAAGCAGAAGACAGACACCTAGCCCCCAGTCACCTAATTTGTGTTAAGAGGGTCAGTAAAAGCTCCAAGGTGAGCCATGAGGTATGAGGTTAAATAAACTGATAAGACGGGAGAGAAGCATTCCAGCCTGAGGGTACAGCAGGTGGGAGAGCACAGAGGCTCAACAGCCCGACTGTGGAGGGAATGGCAATGGCTAGTGTGTAGGCACACATGGGTGCAACCCCTGCTCACACTCCTCAATGGAAGGAGGCGATGGTACCATGATCGTTCATGCGCTGGTACCAAAACAATCAAGTAGTTTTTTTACTGTTTGTAGCTATCAGCACGGGCTTCCAGGTGATGCTAGTGGTAAAGAACCCACTTGCCAATAAGAGACATGGCTTCTATCCCTGGGTTGGGAAGACCTCCTGGAGAGGGTATTGGCTGGGCAAGGCAGGGCAGGGAAGCTCTTCTTACCCATGGCAACCCACTCCAGTATTCTTGCCTGGAGGATCCCATGGACAGAGAAGTTTGGTGGGTTATCATCCACAGGGTCGCAAAGAGTCGGACATAACTGAACCGACTTAGCATGCATGCACAGCTATCAGCACATATGGGATATAAAAGAAAGTAAAAGCAGTTCTTTGTTTTGGGCATGTTCCAACTTGTATAAGGAGAAGGCAATAGTACCCCACTCCAGCACTCTTGCTTGGAAAACCCATGGATGGAGGAGTCTGGTAGGCTGCAGTCCATGGGATCACTACGAGTCAGACACGACGGAGCAACTTCACTTTCATTTTTCACTTTCATGCATTGGAGAAGGAAATGGCAACCCACTCCAGTGTTCTTGCCTGGAGAATCCCAGGAACGGGGGAGCCTAGTGGGCTGCCGTCTATGGGGTCGCACAGAGTCGGACACGACTGAAGCGACTTAGCAGCAGCAGCTGCTGCAACTTGTATAAAACCCTCACAGGAAGAAACGCTGGGGGGTAGCTCTTCTTACCCAACCAGTTCCTCTAACTCACATCACAAGACTCGATGTCAGCATGCCCAGAAGCAACATGGTCCACACCCAGAGGAAGCAGGGGTGGGGAGCCATCTCTCCTCTGGTACTCTCTGTCTCTTCTCTTCTGCCTCATTTCTTTGGTCCATTTAAACTCTTTTGTTGCCTCCTCTCTCTGCTTTGCCCAGGGTCCCTCTTCTTCTTGCACAGAAGCTTAGGGAGGTTGTCAATCCCTCAGTTCCATCCACTTCTGCTGCTGGACTGAATGAGGGCTTTAGTCAAGTGGGTGGCAGACCGAGGCCATGAATGATCAAATGATCAAACGATCAAATGACCTGTCAAATATCTGAAAGATCTTCAGAACATTAATGTGGCCTTAGTTCAGCTACCTGGCAACAAAGCACGGGAGAATTTTAAAATGAAGTCTGTCAATGAGTCTGCCTTGGGAAGCAGGCTCACCTTGGTGTTGAGTAGACTATGGGGATGGGGAGAAACTGGAGAAAGAAAATCCATCCTCTGACCACATGGGAGAAGCCATGGTGGTGAGACTGAAGAGGTAAGCAAGGGTCACTTTATGAAGGACGTGGTATGTCCTGGCAAGGAATTTGAACTACACAATGATTCTCCATCCAAGTTAGGAAGAGGGCCAACCCCCGTCATCAGTCACTGCAGCCCCTCTTCTGGTGGGAGCATATTATAGCCTTCAGGTGTATTGAACACTATAGGAGACAAAATATTATAAACAAGGAAATTGCATGAGGAAGTGTTTTGTTTTTGAATGGTCTTTCTAGCAGCAGGGTGGGAGAAGGATTTGAGACTAACAAGGCTGGTGGCATGAGAAACTGGGACAAGGAGACCAGTTAGGAAGCAACTGAGGTCATGTAGACAGGCTTGAAGGAAGACAAGAGTATTTTGAATGAGGAGCAAACACCGGCTTCGAGAGGTATTTAGGAGGCAAAATCAATAACATTTGGTGAATAATCACAGGTGGGAGTTGGCTCCCTGTATTCCCCAGGCCACTGTTCTCATCTCACTGTGTCTGAATGATTGATCTATCTTCCACGGTTCTCCATAAGGGCTGGAACCCTTATGTGTCTCATTCCCAGCTCCATGTCCAGCACAAGCCTGTGCCTGATATGTACAGGTCTTTAAAGACAATCTGCTGAATGGATGAACAAATGATTGAATGATATAAAGAATGACTCACACATGGATGCCTTACATGACTGGATGGTCAGTGAACCCATCAACTGAAGGAGGAAATACAAGAAGAGAAAGTTAGGGTTCAACGTTGCAATTTTATTTTCATTATGTTGGCTTTGAGGTACCTATGGGGAATCTCCAGGAAGGTTTCAGCTGCAGGGGAGTCCTAGGCTGGTGTAACAGATTAGGGAACTGTCAGTGAATAAAAGAAATATTCACACTGAAGTATAGAAGGAAAGAAGAGAAAGAAACTTTTTCTAAACAGAAGGCTGATTTTTTAAAATGTGTCTTTGCTATTGTTTTTGTTTTGTTGAGATCTAATCCACATACCATAAAATCCACCCATTTGAAGTATAGTTATGCTTTTTTGTATATTCACAAGGTTGCGCAATAGTCACAACTAACTCCAGAACATTTTCCTCATCCTCAAAAGAAATCCTGTACGTGTTAGGAGTTACTCCTCTTTCCCTCCAGCCCAGGGCAACCACCAATTCTCTTTCGGTTTCTATGGGTTTTCCTACTGTGGTTATTTCATATAAGTGGAATCATACAATATGTGACTTTGTGTCTGGTTTCTTTCACTCAGCGTAACGTTTTCAAGGTTTATCCATATTGTGGCATGTGTCAGTACCTCATTCCAGAGGCTGGTGTTTAAGCTTGAGCAAAGTTTCTTGCAGTCCCATCCTTAACTTAGAAAAAGCTCTTGGACCTTTTGAATAAATCCTTCAAAGTCCAGGTGATGGGTCCCTTCATTAATCCACATAATTTAAAAAATCTTTACTTTGAGAGGAGACATAGAAAGTATTCTCAGCCACTCCCTGTCAGTGTCCCGGACTCTTCGGTCCACAGGGAGTTCTTCTACCCCTGACTCACAGCGCACTCACCGGGCGCCCTTTATAATCAATGCCTGGATCTGTAAATTCTTCCTGTCTCACTCAAACCAGAGTGAAAGCTCCTGGAGGCAGAGGACAGGGAGTGTTCCGTGCTGTATTTTCCTTTTATTGTTTGCAGCATTTGGCACACAGTTGTGCCGATAGAAAACAAAATGGCACTTAAATAATCCCTCTAATTGCTAAAAAATAAAGCTTCCAAGGACACTTTGCTTTTAACATGGGCTTTTACTGTTTTTTTCATAGACTCTGGACAGACCACTCTTAGATTAAAAGCCCAATTCATGACTGTTTTCCATCTGCTGGGAACTGGTCCTCTTCTTTCCCCATTCCAGACTAGACTGGTCCAGCTGCACTGGCTGTTTAGGGCTGGTGTCCATTCTCAGTGATTGATGCCCATCTCACATCAGTTGTTAAGTATTTTCAACAACGTTCCTGCACTACAATCTGCATCGACAGTAAGAGGCTCCCAGCAGCTACTTTTTTTTTTTCCAATATGACAAAACCATCCCGGTCACAGGTAGATTGTTAGGAAAAGGAACCTGACCCAAGCTTTGCCAGTTAGAATCCTTTCAAGAGGAATTTGGATCTGGCTCATCTTGAGTCTGTGTGATATTTAGAATGACAACAAAAGGTAAATTTAGGAGCATATAAACTGGAAAACCAGACAAAGACAGACTGAACAGATGAAAGAGAAAACAAACCAGTTGAGGGAGTCCTACAGAGAAGAGCCCACAAGAGAAGGATCTAGAGTCTTGCGGCCATATAAGCCGCTGGTTCTAATTCATTCTTGCAGGCTGGTTTCATCTTTGCCCTTGCTGCTGCTGCTGCTGCTGCTAAGTCGCTTCAGTTGCGTCCAACTCTGTGCGACCCCATAGATGGCAGCCCACCAGGCTCCCCCATCCCTGGGATTCTCTAGGCAAGAACACTGGAGTGGGTTGTCATTTCCTTCTCCAATGCATGAAAGTGAAAAGTGAAAGTGAAGTCGCTCAGTCATGTCCGACTCTTAGTGACCCCATGGACTGCAGCCCACCAGGCTCCTCCATCCGTGGGATTTTCCAGGCAAGAGTACTAGAGTGGGTTACCATTGCCTTCTCCTATCTTTGCACTTGGGTTCTCTGAAATGTCTGTGTATCTTTATGTGTTGAGTTAATTTATTGAGGTACTATTATTCTTGTTTGAGGGTGGGGAAACCAGAAAGGAGAAGAGCTTGTGTTTTATTCTTTTATTTATTCTCTCCCCCACCCCCTCCATCCCACCGACTCCCACCCTTTCAGGCAGGCCTGTGATCAGCTGGCATGTACCTTTGCGGCTCTAGCAGCTGTTAGATATTTTAATATCATCTTTGCTTTTCAAACCCACATTCCTGCACCTACACACACCCTATCCTTCAGTTCCTGCAAGCACAATGGGATGGAGGATCCGAACCAGGTTTCTGTTTGAATTAAAGCAAATTTACTAAGGTTCCATCTGTTACACACTGGTGTTTTGATAAATCTCTCTATTTAGCTTTTGCTAGCTCATGGGAATTTCTATTCAGTTCAGCTCAGTTGCTCAGTCGTGTCCCACTCTTTGTGACCCCACAGACAGTAGCACACCAGGCTTCCCTGTCTATCACCAACTCCCGGAGCTTACTCAAACTCATGTCCATGGAGTCAGTGATGCCATCCAATCATCTCATCCTCTGTCGTCCCCTTCTCTTATCTTCACTTTTGTAAGACCTCCAAGAAATAAAAGTCATGAATTTCTCTTATTGGTCACAAAAAGACTTCTAAATTGAAAATGATTTTGATACAGACAGCAGGAATAGAAATTGGAAGAGACTTTAGGAATCACTCCATGATTTGATGGATAAGAATACTCAGGTCCGGAAAGCTAAAGAAACGTGAGTGATATCACACAAGTGTGTCTGAGTGGAGGCGGTGGCCTCATTTTCCCTTCAGTCGTCTTTTGCTTTAGCATTCTCTCTCCTTCTCGATCTCACACCTGTGGTTTCAGGCAAATATGAAAACACATTATTTAATGATGAGAGAAATATTAATTAATGCTTATACTACTTACCCTAATAAATATCACTCGCAGGGAGAGATAACTGCATTTTAGGAGATGCACAGCCACTTTGAATCTGTCGAATTGCTAGGAAATTGGAGTCTTGCTGACAAGCAAGAATTGATGCACGCTGTGGGAAGGTGGATTAATATTATAATGACCAAATCAAGGCAACACTGAACTGGTTTTAAGAGGTTTCCTGTCTCACTTTGCTGACTGCCAAGCCCTCTGAGCCACCCCACCTGACAACTCCACGCCCAGCAACTGTCTTCATTAAGATTGCACTTCCACATTCTGCAGGCTCTGTCTCAGTCTAAGCTCATCAGAGGAAAGTGAGGAAACCTAGAATATCTCGCGTCATCTAACACTGGCCGTGACACAGTTCTTTGATCGGTTAAGTCCCAGGCAGGCTGCAGGCAGCATATGAAACACCAGACACAGTATAATGTCTGAGGTCTGGCCAGGTGCTCTGAGCACGCCAAGGTGGAACACAATTACAGCCTGTAGACACTCCCCGTGTCTGCCAAGATGGAGTACCTCTCACCTAAGGGCATATGTAAAATAGCAAGTCGGATGGACTGACGAGGTTTAGTTGACCCCCTCAAGGTAAAGATCCTGTATTTTGACCCCATTTGGGTTACAAAGTTCAGTGCAACGGTAAGGACGTCACTTACCTCTTCGGTTTCAGTTTGTTTATTCAAACGACACCATTAACTTACTTCTGAGTCCCTGTTCTTCAGAATCTCATAGCCTTGTCTTCACTATGTATTTTGTCAAATACTTTTTCATTTGTCACCAAAAGAATTCTATTTAGCTTAGGCTATAAATTGTCCACCCTAGGCTATAATTTCTTAAAAGCAAATACTATCAAGTTTTTGTACACTGTCAAAAAATAAAAGCATTTAAAAATCAAGTAAAATCTTGAGTAGACTATTTCCTGCTTTTTTTTTTTTTGCCACGTGGCACAGCTTATAGGATCTCAGTTCCCCAATCAGGGATCAAACCCTGGCCCTAGGCAATGAAAATGCTGAGTCCTAATTACTGAACCGCCAGGGAATTCCCTAGCACTACTTCTTAATGATACCCCAATTCAATTTAGCAGCAATATATCAACTCCCTTCTGTATTGGTGATGGTTTCTACTGGCATTTTTTCTTCAGAAGCTCAGCCTCCCTCAAATGGCAGTGCTGACAATCACATTCCTTCCCTTTTTCCTGGCCCATGGGTCAGGAATGGATCCAGACTGGCCAATCAGAGTTTCCTAACACCTTGGCAGCAGGGATGAATCTATAACCCAAAATGGACCATTCGGTGTTGTCTCTGGGACTAGCAAGAATCACTAATAAAGAGACACACTTTTTTTCTGCATCATCTGCTTATCGAGGACCATGTAAACCGAATGCTGCCATTGGGATAATCACCACCATTTTGAAAGACTTTGCCTGAGAGCGATGCAACTTAAAGAAAATCTGCTGGACTTGGCTCTGGAAAAACTTCTATTAGTACAGGACAAAGTCAGGATCCCTTTTATTTTCCTCTCTTCTGACCTAAATGCATGTGTTATGGTTGGAGCTGAAGCAGCCACCTTGAGGGAAAGACAAAGAACATCATAATGAATCAGTCTTCTCATCTTCAAGCCACCCGAACAGTATCTAGCAACTACCTTACTGTAATCAGGGGTTGGAAAACTACAGCCCTCATGCCAACTTTGTGTTCCTATGCCTTTGAGGCACCAAGAACTGTGTGGAGACCAAGCCAGGGCATCCTTCTATGCCCTTGCTCCCCCATCTGCCCTCCTCATGGCATGGAACATCTCGAATCCCCTATATCTACAAAGACTGTAGCTCAAGGCGGTGAAGCAATCTCATTTCTCACTCTTGTGACAAAAGGAACATTTTTACTACAACCAGCATTTTTTAAAAGAATGAATGGAATATAAAAGAAAAGGTAATGTATTATACATAGTAATGGTAAGTATTGTTTTGTAAAACTTATCTTTAGTTATATGTGTGTATATACATATATTATAGGGTTATAATGTAATAAATACACATATACATTCATTTAGATTACATATATTATATAATAATAAAGTATACATATAATGCATATTTTATAATATATAATGAATACACTATATATTAGTGTATATATATAAGCATATTAGTATATATAAAATATAACACATGGTTATACATTATGTGATATATAAAGATATGTATAATATGTGCATTTTAAACATTTTGAATATATATATAAACATACATATAACCTAAAACAATGTTTTACAAAACAGTATTTACCCTTACTATGTGTAATACACTATATTCTCTTCTTTTTATATATTCTATATTTTATATATAGCTGGTAGTATTACATATTATAATATTTCTTACTATGGGTGATGATAAAAAGTGAAGAGTGTAAGAAACTGAAATGGTGAAAAGTTGGCTGGGGCTAGACTGTGCATGTCAGTCTGAGGAATTCTGGCTTAAAGCTGCCTTCTATGTGGCACCCTGGGGACTTTTCAGGAAGGAGGTGGTGTAACCAGATACATGGAAACAAGAGTTTGAGGGGGAGAGAGACCCCTTGGTGGGCAGTGAATTCCGAAAGGATACTGCAGGTACCAGAAGGCAGGAAAGAGAGTGTAGAAGTTGAGGTTCTTTCTGTGAAGGTGACAGAAATTCAACTCAGAGAAGCCGAGTCTATTTATTGCTGGCACAGCTGAGAAGAACATGAGGGCATTTCAGAGAGCTCAGTGTTATAAGCCACAGGAAAGCGGAGCTTTGGTGACTGCTTGCATGGGGACTCCTTGCTGTTAAGCCTCTCCTTCTCTCTCTTAGCTTGACCTCGTTCTTCCCTGCACAGAGGCCCTCGGAATGTGGTGGTGAAGACAGCTCCCAGGCAGGCTGGATTCATTTCCCTCTCCAGCTTAGCAAGCCTACAGGACTTTGTCCAGAGTCAGGCCATCAATCCCAGTAAATGACTCTGAGAGGCTCTGCTTTGGTCGCCTGCCCATTCCTTGTTCTGAACCTATTACAAGATTTTAGTTAGAAAGCTTTGGGCTGGGAGCTGTAGAATATCCATTTTTAGGTGGCTTAACTACTGAGGATAATATAATATTTTACTTACATGAAAGTCTGAGGTAGGTTACCTTTGATTAAGTGATTATGATTAGTGATTCTACGACGTCAGGGTCCCAGGTGGGCTTCTTTGCTGTTCTTTGACTTTCCAAGAATCATCTCCTCGTATAACAAGCTCCAGGGCAGGAAGAAGCAAGTCCTTGACTTGAATCTATATTTAGGATGAAGAAAGCTTCCAGAAGTGCCCTCTTCAGTTTCATCAGTTAGGATTGTGTCACTGAAGCACGTTCAGTCAATCATTGCTGAGGCAAATGGAATAAACAAGACCGGCTTAGACCAATCGACCTTCAAAGGGTTGGAGAGGGACCCATAAAGCACATGGGTGCTCAAAACCTAAAACACAGTCAGTGTTCTGACAGAAAGAATATAGGGGGAAAATGGCTGATAAGCAACTAACATATCTGCCATACTACAGAGAATGGGATACTGTATTAGTTTTCTATGGCTGCACAAAAACTTACCTCCAGGACTTTCATGGTGGTCCAGTGGTTAAGACTCCACCTGCCAGGGCAGGGGAGGTGGGTTTGATCTCTGGTCTGGGAGGATTCCACATGCCTAGGGGCAGCTAAGCCCACGCACTGCAACTACTGAAGCCTGTGTACCTAGAGCGTGTGCTCTGCAACAAGAGAAGCCATCTCAATGAGAAGCCTGCGTACCACAACTAAAGAGTAGCCCCTGCTTGCTGCAACTAGAGAAAGTCTAAGTGCAGCAGTGAAGACTCATTGCAGCCCTAAATAAATAAATAACATAAAAAAATGTACCACCTACATAGGGGCTTAAAATAAGACACGTGTCTTATCTCGCAGTTTCTATAGGTCAAGAGTTTGGGCAAAACAGCATCACTGGGTTCTTTGGACATGTTCAGTAGAGGAGTCAGACAGCACCAGGTTCTCATCTAGAGGTTAAACTTGTGCAAGGCCTGCTTTTAAGCTCACTCAGGGTGAATGAGTAGCAAAATTTACATCTTGCTATTGTGGGCCTAAGGTCCCTGCTTTCTAGCTGGCTACTGGCTGGAGGCTGCCCTCAGCTCCTAAAGGCCACCACCCACAGTTCCCTGTGAAGTGGGCTTCCCCAAGACGCCACTTAGTCATCAAGCCAGCCGGAAGAATCTCTAGAGCAAGTTTTATAGCAAGGCAAGTCTTATGTAACATAAAGAATACACAGGAGTGACAGCCCATAAACTTTGTCATAGTCTATTGGCTAGAAGCAAGTCACAGGTCCCATGCACACTCAAAGAGAAGGGGCCACCCAGGGGCATGGGCACAAGGAAGTGGGGATCATGAGAGGTTACCTTAGCGTCTGTTTGCCATAGACATCATGAGTAGCCAGACCTGGGTCATATACCCACTCAGTTACCAGAAGAAGGGGGATGCGAAAGCTTTCTGGGCTCTTTCAGTTCACATGAATATGAAAGAGATTCTGAAAATGGAATTGCTGAGATTTGGCAACCATTGAGTATGGCACAATGCTGCAGGAAATGGAAGAGAGACAAGTGACTCAGGACTTGAGAGCCAGTGACTGGAAAGAGGATGGTGCTATGACTAAATCTGGGGACTCAGAACAAGAGAAGGAAGATAAAGAGATTCATCTGGAGTTCCCATAGGAGGTCCCCATGGAATTGTGTATGCAGAGCTCAGGACAGATGTCTGGGACCCAGATTTCGAAATCATCAACCTAGAAGATGAGGACATGTACATATGCGGGAATGGATGGGTCACAAACCAGGTTGGTGACAAGGTTCACACACTTCTGTGCTAAAAGCCTTTCATATTTCCACTCACACTCCTTATGCTTGCAAAGGCTTTTGTGGTTCAGTTTGTTTCTCTCTCTACACTTTTGATAGACCCTTTCCCTAGAACTCTACTGTACTCTCTGCTGCCGCTGCTGCTAAATCTCTTCAGTTGTGTCCGACTTTTAGCGACCCCATGGACTGTGGCCTACCAGGCTCCTCCGCCCATGGGATTTTCCAGGCAAGAGTACTGGAGTGGGTTGCCATTGCCTTCTCCAACTGTACTCTCTACAAGTCTCCAAAATATTCTGTGCTATTTTCTTTGAGCCTTGGCTTACTGTTTTCCATTACAAGAAACATTTTTCACCCCTCCCCACCATCACTGCCTGGCTATGTATCCTTTGAGTCTCCATGTAGATTACACTCCCCCTGAAAAGCCTTCCACAATTCCCTGAGACAATTTATATTTTCCCTCTTTGTGCTTCCATAGCATGCTACACAACTCTGTTCTGGGGTACTAATGACCTATTCTGTCATTATCTATTTACTTGTCTCTTTACTAGCTTACAGGCTTCTAGAAGGTAAAGATAGGTAGAGATAGGTAGACAAGCTCACAATTGTCTCCAGTAATTAGCACAATCCTTAGCGCAAAGAAAATGCTTGATAAGTATTTGTGGAATGAATGGGGAATGAATGTTAACAGATTTCTTTCTCAGTTAAAATCCCTTTGCTTATAAGCATCAGAAAACTCAGTACAAAAAAGGATTAATGTATAAGCAGAAAGGGGACTTGATGACTCATGTAAGTGAGAAAGTCCAGAAGTTATGTTGCTTTAGGTGTGATTTGATATAGAGGCCCAAATGATGCCACCAGGATACAGGTTTTCTTTCCCATCTTTTGGCTCTGCTTTCTCTGGTTATAGGGCTTCCCAGGTGGTGCTGCTGGTAGAGGATCAGGCTGCCAATGCAGGAGATAAAAGAGATGTGGGTTTGATACCTAGGTCGGGAAGATCCCCTGGAGGAGGAAATGGCAACCCACTCCAATATTCTTGCCTGGAGAATCCCTTGGACTGAGGAGCCTGGTGGGCTACAGTCCATAGGGTTGCAAAGAGTTGGATATAATTGAAGTGACTTAGCACATATGCCTCTGGTTTTTGCTCCACTAGTTGGCTCGGTCTCCTGCTTGGGAGTAGGATGACTGCATTTGCATCTGGTCTTAAATCTTCACACTTTCAAGCTCAGTGAGAAAAAAGGGCCCCACTCCCAGAAGCCGCAGTAGATCTCATGGACCCTCAGTGATGCGGTGGAGTCCCTAGCCCATTCTTGAACCAATCACTGTTTGCCCAAGAAGATGCTAGACTCTGATTGACCAGGCTTGGGTCACTGACCATGCCTAGATCTGCTCCATTAAAACCACTCAGACAAGGGTAGGGGATATAAGGAGCTTGCAGAGGGGGAAGGTTGGGAAGGGAGAGTCTCTCTGATCCTGTCCTGGAGTTTTGGTGAGGGGACCCTCCCCCCAAACTAATTTCTATTAAGTAATGCCTGCAATTCAGGAGGAGAGGAAGGTTAAAGATCCTGCAAAGAAATTTTAAGTAAGAAAGATAGGAAGAAAACAAAAAAGATTGTATAGGGTCATCAAAGGAAAACAGCCTAATATTTGTTGAGCATCTACCATGTGACAGAAACCTTTCATACAATATCTCATTTAATCCTCACAATAACCCAGACACATAGACTTTTCAAATTCCCAGTCAACGGAGTCTCAGGATAAACTGATCCCACAAGAGGGTTAGGATAAGTGAATACTAAGGTGGGGATTGGACATTCAGAAATAGGAAGTCCCAGCTGATGTTTCTGATGGTTATTTCTAAAGAGCTGGGAGGACCACAGGGAATGAGTCATGAATAGGTGCTTTTTCTCCAAGGGAGTTTGATGATGAAAAGAAGGATAAAGGTGGCACCCGTATATACCTGTTTAAACGTGTCTCCCTGACCACAGAACAGGCTCCTTGAAAGGCAAGGACCTTATCTGTTCCCTTTGTCTCCAGCCTAGGAGAGGTCCTTGCCACAGTGTCCATCACCATGTATTCGTTAAGTTAATCAGTAAATGAAAGATCAAAGGGAAAAAAAAAACTGTATCCCAGGAGGAAAGGAAGACAGACAAAGATATATAGACATAGGTTAGTTTGAAACATGTTTCTATGGCAAGTACAATGAGGTTGAGAAAGAAGGAGAAAGTTGATGAATGACGTAAAACTCCCTGTGAAGCTCAAACCCCAAGGAGGAATAAGGCTCAGATAAAGATTTCCATTTTCTTCCCTCAAGGCAAGAAGGAGGGCTATGATTTTCAGAAAGTCTCGCGCTGGAGAGGAGGAAAACCAAATTCATTTGTATCTACTGCCCTCAGTGAAATAGTAAAGATGCTTACTTCTCTGGGCTTGCCAGGGGGCACTAGTGGTGAAGAACCCACCTGCCGATGCAGGAGATGTAAGAGATGGGAGTTCGATCCCTGAGTCGAGAAGATTCCCCAGAGGAGGGCACGGCAACATACTCCAGTATTCTTGCCTGAAGAATCCCATGGACAGAGGAGCCTGGAGGGCACCAGTCCATAGGGTCACAAAGAGTTGGACAAGACTGGAGTGACTTTGCACTCAAGCAGCTTACTTCTCTAACTCCGCTCAAGGTACTTTAAGACAGCCCTAATATGTTAATTCGTGCCTCACCCCCACAGTGCCAGGCATAGAATGGATGCTAAAACAAATGTATCAAGACCTTGAGACTTCCCTCGTGGTCCAGGGGTTAAGAATCCGCCTTGTAATGCAGGTGATACAGGTTGGATGCCTGGTCAGGGAACTAAGATCCCACATTCTAAGGAGTAACTAAGCCCCCATGCCACAACTAGAGAGTCTGTGCGCCACAACAGAAAGATTCCACATGACATGACGGAGATCCTGAGTGCTGCAACCAAGACCTGCGTGTGTGAGTGTACATGTGGATGTGTGTGCACGCACACGTGTGTCCTCAGTCGTGTCTGACTCTTTGCAGCATGGGCTATAGCTCACCAGGCTCCTCTGTTCATGGAATTCTCCAGGCGAGAATCCTGGAGTGGGTTGCCATTTCCTTGGATCCTTGGATCCATTTCCAAGACCTCACTCTAGGGGATCTTCCTGACCCAGGGATCGAACCCTCATCTGCTGCCTCTCCTGCACTGGCAGGCAGATTCTTCTACCACTATTGCCACCTGAGAAGCCCCAACTAAGATCTCATGCAGTCAAATAAATAAAATTATTTTTAAAACAATAAAACAAATGTATCAACTTAGTGAGTTGAGTAGAATAAAATCAAATATTCTTTAAAAAATTTTGAGCTGAGACTGCAGAAAGGACAGCCACAATATAATGCTGATTTGGTGGCTTGTAGGGACTTTGTAGATGGAAAAGAGGGAGGCAGGCAGTACAATGTGTACATGTTATCTGCTCTCCAGAATGTCTTTGCTGGGCAAATAGCTCCTTATCGTTTCTTTCTTTTTTTTAATATAAGCTTACACCCCGTTTCTTCAGAACACCTGGGCTTTGGCCATGATTATGAGGTTTAGCATTTGTAATCACAGGTCTGTCTTGGGAAATTATAGGATGTGAGGTCTCAGAGGTTAGCACTCAGGAGGGATTTACTAAGCCTCTCCTGGAACAATGCCAGGATGGTCCCTCTTAAGAGACCAACTCAGCCATCATTGTCACCTATTCAGCAGGTGGCAGAACTGGTCACATTGCCTCTGCTCACATGCCCGTCCCCTAAAGACCCCCAACACCAGCCTAGTGAGTAAAGCCTAGGGCTGTCAGGTGCCTCCAGCTGCAGGGGGGCAGCTTCACCTTGAACTTTAAATGTTTAACACAGCTTTAAATGTTTCACCCCATAGAATGTGGTGACTGGGAAGATGGATGACTGCTCTTGAGAGGAACGATGAATTGAAAAAATAAAATAATCCACAGTGAAAAACTCACTCCCCTGGCTGTGGCTAGTCTCTAATAGGTACAAGGATAATGTAAATGGATGGAGTCGGGGTGGGATATGGGGTGGGGTCCCTTTGGCCATGTGTGGGCACCTTTGTGGATGTGTTCCCGGGAGGAGGAACAAGGAAAGGAGACTGGAGAAAGTGAAGTTTACCCTTTGTGTTTGTGGATGGTCAAGAGCAGGCTGGGCTGGGCAGGGAAGCAGAAAGGCTTTTGCCCATCTCCAGGGATTTCTGCTCTCCCTGCTTGTACAAGCAGGTGCTTTATTTCCACGTAAGCTATTTTGGATTCTTGCTTTGCAGAGTTGGTATGTCCTTTCTGCAGAGGGCAGAAAACGGCAGGGAAGGGAGGGAAGTCTGGCATTGAAACCAGTAAGAATGAGGTTCTTGATGAATGAATCTTTTACCTAATTTCAAGCAAATATATCTGCTCCCTTTACCTTTCCTTACCCAGCTCTGCCAGGCAGGGTTCCTATCTGTACCAACAGATATACGTTCATCAACTGCCACATTATGGTGGAAGGTCTATTATCACAACAGGGGCCATTCTTTGGAAAAACTGTACAGTGATTGAAGTGCATCTCAGCTCCTCCTTCTGCCAGCCCTCCCCTCCCCACCGACTCTGTAGCACAGTCTATAATAGTTGTCAAGGACCTCGTCAATTTCTGTTTGAAGCGGTGACCTTTCTCATGGTCTAGGTTCATTCTAATAATAGACCTTACACTTCACTTTCCTGTACATTATCTCATTTGGCAGCAGCCCTGTGAGGAAGGTGGCCATGGTCATTATTTCCCAAAAGGTATTTCTGACAACTTATGAAATGAACTCTCATTTACTCTCTACTTCTTGCTTGCCTGACCCTGTGCCAAATACCTTACATACCTTGATTAATCATCATGTCCTCTCTCAGAGGCTGACAATATTATCCCTGTTTTACAGAGGAGAAAGCCAGGTGTAAGCAACTTGCCAAAGGCCATGGAGCCAGCTACTGCCAAAACCAGGATTCGGGCCTGGGTCTGGCCAAGTCCGAGTACTGTGTTTTTATCTCCTCTGCCTTTCTGCCTATGCAGCAGGCAGGCTAGATATTAGTACAGGGGCTTCCCTGGTAGCTCAGCTGGTAAAGAATCCACCTGCAGTGTGGGAGACCTGGGTTCGATCCTTGGGTTGGAAAGATCCCCTGAAGAAGGGAACAGCTACCCATTCCAGTATTCTGGCCTGGAGAATTCCATGGACTGTGTAATCCATGGGGTCACAAAGAGTCGGACACAGCTGAGCGACTTTCACTTTCACCTTTAAGGGATATTTTCCTCTTTCAAAAATGGAGGTTCTGAGACCTGTTTTACAGAACCCAGCAGAGCTGGAGTTAGAACCCTTTCCAATAAGTGACACCAGAAGACAAGTTCCTCCATCAACAGGGACTGCATGGCCACATTGGATTTCCACAGTAAAAAGCATAGAATAATCTCCCTTGTACCTATCAGATTATGCACAGGGAAGACCCCCACGTACTGACAAGTTCCCTTCCAAGAGCACTTTCCTAAGTCTGATTCATTCACAAGTCCACCAGTTAGTCTAGGTAAGCAACTAACACAATCAGCCGCAGTACTGTACTGTAACAGGTTTAAATACTTTTCACACAATACATTAAAAAAAAAAAAGATAACATTTTAAATCTTACAGTACCTTGAAAAGTACAGTAGTCCAGTACAACAGCTGGCACACACGGGCTGGCATCGAGTGAGCCCGAAAGAAGAGTTACTGATTGGAGGAGGGAGAGAAGTTGGGAGATAGTAGAGCTGAGGGATCATCAGCAATTGAAGTTGGAGGGCAAGTGGCAATTTCACTCACACATGACCTCGATGAAAGGCAGCTGGCTGCCTCCCCTGCTATGTTCTACTGAAACTGCTCCTCTCAAAATCACCTGGCTATATTATTTCTACTTTACATTTGTAGCTGTCTTGACCTCTCTGCAGCATCTAACTGCTGACCACTTATCAAAACTCTCCCCTCCCTTGATTCGGGGGCAGCAGTCTGTCCTGGTTTTAGCGCTTTATCTCTGGACTTTTGTTCTAAGTCTCTTTCAAAGGCTCAGGTTTCTGTGACCATCTCTGTGATGGTTTGTTAATAGCTGCAAAGGGCAGAACCCACCCTGGCTAGTTTAAGTGGAAAGGGATCATTACAAGGTATTCATCAGCTTAGAGAATCCATGGGTGACTAAAGACCCTAAGCTGAATTACCTGGAACCTGATGCCCTTAGGGCCGAGTTGCCATAGGAACTGCTGCTCCCACCGCCATATGGAAGTGCCTGCTGAACCAGGAGACTGCTCGGACGGCCGCCCACCTGAGACCTAGGGCCGCACCCTCAGCACCAGCCAAAGGGATGCCTCCACCCTGCCTGCGCCCCACTCATTCTGCTCGGAAGCTGGTGTCTCATGTGATGGTGTCTAATTGGCAGAAACCTAAATCACATCCTTGGAAACCCTAGCTGCCGGGAGTCTGGGGAATGACGTCTTTATCTTTCCAACTTTGCTGTACAGGAAGGCATGCTAAAAGGAGATCCAAATAGATATTGAGTCACATAGTCCCTTACATTTTGGGGTTCTTCAGACTTCTGTTCTCATCCTTTTCTTTTCTGGTGCTGAGACTTGCCAGCTCATGGCGTCAACCACCATCTGGGTTATCTTTAACCCTGAGCTCCAGGCCTGAATGTCTAGCTGGCTACCAGACAGCTCCGCTTCCTCTGAAGTCAGCAGCCTCCTTCTGTGTTTTTCATGTCAACAAGTGGTACCACCACCTATCCAGTAATCCAAGCCAGAAACTGGGGACTTCCCTTTGTCTCTCATCTGCCTTGAGCAGTTTTGTGGGGTAGGTAGTTGGTCTGTGAAATGGTTCTGGGGGGTAGGCAGTTGGTCTGTGTTTTCTAGACTTCCTTCAGTTAGGTGGGGCCATGTGACTGCATCCTGGTCTGAACACAGGTGGTGTGAACAAAGTCCAGGTAAAACCCATGGACACCTTTCACACAATATCTGCCAACTGAATGGAGAGACCTTTAGAAACCTGGAGGAGGGCAGAGCCAAACATATAAGAAGACTGGGTCCCTGAGTGACTTGGTGGAACTCTGCACCTCCCAGAATTGATCTGTGTAGGGGGATCAATTGAACTGATGAGGGTGACGTGGAGTCATGAAAGCATGCTGTTCAGATCTCTTGCTGTGGGGAATAAGATGTACTACAGCCCCAGCTCTGCACCACTGGATCTAGCACACTGTGTGAGCCAAGGCCGTACTTCCCACGGGCTCCTCTCTGCCAGTGACGGAGGCTGGTGGGGGTGCAAACTCAGACCCATTCCTGCATGACCTGGGATTCCTGCAGCAGGTGACTTTGACTCATGGATCCTTCACCGGCCTGGCTGAGTCTTTCTTGGGACTGCACTGAAGTTCAGAATGCTGCCTACCCATCCATCCCCCTTCCCTCTCCTTTGTAGGCGTCAGAGCTGCGCCTCAGTCTGAAAGCTCTCCTTGCCTCCTCTGTTGCTTTTCAGTCACTCAGTCGTATCCAACTCCTTGTGGCCCCATGGACTGTAGCACATCAGGCTTCCCTGTCCTTCACTATCTCCTGGAATTTCCATCTCATGTCCACTGAGTTGGCGATGCCATCCAACCATCTCATCCTCTGTCATCCCCTTCTGTTCGTGCTCTCCATCTTTCCCAGTATCAGGGTCTTTTCCAATGAATCGGCTCTTTGTAACAGGTGGCCAAAGGATTGGCGCTTCAGCTTCAGCATCAGTCTTTCCAATGAATATTCAGGGTTGATTTCCTTTAGGAATGACTAGTTTAATCATTTATCCTTCACAGGAATTCTCCCCAATAAATCTCCTGCATGTCTAATTTTATCCTGGCATCTGTTCTCAGAAGATCCAAGCTAACATAGGTGAGAAATAAAAACTTTATTATATGATAGAGATTGTGGGGGCAGGTTATGTGACAGTAAGTTAGCTTACTCTAATGTAATCATTGAGGTTTGAGTATTTTAAAAGGTATTCGCTTTCCTCTTTGCAACTACCTTAGTTTAGGCCTCCTGAGCCAACTGTTCCTGTTACTGAGTAAGTCTTCTGTGCCTAGTCTTGGTAACTAACCCAGAATTCACATTCAAATCACCTTCACAGTGATCTTTTTACTATTAACCACCGCTTTCTTGTTTGTTGGCTTATTTGTTTTCTCTTTTTTGCTCTGCTTTGTTGTTTCATAATTATTAATTTATTGTTTACCTTATATTTTTACTTACATCTTTTTAGTTTTTTGTTTGTGTTTTTGTTTGTTTAACCACTGCTTTCAAAACACCTATACAACGCTCTGATACATGTTCTTCCAATTATCACAACAATCTCGCAAGGAAATTATTATTAGTTCTAATTTATATAAAGGGAACAAAGATTTAGAGAGGTTAAGTATCTTGCCTATTATATCTGTGGTAACTAACAGAACTGGGACTTGAACCCAAATCTATCTGTTACCAAAATTTGTCTTTTTCTTACCACCCAAGCAGGGCTTGGATTTAAATTTTTTTTTCCTAATACATTCACAGGCATTATCTATTTCCTTGAGTTAACCTCAATTCTGATGCAAATATGCTGGAAAGTAAAAGCAAATAGACCACAGGCTAATCTGGGAAGGGGCATTATATTCATAAAAGCATATTATAAATTATGCAAGTAAATAAAATATCCATTTAAGGATATTGATGCTCTAGGCATGCTTTCTTCATTATCGTTTTCTCTCCATTTTAAACTAAACATATAATCACTGAAAAAACTAAAAAGAAAGTGGGAAAACTATAAAATGATAAGCAATCACAATTTTGAATCTTAATTGGTATTGGAGGTTACATTGGGTGCTAAACTGAAACACTGATAAGCTGGGGTGTGAGGAGTGCACGCGATGCCCACGGCTCTGGTGATAACTCCATTCAAAAGAACATTTAAAAGCAAGCAGCTCAGAATGTTAAGTGTAAAGGTACAATCCAGTATCTATTTTAATGTATTAAAAGCAAGACATCTATGATTTCAACTCATCATCACTATTTTCAGGGTTTAAAAACATTTGCTGGAGAAGTGATCTCCACGCATGGACACGAGTACCGCAAGGCTTCGCTAAGCCACATGCAAAGCTAATGACATCATGCCCCGGTAAACAGCTTTCAGAGGCTCCACATCTCACTGGGCTTAAGGAGTAAATTCCTGAGACCAGCATTGCAGGCCCTCTGTGAACCTCACTTCACTTCTTGCGACAGTCTCTGTAGCCACGCTCCACTCCAACTCAAACAAGCTCTCCAGAGCACCGTGCTTCCTCCTGCCTCTGGGTCTTTGCAAATGCTGTCCCTCCTGGAAGAAATGTCTTAACTCTAAGAAATCCCCAAGATACAGTTCATGTGCCTCCTTGTCCAAAAAGCTCTCCTGGAAACCACTCTCAGCCGTATCCAATTCCCAGACTGTATTTGGTTCCCTCCCCACTGACCCCTCCCCATACCCCTTCCTGGCCTGCTCCTCCATCACCCTTGTCATAGCACACAATTATAAGTGTCTCTTTTAAATATCGATTCTACCCATTAACTGCTTTGATTCTTGAAACTGGACGTTGATTTTACCTAAAGGTATTACTCCAAAATAGAAAGTGCTTAGCAAACAAATGTTTGTTAAATGAATGAGTGACTAACAGAGGAAGGAAGGAAAGAATAAAAAAGCTGATTTCTCTGGTGCACAATTCATATATGCTTTAGGTAACTTGTAAGGACTTCATTTGAAATATCCAAAAAACAACAGATCTTGTATCTTGTGGTAGGTACCTAAGGTATTTTAGTTTAGTTATAATTTGTGGGCTTCAGAATTTTAGGAATGGAGAGTTCGGCTAAGAAAATAATTAAGAGGTTATTAACTGGGTTTATTCAGCAGTCCTGAACTCACTGAAATGTGAAAAACTGTGTATGTATATGCATGAGGAAATAATTCACATTTTCAGGTAAGACAAGAAAAACTTTAAACATAAAATTTTCTTTGCTCTTTAGTCTCTTCCCTCCCCTCTCCTATACATCATGCATCTACATTCTGCATTAAACAGTTCCCAATGACAGAAATACCTCTTCAGACATAAACATCAATTGCTCTTCTTTGAACACCAGCCCACATAATTCCTCAGAAGATAACATTCCTTTGTTCATTCTTAAGGGGTCACCATGATCCATCACTCACTGTTTATCTGCTCTGACATCTTTAGTAAAGTTTACTTATGACAACAACATATCATTTCTGTTAAAGATAATGACAGATATAAAACAGACTGGTCAGCAACCTGGGGAGAATCTGGCCCACAGTCAATGGAAGCTCTTCACTTTAAATACTTTGTTAAATACTTGTTTATAACCTTGTTAATGCTACCAGCTATCTTACTTGGATTCTGCCTATTGTACAAGATTGTTTCTTGCATGACCAAATGTGTGACTGAGCCCCCAGTAAAATGAATGATGATTAGGTGACTTGACATGATTGGCCAAATATACAGTCTATGAGATCAATGACTATAATAGTGTAACTAACTCTAGATTTGGGAAGAAACAACAAGAGGGAACCATTTCCTGGACCATAACAGAACGTAAGGCAGGGGATCTAGAGACTTCTGGCTACTGTTCACAGGCCCCGGTCCAGTAAATAGCACATTAAGTGGCCTATCAAAGAAGTCCTTGCCTGACCTGGCCATGATCACCGCTAGTGCCATGGGACAAAATGGTCACAAAATGCTTCCCAAACATTGGTTGAAATTAAGGCCAAAAGGGAAGGGACTACAAAAATAAAAAGTGTTGCCCACTATCATTTCTACAAGGATCAAGTCATTAGCCACTGCAGTCACTGACCTATATACACCCCAAAAGGAATTCATTCAAAGGATAAAGATCAAGAAGAGGCATTTTGCGCTATAGGAAAACAGACAGAACCAACCCTCAGGTTGTTAGATATTGTCACAAAAAAATTTTATGAATCCAGTTTCTTGCATCTTCCTACACTTAGAGGGGCACTAAAACCATTAAGATACCTATTCCTCAAAAATAGCAGTAACTCTACCAAGGTGTATGCGTGATTGCACGTACTCTCTTCTCCAAAATTATGTAACTGGCCTCCATCTTCACCTCTTTGGATTCATTCTCAGAGCTCTCTAAGAGACTTGTCTCCTAGTTATAATCTTCAAATTGGCTCTAATAAAATTTTTCATTTCTTTTTCAGGTTGACTATTGATGAGTTTTTTCATCAACATTATCTGTTTATGTATCATTTCTTCCTACTATCTGCTTTGATTCTTGAAGTTGGAGATTAATTTTATATAAACATTTTACTCCAAAATAGTAAGTACTTAGCAAACAAATCTTTGTTAAATGAATGAATAAGAAACAGAGGAAGGAAGGAAGGAATCAAAATGTTGGCTTCTCTGGTACATAATTTATATATACTTTATGAAATTTACAAAGATGTTTCATTGGCCAATCCACAAAAGAAAATAGAGTTTGTACCTTGTCTAGGGCATCTAGGCGTATTTAGCTAAAACTTGGCAGTTGCAATTTTATGAATTGAGAACTTGACAGAGAAAGTAATTAAGTGGTTATTAATTGGGACTTAGGCTTCCCTGGTAACTCAGTTGGTGAAGAATCCACCTGTAATGCAGGAAATCCCTGGGTTGGGAAGATCCCTTGGAGAAGGGAATAGCAACCCACTCCAGTATTCTTGCCTGAGAAATCCCATGGACAGAGGAGCCTGGCGGGCTACAGGCCATGGGATTGCAAGAGTTGGACACCATTGAAGTGACTGAGCACCAGCACAATTGGGGCTTATTCAGGTGTCCATGAACTCACTGAAATTATGTGAAAAATTGTGTTTGTGTGTATATGCACAGTACGCACCTCATATTCATGTGTTCTAATCAGGCAGGTTGACAAGCATTCTTTGAAAGGACGAGTGGAACAGCCAAGTCTATACCAGACAAAACATGGTGGAAACACTTTGATGGACAGTGAAACTAAGAAAGGGATAGGAAGTCCTAAGAATAATGAAATGACAGCTCTAAAGAAGTTGTTGATTCATATATTTTAATTATTATTGGGTTATTCTCTTATGGTGAAGTGTGTCATGTCAAATACAGAGTTAAAAAATACAACATATTTGCTGATTCAAAGGTTACAGGGTCTAAACTTACGCTCCCCTCCCTGGTTAATGAGTCTGCTTGCCTTTTGCGTGCTGTTGAGAGTAATGAGGACAGGAGAAGGGAGAAGTGCAGAGAAAGGCTTAATTGATTTGCATACATAGAACTTATTTGCATATATACTTGTGAAAGAAAGCACTAAGTCCACAGTAGAGGAAATGGTCTCTGGAGTTTGCCAGCAGTAGAACAGAGAGATCTGTTAACAGTGCCTTGGATGAACGAAACCTAGGATGAGCCGATGAAATGAAAATTCACATTTTAAGGCAAGAAAATTTTGAACAGAAACGTTTTCTCTGCCCTTTGGCCTCCTCCCTCCTGTCTACTGTCCATTGTGCCTCTGCATTCTGCATTAGCCAGACTACCCAGTGGCAATAATACCTGCTCAAACATAAATATCAATTGTTCTTCTAACACCAGCCATAACTCCTCACAAGATAACATTCTTTCGTCTGTCCTTAAGGGATCACCATGATTCACCGCTCACCTCATACCTGCAGAGATCTTTAGTGAACTCACAACAACATACCATTTCCCTTAAAGACGCTGATGAATGCAAAACAGACTGGTTAGACAACCCTGGGAGATATTGGGCCACACCCTACTGGAAACTCTTCACTTAAATATTTACTTATGACCTTATCAATAATATAGCTACTAGTTATATTACTATTATTCTGCCTATTATACAAGATTATTGTTTCCTGCATTACCAGATGTGTGACTGAGCCTCCAATAAAATTAATGATGATTGGTGTGGTGTTAGCCACTCAGTCGTGTCCAGCTCTTTGCAATCCCATGGACTGTAGCCCGCCAGGCTCCTCTGTCCATGGGATTCTCCAGGCAAGAATACTGGAGTGGACTGCCGTTTCCTTCTCCAGAGGATCTTTCTGACCCAGGGATCGAACTCAGGTCTCTTGTGTTACAGGCAGATTCTTTACCATTTGAGCTACACGGAAGACCCGATGGTTGGGCTACTGGAAAACACTGACCAAATATATACTTCTATGAGATCAGTGATTGTCATAGTGTAACTCTAGGAATGGGAAGAGATGAGATGAGGGAACCCCTTCCTAGAACTATAATGGAATGTAAGGCAGGTGATCCAGAGGCTTCCTAGTCCAGTAATAGTACATTGAGTGGTCCATCAACCAAATCCTCACCTGACCACCTGGAAGTAAGCATCCCTAATGCATGGACAAAATGGTCATGAAATGCCTCCCAAACACGGAAATTAAGAGGTACACCCCAAAAGGAATTCAGGATGAGGTATTTTGTGCTGCAGGAAAACTGAGAACTGGCTCTCAGGTTGTTAGATATTTTCAGGGAAAAAATTTTATGAATCCAGTTTCCTGCTCTTCCCTGACTTAGAGGAGCACTAAAACCATTAACTGAAATACCTATTCCTCAAACGGGCTTCCCTGTTGGCTCAGACAGAAAAGAATATGCCTGCGATGCAGGAGACCCAGGTTTGATCCCTGGGTGGGGAAGATCCCCTGGAGAAGGGAATGGCAACCCATGCCAGTTGCCTGGGAAATCCCATGGACAGAGGATCCTGTCGGGATACAGTCCATGGAGTTGCAAAAAGTCAGACGTGACTGAGCAACTGTCACTTTCATTCCTTGAAAATGGCAGTAACTCTACCAAGGTATATGCTTGATTGCACACTCCCCCTTCTCCAAAATCACATCTAGACTGGCCTCCCCCTTACCTCTTTGGAACAGTTCTCAGGATTCTCTGAGAGACTGTCTCCTAGTTGTAATCCTCAAATTATAATCCTCAAATTGGCTCAAATAAATGTTTCCCTTCCTTAGGTTGATTATGAATTAATTTTTTTTGGTGGACAGAGCTATTGAAATAGGACTTTTAGGAACTATAATTTTTTAAGGAAGTGTGGTAAAACGTCCTTGCATATTTTCATCAGACTTCAGGAAAGACATAAATCGGTTTTCAAGGTCTAGGGCATCAGACTGATGTTTCTTTTTTAGTGTGGGTGCCACTTCTGCTTCTGCAAGCAGAACTTCTCAGGCCTCCAAGTTTTTGTTCAGGTCACACAGGTTTGCCTGCTTGTCTGGCTATGGAGCAGCCTGGCATCCACACCCAACACACCCGTTTTGGGTCTGGGTTGGGTAGGTTGGGGACAGATGAGTCATGCCAGGCTAATTGACTCCCTATCACAGTTTCACTGACCAAGCCACTCTTGAGTTTCTATTTGTTTTGTGGGAGGTCTGGACCATTCTCCAGGTGGGGGAAACTTCCCCAGGACAAACCATGGAGTCTCTGGACAAAAGGATGTCATCATTTTTCTCTTGAGCATTTTTTTTTAATGACTTGATTTTTTCTTTAACAACTAAAAGACAATTATAGCAACTTCAAAACCATGGCAGTGGACATTGTGGTGTGCTGCCCAAATCGAGCTCGTTGTTTATGCCTCCTCCTCCAGCTGCTTGGAGAGGGAGGGTGGGTGACTGGCAGATCACACTGAAGTCCCCCCTCCCTCCAATCACCCTCTGCTGAAGTGAGCAGCTTCATCCAAATAGATGTCGTCTTCTGAGGGACAGCCCATATCCAAAGCCTGGCCAGTGTCTGGATTTGAGGACAGCTCTGTCAGGACCCTCACAGAATCTGCGGAGGCCTCTACAGTGACAGCCTCACAGTCAGACTTCTTTGTTCAATCTCGCCTCTTCACACCCCTACAGATGTTGCTACAAGGGCATCCTCCAATAAGCCTCCTGTATGCTGATCTCCACTGCAGAGTCTGCCTCTCAGGGAAACCTGGCTTGTGGTGGTTAGAGTGGGTGCAAGAAAGCAGATGCTAAAGCTGGGTCACCCACCAGCTGGCTAGAAATAAGGAGCCCATGGTGGGTGGCTGGCGAGCGTGGATAAAGCCAGGCGTGCAGCAATAGCAGGAGTGGTGATGTTTTCTGGGAGGGTATGCCTTTAGAAGGGCATGCTTTGGCCGAGGTGATGGAACCAGTATTTTAGAAGCAGGAGCAAGTTAATAATTATAAGGGTAATGGTATCAAACGGCTGTTGTAGGGGCAATGAAAGTTCTGGAGAAAGACAAGGAAAGGCTGAGCGTAATGAATGAACAATTAAAGGCTAAACAGAAAAGTCAGAGGGCCTCCTTGGCAGGGTACAGTGGAACGGGCGCATATCCCATAGTCGGAGGGTAGATGAAGCCGAAACTCAGGTTCAAGATTTAAGCATAAAAGTAATAGGCTCCAGAAAAAGTCGAATTCCCCTTGGCAAGTCTGCTACACCTAAATTCAAGCTATAATTGGGACAGCCTGAGGCCTGGAAACAAGGGACGTGGATCTTTGCAGTGCAATGAAAGTCCTCATTCTGGAGGTCTCTGCCTTGCAGGACAACACATGTCCCCAACAGGTTCTGCCACTTTTGCCTTACTGACACTAGACCCATCATAACCCATTATAGCCAATAACATAACCCATTAAGTCAAAACAAGTACCATCAGGGATACACTTGGGTCTGCTAAGGAGGAAAGAGACTGTTCCTTGAAGGAGCTGTGGATCCTGGCTGATTTGTACCAGCAGATCAATAGGAGGTCAATGGGAAGCAGAATATAAAGTTGTTAATTAATATGGGAGCATTCTTTTTTTCCCCTTGGCTGCCCTGCACAGTCTGTGGGATCTTAGTTCCCCAAACAGGGATTGAACCTGGGCCCTCGGCAGTGAAAGTGCAGAGGCCTAACCACTGGGCCATCAGGGAACTCCCCAGCCAATAGGACTGTTAGAACCCCTCAGAACATACCGCTCAGATGTCTCCTTGGCACTTGGAAAAGTGATGCCCACACTCAATGAGCAATAAATGCTGGAACTTCTTTTTTAGGCAGTGGGAAAAGGAACCAAATATCTCTAGAAGGGGATATACTTGAGTGGATTTATTAGATGAGGTGGGAAATTGAACCAGGTTTACCATGTGAGGGCCAAAAGGACATTTACCAAAGTAGCAAGGCAGGATATGGCAAGAGGGATATAAGATTCATTGAGAAATGCACTGGGGGCTCTCCTTTATGGTCCAGAGCTCATGGTGAGAGATGTCATTATAAAACTGAGCTCCTTGATGGGAATGATAACAGCCTGAAATGTAAGAGGTCATGAGAGTGACTTAACCATTAGAAACAAAGTACATTCAGCTGTTGCAGTGAGAGGCAAAGCTGGAGAGGCAGCAAGAAGGGTCTGACCTACAGAAAGCTGTTGTTGCTGTTGAGTCCCTCAGTCACGTCTGACTCTTGGCTACCTCCATGGGCTGCAGCACACCAGGCTTCCCGGTCTTTCACCTTCTCCTGGAGCTTGCCCAAACTCATGTCCATTGAGTCAGTGATGTTATCCAACCATCTAATCCTCTGTTGTCCCTTCTCCTCCTACCTTCAGTCTTTGCCAGCATCAGGGTCTTTTCCAGTGAGGCCATCAGGTGGCCAAAGTATGGCGCTTTAGCTTCAGCATCAGTCCTTCCAATGGATACTCAGGGTTGATTTCCTTTAGGATTGTCTTGTTTGATCTCCTTGCTGTCCAAGGAACTCCCAAGAGTCTTCTCCAACACCACAGTTCAGAAGCATCAATTCTTTGGCGCTCAGCCTTCTTTATGGTCCAACTCTCATATCCATACATGGTTACTGGAAAAACCATAGCTTTGACTATATGGACCTTTGCCCACACAGAAAGCTGTGGAGATGGTTAACGGAACAGATCATCCTTATGGGCAAGATAAATGGGTAACAACAAAAGAACTGTTCAACCTGTCCAATCAAAATAATCAAGGATGAATGATCAAGAGGCTAAGGGCAGCTTCCCCAGTGCAAACTCATGATCCCTCCCGCATGCAGTTTCTATATCTGAGTCAGTTTTCACTCCCAGAACTCTTAGCTAAACCACAGAAGATATCTCACATTAAGGAGACAGAATGACTCAGTCACTTGATATCAGCCAGCCTCTTTGTTGTGCCTCAGCTGTTGGCACAACAAAGTAGCTGCAGTTGGAGGGATGGAAGGCAGGTATCGGCTCAACAGCCCCAGCTCACACTCAGCAAGCCTGCTCTAGCTGCAGCTGCTACCAAAGACCAGCACTATGTCCCTGGTACAGCACCACCTCTTGAAGAAGACCCAGCTTAACTTCACTAAACTCCTACTCCAGAAGGGGCAATAATTCATCTTGATTGGAATCAACAAATAGTACATGGGATGGATTTGGCTGTTGGGGTTAGCAGGTATAAGCTATTATATAGAGAATGGATAAACAAAATCCTACTGGGTAGCACAGGGAACTATATCAAATATCCTGTGATAAACTATAATGGAAAAGAATATAAAAAAGAATGTATATATATATATATATATATGTATAGCTGAATCACTTTGCTGTACAGTAGAAATTAACACAACATTATAAATCAACTATACTTCAATAAAGGACAGAAATGGTATGGACCTAACAGAAGCAGAAGATATTAACAGGTGGCAAGAATACATAGAAGAACTGTACAAAGATCTTCACGACCAAGATAATCATGATGGTGTGATCACTCACCTGGAGCCAGACATCATGGAATGTGAAGTCAAGTGGGCCTTAGAAAGCATCACTACGAACAAAGCTAGAGGAAGTGATGGAATTCCAGTTGAGCTATTTCAAATCCTGAAAGATGATGCTGTGAAAGTGCTGCACTCAATATGCCAGCAAATTTGGAAAACTCAGCAGTGGCCACAGGACTGGAAAAGGTCCGTTTTCATTCCAATCCCAAAGAAAGGCAATGCCAAAGAATGCTCAAACTACTGCACAATTGCACTCATCTCACATGCTAGTAAAGTAACGCTCAAAATTCTCCAAGCCAGGCTTCAGCAATATGTGAATTTCCAGATGTTCAAGCTGGTTTTAGAAAAGGCAGAGGAACCAGAGATCAAATTGCCAACATCCGCTGGATCATTGAAAAAGCAAGAGAGTTCCAGAGAAACATCTATTTCTGCTTTATTGACTATGCCAAAGCCTTTGACTGTGTGAATCACAATAAACTGTGGAAAATTCTGAAAGAGATGGGAATATCAGACCACCTGACTTGCCTCTTGAGAAACTTATATGTGGGTCAGGAAGCAACAGTTAGAACTGGACATGGAACAACAGACTGGTTCCAAATAGGAAAAGGAGTATGTCAAGGCTGTATATTGTCAGCCTGCTTATTTAACTTATATGCAGAGTACATCATGAGAACGCTGGGCTGGAAGAAGCACAGCTGAAATCAAGATTGCCAGTAGAAATATCAATGACTTCAGATATGCAGATGACACCACCTTCAAGGCAGAAAGTGAAGAGGAACTAAAAAGCCTCTTGATGAAAGTGAAAGAGGAGAGTGAAAAAGTGGGCTTAAAGCTCAGCATTCAGAAAATGAAGATCATGGCATCTGGTCTCATCACTTCATGGGAAATAGATGGGGAAACAGTGGAAACAGTGTCAGACTTTATTTTTTTGGGCTCCAAAATCACTACAGATGGTGACTGCAGCCATGAAATTAAAAGACGCTCACTCCTTGGAAGGAAAGTTATGACCAACCTAGATAGCATATTGAAAAGCAGAGATATTACTTTGCCAACAAAGGTCCATCTAGTCAAGGCTATGGTTTTTCCAGTGGTCATATATGGATGTGAAAGTTGGACTGTGAAGAAAGCTGAATGCCAAAGAATTGATGCTTTTGAACTGTGGTGTTGGAGAAGACTCTTGAGAGTCCCTTGGACTGCAAGGAGATCCAACCAGTCCATTCTGAAGGAGATCAGTCCTGGGTTTTCTTTGGAAGGACTGATGCTAAAGCTGAAACTCCAGTACTTTGGCCACCTCATGTGAAGAGTTGACTCATTGCAGAAGACTGTGATGCTGGGAGGGATTGGGGGCAGGAGGAGAAGGGGACGACAGAGGATGAGATGGCTGGATGGCATCACTGACTCGATGGACAAGAGTTTGGGTGAACTCTGGTAGCTGGTGATGGACAGGGAGGCCTGGTATGCTGCAATTCATGGGGTCGCAAAGAGTTGGACATGACTGAGCGAGTGAACTGAAGTGAACTGATACTTCAATTTAAAAAGAAAATTTTTTTTAAAATCCATACATCCTACCTCTTGAGTTTGCCTTTCCTATTTATAGGACCTGTTGCCCTGAAACAAATAGACTGCTAGATATTTCTCCAGTAAAGATGTGTTGATTCAGATCATCAGAGAATTGCACTTTGGGGTCTGCATGGCAAGCTACATGCAAGTCCCAAAACAGCAAAGGAAGGAGACCCCTTTTATAGAGGGGAAAGGAAGTCAGGAGGACTGTAGTTTTTGTTTTTGTTTTTTTTTTCACAGAAGAGTCTGAGGCTTTTCATTAGCTGAGTCCTTGCTGGGAAAAAGGCCTCTGTCTTCCTCCTGTTGGGCTCTGGTATGGTAGCTGGGCATGAGAGCTCCCCCTTCTGGTCTCCCAACTCTACTTCATTGAGGTTCTTTAATAATTGGGGGGAGGGGGGCTTCCCTGGTGGCTCAGTTAATAAAGAATCTGCCAGCAATGCAGGAGATCTGGGTTTGATCCCTGGGTTAGGAAGATCCCCTGGAGGAGTCATGGCGACCCACTCCAGTATTCTTGCTTGGAGAGTCCCCATGAACAGAGGAGCCTGGTGTGCTGCGGTACAAGGGGTTGCAAAGAGTCGGGTACGACTGAGTGACTAAGCACACACACAATAATTTTTTACAGGCCTCAGCACCATTCTTCAAGGGCTTACAAAGTGTTTGATCTACTAAAAGGAGATCCTGCAAAAGATCACATTTGAGTAAGGGACATACTCTGTAGCAAACAAAGTGTGGTAGCGGGTACCTGACCATGGGGTCGTAGCCCTATTCTGAACTGCACCACACAGAACAATGTAATAGTTGTGATAGAACTGAGAGGCTGGCTGGGAGGAGGTACCTTAGAGTATATTCCCTAAACCCACCACCATTCTATGGTGTGGTGTTCCTGACAGATAGAATACATGCATCTGAACCAAGGCCCTGCCTCCCCACACATCCAGAGACCCACTGGGAGAATTCTTTTCTTCTGTTCCTGAAACTCTGGGCTCTGAGGACTTACAGATCTTGGCTCCCAGGAAGAGGATGTTCCACCAGGGTGCACAGCAGGAATCCCATTCAAGTTTTGTCTACTGCCCAATGCCTTCAGCTTCCTCTTACCAAGAAATGAGTAAACTTGGAAAGAAGTCACCTGCTCAAACAGGTAAAGGATCATCCTGAGGTAGGCCTGTTTTCTGTAACTGCAGAACAACCCAAATGAATTTTTTGGCCAACCCAATACAGTGGGGGCATGGGAGACTGTATTTGATCCCAGATAATCTGCTTGGTACTCCCTTGCAGCAGCCTTAGCCTGAGAAGGGTAAAGTGACCAGGAGCTCAGACTCCTAAGGCCTAAGAGTCCTGGCCATCCCGCTTAGGAAAGCCACCTAGACCAGCAAAAGTGCCCAGGGACACCAACGTGGACAATATTGATAGAAGGTGGAGATAAATGACTACTGAGTGGGTCTCAAGATCAGCTGCAGCGGTGCACTAACCTTTCTCTTAGAAGTTTCCCTTGAGGAAAGATGCCCACCAGCATGAAAAGAGCTGCCTCACCCAAAGCCACTGCAACTTCCCAGGAAAGTTCCTCCTGGAATTCCACTCCGCCTCAGTCCAACTCCCCCTCGGATGCTGATCCCAAGAGATTAAGAGGTAAAAAAACCTCTTACATTCAAATTTCCGTCTCTCTCTCTTTCATATATATATTTGTTATTGTTTGTTATCTTTGAGTACATGTACTTTGGTGTTTATTTTTTAACTAAACATTATGTCATAAAGTACTCTTTTCACATATTATTACAGATTACTTCTAATTACAATTTTAATGTCAGTATAACATTCCCTTCATTTGTGGTAGCATAATTTTTTTAAATTTTTTCAGCCACATCACATGGCATGTGGGATCTTAGTGCCCTGTCCAGGGACCAAATTTGTGCCCTCTGCAGGGGAAGTGCAGAATCTCTCTCTCTCTCTTTTTTTGTTGTTGCTATTAAAAGCTTTATTGTTTCCATTTGGTTCAAGGCTTGGGAGAGGGCTCCAGGGTGTTAAAAAGTTGCCTAGTGGCTGTAGAGAGGGGCTTCAGGCGAAGCCCTGACATTAGTGGGGCCCCTCAAAGCCCACTGGGCTCCAGAGGCTCCTAGTTGTGCTTGAGGGTGAGCCTTTTGAAGAGATATTCGCCCAGCCCAACCTAGGGACTAGCCAGCTTTCAAGGTTGATCAGGTGGTCACCCATCTTCTTGAAGAATTTCACCTCCTCATCTAGGAAGTCGTTCTCCAGGAAGTCACAGAAGTAGGGGTCTCCTCGGGCAGAACCCAGGCCACGTAGATCCAAAGGGGCCTGGTACAGGTTTCTCTCCAGGAGAAGGGCGGCTTCCATAGCATCCTGGGTTTTACCCCACTCATCTTAAGATGGTTTCTGCATGTTCAGGAAAAGGGCCCTGCCACCATGCTGGTTTTGCATTTTCAAGAGGCGATCGTGCTCCCCCTTGGCCAATTCGAGGAAAAAGTGGCCCCTACCCTCCAGAGCCACATCGTTGAGGTTGAAAGAGAAGCCCAGAGATGGGTAGGTGTAGGAGGCCAGCAGATGCATAGAGATGGTGGCCTGCATCTCAGTGAAATAATTCTGACAAATCTGGGAGCCCATGGTTGATTGGTAATAAGCTGTTTAGCTTAAAAAAACAAATGGTGTTGGCTGGACCCAGTGATCACAGACAGCTGAGGGGCTGATTCTGAAGGTTGCTACTGGGAAAAAGGTTGGAGGGTGGTTGGAAGCTGGAGCAAGGGGCGACCCTGGATCTGTTTGCTGGGACCTTGGAGTGAATGCACTGCTGAAAGTGTGGAATCTTAACCACTGGACTTCCAGGGAAGTCTCTGTAGCATAATTTTTTAAAACCATCTTGTATTGTTAGGCACTTAGATTTATTTATATTATATAGTGGACTGTAGACTACCAGACTTCTCCGTCCATGAGATTCTCCAGGCAAGAATACTGGAGTGGGTTACCATTTCCTTCTCCAGGGAATCTTCCTGACCCAGGGATCAAACCCGGTTCTCCCACATTGGAGGCAGACGCTTTAACTTCTGAGCCACAGGGAAGCTCCATTATATAGTATGCTGCTGCTAAGTCACTTCAGTCGTGTCCGACTCTGTGTGACCTCATAGACGGCAGCCCACCAGGCTCCCCCGTCCCTAGGATTCTCCAGGCAAGAACACTGGAGTGGGTTGCCATTTCCTTCTCCAATGCATGAAAGCGAAAAGTGAAAGGGAAGTCGCTCAGTCATGTCCGACCCTCAGCGACCCCATGGACTGCAGCCTTCCAGGCTCCTCCGTCCATGGGATTTTCCAGGCAGGAGTACTGGAGTGGGGTGCCATTGCCTTCTCCCCATTATATAGTATATCTTCCATAAAATCAGTATCTTCCTTCAGATGTTTGTCTTCTTCAATTGATTTAAATCCTGTGTATTCAAGTGATCCAGTGGGAGGGTATGAACCGTATCTTGGGGGCCTGTGGTATCTGTTAGAAAACTGCTTTCTCCAAAATGATAGCAATCTATCTTGCTGCATCAAGGAGGATCTCAGCATAATCCTCCCATCATTCAAAATGATCACTATAGACTTTGTTGGTAGTATCATTAATGTAAAACAGTACCTCATTATCATTTTACTTTGTTCTTGGTATCTTTTTGGAAAATCATAACTGAAGTTAAATTTATTGTTATTTGAATTTCCTCTTGTGTATGTATGTTCCTGGGATTATTGACATTTTTATAAATTGGAAGGCACACTCTCACCTCTGTCACCAAATTAGTGAATGGGTTTCTGATGAGTAAAATTCAAGTAGAAGCAAAGTCCTAATCTATTGCAAAGTACACTGGACTTGGAGTCAGTGGATGCTGCTTTGAGTTCTGAGTCAGTTATGACTTGTGTTATGTTGAGAATGTTTTAGACCATCAATAAAATGGAGAGACACCAAAGCAGGCCAGGCCCTATTTTGATTCTCCCCCTCCTACCCCGCCCAGCTTTTTTTGCAAAGAAGGTTGGAAATGACAGAAAACAAAAATAGGAATTATTCAGAAGTATTTCAGTCCCTTGTTTTGCTCTACAAAATGCTGTATCAAGCAATATTCAGGGGACTTGCCTGGTGGTCCAGTGGTTAAGATTCCATGCTCCCAATGCAGGGGGCGTGCGTTCAGTCCTTGGTCAGGGAACTAAGATCCTACATGCCCCACAGGGCAGGCAAAAAAAAAAAAGTAACACCCAGAAGTACCTACCTTATTCTGCCCTCCACCTGAAGGTGGAATCCTCAATTGTCTACATAGTTCAGGGCACTGGGACTGGCCAGCACAGTAATATCAGTTTAAGCAGATGGTGTTTGATGATAGAGGGGTTGGTGGGCATCTGAAGTGGAAATTTTGTTGGCAAAACAGAGAACCAGGCCAAGATGGGAAGGAGCTGTCACCTAAAAACATTATTTTATGTTTCATGGTCTCAAACATTTAAGACAACTAAGGCTGTTTGACAAACTGACATTAATGCCAATTGACATTAACAGACACTTTGCAAATGACAGTTATTTTAGTCTATTTAGGATTATATTATTAGTTTTTCTTTAATTTTTCAACCAACATTATTAAAGCACTAAGCTAAGTGCTAGAAATATAAAAAGGAATAAAACAGTTCCAGCCCTCAAGGAAGATCATAACTTAACAATGGAGACCACCACTTAAAAGATTATAACTACAGGTAATTCCCTGGCAGTCCAATTGTTAGGACTCAGCACTTTCACTGCAGCAGTCCTGGGTTCAATCCCTGGTCAGGGAACTAAGATCCCACAAGCTGAGCAATGTGGCTAAAAAAAGAGTAACTACAATAAGGCTTCCCAGGTGGCACAGTGGTAAAGAATCCACCTGCCAATGCAGGAGACGTAAGAGACACAGGTTCGATTTCTGGGTGGGGAAGATCCTCTGGAGTAGGAAATGGCAACCCACTCCAGTATTCTTGCTGAAAAATTCCACGGATAGAGGAGCCTGGGAGACTACAGTCCATGGGGTTGCAGAGAGTTGGACATGACTGAGTGACTGAGCACACACACGCTACAAGACAGTGTAATAACCACATCCATCAAAATATACTTGATGACTTTCTTCTCTTGTTTTGAGTTATATGTGTTAGACTTCTAGTGTTCTAAAATATCTTGTACTTTTAAATGCTAATCAAAGAAATTTGAGGCTGAAAACTTGGAAAAGAGGCCAAGATATCATGATCCGAAAGGGTGGGAGATAAATAGAGGCCCCTAAGATAGTGGTCATTTGGTATTAATAATTTCATTCCAGTTGATCCTTGAACAGTGTGGGTACCTACCCTCCTGCAGTCAAAAAGCTGCATATAATTTATAGCTGACTCTCTACATTCATGTATTTAATCAACGTTGGATTGTGTAGGACTGTAGCATTTACTATTGAGAAAAAAAATCCATGTATACATGGATGCACACATGTTGTTCAAAAGTCAACTGTGTTCTGTGATGTTCCAGTAAAAACACAGAGACTTGCCAGTGAGCCATGCTAAAACTTACACTCCAAGGGCACTGCCATGGGACTAACAGGTAAGAGAGAGAGGTGTGAAAAGAATTGGAGGGCACTGAGAGACTGCAGTCCTTGTTAGTAAAAATGCTAAGAAGGAAAGAAAAGCTGGGGTCCCACAAGAAAGGAGCAAAGCAAGGCATGGTGGTTCCATCACAGACTGGATTCTAATTCCAGGCTCTCTCTTTCTCTATTTATGTGTTTGTCCTTGAAGAAGTTGCACAACCTTTCAGATCTTCAGTTTCCTCATTTGTAAAACAGAGATGTAGCAGAGCCCTCTGCACAGAATTCTCATGAGGATAAAAGGATAGAAAGCATCTAAGTGCTTGGCCCAATCCCAGGCACATAGTGTCTGCTCAATAAGAGCTGGGATTTTGTGTTACCATTATTTTTCTCTCTTATCTTACAAGTAGCAAGATGGTGTAACAGGGAACATTGGTGGGGCATTTCCTCTTTCACTGCAGCAAATAACAGTGAAACCACACTTTCAGGTCATATTGATAGTCCTCGAAGATGTCCTGAGAAAATGCCGTTAGACCCCAACGGTGTCCCGGACTCAGGTGTCCAAAGACCAACTATTACTATTTCTCACCCTATCTCTCTAACCTGCAGCCAGCAGAAGTGAAGGCATCTTGGTGACTTACAGCAACCATCTGCAGAGGGGACAAAGGTGCTTTCTGTTCTGGTGGGAGGAAGAAATAATGAGCTGTTTTGTATTGCAACCCTCACAGTCAGAATGTCAGGACTGGCTGCTTGCCCTGAGCCTGAACGACGGCCAATAACCCATTTTAATGGATTTAATCCATTAAATTTAATCCCTCTCAAATTCTTAAAAGTGGCTTCAAAATGATTGTGAGAGTTTTGGGGGCAACTTTTGAGTTTTAAATATGCACAAATAAATTAGGTGGCTATTTAACATTGGGCTTGTTAGTCTGTATTTGCAATATAACTGATAGGATATATGCATTATTTACAGTGCCTTGTGGACTCAATTTTGTAAGATTTATGAGATGGTGGATGTGTTTGTACTTGAGTTAAATTAAAAATAGTGGTCGTCATCTATCATGTAAACTTAATTTAAACCTCAAGGCCACACTTTCCCATTTTTATAGCCAAGGGTGTCTTTATCCTTCAAGATCATACTTGGGTCACCAAATTGCATCCTGGCTTAACCAGTACATTTTCAATAGGTATCCACAGGAATCTAAACATCATCATGGATGTCTGTTCTGCAATGTGGTTTTTATACTCTGGAAAATTCTATGACCTTTCCAATATTAAAAAGAAAAAAATCCTGTTTGTGCTTAAATTAGCCAGAATTGACTTCTGTTGCTTACTGCAGAGAATCCTGACTGATAATATACATTTAATTGATCATTTTTCAGGTAAAATGTGAAGAGTGTTAATTAAACATTACTAACCCTAAATAGAGTATTAAAGTGTTAAGTAGTGAGAGTGTTAGTCACTCAGTCATGTGTGACTTTTGGGACCCCCATGGACTGTAGCCCACCAGGCTCCTCTGTCCATGGAATTCTCCAGGCAAGAATACCAGAATGGGTTGCCATTTCCTTCTCTAGGGGGGTCTTCCCAACCCAGAGATCGAACCTGGGTCTCCCACATTGCAGGCAGATTCTTTACCATCTGAGCCATGAGGGAGGCCCCAAAATATTAAGTAGGTAGTCCAATTATCTTTCTTGCAAATAATTACCACAGAAATTACTGCACATTTAAAAATGAAATTAGGCCACTCTTCATTGTTCTTTTTCTATTTTCTTTCAAAGAAATCTATCGTTACAACCCAACTTCAGTGAACAATGGGAAGGGCAGGAGGCTGGGAGCTGAGAGATGGACAGGCTGAAATGCAAGCCTTTGAATGAGGTCAGGTTTGGAAAAGGAAGGTAAGAATGCAGCAATTGTCTGAGTCTGTTCGGACTGTTTCAGAACAAAGTATACAGACTGAGACTTAACAGACTGAGAATTAATCAACAGACATTTATTTCTCACAATCTAAAGACTAGGAACTCCAAGATCAAGGTGTTAGCAAAGGTGGGCTTCATTCTGAGGCAGGCTTCCTTTCTTGATTTTTGACTTGTAGGTGACCACCATCTTGCTGAGTGCTCACAGAACCTTTTCTTTGTGTGCGTGGGATGGGGGCAAGGATGAGGGAGGTGGGGAGGGCTCTTTTGTGCCTTTCCTTTTTCTTACAATGATTTTTAAAAATGTTTATTTTATTTATTTGGCTGAATTGAGTCTTGGTTGTAGCACTTCTGATCTTTGTTGTGGCATCCAGAATCTTTAGTTGCAGTATGTGGGATCAAATTCTCTGACCCAGGTTCCTTGCATTGGGAGTTTGGAATCTTAGCCGCTGGACCACCAGGGAAGTCTTCTTATAAGGGTGCTAATCTTACTGTGAAGGGCCTCACTCTCATGACTTCATCTAAACCTAAATACCTCCTGAAGGCCCATCCTCAAATACTATCATATTGGAGGTTAAAGCTTCAACATACAAATTTTGGGACGGCATCATTCAGTCCATAGCAAAAGTTATACAGAAAAGGGGGACAAGACTTGAAAAAAATAAACACTTTTTTTTAAAGTAGTGAAATAGTGTAGAAAAGAGAAAGGACTTCAGATTCAGACAGAATTGGGCTGAATCCCATTTACTAACTGTGTGACCTTGGACAAGTTACTTAACATCTCTAAGCCTCAGTTTTCACAGCTGTAAAATGAAGATAAATGGGCATTCATTACAGAAATGTAGTAAGAATTAATGAGATAGAGGTTTAAAGTACCTGGACCAAAGAAAAGGGCTTTTCCAAGTTTTGACAGAGCATAGCAGGGACAGGTATGTTGCTTATGTGCAGAAGTTGTGATGGTAATGGGTGATGGAGTTTAATGCTGAAATCTGCTGTTCCATGAACACTGGTCTCATTAAGTGGGAGGGAGGACGGGACAACTTCTCCAGGACCTTCCAATTCTGAAATCCCATGAATTCACATGTATTCACACATTGATGAGGAAGCAGATATATTCATCTCATCTGTTTTGTTGTTACTATCGATTTGTGCTCAGTTCAGTTCAGTTTAGTTGCTCAGTCGTGTCCAACTCTTTGCGACCCCATGAATCACAGCATGCCAGTCCTCCCTGTCCATCACCAACTCCCGGAGTTCACTCAGACTCACGTCCATCGAGTCCATGATGCCATCCAGCCATATCATCCTCGGTCGTCCCCTTCTCCTCCTGCCCCCAATCCCTCCCAACATCAGAGTCTTTTCCAATGAGTCAACTCTTCGAATGAGGTGGCCAAAGTACTGCAGTTTCAGCTTTAGCATCATTCCTTCCAAAGAACACCCAGGGCTGATCTCCTTCAGAATGGACTGGTTGGATCTCCTTGCAGTCCAAGGGACTCTCTAGAGTCTTCTCCAACACCACAGTTCCAAAGCATCAATTCTTCGGCACTCAGCCTTCTTCACAGTCCAACTCTCACATCCATACATGACCACTGGAAAAACCATAGCCTTGACTAGATGGACCTTTGTTGGCAAAGTAATGTCTCTGCTTTTGAATATGCTATCTAGGTTGGTCATAACTTTTCTTCCAAGGAGTAAGCGTCTTTTAATTTCATGGCTCAGCACTCTTACAAATACCATCTCATTTATTTTTCACTATTATCTTACCACCTAACAATAATGGTAGCTATACTAGTCCTATTGGTTCTATTTTGCAGATGGGCAAACTGAAGCTCAGAGAATTGGATCAATTAGCCCAAGATCATATTTCTAGAAAATCATGGGATGTGGATTTGCATTCAGGACCTCCTGGCTCCCACCTCAGAACACCTTACCTGCTCTAACTTTCATGATGTTGGATACACATCATACAAATATCAGTATGAAGATACCAAAGCACAAAATGTGTGTGGTACTATAAGGGAAGGCATGCTTGCCTTTAAATGAGCTGTGTCTCCAAGCCTGGACCAATTCCAGCTGGGATACCAATAGAATTTATATATGAGAAGGTCATTGGCAGGTTTCCAGGGACTATGGAGCCAGGGAGGGGTGCCAGAGGACTGTCGATCGGCACACACTGTTCCAACTTGGGAAAGGGGGAAGAAAGTTGATTCTTCCAATGGTAGGAGCCAGTCCTGGGCAAAGTTCTTGAAGGGCATTTCGTGAACATCAAAAAGGGGAAGGAAATCATTAGTAGGTGCCAGCATGTTTTCCCTGCAGCTGCTGCTAAGTCGCTTCAGTCGTGTCCGACTCTGTGCGACCCCATAGACGGCAGCCCATCAGGCTCCTCCGTCCCTGGGATTTTCCAGGCAAGAACACTGGAGTGGGTTGCCATTTCCTTCTCCAATGCATGAAAGTGAAAAGTGAAAGTGAAGTCGTTCAGTCGTTTCCAACTCTTTGCAACCCCATGGTTTGCAGCCCACCAGGCTCCTCCATCCCTGGGATTCTCCAGGCAAGAGTACTGGAGTGGGGTGCCATTGCCTTCTCCCTGAGAAGACATTATTCCAGATGAATCTCATTGGGATTTTTTTATAGGGCAAAAGACTTGTATGTTTTTTATTTAGACACTGTCTTTTGCTTATTATAATGAGCATTTATGGATTCAAAGCAAGTTGGAATTTTTTTCAAATTAATAAAGAATTTAAAATTTCCTTGTTTTCAGGAAAAAATGTAAATTTTTTGGTTGTTTACTTAAAATAATTGAGATACTTGTAGATTTACATGCCATTGTAAGAAATAAAACAGAGAGCTCTTCTGTACACTATCCAGTTTATCCCAGTAGTTATAGTTTGCAAAACTACAGTACTATTTTACAATCAAATTAAAGATATAACCTGCTGATCTTATTCTGATTCTCCAGTTTTACTTGTACTCATCTGTATGTGTATATTAAATTCTATACAATTTCATCACCTATGAAATATTGCTCATCTACCATTGTAGTCTACCACACCACCTTACCTGCCTCCTGAGAAAAGTGTATGCAGATCAAGAAGCAACAGTCAGAACTGGACAGGGAACAACAGACTAGTTTCAAATCAGGAAAGGAGTATGTCAAGGCTGTATATTGTCACCCTGCTGATTTAATTTATATGCCGAAGACATCATGTGAAATGCCAGGTTGGATGAAGCACAAGCTGGAATCAAGATTGCTGGGAGAAATATCAATAATATGCAGATGACACCACCCTTATGGCAGAAAGCAAAGAGGAACTAAAGAGCCTCTTGATGAAAATGAAAGAGGAGAGTGAAAGAGTTGGCTTAAAACTCAACATTCAGAAAACTAAGATCATGGCATCCAGTCCCATCAATTCATGGCAAATAGACAGGGAAACAATGGAAACAGTGAGAAACTTTATTCCTAGGCTCCAAAATCACTGCAGATGGTGACTGCAGCCATGAAATTAAAAGACTCTTGCTCCTTGGAAGAAAAGCTATGCCCAACCTAGAAAGCTTATTAAAAAGCAGAGACATTACTTTGCCAACAAAGGTCTGTCTAGTCAAAGCTACGGTTTTTCCAGTAGTCACGTATGGATGTGAGAGCTGGACCATAAAGCAAGCTGAGCACCGAATAATTAATGCTTTTGAACCATGGTGTTGGAGAAGACTCTTGAGAGTCCCCTGGACTGCAAGGACATCAAACCAGTCAATCCTAAAGGAAATCAGTCCTGAATAGTCATTGGAAGGACTGATGCTGAAGTTGAAGCTCCAATACTTTGGCCACCTGATGCAAAGAACTGATTCACTGGAAAAGACCCTGATGCTGGGAAAGATTGAAGGCAGGAGGAAAAGGGGACAATAGAAGATGAGATGGTTTGATGGCATCACTGATTGGATGTACACAAGTTTGAGCAAGTTCTGGGAGTTGATGATGGACAGGGAAGCCTGGTGTGCTGCAGTACATGGGGTCACAAAGAGTTGGACACAACTGAGCGACTGAACTGAAGTGAACTGAATCATACACAAGGAACAGTGAAGTTAGTTTCCTGATTTGAAACCATCCTGTTATTCCATGTCCAGTTCTAACTGCTTCTTGACCTGCATACAGATTTCTCAGGAGGCAGGTCAGGTGGTCTGGTATTCCCATCTCTTGAAGAATTTTCCACAGTTTGTTGTGATCCAGACAGTCAAAGGCTTTAGCATAGTCAATGAAGCAGATGTTTTCCTGGAATTCTCTTGCTTTTTCTATGATCCAATGGATGTTGGCGATTTGATATCTGGTTCCTCTGCCTTTTCTAAATCTAGCTTGAACATCTGGAAGTTCTCAGTCCACATACTGGGAAGCTTGGACAATATTGAACATTACTTTGCTATTGTGTGAGATGAGTGAAATTGTGCAGTAGTTTGAACATTCTTTGAAATTGCCTTTTTTTGGGATTAGAATAAAAACTGACCTTCTCCAGTCTTGTGGCCATTACAAAGTTTTCCAAATTTGCTGGCATATTGAGTGCAGCACTTTCACAACATTGTCTTTTAGGATTTGAAATAGGTCAGCTGGAATTCTATCACTTCCACTAGCTTGGTTCATAGTGATGCTTCCCAAAGTCCACTTGACTTTGTCTGGCTCTGGGTGAGTGATCACACCATCATGGCTATCTGGGTCATGAAGATCTTTTTTGTATAGTTCTTCTGTATATTCTTGCCACCTCTTCTTAGTATCTTTTGCTTCTGTTAGGTCCATACCGTCCCTGCCCTTTATTGTGCCCATCTTTGTATGAAATGTTACCTTGGCATCTCTAATTTTCTTGAAGAAATCTCTAGTCTTTTCCATTCTACTCTCTTCCTCTATTTCTTTGCATTGATCACTTAGGAACACAGTCTTATCCTTGCTATTCTTTGGAACTCTGAATTTACATGGGTATATCTTTCCTTTTCTCCTTTGCTTTTCACCTCTCTTCTTTTCATAGCTATTTGTAAGGCTCCTCAGACAACCATTTTGCCCTTTTGCATTTCTCTTTCTTGGGGATGGTTTTGATCATGGCCTTCTGTACAATGTTACAGACCTCCATCCACAGTTCTTCACACACTCTGTCTATCAGATCTAATCCCTTAAAACTATCTGTCACTTCCACTGTATAATCATAAGGGATTTGATTTAGGTCATACCTGAATGGTCTAGTAGTTTTTTCCATTTTCTTCCATTTAAGTCTGAATTTTGCAATAAAGAGATCATGATCTGAGCCACAGTCAGCTCCCAGTCTAGTTTTTGCTGACTGTATAGAGCTTCTCCATCTTTGGCTATAAAGAATATAATCAATCTGATTCTGGTATTGACTATCTATGATGTCCATATGTAGAGTAGTCATCTCTCACGTTGTTGGAAGAGGGTGTTTGCTATGATCAGTGCATTCTCTTGGGCACCTACCGACCTGGGGAGTTAGGGTTAGCATCTTTTGTGTATGGTAAATATTCAGTAAAGAGAACTGTTATTATTTTCAACAAACTATTAAGTCATGGGACTAGATGAGGGAAAGAATGAAGCACAGGATACCAATGTTAGTAATAACCATATCCTTTCATAGGTCTTCTAATAGTCTTTTATCAACTCCTTTTTATTTATGTTGATGAAGTAAATTTTGTTTAACTGTCATCTATGACCATATTCATTTTGTTTTCCCTTCAGTTTCCTTTGGTTTTATATCAATTGATGGCTTTAACTTGACTTCCTAAAATATTTTCTCAAGACTTGGGAGAGGCAGGGCAAGGCTCCAAAGAGTTCCTGGGAGGTATGAGAGTAAGCTAAGTGCAGAAGATGAGAGTCAGCCTTCTGGGGAGGAGAGCTCCCAGGGGGCAGAGAGCTAGGGCAGGGGCCCACACTCAAATTCCCACAGGGACTGGACAGGAAGCAACATGTGCATCTGGGGTGGTAAAGACAGCATCTAATGTATCTAATAACTGTCTTCTGCTAAAATGTGAGGAAATAAAGGTCCAGGGTTGATGGAAAGAATGAATCTTTTTTTCCCCCAAAGCTGGAAATCCAGATTTGATAACAAGTCTCCTAGTATTTTAGTATTAGCAATTAACTTTTAAAAATTAAAAGAACATAAGACCACAGACAGGTCTGACACAGGAGGGAAGGGGGCAGGGCACAACACAGCCATTGAGGATATGACATAAACTGGTTAGAACCAAATAGACTGATTAGGCCCAAGATGGTAGACTTTGAGCTTCAGTATACACTCATTGTAATTCATCAGCATACGCTAACTGACACGCCCACAGGTGCCATGACAGTTCTGAGGCTGACCATAAGAGGTCCCAAGTGGGTGGTGGCCCAATTTCTAGAAATCTCCACCTCTTTACCCCAAGATAGTTGGAATAATCCTCCCACTGTTTAGCCTGTGAAATTATCCAGCTCATAAAAGCTAACTACCTCATATTTTGGGGACCATTCTAACTTTCTAAGACAGACCTCATTCTGCCTATGGACTGTGTATCTATGCTTTCACTTTTCTATGGCTCTGCTCTTGAATTCTTTCCTACCCAAAGCTAAAGACCCTCACGTGCTAGCCTATTTCATAACTCTCCTGAGACCTGGGACATGACCATCCTCTAGAGCCCCATTTTCCTGCAACCGCTTTACAAAGGCTATTAATAAATCTACTTCTTACCTATCACTTTGCTGAGTTCTTTCTGGCCCAGACAAAAAGAACCTGGGCTTCATTAAGTCCTAAGACAGACTGTGTGGTTTCAGTTAGAAGACTGTGGGTTTGAGTTACGTCTGAATTGTGCAGTTTCAGGTTGAGCCCACTGGACCAAGAGCCTGGCCTCAGAATGTTCAATGTTTCAGGTGCAAACAGCCCCCCAGTCATCTACATGGGACTCTGGAAGCTACACAGCTGGTTGTAGATGCACGCTGACAAAGCCTGAGCAATTTCACTGTCAAGGGTGGTATTTAAGTGTAAATTTCTCTAGGTTCCTTAGCGGCCAACGTCTTACACCAAGAACTATCACTTCTGAATTTTGTTTTGTAGTTGCTCAGGAAAACCTTTACTGCAAACAGAGGAAGTGGGAAGCCAGAAAGTGTAGGTTTTGTTTTGTTTGGGGTTGTTTGTTCTTTCACTGGAGTACTTTTTTCTTTCTTCTTTCCCTTTTCTCTCTCTTTTTCATTCTAGCTCTCCCTTGGTGAGCGCCAAGTTCCCAAACTGCAGAATCCAACTCAGACGGTCCTGGACGGGGACACCCTCGCTCTGGGCCTGTCTCTGAGGACCTACTTTCCTTTGCTCTCAGCCAAGAATCTGACTGGAATAAGGCCAGTAAACTCCCTCACTTCAAGAGTGAATAGCAGTCAGGTCAGCGGCCCAGGGATTCCTTCTCCCCACCCCGCCCCGAGGTCTGAGAAGGTACTCAAGGTCGCCTGTTTCCTCCTGAGGAAGGTTTTGCAGTACTTTAACTCTTTAACATCACAGTCGGCTTCCCATCCCTGGAACTGCAGGCCCTCAGTGGGTGGCAGCGAGACCCTCGGATGGCCTGGGGAGGGAGAGAGGACCCCTCCTACTGACGGAGGGCAAATGCGGCAAAAGAAGACTGGCGACTTTAGATAAATGGCGGAAGGGGATTCCACTGACCCTTTTTTAAACTTTCTCATAAACTGGAAATTTTTTTTTTTTAAGTACTTTTAAAAAGTGACTAAGTTCTGTCTGGAGGAAGCCAGGAGGAGGAAAGGAAGAATGTAAAGTGGAAGAGCAGAGGGTCTGAGAGGGGGTCGGAGACTACGTTGGGGGCAGGAGGAGCGAGGGGCGGAGCCGAGGGCGGGGCGAGAGAGGGGGCGGGGCGGTGGGCCGTCGGGACTGCAAGGTGGGTGCTGGCTGCGAATGCACAGTTCGTGGACCACGGGCTTCCAGTGTGCTCCGGGGAAAAGGGTGCTATGGGCGGGCCGGGGACGGCGGTTCTCACCTGCCTCTGCTTGGAGCCTGAAGTTCAAATTCAGTGAACAGAAGCCCCTCTCGAAGTGAACCGGGAAGGCGGGAGAGCGAGGCTTTCGGTCTTTGTTAATCGGTGGCTTCTGCACTGCAAGGACCTGTTTTCATGTTTAACAGAACACCTTTTCCTTTAGAAACTGCGGGTGGCGCGGGTTGGGGGGCGGCTTGGAGGGAGAGAAACTTTTGGGAGAACGGAGTGATTTGAGCAATTAGTAAAGGGGACCTGGGGATCAGCTTCTGTGAGAGAAGCTTTGAACCTGAATGGGAACATAAAGTTCTTAAACCTTCCAAATGCATTTCTTTTTTTTCCCAGCTGTGGGGCGGGGCCAGGTAGGAACCTTAATTTCCCTCTCTTTTCACCAACGAATTAATAGAAAGCGGCTTATTAGCAGCAGAAGCAGTTGTTTCTTATGTAGCGGTGGGATGGGAGAAAATCAGCAGGAGACGCCCCTTCATCTCCATCTCTCTGCATTCGGTCCAGTGAGATCAGCTTAGGACTGTTCGGAGGAACTTTAAATGATTTGTGAGAAGCCCTAAGATGGTAATGAGTTAGTAGTAACTAAGGAGGAAGCCCAGAGTTGTGAAGATCTTAGGAGGAGTTATTGCTGAAGACCGGTCATGAAGAGGGCTTACGTCAAAGGAAATCATAAGGCCGAGAAAGCAGAAGAGAAACTTAACATTTCCTCTAGTTCAGCGGGGGTTGGCTACATTGCTATTTCCAAGTGAAAGATGATAAAAGTTTAGTGAGATAATTTTCCAGACAGGTGGGCAGGGAATATGCTATCGCAATGAAACTGCAGTCAGCCCCAAGATTGTGACCGTGACTAATAAACTCTACCCCGGATAGGGTTTTAGGAAATATGTTTAATTACTTCATAAAGGGAAAAATCTTAATCTTTAAAGGCTTAAGTGTCAGAAGATTCAGTCCGTCCAAGTAAAAAATCAGCCATCAATAACAAGCAGACTTTCCAGTTATTAACAACTACTTAGAAGGGGATGACCACTGTATATTCCTTCTCCAAGATGCTGGTCCAATAACCGACATGAAATTTGGTTGGTTTCTATATCTATGAGGGTTATTTCACTTTACACTCTGTGCCTATTACAATCCCTAGAACATAGTAAGGCTCAATAAATATTTGTGGAATGAACTGTTGATTTCATGTTTACCCCATTATATTTATTAAACTACCTTGGAGACAAACCCTGAGATATAGCGTTTCAGCCATCTTCTCAGCTGACATCCTGTGGGATCTGGTCTTTTAAAATAACCTGAGGATGTTAGTGGGCTTCCCAGGTGGCTCAGTGGGTGAAGAATCCCCCTGCAATGCAGAAGATGCCATTTCTATCCCTGGGTCTAGAAGATTCCCTGGAGTAGGAAATGGCAACCCACTCTAGTATTTTTACCTGGAGAATTCCATGGACAGAGGAGCCTGGTGGGCTATAGTCTATAGGGTTGCAAAGAGTTGGACATGACTGAAGTGACTGAGCACACAGGCATAACGATGTTAGTGCAGCAAGGGACTTCAGGGTTAGGCGAGCTAACCTGTTTGTTCTACAAGAAACACTTGAAAACCAGAGAGGGATGGTAACTTTTCTAAGGTCACACAGCCAATAGAGCTAGGATACAAATGAATTATCTCTGACTTCTAATTCTGTCTAGGATGGATGCTAGCTCTTAGAGAAGGAGGAACCTAAAGGACACATAATATTATTGAAGTGGATTTTCATTAGGAGGAAAAGCATCAGGAAAGGCACTGCAGTGGTGTGAGCAGAAGTCCTCTGCAGCTTCTTAGTTCCAGCTCTAGGCAGTTCGTAGGGCTTTCCACCTGAGTTGGCAACGCCAGAACTCTCATGTTAAAGTCTACTCTTCCTTGTGGTTTTCATCCTGAAAATGTTAAGGAATAACGTATCTGTCCTTTTTCTGCACTCCTGTGAAGCAGATCCTTCTTCATAATAATAAAGTCAAAATCCAGAGTTAAAATTTTAACTAAAAGCCAGAACTCTGACATTGAAAAGGATCTTGTCTTTTTTGTCCCCCCCCCGCAAAATACTATCTCTTCATGTGTTTCTTTGTGGGGGAACTGCATGATCAGGACAAGTAAAATCTGTGAAGTAGTTTGGTTTTTCAAGGCATTTTTTGATTTTAGTGCATGGGAGGGGACTTTCCACTGAATTTCACTAATATGTTAGCTTGGAGAAGATAGTCAGAAGGCCTGGAGAAATTAAAAGTCCTTTAGCAGAAATCATCTGTGAAGAAAAGAAGACAATCTTAAATCCCCACTAAGAACCTAGTCTTATTTGTTCTGGGCCATTCTATCACAAGAGTCAGACAGGATTTAGTGACTAAATCACCACCATTTTGTCCTGGCTACTGTCCTGCTGAGTCTGTAAGAAAATGGGCAGAGGAAGCCGACGTGTGGTTTACACAGATGTAATGACATTCACACCCTTAACCGGTTCATAATAGCAGGGCTGATATTCATCAGCTAATTCAACCTTGAGCTTCCTGGTGGGTGCCCACACCTACCTGGGGGAGAAACATTTCACTGACCATCATGAGGAAAAGCATACACACCCACACATCACTCTGGCCAGCTCAGCTCAGTGTTGCCCACAAGCCCCCAGGCATGCTTTGTGGATCCAGCTGGGGAAGCGCTGCATGGCTGCCATGCTGTGGCTGGGAGTGGGGAGGCTGAGCGGTGGCTGCCCTGGCCCAGGCCGTGCAGGTCCAACTGAATCAAGCCATCCTCCATCTGTGGTCATCCACTTTGCTTATAGAGACACTTTGTCCCCCCGACCTTGGAAGATGAGCCCCCAGGACCAGGGTGCTCCCCACGCTGCTTCACATTTGTTGGCAGGACCTCTGAGTGTGTAGACTAAGCCCCCACAGATGGAGGCCAGCCTTTCAGATGTCTCAGGAGACATTTTATTATATCTGCAAAAAGCTGGCCTGCATCTTCAAAGGGAGGCCACCCACTTGAAACTGCTTCTCTCTGTGCCTCAGAAAGCAGCTGTTAGACCGTATTGGCTGGCCTCCCTGCTGCCTCTGACCTTGAGTGTTGATCTAGAGCTGGGCACGCCTTTCGAGACATTGGAGATGCCATCTGTGCTATCTTTCAGGACCTCCAGAAAAGGCAGCCTGACCTACAGGAGGTCGTGGAAAGATCCCAATGTGAGGTGGGGCTACTGGAGGCATACATAGAAAACTATCTTAACAGCTGTCAGTGTCTTTCATGTCCTGCTGGTCTCGACCTTTATTTCAGCCAAGTGTTTGTCAGTTGCCTTGGATCCAGCCATAATTCACATGTGTTGGAAGCAAGTCAGCTTTGCCATAGGGGAGATGCAGCCACTCTCTTACCCGCTGTCCAGAAATAAATAGAGGGGTGTCACAGGGCTTGTCCCAGTGGGTGGTGGAACGTACCCTCTGTTTCAGTGGCGTACAGCTCAGTACCACCAATCTGTCACCCCTGAGGAGCTGTGTTTCAACAGGTGATCTGGGCTATCTGGGGTGCTGTGGAGCAGGCCTTCAGGCAGCTGACAGGCCAGCAGCAGTGTAGCCACTGGGAAGTGGAATGTATCGGTGAGGTGGTCACTGGCTGTTGCTGGCTCCATAATCTGCATTGTGGTTGTTGCTGTTCAGTTGCTCAGCTGTGTCCAACTCTTTGTGACCCCATGGGCTGCAGCACACCAGGCTTTCCTGTCCTTCACCATCTCTCAGAGCTTGCTCAAAGTCATAGCCATTGAACTGGTGATGCCATCCAACCATCTCATCCTCTGTTGTCCCCTTCTTCTCCTGCCTTCCATCTTTTCCAGCATCAGGGTCTTTTCCAGTGACTTGGCTCTTCGTATCAGGTGGCCAAAGTATTGGCGCTTCAGCATCAGTCCTTCCAATGAATATTCAGGGTTGTTTGAGGAAAGGTCTAATGCCCAGAGTTGGACCACAGCCTCCACCCTCACTACACACAGCAGAACCTCAAAGGATGAGGCACAAAGGCTGCTGAGGTTCCAGGTGCGTCAAGCCAACAGCCGGCACCTGGCATTTTTGGCCGGGCCAACCCAAGGAGATAATTATCCATCCTGCTTTTTCATTTGACTTTCCCCTTCAGGTCCTTTTCCTTCTTTCCACATTAACCCTCCTTTTTCCATTCCTGAGAATAAAGTACTGTTGCTGATGTTTGTATTAATAAGGCTCCAAGGTGTTGTATCTTCTTATAAAGTGCCGAGAGGGCATGCACGCTGGTCATCCCAGCCATAGGAGAACAAATTGTTTTCACTGTCAAAGGAGCCTATAAACACTTGGTTATAGGTGCGTGGCTGCTTTATAGCCCAAGCAGTTGATAGTGGCTGACATAAACATCTGTTGGTTCTACTTTAAATTTCTTGAGTCCCACTTTGATCACTCATAAAGGCATAAACATTTATCTACCTCCCTTTACACCAGTACACACACAAATGTGCCCTTCTCTTCACCAACTCTGTTCAAATAATAATCTCTATTAGTTTCCTACTGTTGCTGTATCAGTTCCAGGTGGCACTATTGGTAAAGAACCCGCCTGTCAATGCAGGGGACATGAGACATGGGTTTGATCCCTGGGTCAGGAAGATCCCCTAGAGGGCATGGCAACCCACTCCAGCGTCCTTGCGTGGAGAAACCTATGGATAGAGGAGCTTGGCAGGCTACAGTCCACAGGGTTGAAAAAAGTCAAACACAACTGAAGTGACTTAGCATGCAAACATGCAAAGCACATATGTTGTAACAAATTGCCACAAAATTAGCAACGTAACACAAGTGGGACTTGCCGAAGGCACAGGGGTGACACACTGTGGTCCCTTGGGAGAACTGCGGTTAGTTCTGCAGGGTGGGGTGAGGGGGAATTGTGGGGCTGCAGAGGTTCCAAGCTAAGGAGCTTGAACATTTTCCTAAGAGCCAAAGAAAAGCACTGATGGAAATCACCCAGAGACGTGACATGATCACTTTGGCCTTTAAAAAAAGATAACCCTTTAGGAGTAAAGAGGGATGAACTGGAGGGGGAAGGAGAGGGAGCTGGGGACAGGAGGACCAGCTAGGAGGTGAGCAGGAGTTATACGGGGAGGGTGGAGAGTGAACTGTACAGTTGTGTGTGTGTGTGTGTGTGTGTGTGTGGTAGTTAATTAGACTATGTGTGTGTGTGTGTAGGCTAATCAACTTGACTACATAAGAACTTCTTCGTTGTTAAGCACCTGCCTTTTTCCAGTTGTGATTGGCCATTGTAGGACTGCAGCCCAGTAGCTCATTGGATGATGGGGCTGTTCGTTCTCCGGGTTGAGTTAACCAGAGGGATTCCTGAAAGAGGTAGTTTCTGCTCCGACCCTTACAGTTTTCAGAAGGTGAGACCATTTCCTTGGTCTCTCTCAGTCCTTCTTCCAGCCTACCCTCACCCACCTAGCTGAGGCTACAACTGTCAGAGGAAAATGGTGGGCTGGAGTTGTGCAGAGCTGGAAAGGAGCCTTGGTTTCCCCATCTTTTGAAGCGGAGCCAGACAACCCCTAGATCCAGCTGCGATTTGATTTAGCTGTGTTTACCTGGTGTCCTGCCCCTTTTTAAGTTTTCTCTCCTTCCCTCACAGTGTCCTAGAAGTGAAAAAACTCACTGGTGAACGTGTTGTGTGTGGAGGGAGGGTGGGGAGGTGGGCGGGGGCTGTGGGGACGACTTCAGGGTGAAAACTACACCACAATGAGAAAGCTCTACTAGTTTAAAAAGTGTAATTTAATAAAAGTTTTTGTTACTCTTTCCCCCTCCTTTAAGGTTTACGGGTGGGGGCGGTGGCGGTGGGGTAATAGGTGGTTTTTAATGTTAATGATGAAAACAAAGTACAGGAGGAAGACTTTATTTTGCTCAGGGGACACAGTTGACATGGGACAGGAGTTTATTTGCTAATTTGGAGGTGAGACGGAGAAGGCAATGGCAACCCACTCCAGTACTCTTGCCTGGAAAACCCCAGGGACGGAGGAGCCTGGTAGGCTGCAGTCCATGGGGTCACTAAGAGTCAGACACAACTCAGCGTCTTCACTTTGGAGGTGAGAAAGAAGAGGAACGAGCCTTGTCTTGAGCTGTATCAAGCTTGAGGCAAGAGGAAGGCTGGTCCTGCGGCACCAAGGACCCTAAGCAGCTGGAATCAGTGACCATGGAGGAGTGGCACTCAGTCCTTGGATCCGGAGGGTCAAAGCACAGTCCAGGCTCATGTTTCACTTGCGCCTGCACTCTGCCAAGAGAAAACTTCTGGGGAGAGAGCTGAGGGGGTGTGTTAAGGTAAGCTTTGGGTGGATCCTAAACTTGGACAAGTTCTGAACTGGGAAGCCCATCTCCTAGGACCCCAAGGTCCTGGAATCTCTTCAGGTCTCAGCTTGTCTCTCTGTAACACGAGCAAGCCCGACTGAGACCGGGGTGCTCTAGGATCACTCGGCTTCTCGTGTGAAAACGTTGTCACTGCACTCACTCACTGTAGACCCGGCAGCATTCTCTGGGGCATCGGTCAAGTTTGGCTGCTGATCAGAGTCAGTCCCAGTTCCTGGGTGGAGCTGGGTGGCAGTGGAAAGGGAGAGGAAGGGACCCTGCTTCTCCTGTTCCTGCCATTCTCAACCTTCTGGAACCACAGAAGGAGGTCTGATTATGGCCTCAGTGAGGCCGGGCTAAGAGGGGGAAGCTGAACAATAGAACAGAGGTTGAGAAAGTCAAAAGCACCGAGGGAGAAGTCTTTCCCACAGATTTAGCATCATTTGGTGAAAGCATCACAGGTTTGAAAATATCCACTAACACACCTCCCCCTGAGGATGAGAGCTGGAGGTGATCATTATGAGTTATCTGTGTATTTACTCTCTACTGTGGGAATTCGTGCTCAGTTGTGTATGATTCTTTGAGACCCCACGGACTGTAGTCCACCAGGCTCCTCTATTCATGAGGTTTCCCAGGCAAGAATACCTGAGTGGGTTTCCATTTCCTTCTCCAGGGGATCTTCCCAACCCAGGGATTGAACCCATGTCTCTTGCATTAGCAGGTGGATTTTTTTTACCACTGCACCACCTGGGAAGCCCCCTACTCTCTACTACATGACCCTAAATAAGACACCAAGGATGCTTTGAGACCCTAAGGCCCCAAATGGGCAGTATCTATGCTTACAAAGACTAAAACCATTTGTACACAAAACACCTACCATAATACCACACAAGAATGTTCCAGTGTCAGGTCAGGCAGTCAGTTGTCACTCTCAGCCCACACTGTCCTGGAGAATGGCTCTGCCTCCTAGAGCCTGGTGTAGGAGTCTTGGACCAGGACTGCCATGTGGGAACTGTACTGGTCTCGGCGGCCCAGCAGCTGATTCCCAGGCCACTTTGCTGACCAGGTGCCTGTTCTCTACTGTATCAGAGGCAATCATGGCAGCAACAGTCAGGTGGCACCTGACACTGTGGCTCTGGGCTGGAGCTGGTGCACTTGCTCACTTGTGTTGTAGGGGGCACTGTAGACACCCTGGAAGGCGCTGGGGCTTATGGGAGGGTCAGGGTGGAGCTAAACCTAGCTTAACCTAGGCCAGCTTAACACAAAAGGCTCTGCACTCTGTTCCTACCTCTATTTCAGAGAGCGGCTGGAATGGCAGTAGGTGAAGGACGATGTTATTGAGAAAAGGACTCCCAGAGAAGCCCCACTGCTGCAGAATTTGTTGTGGCTGCTGCCTTTGGGGTTCCTTTAGCAGCTGGAGATAATTAGGGATGTGCCTGGGACAACAGATGACACTGTGGAGGGTCCAAGATAGGAGAGCTTCCCAATGTCCCAGGCCCTTAGGCTAGACCCCTGCTTCATTCCAGCTGGAGCCTGTGGAGGGAGGGACAGAACCAGAGAGCTGGTCTCCTGGCTTTCATCCATCCAGGCTGACCTAGACCTGCCCAGGACCCAACAAGGGGTTTCCTACCCACCACAGCCACCCCAATCTGTCAACAGGGAGAAGTAAGTATGGGCCTATTGTCTTGTCCCCTCTTGACGCAAACAGCAGGCTTCCTCCAAATGAGCCACTGCTCTGCCCTCGTGTGTCTGCTTCACTGTATTGTGCAGGGGGCTTCACTCGGCCCCCTGCTTACTTGCTTCCACTTCAACAGGGCCCCTGCACTGCTTATTGCTGAAGGCCAGCAGATCTTTCAGTGAGGAAGCCGGCTCAAGGCAGGGCCAGTCACCCTCCATCATACCATCTACATAAACATCTTTGTTGGAAAATCCCTGCAATGGAAACCAAACAGAACAGATCAGTTCGCACAGCACGGCTGACAGAAATATCTTGCTGGGCCAGACTGCTGTCTCTGTTAAGATACCACCCACAGCTGTAAGCACCAGCTGACTCCTCTTGAAAAGAGAGGACTGTTACAAAGACCAGGGCTGGCTTTGGAAGGCCAAGGCTGGGTGTGAGAAGGCTGTTGGGGGTTCCACACTTCAGCTGGGGACACAGGGTAGGAACAGCATGAACACTAGGTGTCAGCAACTGTCACGTCCCTCTCCACTACCCTCCTGACCACGGCTCCCTGCTGCAGCTCCCACAAGGTAAGACAAGGCAGATGTAAGATTCTGTGCTGCTTCTGGGACCCCCAGAAAGTTCCCATTTCCAGACACTGCCCCTAGTCTGTCTCCCTTGGCTTCCTGACAAAGCACCCTGGGGGAGCCCCACAAGCTGGTTTGAGTGTCCTAGCTTAGAGCTGGAGAGAGAAAAGACTTCAAGGTTTAAAATTCTAAACGTCTCAAAGAGGACGTATGAAGGTAGTGAAGCAAATGAGAAAGGCTTGGAGGACTTCAATGAGAGGCCAGGAGAGTGTTCATATAAAAGGGACTGTACGTATCTTTGGCTACCTGATTTTTTCACGTGGCAGTCTCCTGATTAAACTTCTACATTCCATTATAAGAATAACCAATTCACTCCTTATTTATTTTATAGCAGTTCTCATGCTATTCACTCAGCTTTTCTTTGATTTTTCCCTCACCTCTTTTACTGTCTTCTATGGATCAATAGTGTTTTATTTCTCTTTTCCCTTTATTGCTTTGGCAGTGATAAATTTTTTTTAGTCTTTATCCTTAAATTTTAAAAAGATGTATTTATTTATATGGCTGCACTGGGTCTTAGTTGCAGCACATGAACTTCTTAGTCACAGCATGTGGGATCTAGTTTCCCCATCAGGTACCGAACCTGGGAGTGTGGAGTCCTAGCCACTGGACTACCAGGGACGCCCCTATCCTTAAATTTCTAACATGTGTGTATGTGAAAGTAGCTCAGTCATGTCCACTTCTTTGTAACCCTAGGGACTATACAGTCCATGGAATTCTTCAGGCCAGAACACCTGAGAGGGTAGCCGTTCCCTTCTCCAGGGGATCTTCCAAACCCAAGGATTGATCCCAGGTCTCCCACACTGCAGGCAGATTCTTTACCAGCTCAGCCACCTGGGAAGCCCTAAAAAATTTTAACATAAACTTTTAACATAACTGCCTTCAAAATGTCATTCTCCTTCCATATGAATAAAGATTTTTAAAACATTTAATTTTGCCATGTTACTGTTACCTAAAGTTGTGTTATTTAAGGCAGTAACCACAAGTCACCTGTAGCTACTTAGGTTTAAACTAATTAATGTTAAGTAAATTCATTTCCTTGGTTGCATGGCCACATTTTAAGTGCTAAGGAAGACAATAGCAACCCACTCCAGTACTCTCACCTGGAGAATCCCATGGACAGAGGAGCCTGGTGGACTGCAGTCCATGGGGTCACGAAGAGTCGGACACAACTGAGCGACTTCACTTTCACGCATTGGAGAAGGAAATGGCAACCCACTCCAGTGTTCTTGCCTGGAGAATCCCAGGGACGGGGGAGCCTGGTGGGCTGCTGTCTCTGGGGTCACACAGAGTCAGACATGACTGAAGGGACTTAGCAGCAGCAGCAGCAGCAGCCACAAGTGGCTAACAGTTACCATACTGAACTAAGCAGATATAGAATACTATCATTCTGGAAGGTACTATCAGGCAACGCTAGTTATTTCCATCTAGTTTTTAACCTCATTCCAAATTAGTCATTATCAGTATTGTTTTTTAGAGTCAATACTTCTTTAGATTTACTTTTATGTTTACCAATTTCTTTGCTCACCAATGTTTTTACACCCTATTCCTTACTTTCATATTCAATTTCTTTCTTTCTGAAATGTTTCCTTTGGGAGCTGGCCGTGGGCAGAACTGTGTCCTTACAAAATTCATAAATTCTCCAAGCCAGGCTTCAGCAATATGTGAACCGTGAAATTCCATATATTCAAGCTGGTTTTAGAAGAGGCAGAGGAACCAGAGATCAAATTGCCAACATCCGCTGGATCATTGAAAAAGCAAGACAGTTCCAGAAAAACATCTATTTCTGCTTTATTGACTATGCCAAAGCCTTTGACTGTGTGGATCACAATAAACTGTGGAAAATTCTGAAAGAGATGGGAATATCAGACCACCTGACTTGCCTCTTGAGAAACCTATATGCAGGTCAGGAAACAACAGTTAGAACTGGACATGGAACAACAGACTGGTTCCAAATAGGAAAAGGAGTACGTCAAGGCTGCATATTGTCACCCTGCTTATTTAACTTATATGCAGAGTACATCATGAGACATGCTGGGCTGGAAGAAGCACAAGCTGGAATCAAGATTGCTGGGAGAAATATCAATAACCTCAGATATGCAGATGACACCACCTTTATGGCAGAAAGTGAAGAACTAAAGTGCCTCTTGATGAAAGTGAAAGAGGAGAGTGAAAAAGTTGGCTTAAAGCTCAACATTCAGAAAACTAAGATCATGGCATCCGGTCCCATCACTTCATGGCAAATAGATGGGAAAACAGTGTCAGACTTTATTTTTCTGGGCTCCAAAATCACTGCAGATGGTCATTGCAGCCATGAAATTAAAAGACACTTGCTCCTTGGAAGGAAAGTTATGACCAACCTAGATAGCATATTAAAAAGCAGAGACATTACTTTGTCAACAAACGTCCGTCTAGTCAAGGCTATGGGTTTTCCAGTGGCCACGTATGGATTGAGAGTTGGACTATAAAGAAAGCTGAGCACCAAAGAATTGATGCTTTTGAACTGTGGTTTTGGAGAAGACTCATGAGAGTCCCTTGGACTGCAAGGAGATTCAACCAGTCCATCCTAAAGGAGATCAGTCCTGGGAGTTCATTGGAAAGACTGATGCTGAAGCTGAAACTCCAATACTTTGGCCACCTGATGTGAAGAGCTGACTCATTTGAAAAGACCCTGATGCTGGGAAAGATTGAGGGCAGGAGGAGAAGGGGACAACAGAGGATGAGATGGTTGGATGGCATCACCGACTCAGTGGATATGGGTTTGGGTGTACTCCGGGAATTGGTGATGGACAGGGATGCCTGGCATGCTGTGGTTCATGGGGTTGCAAAGAGTCGGACATGACTGAGCGACTGTACTAAACTGAGGCCCTAACCCACAATTTGACTGTATTTGGAGATAGGGTCCTTAGGAGATAATTATGGTTAGATGAGATCATAAGGGTGAGGCCCTAATCCACTAGGACTGGTTGCCTTACTACAAGTGTAAGAGAGCTTTTTCATTCTGTGCACATGCTCAAAGGAAGGGCTATGTGAGGACTCCGTAAGAAGGTGGACATGTGCAAGCCAGGAAAAGAGCTCTCATCAGAAACCAAACCCTTCCAGATCTTGATCTGGGACTTCCAGCCTCCACACATGTTGTTTAAGTCATCCAGCCTATGATATTTTGTTATGGCAGCCCTAGAGACAAATATAGAGTCCATTCAACAAAGGTCCAGAGTGTTACTCTGAAAATATTTTACCCCTTTAATAAGTTTAACAAGGTATAAAATTATAGGTTGTTAGGCTTTTTGTGTTTTTTTTTGACCTTTAAACTATTATTCCATTCCTTCTGGCCTTTGATATTACATTGAGAAATCTGTTATCATTCAGGACGTTCCTCTTTTCTTTGGGATTGCTTTTAATAGTTTCCCCATATGTCTGGGCTTCATTACAGTGAGTCTAAGTGAAGGTTTAATATTCCTTGCCTAGGATTCATTGTGATTCTTTAGTCTGAGGATTCTAGGATACTTGTCTTTGATCAATGTTGGAAAATTTTCAGCTATTATTCCCTCTGTTTTTCTCCATCTAAACTTCCCACTGGATATATTTTGAACCTTTTCATTCCATCATTTAATTCTTTTAATTTCTCTTTAGTTTTCATTTTCCCCACTCTGCTGCATTATGGCAATTTCCTCAGCTCCATCTTCTAGTTTAAAATGTTTCTATTCTGCTTTTGACTACCTTAATTTATTCTTTCAATAACTATTTAACTGTAAAAGTTTGATTTGCTCAAATCTACCCTTCCTTCAGGGTCTTGTTGTCTCCTGAATATTTCTTTACCTTAAAAAAAATCTGGTTTAAATATATTGATTTCAGAATCAAATTGGACTTCAGTTGTCTAGATTATAAAATGAGGCTTTAGACTAAATGGCTTCTAAGGTGACTTCCAGTTCTGCAATTCTGATATTCATTTATTTTTAATAAACATTGTTGGCACACTTTGCATTTACATTAATGAAGGCAGAGCTGGAACATGGCAGTGAATAAAGGATAATTATTTTAAAAGCCACCTTCCCCAGACCTCTAGGGCTCCGAGCCAACACCTTCCATTTTCTCATATCCCCTTCCTGTATTAGCACAGAGAGAAACAGGTGGTTAACCAGATGAATGCAGGCCAGGAAAAATATCCCCATCTGGGTTTGGTTTCAGATCTGAGATATTTCTGGAGGCTCATCAAAGAATCCAGTGAAAGGCTGGGGAAAGAGGTGAACACTAAAACTCTCTGCTTGTCAGAGATTTTTGTTTTGGTAAATGGCAACCCACTCCAGCGTTCTTGCCTGGAGAATCCCAGGGATGGGGGAGCCTGGTGGACTGCTGTCTATGGGATCGCATAGAGTCGGACATGACTGACGCGACTTAGCAGCAGCAGCAGCAGCACTTAACACATAAAATTAGAGAGTTAAAGGTTTTTCTACACTCTTAAAAAAAAAAAAACAGAATAGTGCAGGGCTGGAAGAACGATAACAAAGGCTTGTATTAGTTTTTATCTAAAGATTTCTACAATTGAGCTAGAAGAATGTAGTAAGGTCCTAGAAGTGAACTGTGGGTATGAGATGGAGGGTGGGGCATAGAGGAGGTGATCTGAGTATATCTCTGTAAAGACAGATGAGTGATCAGTACAACCATTTTTAAAGCTTGTATACCAAGGTGCTTCACAAATATATCTTTCAAAATCTGCTCCTATGTTGTCAAATGTTTAGTGAATAGAGAATAGGAAGAGATTCAGTCTTTCCAAACCCTGGCCTCTGATCTATCAAACTGTAAATGCTATGGACTAGAACTGTAGGTTTTTAGATAAATGGCACAGTACCAACTAGAATAAATATTCAGCTTACTTCAAAGAGCACTGGCTCTTCCTCCCCATCATGGATGAGCTGACCACATAGTCCCCACTATGTGGACAAGCTGACCACACACATAGTGCTTTTATGATTTATTTTCTTAGCTTACATTTTTAGAATAAACTTGTCTGAGGCATAATTTATACATACTTCACTTTATGGAGGTATAGTTTACATATACCTTGTTTTAAAATTCAACAAAATATAAATTTCCTTCCTTTTCCATACTGCCTGAGATAAAGTTGTGAAACGCTAGAGTTGTATTCCTCTCCCAACTACTGGTGTTTTAAGAGACTTGCTTGTGTCTTAAGTTTCTTTTTCTGTGTCTTAATTGCAAAATAATTATTGATTCTAACTAAAGATCATTTACCAACTATATGCTTTTTGTAAGTCCTTGAGGCACTGTGTGTGAGAATGTATTTATTCTACATATAGGTAATTTTTATCTCCTTCTCCCCCTCATTCTCACTTCATCCAAACAGCTTTTGGATCTGCCCAATTTTTACTCTGGAATATCTCACTCTCATCCTCTTCTTTCTGTCTCTTCTTTGAGTACCTTACTCAGGTCTCCTTTCTTTTTATCTGATTAAAACAATCCATTTTGCACATGATCTGTCTATATTAGTCTTCCTGATGCACAAATTTAATATTGTCTCTCTTTTGCTCAAAAGCTATCTATGGCTCCCTCTTGCCTACTAACTGAAGCACAGTCTCCTTTCCCTGCTGGTCAGTGTCTGCTACAGTGTCTGCACCTGATTGCTGCCAGTTCTACCCTGCTCCCGCCTGTCCCAGGACCCTTCATTCCAGCCACCTCAGCCTCTCCCAGTCAATGCTGCCTTTACGTTTTGCTTAGAATGTCACTGCTGTCACATCTCCCTAGAGGAACTACTGCCCACCTTTTGATCCTCAAACCAAATACTAGCCTCCTTCTTTTGCTTCCCCTCATCACACCTTTGCAAATTTGTATCTGCAGCTTGTACTGTAAGGTGCCTCAAAAACATATGCATCAAAATCTGCCTCTTTTAATGCATATGACACCCTGCACCGTGCTAGAACACATGTGCCTTTTCTCATGGTTATTTATGCTTGTGCCTTATTTTAGATACTGGATTGTACACGTTTCATCTTACCTTTGTATCCCCCTAAATATCTTGCATATAATAAATACCAGTAGTATTATTTACAGTATGAATAAATACCAGCATTTCAAAGCTGAATTCATCTCAAAGCTGAATAAAGACAGGTATTTTAAATATTTTGCAACTTCAAATAATGATGTATGGTATACTTGAAAGATAGAATAAAAACTGATTATAAATTATATATAATTTACTGTCTCATACATAGCTTACATGCAATTGGTTAAATGAATGAATAAGCAAATGTTACAAAACACAGACAGATGCTACTCCAACTTTTTTAAAATTGAAGTATAATTGACCTATAAGGTTGTATGATGCTACTCCATCTTAAACTATCCATCATGTTCAGAGAAAGGTCCCTATATACCTTTGACAGTAAAATGGATAAGCAAAACTATAATATACTAATGTAAAAATACAATATACTGTGTTTTTAATGCAAGTATTTTAAAATACAAAATACCTGTTTGCTTAATATTTAAGTAAATTCTATTGAATTTTATGAGTTAGATTTTGTATTTGGATCTTAACATACTCATTTGTTCTTAAATGCTATTTGATAAAGTCATATAGACTGGGGCCAAATCCTACCTCTGTTCTTTACTGGTATGGGATTCTGGGATCTTTTATGCTGTCTCCTCACCTGTAAAATGAGGATTAAAAATAACCATATCACAGGACTTCCCTGGTGGTCCCATGGCTAAGACTTCTCACTCCCAATGCAGGGGGCCTGGGTTCCACCCCTGATCCCCACATGCAGTAAACTAAGAGTTCCTATACTGCACATAAAGATTCTGCATGCTGCAACTAAGTTTTGCAACTAAGACCCGGTGCAGACAAATAAATATTTTTTAAAAACCGTGTAACAAGGCATTGAAAAGATTAGATGAGATTACACAATACTTAGCAGAATGTCTGGTCTTAAGTACATGTTCAGTAAATAGTTGCTTTTATTTCAAGCTAAGGCGTGGCTGCAGAGTCATGTGCAACTCTTTGCAACCCCGTGGACTGTAGACTGCCAGGCTCCTTTGTCCATGGGATTTCCCAGGCAAGAATATTGGAGTAGGTTACCACTGCCTTCTCCAAGGGATTGTCCTGACCCAGGGATTGAACCTACGTCTCCTGTGCCTCCCATATTGCACAGCAAATAGCCCTATAGGCTATTTCAGGAGATCACTAGACAGCACAGGCTAAGGCTGTGCTGTCTAATATGGTGGCCATTAGCTACATGTGATGACTGAGCACTTGAGATGTAGTCAGTCTGAACTGGGTTGTGGGGAAGTATAAAAATCACAGCAGATTTTAAAAACTCATTATAAATAAAATGCAAAATACCTCATTAATATTTTTTAAACATTGATTACATGTTCCCTGGCGTCTCAGCGGTAAAGAATCCACCTGCAATGCAGGAGCTGCAGGAGACATGGGTTCGATCCCTGGGTTGGGAAGATCCCCTAGAAAAGGGAATGGCAACTACTCCAGTATTCTTGCCTGGAGAATCCCATGGACAGAGGAGCTACAGCCTGGTGGGCTACAGTCCATAGGGTCACAAAGAGTTGGATATGACTGAAGCAACTGAGCACACACATAGGTTAAAATGCTATTTTAGATATATTGTGTTAAATAACATATTGTCAAATTAATCTCACTTGTTTTTCTGTTAGTATTCAAAAGTTTTCCTTTTTAAAAAGCTTTTATGTTGGAGTACAGTTGATTAACAATGTTGTGTTAGTTTCAAGTGTACAGCAAAGTGATTCAGTTATACACATACAACATGTTTCTTTTTACTTTTTAAAATGTAGGTACTAGAAAATTTTTATGTATCTGTGTTCCATTCTATTTCTGTTGGGCAGTGCTGACCTAAAGTCTCTGGTCAAGAACAAAAATATATAGATGCTAAACTAATATTTGATTGGTTGATTGATACAGCTAAATCTCTTCATCATTTCATTGCATTGGCAGTTAAAAGCATAAAGGACTATTTTTTAAATGCACATAAATCTAGACACAATTTACAGAGTAGGGTTATTAATAGCAAATTTCATAGATTAGGATTATTAATAGCAAATTTCATATACTATATTCACTCAAGTTTTTTGTAATTTGTCTCTGGAAGTCTTTAAGGAATGAAGTAAAATTCTTCAAACACAGCTTCTGTGAAATCTGTGCAAATTAAGAATGGGGATGACCCTTTATTTGTCACTTTTACTACAAGAAAGCCGAAAAAAAAAAAAAACCCAAAAGAATGATTACTTTTCAGGGACTAAGAAACCTGGCTACTGAAATTAACCTTGGCAAATGACAATGAACCACAAGTGTTGGCAGGTCAACTATGTTGTCAAATCTAATGGGCGAATTAGGATCACTGAAGCTCTCTGGCTCCTGGATTTTTCTGCTCTTTGTAACACAACTAATTCAAAGGACTGCAGGAAGCAAAAGATGGAGCAGAGGCTGTGCAGCCCTCCTGTCTTTACAAGACACTCTGGCTAACTCCAAGGACCTTGTGATCTTCTTCCATAATGTTCTTTAAGCATGAAGTAAACGCCTCTGATGGCTTTCCACACTGGCAGGGCCTGAGCCAAACAATACCTCCTTTAGCCAATTTGCAGCAAAGAAGGTCTCACTCAACGAAGTGTCTGGACTGGTTCCAGACAATATTCAGACCATTCTTTGAACTAGATACCGCTTCTAATTTTGGAGGAAAGAAAACCGAGGTACAGAGTGGTTAAGTTGGCTACCACAGTCACATAGTAGAGCAGCCCCAAAGAAAAATGAGTCTGCTTGTCTTGGTGCTCTTGACCCTGTTGTTGTTTAGTCACTAAGTCATGTCTGACTCTTCTGCAACCCCCACAGACTATAGCCTGCCAGGCTCCTCTGTCCATGGATTTCCCAGGCAAGAATATTGAAGTGGGTTGCCATTTCTGTCTCCAGGGAATCTTTCTGACCCAGGGATTGGACCTGCATCTCCTTCTTGGTAGGCAGATTCTTTACCACTGAGCCCAAGGAAGCCCCCTCCTGACCCTAGACTCCAGCACTGGGAGAAGGTTCTGATACAGAAGAGAATAGATCTGCTTCATCAGGGAAAGTCTGGACTCCTAGGTTTTTCTTTAAGCTGCTCTGACACCTAGAGGTGCAGAGTTTTTGACCTCCAAAATTTTGTGGTCTTTGAGGTAATGCCAAAAAACTGTAATGGATTCTAGCACTTTCCTGAGTGCCTAAAGCTAGGGTTTTGTGTGTTCCAAATATTTCTTTTACTTTTACTTATTTATTTAAAAAATTGAAGTATAATTGACTTACAACATTAAGTTCTTGGGTACAACACAGTGATCTATTTTATAAATTACAAAATGATCCCCAGGATAAGTCTAGTTACCATTTGTCACCGTACAAAGTTATTACAGTATTATTGACTATATTCCCTGTGCTGTTAAAACTAGTTATTAATCATGAGTGTTGTTTAAAAAGTTCTGCAACTTATAATATTGTTCATCAGTTTGAACAAAGACATATATCATTTAGTATATTTACTATGAGTTTGTTTTGTGCCTACGGGTACCTTTTGTTCCTAGGAGACAAGGGAAAATTTAAGTATTACCTATACTTTGCAATCTGTTTTTCACTGGCTTCCTGCATAGTTTTGCTCTACAAGGAGCCCCCTAGTGTTTCTTCAGCTTAGGAGACTAGTTTAGGTCTACCAAGGCCTAGGGTGGAGAGAAAAAAGATGCAGAGAGAAAGCAAGAATCTGAGCAAAAATGGAAACCACAAACGCTGGGCTTCATCAGGTGACACCTGTTTTCTCATTATCAATAAGTAGAGGAGGGCCATTGGCTGTCCTGGTCTCTATATGGCATCATACAAATGCCCCTAACTTTTTTTTTTAAGCAACACGTGATTGATTGTCCCTTCTGAACAGTTTGGAGAAGCAGAGCATAATGAAGGAAATACACTTTCTTAGCTCAAAGATCTCACTCCTTAATTAAAGGAAGATAATACAGACTAAGTATCTGAATGTCACTGACAAGGACTTACTGTAGAGCACAGGGAACTCTGTAGTATTCTGTAATAACCTAAATAGGAAAGCAATAGAAACACATGTATGTATAACTGAATCATTTTGCAGTACATCTAAAACTTATATAACATTGTTAATCAACTATACTCCAATACAAAATGAAAACTTAAAAACATCTGAATGTCTTTTACAGCTGAGGATGATGACATTAAAGTAAATCCAGGCTTTATCCAAAACCATGGCAGGATGGTTCTATGTGCAGAATTCCACAACTCTGAATGAAATTGTTGGGAATTCCCTGGTGGTTCAGTGCTTAGGACTCCACGATTTCACTGCCTGGGTTCAATCCCTGGTCAAGGGAGTAAGATCCCACAAGTCCCACAGTAGGGCCAAGAAAAATAAAAGGAAAGGTAAGATTTGTTTTTCATATTTCTACTCTTTTGAACTTTACATTGCAAATAACTTGATTTTTTTTTTTTTTTTTTGCTTATTTGAACTAAGCTTCCTGGTTCTTTTAGTGTTAATTTCAAGTTGATTTCAGAGCAGAGGACATTGTCAGTATCGCCTTCAATATAGTCATAAACTGATAGTTAAGATCAAGTGATAAAGGCATTCTCAAGTTAATGAATAATTATCTCTTACTACATACTTGCAAACAGAATCCTCATCTAGAATTCCGTTTTTTTTTTTTTTTTCCTTTATAAACAAAAGCAGGTAGCCAGATGACAGCCATTTTCCTTTGACTAAGGATCAAAGTATCTGCCCGCTAGGATGACACAAAAAATATGCTAACTATAAACTGTGTAATAACTAAGAATATACACATATAACTAGATGGCATATACATTTTGCTTGGGCAGATTATATTTAAGTGTACAGTGAGTCCTGGAGACTTTCAAACATAATTTAATAATTATTGGTTGAAATTTCAGATATAGTTACCAAATGTCTAGTCCTGTTCATTAAATTAAAAACACATGCAGGGAGGATGCTCCTTACTGTGCACTGAGTGGTTACAGGGGTGTATACATAATAAAAATTCATTGAGCTGTACATGTAAGATTTGTGCATTTTATTGTAATTTACAAATTACACCTCAAAAATGGAACTAAATATATAAACAAATATGCAATTGGTCTTTTAATTATTTATAATTTCAAATTTGCTATATTTTAACTACTAATCGATACTTAAGAGGCTTGAAACACCTTTTTAAATTTCTCCTAGTTACAGGACTTCCCTGGTGGCTCAGACGGTAAAGCGTCTGCCTACTATGCGGGAGACCTGGGTTCAATCCCTGGGTTGGGAAGATATTCTGGAGAAGGAAATGGCAACCCATTCCAGTATTCTTGCCTGGAAAATCCCATGGATGGAGGAGCCTGGTAGGCTACTACAAGTCCATGGGGTTGCAAAGAGTCGGACACAACTGAGCAAATTCACTCACTCACTCAATTATCTTATAGTTTCAATAAACTAAGCTTTAAAAAGAACTTGTGACCTTTTCTCGGCCGCCACCTCTGACCTTGGGTGCCAGGCTGCTATAGCACAGGAGCAGCCAAGAGGAGCTACCCCCGCCTGAGGCCAGGGGCGGTGGCTGGGAGCAACCCCACGTCCAAGGAGAGGTGGCTGCACGGGTGCCAGAGGGCCTAGAGGAGCTATTCCACGTTCAAGGTCGCGAGGGACGGCAGTGAGGAGATATCCCTCGTCCAAGGTAAGGAGCAGCGGCTGCGCTTTGCTGGAGCAGCCATGTAGAGATACCCCACATCCAGGGTAAGAGAAACCCAAGTAAGACAGTAGGTGTTGCAAGAGGGCATCAGAGGGCAGACACACTGAAACCATCATCACAGAAAACTAGTCAATCTAATCACACTAGGACTACAGCCTTGTCTAACTCAATGAAACTAAGCCATGCCCGTGGGGCCACCCAAGACAGGCGGGTCATAGTGGAGAGGTCTGACACAATGTGGTCCACTGGAGAAGGGAGTGGCAAACCACTTCAGTATTCTTGCCTTGAGAACCCATTGAACAGTATGAAAAGGCAAAATGATAGGATACTGAAAGAGGAACTCCCCAGGTCAGTAGGTGCCCAATATGCCACTGGAGATCAGTGGAGAAATAACTCCAGAAAGAATGAAGGGATGGAGCCAAAGCAAAAACAAGGCCCAGTTGTGGATGTGACTGCTGATAGAAGCAAGGTCCGATGCTGTAAAGAGCAATATTGCATAGGAACCTGGAATGTCAGGTCCATGAATCAAGGCAAATTGGAAGTGGTCAAACAGGAGATGGCAAGAGTGAATGTCGACATTCTAGGAATCAGCGAACTAAAATGGACTGGAATGGGTGAATTTAACTCAGATGACCATTATATCTACTACTGATGACAGGAATCCCTCAGAAGAAATGGAGTAGCCATCATGGCCAATAAGAGTCCGAAATGCAGTACTTGGATGCAATCTCAAAAACGACAGGGTGATCTTTGTTCGTTTCCAAGGCAAACCATTCAATATCACAGTAATCCAAGTCTATGCCCCAACCAATACTGCTGAAGAAGCTGAAGTGGAACAGTTCTATGAAGACCTACAAGACCTTTTAGAACTAACACCCCAAAAAGATATCCTTTTCATTATAGGGGACTGGAATGCAAAAGTAGGAGGTCAAGAAACACCTGGAGTAACAGGCAAATTTGGCCTTGGAATGCAGAATGAAGCAGGGCAAAGACTAATAGAGTTTTGCCAAGAAAATGCACTGGTCACAGCAAACACCCTCTTCCAACAACACTAAAGAAGACTCTACACATGGACATCACCAGATGGTCAACACCGAAATCAGATTGATTATATTCTTTGCAGCCAAAGATGGAGAAGCTCTATACAGTCAACAAAAACAAGACCAGGAGCTGGCTGTGGCTCAGATCATGAACTCCTTATTGCCAAATTTAGACTGAAATTGAAGAAAGTAGGGAAAACCACTAGACCATTCAGGTATGACCTAAATCAAATCCCTTATGAGTTTACAGTGGAAGTGAAAAATAGATTTAAGGGACTAGACCTGATCGATAAAGTGCCTGATGAACTATGGAATGAGGTTTGTGACATTGTACAGGAGACAGGGATCAAGACCATCCCCATGGAAAAGAAATGCAAAAAAGTAAAATGGCTGTCTGAGGAGGCCTTACCAATAGCTGTGAAAAGAAGATAAGTGAAAAGCAAAGGAGAAAAGGAAAGATATAAGCATCTGAATGCAGAGTTCCAAAGAATAGCAAGAAGAGATAAGAAAGCCTTCCTCAGCGATCAATGCAAAGAAGTAGAGGAAAAGAACAGAATGGGAAAGACTAGAGATCTCTTCAAGAAAATTAGAGATACCAAGGGAACATTTCATGCAAAGATGGGCTCGATAAAGGACAGAAATGGTATGGACCTAACAGAAGCAGCAGATATTAAGAAGAGGTGGCAAGAATACACAGAAGAACTGTACAAAAAAGATCTTTATGACCAAGATAATCACGATGGTGTGATCACTCACCTAGAGCCAGACATCCTGGAATGTGAAGTCAAGTGGGCCTTAGAAAGCATCACTACAAACAAAGCTAGTGGAGGTGATCGAATTCCAGTGGAGCTATTTCAAATCCTGAAAGATAATGCTGTGAAAGTGCTGCACTCAATATGCCAGCAAATTTGGAAAACTCACAGTAGCCACAGGACTGGAAAAGGTCAGTGTTCATTCCAATCCCAAAGAAAGGCAATGCCAAAGAATGCTCAAACTACCGCACAATTGCACTCATCTCACATGCTAGTAAAGTAATGCTCAAAATTCTCCAAGACAGGCTTCAGCAGTAGGTGAACCATGAACTTCCAGATGTTCAAGCTGGTTTTAGAAAAGGCAGAGGAACCAGAGATCAAATTGCCAACATCCGTTGGATCATCAAAAAAGCAAGAGAGTTCCAGAAAAATATCTCTTTCTGCTTTATTGACTATGCCAAAGCCTTTGACTGTGTGGATCACAATAACTGTGGAAAATTCTGAAAGAGATGGGAATATCAGACCACCTGACCTGCCTCTTGAGAAACCTCTATGCAGGTCACGAAGCAACAGTTAGAACTGGACATGGAACAACAAACTGGTTCCAAATAGGAAAAGGAGTATGTCAAGGCTGTATATTGTCAGCCTGCTTATTTAACTTATATGCAGAGTACATCATGAGAAACCCTGGACTGGAAGAAGCACAAGCTGGAATCAAGATTGCCAGAAGAAATATCAATAACCTCAGATATGCAGATGACACCACCCTTATGGCAGAAAGTGAAGAAGAACTTAAGTGCCTCTTGATGACAGTGAAAGAGGAGAGTGAAAAAGCTGGCTTAAAGCTCAACATTCAGAAAACGAAGATCATGTTATCTGGTCCCATCACTTCATGGCAAATAGATGGGGAAACAGTGGAAACAGTGTCAGACTTTATTTTGGGGGGCTCCAAAATCTCTGCAGATGGTGATTGCAGCCATGAAATTAAATGACGCTTACTCCTTGGAAGGAAAGTTATGACCAACCTAGATAGCATATTCAAAAGTAGAGACATTACTTTGCCAACAAAGGTCCATCTAGTCGAGGCTATGGTTTTTCCAGTGGTCATGTATGGATGTGAGAGTTGGATGGCAAAGAAAGCTGAACGCCGAAGAATCGATGCTTTTGAACTGTGGTGTTGGAGAAGACTCTTGAGAGTCCCTTGAACTGCAAGGACATCCAACCAGTCTATTCTGGAGATCAGCCCTGGGATTTCTTTGGAGGGAATGATGCTGAAGCTGAAACTCCAGTACTTTGGCCACCTCATGCGAAGAGTTGACTCACTGGAAGACTGATGCTGGGAGGGATTGAGGGCAGGAGGAGAATGGGACGACAGAGGATGAGATGGCTGGATGGCATCACTGGCTTGATGGACGTGAGTCTGAGTGAACTCCGGGGGTTGGTGATGGACAGGGAGGCCTGGTGTGCTGCGATTCATGGGGTCGCAAAGAGTCGGACGCGACTGAACTGAACTGTGACTTGCTAATAAGGGGAGAAAGCCTTTAACTTACCCGCTTGCAAGTAGGATGGTGTAGTAATTACGTCCACAATTTCGTGTAACATATATAAGGCCATCTCGGCGGGCAGCGGGAAGTGGGGGTGAGAGTGGGTAACATCCCGACAATTTTTCTCTCATTTTTCCCTCCTCTCCGGCTTGGTATTTTTATGAGGTACTTCAGGCCCCAGTATTCTGTTAGCAAACGAGTCACTGAACTACAGAACCTCTCCAAAGATGTTATGAGTCTATTTCCCCCTCTGATTCTCGAAATTCACTTCTCCCCCGGCATACCACTAGAGACTGGTTGACTGCAAAACATATCCATACACAACTGATTTGAATATATTTTTTAAACGACTTGCCTTTATGTTTTTATCGCCCTGCGTTCTAAACCTCTGCTTTCCGACGTCTAAGCTACTTTCAGTCCAATAGCGGAGCTGAGTTTCTTCACTCTTTAGCGGGGCAGGTAACCACAACTTGAGATTAAAAAACCACCAACGTTTGTAAAATTACAGGGGAAAAGGGGGACCACTACAATTCCCAGAATGCAGCTCCTGGGTCTCGCGGGCTCTCCAATGACCAGGTTTCGCGAGCATTCTCTCGTCCAATTGGCCCGCTTTCCTGTCAGTAAGGGCGGAGAAGGGAGGGCGCCGGATGGAACATTTCCCGCCACCGCGAGACGCGGCGCGGAAAACCCGGAAAAGAAGCAGCTCTCGATTGGATGCTCGCTATTGTAGCGTAAGAAAACCAGCCAATCGGAATGTACATACGCTCCACGCTACCCCGCCCCCTTGCTTGAGGTTACTTTTCTTGGCGGGAAAAGTTGGGAAGTTTTCGCGCCGGGGCTTGCCAGCCAAACGCCCTCTGCGCAGAAATTCCCGGGCCGCGAGCATGGCGGGGACGGTGGTGCTGGACGATGTGGAGCTGCGAGAGGCGCAGAGAGACTACCTGGACTTCCTGGACGATGAGGTGAGAGAGGCGCCGAGTCACGAAATTAGGGTGCTCGGAGGCCCAGGGGCCGCGCAGGAGCCGAGGAAGGCCGCGGAGACACTAGGGGCCAAGGGAGACCGCCGGACTCCAGGCTGCGGCGGAGGGGCTGCTGCTTGGGACCTTCCGCCTCGATCTGGTAGCTTTCCTGGCGGCGGAGTCAGTGGTTAAGAGCGATTCTGTAATTTTTCTCTCGAGTACAAATGGTGGCTAGGTCTCGCGAAAGTCAACAGGTTTTCTCCAAGTGCAAACCAAGTGTAAAGCCCACGTTGACCTTTTGGAGATCGTTCCCTACTCTCTTAATCTGGGGGGAGAGTGGGGGAAGGACCGCGGGAAAACGATAGTGACCCGCCGCGTTATAGGCCTTCAGGCTTTAGTGACTGACTTCCTACCCGGAGAAAAGGACTTTCTAATTTTGCCGCATTCTTTTTCCATACCTGATGGGAAGCGGAGAAAGGGTTGGTACGCAAATAAAGGGGATTTTATAGGCAATTTAGGATTGACAGCCATGGAATATTGGTAAAGCATCTTGGATTGATAGTGCTGTGTTTGTAAATGTAACTAAGGCTCCCAACTCTTAGGTCCCTTATATGAGAACTCCTTTTCTGTCATGCAGATGATAGGGAAATAAAATATTTTAATTAAATACAAGATTCTGCAACGGAAAGTTACTTTGATATATTAAAAGTCCCTTTAATTTACATTTTGACAAGGTTTTTACTTGTCTTTTTAGACTTCTTAGAAGCTCATTTTAATTCCCCGTTAAAAGTTAAGAAGTGATGCGTGGGCACAGAAGAGCTGTTGGTGATAATAGGAATAATAACCGTGAAGAAGTCGTTATAATTTATACACTGGCTTTTTAGGGTCCATTTGGAATCGGAAGCTAATGAGTGAAAATGTGGGTGAAATGGGGGCTCAGGTCTGCCACAGAGATTGATATATTTATCTTGCTTTGAGAGCTGCCTCTCTTTAAAAACATCCAGTTTTTGAACTTGTGAGCTGCTGTAGCATGTGGTGGTTATTTTGCAGGAAGACCAGGGAATTTATCAGAGCAAAGTTCGGGAGCTGATTAGTGACAACCAGTACCGGTTGATTGTCAACGTGAATGACCTGCGTAGGAAGAACGAGAAGAGGGCTAACCGGTGAGTTTCCAAGAGCGCATCCCTAGTTCTGAGTGAGAATGGCTCCTTCTCTTCCCCAGGTTGGAGCAAGCTTCCCAGGGGAGGACCTGGATGAACTATATTTGACCAGGAAGCCCTTAGTACATCACCCTCCCCTGCTTCTGTGTTTTTTACTTCTTCGCTGAGTATCATTTCCCCATCACTGAGTTATAACTGGCCCGCAGCTCTGATGTACTTTACTGGGCCTTGTAGAATGGCAGGAGAAAGTAGAAGATTTTTCACTCCTAAGCTTTGATCAAGTAAGAATGTCCACTTCTGTTTTGTGGGTCAAGTTTTTTGAAATCTGTGGTCTCTGCCTGATGATTCTTTGCAGCCTTCTGAGCAATGCCTTTGAGGAGCTGGTTGCCTTCCAGCGGGCCTTGAAGGATTTCGTGGCCTCCATCGATGCTACGTATGCCAAGCAGTACGAGGAGTTCTACATAGGCTTGGAGGGCAGCTTCGGCTCCAAGCATGTCTCTCCTCGGACCCTTACCTCCTGCTTCCTGAGCTGTGTCGTCTGTGTGGAGGGCATTGTTACTAAATGTAAGTGGGCTACAGTTGGAGACCCACGGAATGGAGGTGGGGTAGACTTGGGGGTATGGAAGGCAGGAGAGGCGGAATAGGTTGGGGAGCTTGCTGCTGCTGCTAAGTCGCTTCAGTCGTGTCCGACTCTGTGCGACCCCATAGACGGCAGCCCACCAGGCTCCCCCATCCCTGGGATTCTCCAGGCAAGAACACTGGAGTGGATTGCCATTTCCTTCTCCAATGCATGAAAGTGAAAAGTGAAAGTGAAGTCGCTCAGTCGTGTCCGACTCTTAGCGACCTCATGGACTGCAGCCTACCAGGCTCCTCCGTCCATGGGATTTTCCAGGCAAGAGTACTGGAGTGGGGCGCCATTGCCTTCTCCGAGCTTGGGGAGCTTATGGCTTGAAAAAGGTGGAGCGCTGAAATTACCAGGTGAAACTTGAAGAAACGCAAGTTTTGCACAATAACTAGGGGAGCTTTGAGTGGCCGCCTGTGCCAGCGGAATGGTGAATCTGCCGAGAATGGAGGAGTCTTGGCTCTTGGCAATGAGTCTCCTCATTCTGACCCTGAATTCCTCCTGCTGCTTGGTCGGGATCAGCGGTACTTTAAGGTTTTACCTGGATATGGTGTTATTCTGTGTGTAAATATAAAAATGAATTAACAGTTAGTATTGGGATAGCCCCACTAGTTGGAAGAACGTAATTTGGAGTCATCATGGACTTGCCTGGGTCAGATCCCCTTCTTGCTGTTTAGTTGGGTGACTTTCTATTCCTAGGCTCTCTAGTTCGTCCCAAAGTCGTCCGCAGTGTCCACTATTGTCCTGCTACCAAGAAGACCATAGAGCGACGTTACTCTGATCTCACCAACCTGGTGGCCTTTCCTTCCAGCTCTGTCTATCCCACCAAGGTGAGGGGAATGAATTAGTCGGACCTCTTCAGAGGTTGGGTTCAAAGTTGTTTTTTAATTCAAGTAATTAGGTAATATCTAAAGTCTTCCTCTAGATGTAAATAGGGTGAAAAGTAAGGATTAATTTGAAGGAAGATTGCTAGCCATAGTTTAATATGAAAGGCCACAATTTTTCTTTTAAGGAAAATATTCTCTTAGGAAATTTGGAAAATTAGAGAAGAGTTGAAGGAAGGAAAAAGGTCACCTAATGTACATTTATCTTTTAGCAAAGTTAAAGTATCATGATTTCATAATCTACTTAGAGTAATATGGAAAAATACTTAATGCAGTCACGTTACTCTGAAATCTTTGAGAATATTTTACTCTGGGTTTGAGAGAAGGTTGACGTAGACCATGATTTTAGTCTTGGTGTTCAGATTGATTTGACTTGAGGATGGTGTAAGGCCTTCTTACATAATGAGACAAAAGAAGATGATTAATATTGATTATTTGATGTCTGAACTCATTCTGTCCCTGCCATCAGATTTTTTCAAGTAATGTTTTTATTGCCAGTATATGCACAACAGTAAGCAAAGAACTATAAATATACAATGTAATTAACAGTAGAAAACAAAATTGATACAGGTGAAGGAGGGGGATATAAGGAAATTATTTTCCTGCTGTTAGAACAAAAAGGTAAAAGCCAGTGCTAATCATCCAGTCAGTACTCTTGTCTTAAATTCTTTACCTCCATTTCTAGTTTTTCAGTTAAACAAAGAATGTACGGATAACTGTAACAGTAGCAAATTGCTTCCCAGTAGCCGTTTCCCTTTCCAGTCAAATTCATTTTATGTTAGAATTGGGAAAAAAAATAGTCAAGATGAGACTCTGATCTGGCTGACTCTGTGGCCAAACTTCTTAGCTCAGGACCTGAAATACACCAGACAAGGTGTTCTGGGGACCATCCAGCATGATTCTTAAGAGCATGGTCTTTGGTGATCACCGTGGGGGAACTTCTTTAACCTCTCCCAGCTTCAGTTTCCTTACTTGTAAAATGTGAAAAACGCCTGCTTTGGGAACTGAGTTGTGGTGATGATCCCACGAGATAATTTTGTGAAGTTAGACCACAGTGCCTTGCACATAGTAGGCACTCTGTTATATGATAGCTGTTGTGTTTTTAGAAAATGTAAATGGCAAGGAAGTAAAACTTTAAAAGGTTTTTTATTCAAGTTTAATATACAGAACCCTGGAGAAGGTAATGGCAACCCACTCCAGTATCCTTGCCTGGAAAATCCCGTGGACAGAGGAGCCTGGTGGTCCACAGTCCAGGGGGTCAGAAAGAGTCGGGCATGACTGAGCACAGCGTGTACCACACACAATGAACAGAAAAGCTTACACTGAGTGTACAGCTCAGGGAAATTTCACAAGATGAATATACTGTAAAATCAACCATCCAGACCAGGAAGCAGCGTCTTAATAGCCTTCAGAAGAAGTCCCCCTTGAGGCCACTCTGCCCTTGAGATCCTGACATCTACCGCAGTTGCAAGTAGTTTTCTCTGTTTTTATGTTTAACGTCTGTTGTTGTCAGGCTTTTTTTGTTCCGTGTATGTTTTTGAGATTCATCCACGTGTATAGGTGCACTCCATACATTCATTGCTGCGTCGTGTTCACTTGTATGGATGTAACACACTTACTTAACCATCCTGCTGATGGCATTTGGATTTTTCCTAGTTGGGCGCTATAACGAGTAGTGCTGCTATGAACATTGTAATATGTGGCTTTGGGTGAACATTTGTGTTGGGTATTAATCTAGGAGTGGAAATAACGAGTCCTAGCACAGAGGAAGTGACAATCTTAAATGTACGGGTTAATATAACCGTGGTCCCTTCTGGCTGTATGTAGATCATCCCTTCCATTTGATGGTTTGTTACTAGGACAGGATTGTGAAGAACTGGAGAAGGTACTTGGGGCTTTACGTTCCTAGATACTAATCTTGTGAGGGTATCTGAATTACATTTGTTGCTAATAAAAAACGGGTGTGTGGCGTTTCTAAGATAGGGCTGAGGTGACCACTATTCCATGTGCCTTTTCCAGGATGAGGAAAACAATCCCCTTGAGACAGAATACGGCCTTTCTGTCTACAAGGACCACCAGATCATCACCATCCAGGAAATGCCGGAGAAGGCCCCCGCCGGCCAGCTTCCCCGTTCTGTGGACGTCATCCTGGATGATGACTTGGTGGACAGAGTGAAGCCTGGTGACCGGGTGCAGGTGGTGGGGACCTACCGCTGCCTTCCTGGAAAGAAGGGAGGCTACACCTCAGGCACCTTCAGGTACATGGTCCGTCCTGAGGTGCCTGGAATGCAGCTGGCAGGGTGCATTCTGGTAGCAGTCTTTCCCATTTGCCATCGTCCTGAGAGTTACATTAGATGGACAGCACACTGCCTGCCTGCAAGATGAACTGTCTTTTGCTAAGAGCTGAAATTACTGGTCTCATGGTTAACAGCCTCCTGGCTTGCCTTGGGGTTTCTTGCATATTTCCACCTCTTTCCAGTACACTCATTTCTGTAGGTCATCAGGGGCTAGGTTCACAAGGTGAGGCGCCATGAGCATATTTATGCCATGCATCCCAAGTCGTTTCAGTCATGTCCAACTCTGCGACCCTTTGGACTGTAGCCCACCAGGCTCGTCTGTCCGTGGGATTCTTCAGGCAAGAATACTGGAGTGGGTTGCCATTTCCTTCTCCGGGGGATCTTCCCAATGCAGGGATTGAACCCACGTCTCTTATGTCTCCTGCATTAGCAGGCGGGTTCTTTACCACTAGTGTAGCTGAAGAGAATCAGTGATTGAATTCAGAACAGCTCTTCTTTTCTTTTTTTCTTCCTTACCCCCTCTTTCCTCCCACCTCTCCCTCCCCTTTACTTCCTTTCTTTCTTGATTTGCCATTCTAGGTTAGGAGCCTAAGAAGGTCTTGGTATTAGCAATTGAAAATAGCCTCATGCTTTCCTCTCTGTCCTAGGACTGTCCTGATTGCCTGTAACGTGAAACAGATGAGCAAGGACGTTCAGCCTTCCTTCTCCGCTGAGGACATAGCCAAGATCAAGAAGTTCAGTAAAACCCGTTCCAAGGTGTGGCGTCCTCTGGGGATCTGAGGGTGGGGATAGATTTGTTAGGGTCTTATTTAGGCATGGCCATCTTTGTCCTGGATCAGGAGGAAGGTCAAGGCTTTTTCTCTGAAGTATTTGGTGGCAGCTTCTAGTTTTGAGTCAGTAAGCAAAAGGGTATTTTTCTTTAATATTTCTGTTGTGCTCCATATATTAAGTGAACCTAATATAAATATTAGAATAGGAGTTAGAATATTAGTGTACAAAGTCTATATGGGATGTATCAGTGATACATTGATTACTATTTAAATGTGAAATATGTTATTTTTGTTTTAGTTCCCTTGTTTTTCTTTAAAAAATTTCTATCTTTAAAGACAGAATGCCCATATTTAGAACTGAACAGAATATGTACATGTGTGGCAAAGGTTACTGCTGAAGCGCAGTACACATTCTTATTAAACCCAAAATGTTTTGGGCCTGGAAACACTTTTTTTGTTTTCCTTAAAAATTAAAGCTCCAAGCAGGAGTTGGAATCCAGGCTTTCTCTGTGTCTGTCTTGATAATGCTGCAATCAGTGTGGAAGTCTTGGAGAAGAAGCTTTTATAATTAGAAACAGAATATTTCTTCAAGCATCTTCTGTGGCCTGAAGTATGAAGCCGGTTCATCTGACCCCAGGGTGTTTCCTCAGGCTGTTCACGCTGTGGTTGTCCCTCCTCTAGGATATCTTTGACCAGCTGGCCCGGTCGCTGGCGCCCAGTATCCATGGGCACGACTATGTCAAGAAGGCGATCCTCTGCCTGCTGTTGGGTGGGGTGGAGCGAGACCTCGAGAACGGCAGCCACATCCGTGGGGACATCAATATCCTTCTCATAGGTATGGTGTGGGGACTTGTGTAGCCGCCTGGTCTTCCCCTGTGGAGTGTGGTTGCGGGATATCTGGCATCTGTTAATGTGTGTGTCTGTACCTGGCTGTGTCTCAGTTCCTTTAAAGGGCAGAAGTCTGAAATGAATTTTTAAAGTTATGTCTTTATTATTTCTGGGTTCTCTGAATTTTTAATGTCTATTTTTCCAGGAATGGTAAAGGAAAAATTGAAAAAAATAACACGAATAACCTGTTACTATATATTTCTGTTGTGTCAAGATCTGTGCTAGAAAAGCAGCACTGGCTGGGGGCGCTGGAGGTGGGGGTGGGGGGTTCCGAGAGTCACCACTGCCCCGTCCCATTACAGGAGACCCGTCGGTTGCCAAGTCCCAGCTGCTGCGATATGTACTGTGTACGGCACCGCGGGCCATCCCCACCACCGGCCGGGGCTCCTCGGGTGTGGGTCTCACAGCCGCTGTCACCACAGACCAGGAAACAGGTAAGCGTGGAAGGGTCCTTGGCAGAGGTCCGGCGGTGAGATGAGCATAGATGCTTTGAGCTTGCTCCGGGCCCTGGCTGGTTGTTGGGAAGATACACCTGAGAGGTTAGAGTAGGCCTGCCTGGAGGGGACTGAGTATCTGGCAACAGTGAGTGAACGATGTAAATGGTTTGGGGGGCCCTCTAGTGACAAGAATGTCTCCTGGAAGGCTGTCAGAGTTCTGAAGGAGAAAGCTTCTGACATTTGAAGAGAGATAAAAATGAAGATTGTTACTACTGTATACATTAGAGGAAAGGTTTTGAAGGCCAGTGAAAAGAGAACAGAGATCTAGTTGGGAAATGGCTTGAAGAAGATGAGGCTCAAAGAGGAAATCTGTGAAGGAAGGCCTTTGGAGGCTGGCTGCTTAGGTATCAAAGTGGGACAAGTAATACTGTCCAGATCGGAGCTTAGACGACCCCAGGGTCTGCTCCGAGTCTTAGAAGCTGACGTGTCTTCACTGCAGTCCCCCTCTCAAGTGATGGTGCAGGATGCTTAGGAAGTAGGTTGGCATCTCCCCCTGTCCCCCACAACCTGGATGGCAGTGTGTGTTTCCCTCCCCACCTCCCAGGTGAGCGCCGTCTGGAGGCCGGGGCCATGGTGCTGGCTGACCGGGGCGTAGTTTGCATCGATGAATTTGACAAGATGTCTGACATGGACCGCACGGCCATTCACGAGGTGATGGAGCAGGGCCGAGTCACCATCGCCAAGGCCGGTATCCACGCCCGCCTCAACGCCCGCTGCAGTGTTTTGGCAGCTGCCAACCCCGTCTACGGCAGGGTGAGTAGAGTCGGGCACTCACCTGCTGTCCTCACCTTCATCTGGTTTTGCCGAGTAACTGGGCTGTGGAGTTTACTCCAGGTGACCCAGACCACAGACTACAGTAAGTTCATCATCTTGCTACTGCCCTTGGTTTAGGACAGTGGTTCCTCGCCCATTCATCCACATCAGAATCCCCTGGAAAGTTATTTAAAACACATTTTTAAAATTACAAGGAAGAAAACCAAAGTGACCTGCAGCATCACAACCCAGGTAACTGATATTGACATTGAAATGAGAGTACTGTACGCAGGTGGTGGAAGGGTTTATGAACAGAGCAGAGAGATATAATAAGGAAATTAATAGCCCGCCTTCTCTCTCCTGTTTGTTTCCCAAGAGAAAACCACTGACAGCTTTGAGTGCTTCAGAAAACCAAAACTTTAAGCTCGTGCCAGTAAATACATTATCTCCTTGTTAAGAATTAATCTATTTGTCTTTGTTTCTTGGTATGACTATGATGTGCTTAGGTGTAATCTTTTATATTTATGCAGCTTGGGGTTTGCTTAGTTTGGGGGGTTGATTTTTTTTTTTTTTTAAAGCAGCTGTCTACTATTCCATTGTATGGACGTATGATATAGATGTTTAGCGAGTCTCCACCTGCTAGACATTCCGTGTTTTCCCTTTTTCCTGCCTGCTCTTAGGACTGAAGCTGCAGTGAATACCCCTTAATGTGCATTGTGTTAAACATTTAGGGATGAATACTTGGCAATGGGATTACTGGATTAACAGTTACATGCATTTTTATGGTAGAGATTGCCAACTTACCCCCTTTAAAGACTATACCGTTGTTATACTGTTAACTAATATTTACAGACGCTTTACATTATTTCCTTTCATTCACTAACTGTGTGAGGGAGGGGAGGTATTATCTTCATTTTACAGATGAGAAAATAAAAGCACAAAAGGTTAAGTAACTTGGTTGAGTCACAAACCAGAAAATGACAGAGAGGGTTTGAAGCCAGAGCCCGTGCTGTGCGCTGACAGTTTATGATCCCACAGTGCATGGAAACACCTGTTTTGGTGGCATATTTAAATAAACAGGTACACAGTCCCCAGCCCAGAGTCTCTGAATCCAGATCTCTGGATTGGGGTTCCTGGGGGCTATGGTTTAGGAAGGCTCCGTAGGTTGGTTCTAATGGGTTAGTGTGGGCTGAGAAGCGTATGATTTTTAGATTAATGGTAACATGTGATATGTCATTCTGAATGATTTATTTGGCAAATGTAGGGAGAAAATGGCAGGTCCTAAAATGTGAACGCATTCAGGGTCATTAATGTTACCTGAGAGGTTGTCAGGCCTCTGACTGTGGGGAGCCATCGGCTGGTAGGCCTGGAGTTGAAGGATAAGAGTATGGGCATTCTTGAATCCCAGGAAACCTCCCTGGGTCCTTAAGATACTGTGGCTTATAGATTATCACCCATTTTTGTTGAGACTTTATCCAGTACCTTCTGAGTAAGGAGGCCCAAGGTTTCAGGTGTTTCTGGCTTAGCCAGCTCATCATGTCTTCATCACAGGTAGAAAGAGGGACTCATCTTCCAGAGCTGATCTGCCTGGGAGTGAGAGCAGAGTAAAGCTTGAGAAGGAGGAGGCTGGCTCTGAGACCTACACTGGGACTTTTAGAGGCACTGGAGCTGGGAGGTTGGGGCTCTGGTCACAGAGTGTAGATGAGGGAAGGGCTGCACGCAGAGGAGATGAGTTCTGTTTCCTAGAAGCTTTGAGATGCTCTACTTCTTCGCTGCTTGTTCGGTTTGTATTCGAGGGTCTGGTCTTCTGTTCTCACTCCCATGGCTGATCTGGCCTTCTTGTTCTTTCTTGTGATTGACATTGTCTCCCCGCTCGTTTTCTTTGGTATTCCCCCTACAGTACGATCAGTACAAGACCCCCATGGAGAACATCGGGCTGCAGGACTCTCTGCTCTCCCGATTCGACCTCCTCTTCATCATGCTGGACCAGATGGATCCCGAGCAGGACCGGGAGATCTCAGACCACGTCCTCCGAATGCACCGCTACAGGGCACCTGGAGAGCAAGATGGTGACGGTGAGGCGGGGGAGACGGACTACTGGGGGGGAGCCCAGACACAGGCCGCGGCCCAGGCTTAGCCTGGGGCGGTGGGCGTGGCGGCATCTGGGATGATGTGGAAGGTGCTCTCACCTCCCTGGTTCCTACGGTGTGTCTCTTGTCCATTTTGGGGTCTGGGAGCACCTCTGAGCATCTCCTGTGGACCAAATAGCCTCTTTATTTGTGGGGCCCATGTGTCTGCTTCCTTCTGGGTCCTTCCCGAGTCTCACCTGTCTTCAGAAGAAGCGATTTTTCTCTTGGGTTCAGCTCTTTCTTACTTTCCATTCTCCCAACTTGGGCTTTTCAGCTATGCCTCTAGGCAGTGCTGTGGATATCCTGGCCACGGACGATCCCAACTTCACCCCTGACGACCAGCAGGACACCCAGATCTACGAGAAGCATGACAACCTTCTGCATGGCGTCAAGAAGAAGAAGTAAGCATTCTCCACACCACCTCCTGGAGGGAACCTGACATCTGTGTCATGTTAGAGCTGCCCAGGCCAAGATCATGCTTGGAGTCATCATCATGGGAACCTGTTTTCTTTTCTGGATTTGCAGAATTTTACATGGTCACTCGCCTTGTGAGTGTTTGTGGGTGATCAAGCTTAGGTTCTGGTCTTTTCCTAAAATGGAAGGCTTTGACGACCCGCCTAACCTGTGGTGGGTGTGTCTTGTTACTCATGATGTGAAGTGTTGCACAAATCACACGGCCCTTTGAGCGCATGTTGAGGGGATGGTAGATCACAAACACAGGAAAGTCTGCAGGTAGGTTTGGATAAAGGAGACTTGTGCTCAAGTGCTCAGAGCCTGCAGGTGTGCTATGCTCGGTTGCTTCAGTTGTGTCCGACTCTTTGTGACCCTGTGGTCTATAGCCCACCAGGCTCCTCTGTCCATAAAATCCTCCAGGCAAGAATATTGGAGTGCGTAGCCATGGCATTCCTCTATATTTGTCTGTGGTGCAGTAGGAAACACTGTAATCTTGAAACATACTGGTTTAAGAATGTAGAATTTGGAGTCAGAAAATGAAATTTGAGTCCACATAAAATTCTCTGAGCCATACTTCTCCCACTGTTAGAGTAGGACAGATAACACCTAAACTACCTTCATCACAAGTAATGCCTAAGTAATACTATAGAATTGAATAAAAACCCGTGAGAGAGTTTTGTATACGTCCTGTATAAAAGGGGTTTGTGACCCTGGGTTCCAGGCCATGTCTGCCCTGTCACATGACCGTGACTTCCCCAAGGAGGGGCAAGGCCACGACCCCAGGCAGGTGACTGGGCTAGGGCAGGAGAGTGACATTCACCGCGTGTGTGTGGGGGGGTGGTTCCAGGGAGAAGATGGTGAGTGCGGCGTTCATGCGGAAGTACATCCACGTGGCCAAAATCATCAAGCCGGTGCTGACGCAGGAGTCGGCTGCCTATATCGCGGAGGAGTACTCACGCCTGCGCAGTCAAGACAGCATGAGCTCGGACACCGCCAGGGTGAGCCCGCCTGGGGGGACGGTAACGCGGAGAGTGGGGCCCGGAGCCCCTCAGGATGAGGCTGGGGACGGAGTGCCTGCTCGCCAGGAGCGCTGGAATCATTTTAGTGTCGTGATTCCTTCCCTTTTCCTCTCTGGCCTGAAGGGCTTCCTATTATACCATTGCCCGTCGTCTGGGCCTCAGTGGGTTCACCCAGCTTTAGAAACAGTGTCCTCAGGTGACCCCTCTCATAACCGCCCCCCTCCCCCACATGTGGGTGTGACTCTGGACAAAGTATTGAAGCTCTTCGAGTCCCCTTTTCCTCATCGCTAAAGCTGCTCCGGGTTATTAATGGCTGACACTGAACATAACAGCGGGGTCCTGGCGTGTGGCAGGCCTGGTCTCTGGCCAGGAGACACCTGGTTGAATTCTTCCCTGTTCAGCTCGTCCCCCCTCCCTCAACCCTCTGTCATGTTTCCCCAGTTACTTTTCTTTGGGAATTTTATGTAGTTTCTCTGGCTAGGTGGCTTGGACTTCCCTCCCGGTGCAGGTGGGTTTGACGGGCACGCTGCAGGGTTTCTGGAGGATGGTCTCACCTGTTCTCTCCCCCCAGACGTCCCCAGTGACAGCCCGGACCCTGGAAACCCTGATTCGCTTGGCCACGGCCCACGCCAAGGCCCGCATGAGCAAGACCGTGGACCTGCAGGATGCAGAGGAGGCTGTGGAGCTTGTCCAGTACGCCTACTTCAAGAAGGTGAGTGTCCAGATGTAGTGCCCGCAGCTCCTCTGAGTGGGTCATCTGTGCTCCGGCCTCCCAGCCACGCATGGCTGACCCTGGCATCTGGAACATTGGCAGAGAACAGCAGCCTTTCCAGTGCCCTCCCTCTCCAGTGATTCTCAGCCCTGGTGCATGTCATAACCAGTTGGAAGGCTTTAAAATACTGAAGTCAGAGCCCCTGGAGGTCTCAAAGATTCTGGTTTCGTTGATGAGTGGCACCTCAGCTGACTGCTCCTCTGTCTGCTCCTTCTTTTGCCTCTTGAAGAAGCAAGTGTTTCCAGAGTCTCAGCCTTCCTCTTGGCAGCTTCTTCAGGTGTCCTTCACACCTTCCGCTCCTCCTGGAAGTTCCCGCATGTCTGCTGCTGTGACACAGTGTGTGTCTGTCTTGTGACACAGTGGGCCTGGAGGCCTTGACTCCCTTCTCCACCTTGTCCTCCCCACCCACCAGTTGGATGGATTGTAGCCCTTGGGGTTTCAACTGTGGGTCTGATGGTTTTCTTGACAATCTCTTTGTTCACGTGGGAGTTGTCTTAAATTTAAATACCTAATCTACAAAGAAATGGTTTGTTTTTTCACTTAAGCATTATGGGATAGACTTTTTCTCATTCACTTCAGTATTCAGTGGACACTCCTGGAGGGCACACTCTGAGAAGGGTGTGGCACATGGCTCCCAGCAGTTTTAAAGATGGGTCACAGCCGACCCCCTGCACCCGGTCCTGGGCTCGGGGATGAGTGAGGCCAGGGCATCAGACCCAGGGGGGCTCTCTGCTGCTGCTGGTGGTCGGGCAGGTGGGACTGTTCTTCATTTAGTCTCCAGCATCCATGACCCTCCCACCCACCCACACGTGGCTTGGTCCTAGGTTCTCGAGAAGGAGAAGAAACGTAAGAAGCCAAGTGAGGATGAATCGGATGCGGAAGATGAAGTGGAGAAGAGCCAGGAGGACCAGGAGCAGAAGACGAAGAGGTTCGATGGGGCGCAAAGGAAGGAGATGAAAGACTGGTTGGGACTGGGGAGGGTGTGGGTGAGGGGGCAAGGCTGCAGGAAGGGTCGCCCAGACCAGTGCTGCAGCGGGTTGGAGGGTGGAGGTGACTTGGACAGAGAGGATTACAGCCCCCTTTGTCCTCTGTGTGAGGATTTGGGCTTCTTTGCTGCTAGAGAAGCTCTGGGAGACTGCTGGGTTCACATGTCAGAAGTCTTTCCTCCGGATTCTCGTTTCAGGCCTGAGACTGAATTTCTGAGGGTGGGCGACAGGCAGAGAGCCTTGGGAAGCAGGGTCTGCTTGTGCTCTAGACCGTGGACCTTTGGTCTCTTTGAGAAAAGGCAGCGGTTTGTACAGGCCGGGCCCAGCATTCCATTTGGACTATTGGTGTTTTAGGAGGAGGACCAGTCCCTCGGATGCCAAGGAAGGGGACTCCTATGACCCCTATGACTTCACCAACACAGAGGAGGAAATGCCTCAGGGTGAGTGAGCAGCCTCCACTGGTAACAAGGTGGTCTAGGTCTCCTGGCTTTTTAAAGCTCTGTGTTACGCATTTGCTCGTGGGTTCCCACTCGGCTCCCTGCTTGGGACCCTGTGTCCAAGAATCGAGGAAACTCAGAACTTTGGAAATAAGCTTTGCCCCCTCGTCTGCCTCGTTGGTGCACCATGCTCTTTGCCAAGCCTGGTGCGAGCGTGCCAGATCCCGTGGGCTCGGGAGCTCCTGCCTGACCGGAGCCTTTCTTGAAGCTGCTTTGGCTGGCCCCACGTGAGCCCCAGGGTTGCAGGCTCAGGAAGTGGAGAGGGGCCTCGGGTCGTGGACATGGCTTCACCTTGTCCTCTGCTCTCTGTAACCTTTTCCCCTCAAGTGCACACTCCAAAGGCGACAGACTCACAGGAGACCAAGGAGTCCCAGAAGGTGGAGCTGAGTGAATCCAGGTGAGCAGGGAAGGACCTCTTCCCTGGAGGTAGGAAACAAGCTGTTATCAGCAGAGCTCCAAACTAGAGGCCCAAGGGTTTCTAGAATGTTTTCTGTTCTGATGACAATTTCAAGCTTGAAAAAAATTATGAAAATTGTGTAAAGAACTCATACATTCTTAGAATCTCCGGTTGTTTAGGTTTTACCATTTGCTCTTGATTCTCTGTGAGAATTTAAAACCTGGTATCCTTGTGCCATTAGGAAGAGGAGTCTTAGAGCAAGGATAGAATTTGTATCTCACTGAAACCTTGGAGTCTTCTCAGTAGGTTATGTATGTATACTTTTAAAATATGTGTATTTTTTCTTCTCTCTGGATGGTTGTCATTTGTTTTGAGATAATCAGTTTTTACCAGTAGAGGTTCAGAAACAGTTTTATCTAAAAACCTTTTATTTACTGGATACCAGAGGAGCTCCATGGCTAAGGTTTGCTTTTTTGTTTTAATACCTTAACATACACAGTGTCTTCACTGAAAAAAGTTGAAACGCATCATAAAGTATTTAGGAGGAAACATTAAGATCAAGTGTCACTCCAGCCCCCAGGACAGCGAATGAACTGTATCTGAAAGCACTCTCTGAATCTTGGAGGTCTCACTTCAATGACTGCGGGGTTTCCATAGTATGAGTGTGTATGTTCTTGGCGTTTTCTAATGAGGGATGGCTGACTTCCTTAAGACTGCTGTTTGCAGTAAAACACAATCTTAATACATGTCATTGCTTCGGTGAGGATGGAGCTGTGGGGTCAGTTTCTAGGAATGGATTCCCAGAGTCAGAGGAGATGCACCTCAGAATTATAGCACATGTGGCTAACTTGCGTCCCAGAGATGTCATCCCAGTTTGTGTTTCTACCGACAGTGTGCAGACGCCAGTTTCCCTCATCCTCAGTGGCCTTTGGTTTTTAAAATGCTGTTATTTCTCTATGAGCAGGAAGCTCTATAACACAACCGCTTAGCTTTGAGGGGGGAAGCTTGGGTGCAGAGTGGCCATCAGGGGCAGTCTGTAGGGGACACCGAGGCTCATGGGCTCTGACGTCGTCTTGGCGGCTTCCTCTTCCATCACCCTCTCTCTCCCGTCCTGGGCAGGTTAAAGGCCTTCAAGGCGGCCCTCTTAGAGGTGTTCCGGGAAGCTCATGCACAATCGGTTGGCATGAATCGCCTCACGGAATCCGTCAACCGAGACAACGAAGAGCCCTTCTCTGCTGCAGAGATCCAGGCTGCGCTGAGCAGGATGCAGGACGACAACCAGGTCATGGTCTCCGAGGGCATCGTCTTCCTCATCTGAGGACTCTCGTCTTTGGACTGTGGGGTCCAGCCAAGAAAGTTCCTTCCAGTTTCCTCTTTGCCCTCCCCCCAGCCCAGCCTTCGCTTTCATTCCCTGAATGTCAGTGTTGAATTGAACTGAAATGGAGGACAGGTGACAAGCAGAGTCAGGACTTGGTGGAAGCCTGAGGACGGGTCAGGAAAACTGCCGTGGGGTCAAGAGAAGGTGGACGGGACCAACGTGATGCGTCTTCACTGCACAAGACTTAACCACAAGGGTCCCTCCCCACCCCCACTGCCCGCCCCAAACAAGCCACACCATTCTTCACTGTAGACGGCACAACTTCTGAGTATGTTAGGGGGTCACAGCTGGTTTCTGTCATCCTTTCAGTGTTGGCTTCCACTCCTGAGCACTTAGGTCTAGAACAGACTGGTGGTTCTGTGCTGATGGAGAAAGACTCTGAGGCAAGTCCTCAGGCCTGGAAAGCTTGCTTTGCCGTAGCACCAGTTAAGACTCATATGGAGTTTTGACCCAAACATCCAAGACATTAAATAAACACTCATTCTTTATACTCTGCACGTGGCCTTAATACTGTGATTTTTTTGGACACATTTCATTGTATTTTCCTCCAATGTTCCACCCTGTGCGATGGGCTGACTGCGTTTGCACCGCGTCACCAATAGGTGGCAGCAGGCTGCCGTGCTCTCTGGGGATTAGGCCTTCTCAGGGCTGATTTCTTCCCCAAGGACATCAGCATTTATCTGTTAAAACTGCAAACCAAACATTGCCAACTCAGAACAGCTTAGCAGCCACAGAAGGCCAGTGTGTGAATGTCCAGGAGAATTGACCCTTTGCATGGCTTTTCTGAATAGGAATCAAAGCCCCTTCATGCAAAAATAATACCCAGTATGTCAGACCCTCAAAACTGGTGAATTCTTGCCCATTAAGAGATCTCCTTACAGGATTCTTGTGAAACCTAACTCCTGGTGTCCAGCCCTTGGGGTCTGTTTGCACAGAAGTCAGTGGAGGGTCCAGGGCAAGACTTCTATCCTCTGTATAGTTTTGGTAGCTTCTGAGGAACTTTTGAGGTTATTTAAATTTAAAAAAAAAAATTGTGGCTCGATGGGGGGCCTAGGTTGCATGGATTGGAGGCTGCCCCGAGAAGAGGTGGTGTGGGTTCCCAGCTGTGAGATCTGGGAGTTGCTTCCTTACCCCTGTTGCTGAGGGGCCCTGTCACCCTGAGGCCGTGAAGCAGTAGTGAAGAGTTCAGTTTTATCTTCATGTTTTTTTCACAGATGTGAAGTATCAAATTCTGTTTGCAGAGCCCCAGAGAGTATAGTCCAGGGAGTGAGCAGTGATAGCAGAGGAGGACCGGCAGCAAGTCTCGTATTGTGCCGGGTGAAAATAGAAGACCTGATGCTCTGGAGGACTCCAGGTTGGGGATATACACACATGTCTAATGTGTCAGTGAAGAGGTGAAAACTACAAGATATATGCAAATGAGAGCTGAAGGAACTGAGGGGCCAGGAGAGTTAGGACGAGGTGGGAGCTTCTGATGTGGCGCTGTAGGGAGAAGAGCTAAGGTCTCAGGGGAGCATTTCTTAGAAGGCCAAATGCTTTGTCAGTGGACTTTTGTCCTCTCTCCTTCACACCTGATGAAACAGGCATGCACGGGGTGGGAGAGTAATTATGTGAATGAGGTGATTCGGCAACAGCTGTAATACCACATTTAGCCATAAGAACGGAAGGTAGAAGAGTATCAGCTGTCAAAATAGATGTTACCTGTATTAAAATAACCTGACTCAGGTACTCAGTGAATCTCTGCGTTGAGTTTCTAAAAATGTGTGTGTGTTGTTTCCCAACTTGTAGCAACAGAAGAGCATTGCTGAGTATTTAAAGGAACAATTCTTCTTGCCCAGAGACCCCCCTCTTCCAGCTACAAGGACCTGAATGAGGCTGCTGGGCAGAGGGGATCTGGTCTGTGAGTCAGTGTCCTCTGAGGGCATTGCTATGGCCACAGAGATGGCAGAGGTGGCCCAAATTTACCAGGGGAAAAAACACTTCTTTCCAAAAGAGAAGTTTGTTTCCATTTATGTGTGCCGTCTAAAAGAGGTCAAATACTTCGGGGGTCTTTGAGAAATCAGTTACATCTTGAAAGATTTTATGTTATCTTATTCCTGAACCCTCCTAGATAAACAACATGTCAGTGTGAGAGGAGAGTTGTCAAAGCAGACAGTTGGTCAATGTGGATGGAATTCAGTCCTCTGCCACTTACCAAGTAACTTCAAGTATTGAGCTGCTAATTCATCTGTAAAATGGGGCTAACTTCTGCCTTTGCAGGGTGCACCTCACCTTTGTGAGGTGACTGAGGGCAGCTGTTAGTTGCTAGCCGGCAGGGAAATATTCCATGGTTCTGCCCTTATCACCGCAAATTCCAAATTTCACTAAAACAAAGTGAGTCATTTTGATGTGTGAAAAAGACTCTCTATCCTTGGATTGAAATCGTTGAAAACGATTTCGCCATGTGGAGTCCCAGAGCTCTGTCCTCTTTCCTGCCTTTCCAGGCTTTTCCTTTCTTTAAAAAAAATTTTTTTTGTTTGTTTTCATGTGGACCACTTAAAAAATCTTTTTTGAATTTGTTACAGTATTGCTTCCATTTTTATGTTTTAGTTTTCTGGCCAGGAGGCATGTGGGATCCTAGCTCCCTGACCCGGTATCAAACCCGCACCCCCTACATTGGAAGATGAAGTCTTAACCACTGGGCCCCCAGGGAGGTCCTTCCAAGCTTTCCTTGATGGTTCCTGTCCTCAAGTCCATATAGCTCTGACCCAGGTCCATCTCACAGGGAGGACCCCTGCCTTGGTGTATGACAATGGGCTCTTGGCTGTCTCTCAGAGACAAAGCCTGCTTAAGGTGGACAGTGTCACCTCGGGCCTCACAAGAGCCCTGCAAGGTGGGATCATCAGAACAACATGGATGAGGAAGGAAAGGAGGGGAAAGACTCTCTGAAACCAAGAATCCATAGGTTGTACCCTTCTCATTTTCCCTGAGTTTTCAGCCCACCCATTGTCCTAATGACTTCAGACTTTTTCTGGGGTGAGGTTTCCCCAGAGGCTGTAGTCGGTGGAATCAGGCAGGTGCTGGGGTAACCTGTAGGTCAGCTCCCCAGCTACTCCATCCTCATACCGACTAAGTCCTTCCCTCCCCGAGCATCCCCCTTCTCTCCCCAGGAGCCAAATGCCACCACTTCCACTCAACGGGAGGGGAGTTGAAAGATGGGGCATCGTGCCCTGGTTCTGGATGGTCAGGTGATTTCCCCCAAGAGCCTAAAGCTGGCAGAGGAAGTGAGACACATACACCCTGCCCCGCACTGGGCAGCAGGGACCCTGAGCTTGAGTTCCTTTCCGGCAGTAAGTGGCTGAGTTCATGTGCCAGGCTGGCTGAGCCACTTCCTTACAGGGAAGTGCTTGGTTTCTTGATCTGGAAGAGGAGGTGGTTGAAGTAGGTGATGATCTCTGAGGTCCCTTCCAGTAATGCATGAGACACTGGGGTCAGTTCTACCCAGAAGACACATTAGCACTGGTACCACTTGGAGGCAGGTCAGAATGAGTCTACCATCCTGTTAAACACATTTTTTAAGGTTAGTGATATTTGTGCTTCTCAATTTTGTGACTGGAACTCCAGGATGTTTCCCACTATCTCAGGGAATTGTATTTAATTCCTAGAAAAAAAAATTAGAATAAAATTAATTTTTATTTAACTTCACTTTAATTGGTTTTAATAAATTCTTTTTCTTTTTTTTCTGGTCTGCTGCCTCGGTGATGAATGCTGGTTTCTGCCTGGTTCTTTACTTACTAGAATGAACTCCTACCTCATTCTCTTCGGTTTTCCCTCAAGGGAGAGAATTAAGATTCTAAATTCTTTTCATATCATACCTTCAGTAACACTAGCAATTTAGAGTTAGTAATTGGTAAGTTATTCCTATCATTACACATAACAAATGCAGAAAAGGCAACTGTCTACCACTTTACAATCTTTGAGAACCAGAGGTGATAAGTTGGTAGAGTGAGACATCTTAAGAGCTGTCACTGAAACCATCTGATTGCATGTTCATTTATCTTGGTATTCCAATAAATGTGTGTAAGATTACGTGCAAAGGCTAAAAAGTATTTAAAATTAAAAAAAGATGAAAGACTGGCTTCATTTCCCATCTTCAGAGAGCAGGCAGAGTGTCTCAGATGTCCTGACTTCAGGGCAGACATGGCTTAGACGATTCTGCTCATCCTGCAAGTCTGATCCTCTGACAACCCCTCACTCTCCACCAGGCCCTGGGAGCCGGGTTTTGCATGTTCTCCAGCCTGCAACTGGAGGAAGTTATTTTTCCTTCTCTTGACTCAGAATCATGAGCCTTGGGTTTGAATTTCTGCTCTGCTATTTAAAAACTGTGACTTTTGACTGGAGAAGGGAATGGCTACCCACACCAGTATTCTTCCCTGGAGAATTCCATGGACAGAGGAGCCTAGTGGTCTACAATCCATGGGATTGCAAAGAGTCAGACATGACTGCTTCCTTGCAGTCTTAACCTGTGAAGTGGAGAGATTTATGGGTTTGTTGTGGGCTTCAAATACAGTGGTATATTTGAAAAGAACTTTGTGAGCTGTATGGCTTTATCTACAATGTAAGGCTACTAATATTATAATCATTTTCCTCCTCCCCGTAGCTTTTTGTTAAAGAGGAAAACAGCCCTGGAAGAGCTGGAGAGAGAGATCCCTTCATTTGTAGGTGGAAACTAGTGGGAAGCCTGGATCCAGGCAAGGCTCACTTGCTGGGTCCATCTGTAGGAAAACCATCCAACACCCTCGTTAGTCAGAGGGTTGAGTCAGATTACTCCTGAAAGTCACAATAGAGGCAGAAAGCCAAGGTATAATCTAACCTGGGTGCTAGGTGAAGGGGTGCTCAGGACACCTGTGGGTGTGATAGGATCACAGGATAGGAAATCTGGCAATGAGGTCCCCTCTGGTTTCTTGGTTGGCATAAAACCTGCGTAATGCACATGGTCATGTGCAATTTACAGGCAGCTTCCTCTCCAGTTTAGGTAAGTGCTCAGGTCTGTGTGGCCAAGAACCTTCTCAAGAGTCCTCATTTTCCCTCCATGTCCCCACCACCTTCCTCTGATCTCCTGCTGGACGAGTACAATGGAGCAGATCTGGGAGGAGCTCTGCCCACTGGAAGCACTTCCTCTCTGTTTCGCCCCTTCCACTGTCCTTCTTCCCTCCCTCCCCTCTTCTCTCTTGATTTCGTTCTCCTCCACCCTCTTCTTCAAGCATCCTTCATCCTCTCGCCTCAGCAAAGATGAAGAAACTGTCTCTCATGGGAAACCCATTTCATCTTGTGGTTCTACAGCATTTCTAGGAACACTAGGATAACCTGAGATTCGTTTGTCATTCTGAGTCAGTCCACACAGGAGTGAAAGTGACACATTTCTCCGAAATGTGCTGGTTTCAGTGGCTTTCTCTCTGGTCCTCCCCCACTCCATTTTTTTCTCTTCTTAATCTGTATTTTCATGGAAAACATGAAGTGATGGCACTTAGAATGATTCAAATTGCTTTTCAGAAAAAGGAAAAAACTGAAGATACCTTACTCCTCACCCCCCACAGATATGCACACACTCACAAAAATGTGTGCACTCACACACCTCTACTCCCAAGACTGAGACAGATTCCAAAATTGGAAGAGAACATGGAGATGGTCCAGTTCAAACAGAGCTCCCGGTGCAACATCCCTCTCTGGAATGTCACTACAGATGTTTATCAAGCTTTAGTATGGTCTAGTGACTGTCTGATCCCTCTCCCTTTCAAGAAATTTTCTAAATACTTGAAACCAATGTTGTGTGCCTGTAAGCTTTTTTTTTCCGCCGAAGTATCCCTCTTTAAGATTTTTTGAAGTTTAATTATTTTTGGCTGTGCTGGGTCTTCATTGCTTTGTGTGGGCTTTCTCTAGTTGTGGTGAGCAGGGTCTACTCTTCCTTGCCATGCGTGGTCTTCTCTTGTTGCAGAGCATAGACTAGGGCTCAGGCTTCAGGAGCTGCGGTGTGTGGGTTCATTAGTTGTGAAGCAGGGGCTTAGTTGCTCTGTAGCACCTGGAATCTTCCTGGACCAGGGATCGAACCTATGTTCTGTCCCCTGCATTAGCAGGTGGATTCTTATCACCAGGAAAGTCCTAATTAAGACTTTTCATAAGTTACTGGTCTACTAGAAGTTGAAAATAATGAAGGAGAGGAAAAACTTTGTCCTTTACCCTCTTGGATTCAGTACCTTGGGTCCTGCAAATTAAACAGACAAAAACAGATTTCCAGAGAAAGGATTTATTATGTGTGTATACAGAGGCTTTTGCAGAAAAGACGTGAACACTCAAAGATGCAATTAGACTCAGTGGCTTAGATACCATTTTAACAAAGAGTCATAAATGTAGAGACATAACTAGACAAAGGAAGGAGGGAGTGTTGAATTTTTAGGGCAAGTAGATAGTGGGAGGGTGAGTATATGGGGAAAGCTGAAGAACTATACAAAAAAGATCTTCACGACCAAGATAATCACAATGCTGTAATCACTCACCTAGAGCCAGACATCCTGGAATGTGAACTCAAGTAGGCCTTAGAAAGCATCACTGCAAAAAAAGCTAGTGGAGGTGATGGAATTCCAGTGGAGCTATTTCAAATCCTGAAAGATGATGCTGTGAAAGTGCTGCACTCAATATGCCAGGAAATTTGGAAAACTCAGCAGTAGCCACAGGACTGGAAAAGGTCCGTTTTCATTCCAATCCCAAAGAAAGGCAATGCCAAAGAATGCTCAAACTGCTGCACAATTGCACTCATCTCCCACGCTAGTAAAGTAATGCTCAAAATTCTCCAAGCCAGGCTTCAGCAATACGTGAACCATGAACTTCTAGATGTTCAAGCTGGTTTTAGAAAAGGCAGAGGAACCAGAGATCAAATTGCCAGCATCCATTGGATCATGGAAAAAACAAGAGAGTTCCAGAAAAACATCTATTTCTGCTTTATTGACTATGCCAAAGCCTTTGACTGTGTGGATCACAATAAACTGTGGAAAATTCTGAAAGAGATGTGAATACCAGAGCACCTGACCTGCCTCTTGAGAAACCTCTATGCAGGTCAGGAAACAACAGTTAGAACTGGACATGGAACAACAGACTGGTTCCAAATAGGAAAAGGAGCACGTCAAGGCTATATATTGTCAGCCTGCTTATTTAACTTCTATGCAGAGTACATCATGAGAAATGCTGGGCTGGAAGAAGCACAAGCTGGAATCAAGATTGCCGGAAGAAATATCAATAACCTCAGATATACAGATGACACCACACTTATGGCAGAAAGTGAAGAAGAACTAAAAAGTCTCTTGATGAAAGTGAAAGAGGAGAGTGAAAAAGTTGGCTTAAAGCTCAACATTCAGAAAATGAAGATCATGGCATCTGGTCCCATCACTTCATGGCAAATAGATGGGGAAACAGTGGAAACAGTGTCAGACTTTATTTTGGGGGGCTCCAAAATCACTGCAGATGGTGATTGCAGCCATGAAATTAAATGATGCTTACTCCTTGGAAGAAAAGTTATGACCAACCTAGATAGCATGTTCAAAAGCAGAGACATTACTTTGCCAGCTAAGGTCCGTCTACTGGTTTTTCCAGTAGTCATGTATGGATGTGAGAGTTGAACTGTGAAGAAAGCTGAGCGCCAAAGAATTGATGTTTTTGACCTATGGTGTTGGAGAAGACTCTTGAGAGTCCCTTGGACTACAAGGAGATCAACCCTGGGATTTGTTTGGAAGGAATGGTGCTAAAGCTGAAACTCCAGTACTCTGGCCACCTCATGGGAAGAGTTGACTCATTGGAAAAGACTCTGATGCTGGGAGGGATTGGGGGCAGGAGGAGAAGGGGACGACCGAGGATGAGATGGCTGGATAGCATCACCGATTCGATGGATGTGAGTCTGAGTGAACTCTGGGAGTTGGTGATGGACAGGGAGGCCTGGTGTGCTGCGATTCATGGGGTCACAAAGAGTCGGACACAACTGAGCGACTGAACTGAACTGAAGATGGAACTGCCAGTACCTCGGATCAGTCCCTTATACAGGCAGTCCCCAAGTGGTGACACCTAAACTAAGAGGCAGGGTTCTTTGGTGGCACAGGTGTGTAAATCAACATAGTATGATGGGACTGAAGTGAACTGAACTGAAGTGAATTAAAGATAAGGGTAATTTAGTAGGCTTTGTTATGCCGACTCAAGTTGGTGTCTTTTCCATCAGTAAGAGCTGTCCCCCTCTTTGTAATATGTGAATTTCCTTTACAAATAGAGATCTATGTTACCTTTACAAAGGGAAATTAATGCCTGATGTTTAGACAGAAGCCTTCCCAGATGGTGCAGTGGTAAAGAATACACCTGCCAAAGCAGGAGATGCAAGAGACTCTGGTTTGATCTCTGGGTTGGGAAGATCCCCTGGAATAGGAAATGGCAATCTACTCCATATTCTTGTCTGGAAAATTGCCTGGAAAATTCCTTGGACACAGGAGCCTGGTGGGCTACAGTCCATAGGATCACACAGAGTCGAGCACGTTTAGACAGAAACAGGGAAAGGCAGAGAGTTTCTCCTGAGTCTGCTGTTTCTCAGTTTGCCTTCAGTTCAAATTAATCTTTTTGCCAAAGTGGCATCTTTTGTGTGGCATATTCTAATCCTCCTCAGTTAGTAAGAAACTGGGTGGAAGAAGAAGCTCACTAGTATGACCATCAAGTTAAGCCAAGTGAGTAAGTATGCACTGAGCATCAGCCATGGCTGATGTCTTTGTTGGCATGTGGGTGTGCAGAAGTCATGGGTGTCTCTTCTAAAGAGTTTTAGATTCAGAGAGCAGATTAGGAACAAACACTTAAGCTTTTCAGTTTAAAAAGCCAAAGTACATAAAAATAGCCATTCAAGGGGACAATAGAAAAGTTTTCTCCAGAAATTGCTGAATGAAATGCCACGAGAGCAAGCAGAGAGGCCAGAAGAGAGACAGATAGAAGTGGGTTTTGCATCAGAGGAGATGGATTTTGTGGAAGAGTCCAGGAGTTTGGGTGGATCCTAAATCTCCTGGTGGCTCAGACGGTAGAGAATCTGCCTGCAGCGCTGGAGACCCGGGTTCCATCCCTGGGTTGGGAAGATCCCCTGAAGAAGGCAATGGTTACCCACTACAGTATTCTTGCCTGGAGAATTCCATGGGCAGCAGAGCCTGACAGGCTACAGTCCATTACAGTCCATGGGGTGCAGAGTCAGACACAATTGAGAGATTAAATCAGCAGAAGAACTGATATGATCTTCAGAGGAGAAGGGCTCAGAAATACAAAACATTTTGTGGAGCAGAATCTGGAAAATGAGTTTCTTGCATGTGGATGGTTTGGGAAGGTGATTTCCTTTAACAAACTAGGTTGGGACCATGCATCAGATTTAGGCCACTGTCTCAGGGGTTGGTCATCCCTACCTAGAGGCAAGTGTGGAGTGCAAGGGCATCTTTCTGGGGCAAGCTCCTTCATCCCCACTCACCACCCCCAAAACTCTGTGGGTTGTCTGCATGGGACTGGGGGAAAGTCCAGGAGCAAACATTGCTGATCCCTGGTTAATGAACGACCCTCGTAGAAACAGCTGGGGAGAAATTATGGTGGGAGGAAGCCAGGAACATTTGACAAACACTCACTTGGGCTTTCCCCGAGCATGGCACTCCGGTAGTCAGTTGACTAATACCATTCACCTCAATGCAGGAAACTAGCTTGTTTTGCTGAGTAAGTGAAAGCCTGCACGAAACCCTGAGTTGCGGGCAGCTTGCTTATGAGTGGCTTGGTCAGGTCAACCCAAAGCAGCGGCTGCTGAGTTTTGACCTGAAAGGACCTCACTTTCCTGGTCTGTCTATCCCTAGCCTTGCCAAGAGACCCTCCAGAGCAGGAGATGAGGTGCACAGTTCTTAGCTTCAAGGGAGTGCAGCTCTGAGATTTAAGGCTCTGATCTTATCCCAATCACTTCTCAAGGGTACTTGATTGAATTTCTTAGCTTTAGAAAATGGAATGTGTCCAGTGAGCCCCGCTGTGATTTCATGAGAAATTTCTCATGTCCCACACTTTCTATAATGTTCCTTAAAGCAGTACACCACAGACTTTCATGTGAGGAGAATCACTTGGAAATTTTATAAAAAGGAAGACTCTGATTCAATAGATTTGCCATGAGGGCCCAAGATTCTGCATTTGTTTTTTGCATATATTTTCAGGCTTTTCTCCAAGTATACATTAATATACATATACACAAATATATACAGGCATGTATATAGTATGTTTCTATCTACATCAAAGGAATATTCTGCTTTATATGAAGAACTGTACCTTAACATTTTCAAAATTTGTTATGAAAAAGATATTTTTAGTTATTAAATTTTCTTGGAAAATAATTTCTAGTGGCTACGTAGGTTTTATCATAAATACATGCTAACAGGTACTTAACTATTACTCTACTGTTAGCAATCCAGTATATTTTCAATTTTCCCACACTGAATATTCTTGTACGTGGATCTTTGAGTACTTCTCTATTTCTTTAGAACAATTCCCAGGGGTTGAACATTTTTTTAGGTTTTTGCTTTACATTATCAAATACCCTACAAAAGTTGTACCAATATACTCCTGGCTAAAATACCTGAAAATGCCCCTTTTTACTATTCTCCTGTTAATATTTCACATTTAAAAATCTATGCCAATTTCATAGCCTAAATATGGAATTCTGTTCTAATTTACATTACTTTGTTTTTGAGGCTAACCTGTTTCTTCATATATTCATTATCTATTTTCTTCTAATTTAAACATTTTTACTTTTTCTTTTTTATATATATAATTGAGATATAATTGACCTGGTATATTAGTTTCAGGTATAAAACAATGATTCCATCTTTGCATATATAGCTAAATGATCACCATACTAAGTCTGATTAACATCCATCAACTGAGATTCTGCCTTTTTAACAAGTTCCCAGCTTCTAGTTTTCTAGATGGGGGTTGGGGGGATTGTGCTTACTTTCTCATTCCAAATTCTTCTTCTTTTTAAAAATTTATTTTTTGGCTGTGCTGGGTCTTAGCTGTTGCATGTGGAAACTTAGTTTCCCAACCAGGGATCGAACCTGGGCCCGCCGCCTTAGGAGCACAGGAATCTCAGCCCCTGGACCACCAGGAAAGTACTTTTCATTCCAAATACTTGTTGACCCATTTCTGCTGGCTCCTTTCCTGAGGCTGCCTTGTCTTTCTTTCTGCGTCACTTGGCTGCTATGTGGCCCTCATAGGACTGTTTTGCACATAAAGAATTTTATTCCAGGCGTGGAAATCATGGAAGAGAATTAAAGCACAATGTAGACGTGGAAACAGTTTGAATACTAGACTCAGGAGTCTGTAAAGTTCCCTTGTTATGTCAGCTTCTGAAGTTTCTAACTGGCATCTCTCTCCATTTCTCTTCTCTGGAGTGATAACTCAAGTTCCTGTTAATTGTATATGTAACAATTTTCTTCTCTGTTTCACCCTCTAAGAATAGAACTTCCCTCTCTGTGTTTACCCTGGAGAGAGATGGCTTTTTCTTTGCACTTCCAAAAAGGCCCAAGGTGAGTTCTCTCCAAAACAGAAGTACTATCTGGTCTGACAGAAAGTTCACAGCACTCCTGGGTGGAGGAAACTGTAATGTTGATTTTCTTTTTTGGATAGTACTTTTATTTTTCTTCTTGTTATCTGTGTCAAGTACTCAGCACAGTGACTGACACAGAATGAGCATTTAATAAATGGTGTTTCTGTTAACAAGGAGATACAATTCTGGTGCAAATAGCTCCATGGTTCATAGAATAGATTCAGAATTAAGTAGTCCTGCATGCAGTCTGGAACTTTTCTCCAGTAACCTCAACTCTATTCCATCCAGGGTTCTCATGCAGCACTCTGGGAAAATGCTTTCCTAAGTCTCCCCGCATCATATGTTACTTTTCTCCTTTTTAGCCTTTGCTTCCAATCCTCTTCCTTCATTTCTGTCCCCTTTGAATTCTATCCCCTGTAATTCTTTCATAGGTTCTTCACCTTTTCATCAGAAGATCAGGAATTGTACTGATTTTTTGGGCAATAGACAGATACACACATCCTCACACCCATGGAGGGAAAGACAGGAAGAGGAAGGGAGAGAGAGGGAGAAGGAGAGGGAAAGGAAAAGTGAGAGGGAAGAAGGTTTCTGTGTTTAAGCCCCAAGTAACTCCTATGCCCACAGACATCAGCATATGAAGACCCTGGCAGTATTTGCACCCGACAAACAGTCACTGTAATGAATTCTGATTTTAAACTGAAAGTAGAGCCGTTTTGTTCTTGAAAATCTTTTCACAGTGGAAATAAACTGACCTTAAAAAAAAAAAAAAAGAACTGGTTGCTATGGAGTGTCACTTTTCAGAGGTTCTATTAAATATTGGGTTGGCCAAAAGGATTCATCTGAGTTTCTCTGTAACATCTTATATCTTTGGCTAACCCAACACATAGTGGGTTTGAATATTTGACTCAAATAGGTAAACATGAATTGGATACAAAGAAGGCTGAAACTAGAAACAATCTTTTGCATTGAAAGGGAGAAAAAACGATCATGTGGAGTTTGTAGGGTCTCTGACTTTATAGTTGTAAGAATGATCCGTGTTTTTTGTCCAGTAGGGGATGGAGAAGATGGTTTATGAAAGGGAATGGGACATGGACTTTCAAAATGATCTCCAGACTGAAAAGGCAAATAAAACATATACTTAATTCATTTGAATGGACCAAGAGGAGGAAGAATTTTTGTGCTTGAGGAGAAGAGCTGCAAGAAAACTTGAAGGTTGGGAATAAAACCATAATGCTTTGAGGCCATTCTGACATAATGTTTTAGCCCATATTCAGGGAGTCTAACTCTAATATAAATCAGTGCTTCAGGGAAATTAGAGAGAGTATTTTAATATCATTTGAAAAAAAAGAGTGGAGTTAAATTAAATTATATGCTAATAGTTTTTGTTTGGTGAATAAGATAGTGAATGATATGATAATAAGATAGTGATAATTTATTTTTTGCATTTAATTCTTTATTTATTTATTTATATTTTTATTTTTTTTAGTTTTTTATTTTTTAAATTTTAAAATCTTTAATTCTTACATGCGTCCCCAAACATGAACCCCCCTCCCACCTCCCTCCCCACAACATCTCTCTGGGTCATCCCCATGCACCAGCCCCAAGCATGCTGCACCCTGCGTCAGACATAGACTGGCGATTCAATTCTTACATGATAGTATACATGTTAGAATGCCATTCTCCCAAATCATTCCACCCTCTCCCTCTGCCTCTGAGTCCAAAAGTCCGTTATACACATCTGTGTCTTTTTTCCTGTCTTGCATACAGGGTCGTCATTGCCATCTTCCTAAATTCAATATATATGTGTTAGTATACTGTATTGGTGTTTTTCTTTCTGGCTTACTTAACTCTGTATAATTGGCTCCAGTTTCATCCATCTCATCAGAACTGATTCAAATGAATTCTTTTTAATGGCTGAGTAATACTCCATTGTGTATACATACCACAGCTTTCTTATCCATTCATCTGCCATTTAATTCTTTATAAATATTCTTTAAACCTGTTATATAACAACATTGTTTAACTGGCTGTTAATAATGAGTCAGAGCTCTGATGAAAAGTGAAAATAAGCAGAAAACCCTATAAAATTATTTACTATCTCTCTCTTGGTCAGTTTAGATTAGGGTAAAACTCTTCCATTTAGACAGAGAAAGAATGGGAAATGTATGCAGTAGTTTTGATCTGTTACAACCTTGAAATCCTGCTTGGCTGACACTGTGGGGATCCAATGGCCAGAGCATGTGGAATGTTCTTTGATCATACCCCAATTCTGCTTTTCGAGGGGGGCTTACCTCCTCAATACTTTTTGAGGTCATTGCCTCCACCTCCTACCTGGGAGGTTTTCTCCCCCAATGATCTCTTTGGCCACATCTGAAATAGTCATGGCAAGTGTAGCTCCCTTGGTGCCCTGTCCCAGCTACTAGATGGTTACGGGACTGAGGTTTGGTTCATGATTAATTTTGAGAACTCAAAAATTTGCTGAACTTCTTACTTAAGTCAGTTCTCTTTGTCGCTTAATTCCTAGAACATCTCTACTTCTTTGCTTTTTCATTCCTATAACTCCCCCCTCTCTTGATTTAATGGTAGATTACTAGAATTCTACCCTTAGACCATTTTTCTCTGAGTGCTTTTACCTATGTTAAGAAATTTCCAAATGCTTCATTTTGATTCATGCCTTTAGGAAACTTATTTGGATGAAAGGTTTTTTACCAGGGATTCCTGTCTCAAAGGCTTTTCCAATTGTATCTTTTGCTTTGGGGGAGGGATAGAAATAGTTGGGATTTTTTCCATCTTGAAAGGCCCTGAATTTCTAGACTCTCTTCATTTTCTTTTCTTTTTTTTCTCAGACCTGCCAACTCTTTCCTGAGCTGTCTTCCTTGTGTTACCTTGCTAAATACAGGTGATGGCTTCCAACACACATAGCTGATATTCTATTTTCCAGGGCCCTCCAGGTGGCTCAGATGATAAAGTATCTGCCTCCAATGCAGGAGACCCCAGTTCAATCCCTGGGTCAGGAAAATCCCCTGGAGAAGGAAATGGCAACTCACTCCAGTATTCTTCCCTGGAGAATTGCATGGACAGAGGAGCCTGGCAGGCCACAGTCCATGGAATCGCAAAGAGTCGAATACGACTGAGCGACTAACACTTTCACTTTCCTCTGGAGGTATTATTGGATCTCTAAGTACAATGTCTGCCTCTGAAGTTCTTGCACGCAATCATTTACCAAATGTTTTGCCATTCATAACATTAAAGTGAAGTGAAGTCTCTCAGTAGTGTCCGACTCTTTGCGACCCCACGGATTGTAGCCTTCCAGGCTCCTCCATCCATACAATTTTCCAGGCAAGAATACTGGAGTGGGTTGCCATTTCCTTCTCCAGGGGATCTTCCCAGCTGAGGGAATGAACCTGTGTCTCCCGCATTGCAGGCAGACTCTTTACCATCTGAGCCACCAACATTGGTCATCATTTTTTAGCCTCCGATTTCATTGTCTTCATGGTCTACCACCTGACCACCATGGACAATGCCATAATTTCAGCCTTCTGCTATGGAAGCCCTTCACTTCTAGGCATTAATTTCTGTATCCACATGTATACTGCTAGCTTGTACCAGTATTTCTGATTGGATTCCCCTTTCTTTTTTAAATTTTTTATGTTAAAAAATTGTTTTTAATTGAAGGATAATTGCTTTCTAGTATTGCTCTGGTTTCTACCAAACATCAACATGAATCAGTTATAGGTTTGCCTATGTCCCCTCCCACATGAACATCTCTCCCACCTCCCTCCTCATCCCACCCTTCTAGGTTGTTACTGAGTCCTGGTTTGAGTTCCCTGAGTCATACAGCAGATTCCCATTGGCTATCTATTTTATATAAGGTAGTGTATGTTTCCATGCTACTCTCTCCATATCTCCTGCCTTCTCCTTCCTCACCCCACTCCCTGTGCCATAAGTCTGTTCTCAATGTCTGTGTCTCCATTACTGCTCTGCAAATAGGTTCATCAGTACCATATTTCTAGATTTCATATATATATGTTCAGTCAGTTCAGTTCAGTTCAGTCGCTCAGTTGTGTCCGACTCTTTGTGACCCCATGAATCGCAGCACGCCAGGCCTCCCTGTCCATCACCAACTCCCGGAGTTCACTCAGACTCACGTACATCGAGTCAGTGATGCCATCCAGCCATATCATCCTCGGTCGTCCCCTTCTCCTCCTGTCCCCAATCCGTCCCAGCATCAGAGTCTTTTCCAATGAGTTAGTTCTTCGCATGAGGTGGTCAAAGTACTGGAGTTTCAGCTTTAGCATCATTCCTTCCAAAGAAATCCCAGGGCTGATCTCCTTCAGAATGGACTGGTTGGATCTCCTTGCAGTCCAAGGGACTCTCAAGAGTCTTCAGTACCACAGTTCAAAGCATCAGTTCTTCGGTGCTCAGCTTTCTTCACAGTCCAACTCTCACATCCATACATGACCACTGGAAAAACCATAGCCTTAACTAGACGGACCTTTGCTGGCAAAGTAATGTCTCTGCTCTTGAATATGCTATCTAGGTTGGTCATACCTTACTTCCAAGGAGTAAGTATCTTTTAATTTCATGGCTGCAATCACCATCTGCAGTGATTTTGGAGCCCCCAAAAATAAAGTCTGACACTGTTTCCACTGTTTCCCCATCTATTTGCCATGAAGTGATGGGACCAGATGCTATGATCTTCGTTTTCTGAATGTTGAGCTTTAAGCCAACTTTTTCACTCTCCTCTTTCACTTTTATCAAGAGGCTTTTTAGTTCCTCTTCACTTTCTGCCATAAGGGTGGTGTCATTTTTCACTCTCCTCTTTCACTTTCATCAAGAGGCTTTTTAGTTCCTCTTTACTTTCTGCCATAAGGGTGGTGTCATCTGCATTGATATTTCTCCCGGCAATCTTGATTCTAGCTTATATGTTAGTATACAATAATTGTTTTTCTGTTTCTGACTCCCTTAACTCTGTATAATAAGCTCTAGATACATCCGTTTCATTAGGACTTACTCAAATGGCTTACTGTTTATGGCTGAGTAATATCCCATTGTATACATGTACCACAGCTTCCTTAACCATTGATCTATTGCTGGACATCTAGATTGCTTCCACATCCTAGTTATTGTAAATAGAGCTGGAATGAACATTGGGTTACATATGTCTTTTTCAATTTAGGTTTCCTCAGGATATATGTCTGGTAGTGGGATTGCTGTTTCATATGGTGGTTTTATTCCTAGTGTTTTAAAGAATCTCCATACTGTTCTCCATAGTGACTGTATCAATTTGTATTCCCACCAACAGTGCTAAAGTGTTCCCTTTTCTCCACACCCTCTCCAGCATTTATTGTTTGTATTTTTTTTGATGATGGTCATTCTGACCAGTATGAGGTAATATCTCAATGTAGTTTTGACTTGCATTTCTCTAATAAGGAGTGATGTTGAGTGTCTTTTCATGTGTTTATCAGCCATTTGTACGTCTTCTTTCGAGAAGTGTCTAAGTCTTTTGCTCATTTTTTGGTTGGGTTGTTTGTTTTTCTGGTATTGATTTGTATGAGCTGCTTGTATATTTTTGAAATTAATCCTTTGTCAGTTGTTTCATTACCTATTATTTTTTCCCATTCTAAGGGTTACCTTTCCACCTTGTTTATAGTTTCCTTTGTTGTGCAAAAGTTTTAAGTTTAATAAGGTAACACTTGTGTATTTTCTCTTTATTTCCATTACTCTAGGAGGTTGGTCATAGAGGATCTTGCTGTGGGTTATATCATAGAGTGTTCTGCTTATGTTTTTCTATAAGAGTTTTATAGTTTCTGGTCTTACATTTAGATCTTTAATCCATTTTGAGTTTATCTTTGTGTATGGTGTTAAGAAGTAAACATTTCATTCTTTTATAATTTCATTCTTTTACACATAGCTGTCCAGTTTTCCCAGCAGCACTTTTTGAAGAGACTATCTTTGCCCCATTGTATATTCTTGCCTCTTTTGTCAAACATAAGATATCCATAGGTGCATGGGTTTATCTCTGGGCTTTCTATCTTGTTCCATTGGTCTATATTTCTGTTTTGTACCAGTACCATACTATCTTGATGACTGTATCTTTGTAATACAGTCTGAAGACAGGAAGGTTGATCCCTCCAACTCCATTCTTCTTTCTCCAGATTGCTTCAGCTATTCGAGGTCTTTTGTGTTTACATATGAATTGTTAGATTTTTTGTTCTAATTCTGTGAAAAATGCCATTGGTAATTTGATAGGGATTGCACTGAATCTGTAGATTACATTTAATAGTATAGTAATTTTTACAATATTGATTCTTCCAACCCAGGAACATGGAATATCTCTCCATCTGTTTATGTTGTCTTTGATTTCTTTCATCAGTGTATCATAGTTTTCTGTATACTGTTCTTTTGTCTCCTCAGGTAGATTTATTCCTAGGTGTTTGATTCTTTTCATTGCAGTGCTAAATGGGATTGATTGCTTAGTTTCTTTTTCTGATATTTCATTGTTAGTGTATAGGAATGCTAGTGATTTCTGTGTATTGATTTTATATTCTGCCACTTTGCTAAATTCACTGATTAGCTCTAGCAATTTTTTGATGGTATCTTTAGGGTTTCCTATGTATAGTATCATGTCATCTACAAATGACATTGAGAGTTTTACTTCTTTTTTTCCAATCTGGACTCCTTTTATTTCTTTTTCTTCTCTGATTGCCATAGCTAGGACTTCCAAAACTATGCTGAATAATAGTGGTGAGAGTGGGCACCCTTGTATTGTTCCTGATCTTAGAGGGAATACTTACAGTTTTTCACCATTGAGAGTAATGTTTGCTGAGGGTTTATCATATACGGCCTTCATTATGCTGAGGTAGGTTCCTTCTATGCCCATTTTTTGAAGAATTTTAAAAAAAATCATAAATGGGTGTTACATTTTGTTGAAAGCTTTTTCTGTATCTATTGAGATTATCATATGGTTTTTATATTTCAATTTGTTGATATGGTGTATCACACTAATGAATTTGTGTATATTGAAGAATCCTTGCATCCCTGGGATAAACCCGACTTGATCATGGTATATGATCTTTTTAAAGTGTTGTTGAATTCTGTTTGCTAGAATTTTGTTGAGGATTTTTGCATCTATGTTCATCAGTGATATTGGCCTGTAATTTTCTTTTTCTGTGTTTTCTTTGTTTGGTGTATGTATCAGGATGATGGTGGTCTTATAGAAAGAGTTTGGAAGTATTCCTTCCTCTGCAATTTTCTTGGAAGAGTTTTAGAAGGATAGGGATAAGCTCTTCTCTAAATGTTTGATAGAATTTACCTGTGAAGCCATCTGACCCTCGGTTTTGTTTTTTGGGGGTGGTGGGGTGAGGGGGAGGAGATTTTTTATCACAGTTTCGACTTTAGTGCTTATAATTGGCTTGTTCATAAGTTTTATTTCTTCCTGATTAAGTCTTGGAAATTGACCTTTTCTGAGAATCTGTCCATTTCTTTCAGATTGCCCATTTTATTGGCATATAGTTGCTCATAGTAGTCTTTTATGATCCTTTGTATTTCTGCATTGTCTGTTGTAACCTCTCCTTTTTCATTTCTAATTTTGTTGATTTGATTTTTCTCCTTTTTTCTCAATGAATCCAGCTAATGGTTTGTCGATTGTATCTTCTCAAAGGACCAGATTTTAATTTTATTAATCTTTACTATTGTTTACTTCATTCTTTTTCATTTATTTCTACTCTGATCTTTATGATTTCTTTCCTTCTACTAACTTTGGGTATTTTTTTATTCTTTCCCAGTTGTTGCTATTTTTCTTGTTTCTTAAGGTAGGATTGTCTTGCTATAAACTTCCCTCTTAGAACTGGTTTTGCTGCATCCCATAGGTTTTCAATTGTTGTGTTTTCATTGTCATTTGTTTCTAGGAATTTTTTGATTTCCCTTTGATTTCTTCAGTAACCTGTTTGTTATTTAGAAACATATTGTTTAATTCCATATGTTTGTGCTTTTTACAGTTTTTTTTCCCTATAATTGATATCTAGTCTTATAGCATTGTGGTCAGAAGAGATGCTTGATATGATTTCAATTTTTTTGAGTTTACTGGGGTTTGATTTGTGACCCAAGATGTGGTCTATCCTAGAGAATGTTCCATGTGCACTTGAGAAGAAAGAGTATTCTGTATTTGGGTGAAAAGTTCTGAAGATATCAATTAGGTCCATTTGATCTAATGTCTCATTTAAGGTTTGTGTTTCCTTATTAATTTTCTGTTTTGATGATCTGTCCATTGGTATAAGTGGGGTGTTAAAGTCCCCTGCTATTATTGTATTGCTGTCAATTTCTCCTTTTATGTCTGTTAGTATTTGCCTCATGTATTGAGGTGCCCTTATGTTGGGTGTATAGATATTTACAATTTTTATGTCTTCTTCTTGGATTGATCCATTGATCATTATGTGGTATCCTTCTTTATCTCGTGTAATAGTCTTTATTTTAAGGTCTATCTTGTCTAAAATGAGAATTACCACTCCAGCTTTCTTTTGATTTCCATTAGCATGGAATACCTTTTTCCATTCTTTTACTTTCAATCTGTATGTGTCTCTAGGTCTGAAGTGGGTCTCTTGTAGGCAGCACATGTATGAGTCTCATTTTTGTATCCATTGATTAGTATGTGTCTCGATGTGTTTCTCCTTGAGTTTACGCTGTATTGGACTCTCTTTGGTTCCTGGACTTGATCAACTATTTCCCTTCCCATGCTGGGGAAGTTTTCAGCAATAATCTCTTCAAAAATTTCTTCAGGGGTTTTCTTTTTTCTCTTTTTCCTCTAGGATTCCTATAACTTGAATGTTGTTGCATTTAATACTGCCCAGAGGTCTCTGAGGCTATCTTCAATTCTTTTCATTCTTTTTCCTTTTTTCGGCTCTTCAGCTGTTATTTCCACCACTCTGTCTTCCAGCTCACTCATCCATCCTTCTGGTTCCATTAATCTACTATTGGTTCCTTCTAGAGTATTTTTAACCCAGTAATTGTTTTATTCATCTCTGTTTATTTATTCTTTATTTCCTTTTAAAATATAAATTTATTTATTTTAATTGGAAGCTACTTACTTTACAATATTGTATTGGTTTTGCCATACACTGACGTGAATCCACCACGGGTGTACATGTGTTCCCTATCCGGAACCCCTCTCCCAGCTCCCTCCCCATCCCATCCCTCTGAGTCATCCCAGTGCACCAGCCCCAAGCATCCTGTATCATGCATCAAGCCTGGACTGGCGATTCGTTTCACATATGATAATGTACATGTTTCAATGCCATTCTCCCAAATCATCCCACCCTGTCCCTCTCCCTCAGAGTCCAAAACTCTGTTCTATACATCTGTGCCTCTTTTGCTGCCTCACATACATGGTTATCGTTACCATCTTTCTAAATTCCATATATATGTGTTAGTATACTGTATTGGTGTTTTTCTTTCTGGCTTACTTCACTCTGTATAATAGGCTCCAGTTTCATCCACCTCATTAGAACTGATTCAAATGTATTCTTTTTAATGGCTGAGTAATACTCCATTGTGTATATGTATCACAGCTTTCTTATCCATTCTTCTGCTGATGGACATCCAGTTTGCTTCCATGTTCTGGCTATTATAAATAGTGCTGTGATGAACACTGGGGTACATGTGTCTCTTTCAATTCTGGTTTCCTCAGTGTGTATGCCCAGCAGTGGGATTGCTGGGTCATATGGCAGTTCTATTTCCAGTATTTTCAGGAATCTCCACACTTTTCTCCATTAGTGGCTGTACTAGTTTGCATTCCCACCAACAGTGTAAGAGGGTTCCCTTTTCTCCACACCTTCTCCAGCATTTATTGCTTGTAGACTTTTGGATCGGAGAAGGCACTGGCAACCCACTCCAGTCAATACTCTTGCCTGGAAAATCCCCATGGACGGAGGAGCCTGGTAGGCTGCAGTCCATGGGGTCACGAAGAATTGGACACGACTGAGTGACTTCACTTTCACTTTCCACTTTCATGCATTGGAGAAGGAAATGGCAACCCACTCCAGTGTTCTTGCCTGGAGAATCCTGGGGATGGCGGAGCCTGGTGGGCTGCTATCTGTGGGGTTGCACAGAGTTGGACACAACTGAAGCGACTTAGCAGCAGCAACAGCAGCAGCAGCAGCAGCAGCAGCAAACTTTTGGATAGCAACCATTCTGACTGGCGTGAAATGGTACCTCATTGTGGTTTTGATTTATTTGCTCTGATAATGAATGATGTTGAGCATCTTTTCATGTGTTTGTTAGCCATCTGTATGTCTTCTTCGGAGAAATGTCTGTTTAGTTCTTTGGCCCATATTTTGATTGGGTCATTTATTTTTCTGGAATTGACCTGCAGGAGTTGCTTGTATATTTTTGAGATTAATTCTTTGTCAGTTGCTTAATTTGCTATTATTTTCTCTTATTCTGAAGGCTGTCTTTTCACCTTGCTTATAGTTTCCTTTGTTGTGTAGAAGCTTTTAATTTTAATTAGGCCCCATTTGTTTATTTTTGCTTTTATTTCCAATATTCTGGGAGGTGGGTCATAGAGGATCCTGCTGTGGTTTATGTCAGAGAGTGTTTTGCCTATGTTCTCCTCTAGGAGTTTTATAGTTTCTGGTCTTATGTTTAGATCTTTAATCCATTTTGAGTTTATTTTTGTGTATAGTGTTAGAAAGTTGTTCTAGTTTCACTCTTTTACAAGTGGTTGACTTGTAAAAGTTTTCCCAGCACCACTTTTTAAAGAGATTGTCTTTTCTCCATTGTATATTGTTGCCTCCTTTGTCAAAGATAAGGTGTCCATAGGTGTGTGGATTTATCTCTGGGCTTTCTATTTTGTTCCATTGAACTATATTTCTGTCTTTGTGCCAGTACCATACTGTCTTGATGACTGTGGCTTTGTAGTAGAGCCTAAAGTCAGGTAGGTTGATTCCTCCAGTTCCATTCTTCTTTCTCAAGATTGCTTTGGCTATTCGAGGTTTTTTGTATTTCCATACAAATTGTGAAATTATTTGTTCTAGTTCTCTGAAAAATACCGTTGGTAGCTTGATAGGGATTGCATTGAATCTATAGATTGCTTTGGGTAGTATACTCATTTTCACTATATTGATTCTTCCAATCCATGAATACAGTATAGTTCTCCATCTATTAGTGTCCTCTTTGATTTCTTTCACCAGTGTTTTATAGTTTTCTATATATAGGTCTTTTGTTTCTTTAGGTAGATATTTTCCTAAGTATTTTATTCTTTTCATTGCAATAATGACTGGAATTATTTCCTTAGTTTCTCTTTCTATTTTCTCATTATTAATGTATAGGAATGCAAGAGATTTCTGTGTGTTGATTTTATATCCTGCAACTTTACTATATTCATTGATTAGCTCTAGTGATTTTCTGGTGGAGTCTTTAGGGTTTTCTACGTAGAGGATCATGTCATCTGCAAACAGTGAGAGTTTTACTTCTTTTCCAATTTGGATTCCTTTTATTCCTTTTCTTTTCTTTCTTTTTTTCTTTTCTGATTGCTGTGGCTAAAACTTCCAAAACTATGTTGAATAGTAGTGGTGAGAGTGGGCACCCTTGTCTTGTTCCTGACTTTAGGGGAAATGCTTTCAATTTTTCACCATTGAGGATAATGTTTGCTGTGGGTTTGTCATATATAGCTTTTATTATGTTGAGGTATGTTCCTTCTATTCCTGCTTTCTGGAGGGTTTCTTTTAAATCATAAATGGATGTTGAATTTTGTCAAAGGCTTTCTCTACATCTATTGAGATAATCATATGGCTTTTATTTTTCAATTTGTTAATGTGTGTATTACATTGATTGATTTGTGGATATTGAAGAATCCTTGCATCCCTGGGAAAAAGCCCACTTGGTCATGATGCATGATCTTTTTAATGTGTTGTTGGATTCTGATTGCTAGAATTTTGTTAAGGATCTTTGCATCTATGTTCATCAGTGATATTGGCCTGTAGTTTTCTTTTTTGGTGGCATCTTTATCAGGTTTCGGTATCAGAGTGATGGTGGCCTCATAGAATGAGTTTGGAAGTTTACCTTCTGCAATTTTCTGGAAGAGTTTGAGTATGATAATTGTTAGCTCTTCTCTAAATTTTTGGTAGAATTCAGCTGTGAAGCTGTCTGGTCCTGGGCTTTTGTTTGCTGGAAGATTTCTGATTACAGTTTCAATTTCTGTGCTTGGGATGAGTCTATTAAGATTTTCTATTTCTTCCTGGTTCAGTTTTGGAAAGTTGTACTTTTCTAAGAGTTTGTCCATTTCTTCCAGGTTGTCCATTTTATTGGCATATAATTGCTGATAGTAGTCTCTTATGATCCATTGTATTTCTGTGTTGTCTGTTGTGATCTCTCCATTTTCATTTCTAATTTTATTGATTTGATTTTTCTCCCTTTGTTTCTTGATGAGTCTGGCTAATGGTTTGTCAATTTTATTTATCCTCTCAATGAACAAGCTTTTGGCTTTGTTGATTTTTGCTATGGTCTCTCTCTCTCTTTCTCTCTCTTTTTTTTACATTTATTTCTGCCCTAATTTTAAAGATTTCTTTCCTTCTACTAACCCTGGGGTTCTTCATTTCTTCCTTTTCTAGTTGCTTTAGGTGTAGAGTTAGGTTATTTATTTGACTTTTTTCTTGTTTCTTGAGGTATGCCTGTCTTGCTATGAACCTTCCCCTTAGCACTGCTTTTACAGTGTCCCACAGGTTTTGGGTTGTCGTGTTTTCATTTTCATTCATTTCTATGCATATTTTGATTTCTTCTGTGATTTGTTGGTTATTCAGCAGCGTGTTGTTCAGCCTCCATATCTTGGAATTTTAAGTAGTTTTAGTCCTGTAATTGAGATCTAATCTTACTGCATTGTGATCAGAAAAGATGCTTGGAATGATTTCAATTTTTTTGAATTTACCAGTGCTAGATTTATGGCCCATGATGTGATCTAGCCTGGAGAAGGTTCTGTGAGCACTTGAGAAAAAGATGAAATTCATTGTTTTGGGGTGAAATGTCCTATAGATATCAATTAGATCTAACTGGTCTATTGTATCATTCAAAGTTTCTGTTTCCTTGTTAATTTTCTGTTTAGTTGATCTATCCATAGATGTGAGTGGGTTATTAAAGTCTCCCACTATTATGGTGTTATTGTTAATTTCCCCTTTCATACTTGTTAGCATTTGTCTCACACATTGCAGTGCTCCTATGTTGGGTGCATATGTATTTATAATTGTTATATCTTCTTCTTGGATTGATCCTTTGATCATTATTTAGTGTCCTTCTTTGTCTCTTTTCACAGCCTTTGTTTTAAAGTCTGTTTTATCTGATATGAGTATTGCTACTCCTGCTTTCTTTTGGTTTCTATTTGCGTGGAATATCTTTTTCCAGCCCTTCAATTTCAGTCTGTATGTGTCCCTTGTTCTGAGGTGGGTCTCTTGTAGACAACATATATAGGGGTCTTTTTTTTGTATCCATTCAGCCAGTCTTTGTCTTTTGGTTGGAGCATTCAACCTATTTACATTTAAGGTAACTATTGATAAGTATGATCTCGTTGCCATTTACTTTATTGTTTTGGGTTCTAGTTTATACACCCTTTCTGTGTTTCCTGTCTAGAGAAGATCCTTTAGCATTTGTTGGAGAGGTGGTTTGGTGGTGCTGAATTCTCTCAGCTTTTGCTTGTCTATAAAGCTACTGATTTCTCCCTCATATTTGAATGAGATCCTTGCTGGGTACAGTAATCAGGGATGTAGGTTATTTTTTTCATCACTTTAAGTATGTCCTGCCATTCCCTCCTGGCCTGAAGAAGTTTCTATTGAAAGATCAGCTGTTATCCTTATGGGAATCCCCTTGTGCGTTATTTGTTGTTTTTCCCTTGCTGCTTTTAATATTTGTTCTTTGTGTTTGATCTTTGTTAATTTGATTAATATGTGTCTTGGGGTGTTTGGTCTTGGGTTTATCCTGTTTGGGACTCTCTGGGTTTCTTGGACTTGGGTGATTATTTCCTTCCCCATTTTAGGGAAGTTTTCAACTATTATCTCCTCAAGTATTTTCTCATGGTCTTTCTTTTTGTCTCCTTCTTCTGGGACTCCTATGATTCAAATGTTGGGGTGTTTAACATTGTCCCAGAGGTCTCTGAGATTGTCCTCATTTCTTTTAATTCGTTTTTCTTTTTTCCTTTCTGTTTCATTAATTTCTTCCATTCTATCTTCTACCTCACTTATCATATCTTCTGCCTCTGTTATTCTACTGCTGGTTCCATTCAGAGTGTTTTTGATCTCATTTATTGCATTATTCATTATGTATTGACTCTTTTTAAATTTCTTCTAGGTCCTTGTTAAACCTTTCTTGCATCTTCTCAATCCTTGTCTCCAGGCTATTTATGTGTAACTACATTTTGTTTTCAAGATTTGGATCATTTTCACTATCATTATTCAGAATTCTTTATCAGGTAGATTCCCTATCTCTTCCTCTTTTGTTTGGTTTGGTGGGCATTTATCCTGTTCCTTTACCTGCTGGGTATTTCTCTGCCTCTTCATCTTGTTTATATTGCTGTGTTTGGGGTGGCCTTTCTGTATTCTGGCAGTTTGTGGAGTTCTCTTTATTGTGGAGTTTCCTTGCTATGGGTGGGGTTGAATGGTTGTCAAGGTTTCCTGGTCAGGGAGGGTTGTGTGGGTATTCTGGTGGGTGGAGCTGTATTTCTTCTCTCTGGAGTGCAATGAAGTGTCAGTAATGAGTTATGAGATATCAGTGGGTTTGGAGTGACTTTGGGCAGCCTGTATATTGAAGCTCAGGGCTATGTTCCTGTGTTGCTGGAGAATTTGCATGGTATGTCTTGCTCTGGAACTTGTTGGCCCTTGGGTGGTGCTTGGTTTCAGTGTAAGTATGGAGGCGTTTGATGAGCTCCTATCAATTAATGTTCCCTGGAGTCAGGAGTTCTCTGGTGTTCTCAGGATTTGGACTTAAGCCTCACGCCTCTTGTTTTCAGTCTTATTCTTACAGTAGCCTTAAGAATTCTCCATCTATATAGCACCGATGATAAAACATCTAGGTTAAAGATGAAAAGTTTCTCCACAGTGAGGGACACCCAGAGAGGTTCACAGAGTTACATGGAGAAGAGAAGAGGTAGGAGGAAGATAGAAGTGACCAGGAGGAGAAGAGGGTGAATTAAAAGAGGAGAGAGCAAGCTAGTCAGTAATCACTTCCTTATGTGCGCTCCACAGTCTGGACCGCTCAGAGATGTTCACATAGTTACATAGAGAAGAGAAGAGGGAGGAAGGAGACAGAGGTAGCTAGGAGTATAAAAGGGGGAATCAAAAGGAGAGAGACAGATCCAGCCAGTGATCAATTCCCTAAGTGTTCTCCAGAGTCTGGAACACACAAAGAGATTCACAGAGTTGGGTAGAGAAGAGAAGGGGGAGGGAGGAGATAGAGGTGACCTGGTGGAGAAAAAGGAGAGTCCAAAGGGGGAGAGAGCAGTCAAGCCAGTAATCTCACTCCCAAGTAAAAATGGGTACTGAAGATTGGGTTCTTAAAGGTACAAAATTGATAACAAATACCAAAAAGCAAAGATTAAAAATCTAGAGTAGAGGTTGGATTCTCGAAAACACAATATTAAAGAAAAAAAAATCAAGTCACAAAAATTATAAATATATATATATATATATGAAATCTGCTTTTAAAAATAGGGTCTTTTTTTGCAAAGTAATTGTAGGTTATAAAAATGAAAATTAAAGGAGTAAGGGAGGACGTAAATATTAAAAAAATTTTTTTTTAATTTAAAGAATGATAATAGTAAAAATATATCTAGGACTTTCTCTGGTGTTGTGGACAGTGTGGGGTCAGTTCATTTTCAAATAGTTCCTTGATTTGGCTTATACTTCTCAAGATCTATAGGCCCCTTCCTATGTAGTCAGTGCTAACTACAGGGTTTTAATCTATTACACCTGTCACTTCCAAGGTTGTTCCCTCTGCTTGTTTTAGCTTCTTCTGTTTGCTGGTCTCTTATTCTGAGAGAGACGGGAGTACCAGACAACCTGACCTGCCTCTTGAGAAATCTGTATGCATGCCAGGAAGCAACAGTTAGAACTGGACATGGAACAACAGACTGGTTCCAAATAGGAAAAGGAGTGCGTCAAGGCTGTATATTGTCACCCTGCTTATTTAACTTCTATGCAGAGTACATCATGAGAAAGGCTGGACTGGAAGAAACACAAGCTGGAATCAAGATTGCTGGGAGAAATATCAATAACCTCAGATATGCAGATGATACCACCCTTACGGCAGAAAGTGAAGAGGAGCTAAAAAGCCTCTTGATGAAAGAGGAGAGTGAAAAAGTTGGCTTAAAGCTCAACATTCAGAAAACGAAGATCATGGCATCCGGTCCCATCACTTCATGGGAAATAGACGGGGAAACAGTGGAAACAGTGGCTGACTTTATTTTTCTGGGCTCCAAAATCACTGCAGATGGTGACTGCAGCCATGAAATTAAAAGATGCTTACTCCTTGGAAGAAAAGTTATGACCAACCTAGACAGCATATTCAAAAGCAGAGACATTACTTTGCCAATGAAGGTCCGTCTAGTCAAGGCTATGGTTTTTCCAGTGGTCATGTATGGATGTGAGAGTTGGACTGTGAAGAAGGCTGAGCTCTGAAGAATTGATGCTTTTGAACAGTGGTGTTGGAGAAGACTCTTGAGAGTTCCTTGGACTGCCAGGCGATCCAACCAGTCCATTCTGAAGGAGATCAGCCCTGCGATTTCCTTGGAAGGAATGATGCTAAAGCTGAAACTCCAGTACTTTGGCCACCTCATGCGAAGAACTGACTCATTGGAAAAGACTCTGATGCTGGGAGGGATTGGGGGCAAGAGGAGAAGGGGACGACCGAGGATGAGATGGCTGGATGGCATCACGGACTCGATGGACGTGAGTCTGAGTGAACTCTGGGAGTTGGTGATGGACAGGGAGGCCTGGCGTGCTGCAATTCATGGGGTCGCAAAGGGTCGGACATGACTGAGCGACTGAACTGAACTGAACTGAACTGAACTCAGTGTCTAATTTCTGCCCTGGCACAAGGGGGCGGTGGTGGACACTTTTTAAGCCTCGCTTGTTCAGTCATGCTGTGGGGAGGGAGGAACACTGCAAACAAGTAACAGTGGCGTGTGCTTGCAGTGTCTTGGCCGCACCGGGTTTGCCCCCGCTCACGGGGGCTTTCCCTGTCTACACTGCTTAGGCTCTAGGTTGCTCTGCCGGGAACTGTCTGAGGCCGGCCCTGGATTGTATGCACTTCCCAGGTCTAAGCCACTCAGGTTCAGGTACTCGGGTACTCACTCCTCAAAGGCACAGACTTGGTTGGGCCTGCGTTTTGTGCCCTTCCCAGGTCCAAGCAGCTCAGGAGACCAGTTGTTTGGCATGTGCGGTCCCTGCGACTTATCGCCTCCCCCGTCCCTGCCACTGGTTTTCTGGGTGTACAACCAGCACGCCTTCACAGGGTGGAAGGTGTCTAATTGGGGTGGGGACAGATCTCCATCCCTTCACAGGTGTGCCATGTGTCTCTTCTGGGGAACTGATCTCTGACTGTGACCCTCCTGGCAGATGTCGACCATCCAGAATCCCAAGAAGTCTTGGTTAGCAACGAAGCCTGCTTGCAGTTTGGTAGATGATGCCTCTCTGGGGCTAGACTGACCCCTTCCAGCTCTGGCTGCCCTTGCTTGCCTGTCTCTGGTGGGGGATGGGCCGGTCCTCAGCCAGCTAGATCTGCTCAGTCCTTTGTTCTGTGCGCAGGCCTGGTGGTGCCTTAGGTTAGGGCTTTTCGCGGGGTAGCTATCCCACAGTCTGATTTGCTGTCTCAAGTTAGTTCCCTCAGATTGCCCTCAGGGCATTCAGTCTCTATTCCTTACTCTAAGCAATGCAGCCTGCGCCTCCCTGCCCAGCCCCCACTTGCTGGTGGCGGATGCTGGTGTCTGTGCTGCTTCTCCACTGGGAATTACTGTTGCTCACATAATCTGTGGGTTTTAATTATTTATTTATTTTTCCTCCTGGTTGTGTTGCCCTCTGAGGTTTCAAGGCTCACCACAGACTCGGCAGTGAGAGTGTTTCCTGGTGTTTGGAAACTTCTCTCTTTTTAAAGACTCCCTTCCCAGGACGGATCTCCATCCCTAGCTCTTTTGTCTCTCTTTTTATCTTTTATATTTTTTCCTACCTCCTTTTGAAGACAATGGGCTGCTTTTCTGGAGGCTTGATGTCCTCTGCCAGCATTCAGAAGTTGTTTTGTGGAATTTACTCAGCGTTCAATGTTCTTTTGATGAATTTGTGGGGGAGAAAGTGGTCTCCCCGTCCTATTCCTCTGCCATCTTAGGACCGTCCCCTATTCTTTATTTCTTATATGTCCTTGGTAATTGTATTAATTGTGTTTATTGCTTCTTGAATTTTCTCCATTCTAATTTTGAGGTTTTGGAACATCTTTGCTATCGTTATTCTGAATTCTTTTTCAGGTAGTTTCCTATTTCCTCTTCATTTAGTTGTCTTGTGTGTTTCTACTTTGTTCCTTCATTTGGACAATACTTCTCTGCCTTTTCATTTTTTTGTAAAGTTTATTGTGTTTGAGGTCTCCTTTACTCAGGCTTTGCAGTTGAATTCCTTTTTCCTTTTGGTTTCTGCCCTTGGTGGGTAAGGTTGATGCAGTGGTTTGTGCAGGATTCTGTTGGCTTTAGGTTTGCGCTCTGGTGGGAGGAGGTAAGTTTTTTTCCTCTGGTGGGCAGGGCTGTATGAGGTGGTACTTCTGTTTGCTGATAATTTGGTTTGTTTTTGTCTTGTTTATTGTTGGGGTGAGGCATCCTGCACTGGGTGCTGCTAGCTAGTTGAGTGATGCCAGGTCTTGTATCAGGTGGAGGCCTTTGTGGGAGTTCTCACTAATAAATATTCCCTAGAGTTAGGAGTTTTCTGGTAGTCTTGAGTCGTGTTGTCAGCACTCCCACTCCAAAGTCTCAGGGCCTGATCTCTGGCCAGGGAACTGAGATTCCACAGGTGGTTTGTTATGGCATTAAAGGGGATTAAAACAAGAAACAAAATGCAAACCCCAGACAAATGGCAAATGCAAAATCAGGCAAATATTAGCAAAAATAATGGAATATATACACAGACATATATACACATAAACAAAACCAAAACAGTCCAAAAAAAGAAAGTAGAAGAAATTGACCTGTCAAGCAAAGGAAAGCAAAAATGTTATCAGCCACTTAAAAACAAAACTAAGCAAAATATAAACTGGAAAACAAAACCAAAGCAGTGTGCCAACTGGGGAATAAAGCAACGAAAGCAAAAACAGACTCGTCAATATGGTGAGAAAAAGAAGAAAAGAAAGAAACAATTGAAAAGCAAAGTTGAATAGAGGTAAAAGAGATTTATATATATTAAAGAATAGCTACAACAGGAAAAGAATAAGAAAACAAACAAAAGAATATATTTAGAAAAATAATAATAAGTTGAATATTTTTTAAATTAAAAAAGAAATCAAAAAAGGGAAAAACCCTTAAAACCTCAAAAGGCCAATGTCAAGGCAGAAGTATTTAAAGGACATAAAAAGTATGTTTAAGAAAACAAATAAGCAAAAACAAAATTCTCAAAAGTGTAAATAAATTTAATAGTACTAACTAAATTAACAACTATAGCAATAGAAGGGGAAAAAAATGAAAAAAGAAAAAAAATCCAGAAGCAACTACCAAACAAGTTAAAATATAAGAATAATAAATATTTTTCTTGGATCTCAGTTGTCAGTATCTTTCCTGTTTCTGTGAGTCACAGACTGCCTCGCCTGCCTAGGATGACTTCCAATATTGAGCTGGTCAGCTGGTCTCTGGACCTGTTATAGGGGCAGTTCTGACTCTAATCTGGTCCTACTCCTGCATGTTCTTGCCTCTAATGTCCGCATCTGCCAGTGCTAGTGCGTTTTATTTTGCGGGACATCTCATTGTCCTTTTATATATTTCATAGACACAGAGTCTGCCTAATTGATCGTACGGATTTAATCTGCAGCTTGTACCACTGGTGGGAAGATTTTGAGTTCTCTTCCTTAGCCACACTGCCCTTGGGTTTCAATTGTGGTTCTGTCTCCACCTCTGTGTGCAAATCATCCATAGGAGTTTGCTTCTGAGGCTGCCCTGGAGGACTTGGGCCTGCCCCAGGGAGGACCAGGTGTGGAGGTGGGGTAGCTGCTTGAATCGCAGGGACCTTGGCAGTATCAGGTACTCAGGGGAGCCGGCGGCTAGGACAGCAGGAAATATGGCACTCTTTGGGTTTTTTTTCCTAGCCTCTGGTTGCTCTGTCCCAGTGGGGGTCATGTGAGAAGGTGACTCGGTAGCTTGGATCATGGGGACCCTGGCAATGACAGATATACAGGGGTGCTATCTATTGCCACAGGAGGTATGGTGCTATTAGGATTTTTTCTAGCTTCTGGCAGCTCTGCCCCAATGAGTATTGAGATGTGGCACAGCCGCTTGAATCATGGGAACTCTGGTGGCACCAAGTGTACAGGACATCAACTGCCCCTGCCGCAAGAGCTATGATCCTATTAGAGTCTTTTCCTAGCCTCTGGCAGCTGGCGATCAGAGGACCTGTTTGGCTGGTCTTTCCCTGTTGCATAGCCCACCCAGGCACTTACAGGGCCCCTGTTTGGGGTCCTTCTCTGTTTCTCAGCAAGTCAGGCACTTAAAGGATCCTCTGGTTGGGATCCTGAATAAGATGTGCTCAGTCACTCAGTCGTGTCCAACTCTTTACAACCCAGTGGACTGTAGCCCTTCAGGCTCATCTGCCCATGGGATTTTCCAGGCAAGAATACTGGAGTGGGTAGCCATTTCATTCTCCGTGGGATCTTCCCAACCCAGGGGTTGAACCCATGTCTCCTGCATCTCCTGGCTTAGTAGGCAGATTCTTTACCACTGAGCCCCCTGGGAAGCCCTGAAGACTCAGAAGTGAGAGGAGCACTCATTTTTTTACCCAGTTTTGAACCAGGAAACTTTCATGTGTTAGCCAAATGTGATAACTACCGTGGAAACTGGACTTTCCTGGGCTTCCCTGGTGGCTCAGACGGTAAAGAATCTGCCTTCAGTGCGGGAGAACTGAGTTTGATCCCTGGGTTGGGAAGATCCCCTGGAGGAGGGCATGACAACCCATTCCAGTATTCTTGCCTGGAGAATCCCATGGACAGAGGAGCCTGGAGGGCTACAGCCCATGGCGTTGCAAAGAGTTGGACATGACTGAGCTACTAAGCATAGTACATAGGTTGGGGTCCTTTTCCATTTCTCGGCGTGTCAGGCACTTAAAGGGCCACACTGGCTGGTGTCTTGTTCAGCACATCAGGTGCTTAAAGAACCACCCTCTCTAGGGTCTTTCAGGTGTCAGTGCTGACATGTTGGGAGAGTGGGGATATAGGGATGGGTCCACCCACTGTGTATGATTCAGCAGTATCCTCCTGCCTTCACTCTGCCTGGCTTTCCTTCGCAAGTATGTCCCACTGCAATCTCCTCCTTCAGGTTCCCTCCGGCCACCGCAGTAAAGAGCCGACCTCGCTCTGGGATTGCTCTCCAATCTCTATGCTCCAGCTCCCAGCTGCTGCACTTTCTAGGGGACTTGCATCCCTTTCTGGGGTACGTATGGGGATCTTCCCAACCCAGGGATCAAACTCAAATAGGATTGTCTGTGTGACTGTCATTCCATTCAGATGCTCACAGATAAGCTGCTTCACTCTCCAGCAGCCTCAACTGCTTCACCTCTGTCCCAAACAGTTGCCCTGATGTGGGGTCTGACCCCTGCTTCAGTTCCCTCACCCCTCCACGTGCAGATCCATTCCTCCTCACTCTCCTCTTTCTCCCCCTCCTTCCTTTGTCTAACCAAGATTTGCGTGGTTCTATATATTCTTTTCCCATAGTCAGGACTCCCTCTCACTCTCAGCTGGTGTTTTGCAAGATCTTCTGTATCTGGAGGTGTATGCCTGATATATCCGTAGAGAGGGATGTACTCCATGTCCACCTACTCCTCTACCATCTTGGATCTCTAGATAAATTATTGATGGTACATTTAGTAAAATTAAATGTGTACATTTAACTATCGGTATCCCCAACAATTCCATGTTGTTATCTTACTGGTTAACATATGTGTGTTTGCTTTGTTTTCAAGACTAGATTTTAAACTCATTAAGGTAGAGCGTCTACTAGTAGAGTCTATTATCTGTAACACAGCAGGTGGGAGGGCAAACAAAAACCTTACTAACTTGGATGTTTGAGCAGCTATAATATTTCACTGCATGGAGGCTTGGTGTAACTCATTCATACAACTACAGTTTTCTGCTGTCTCTTTCTGCAGGCTCCTGGAATTGTGTGTAGTGTCCTAGCTATTGGAGTAAGGTAAGGGAGTTAGAGAAGGCGAGTTTCAAGGAAAAAAAAAACCAAACCAAAACAAGACTGGAACTTTACAGGAACAGATCACCTTTAATGAGGTGAGAAGGGACAGCGGTCAGATTAGTGGGCTGCTACATTAAATCAAGAAGACAGTAGGTATACATAGAAAACATATATGTGTGGAGACGCATCATTTTGAGGGGGTCTGTTTTTCCTCATGATTATTTTTGACTAGTTAACTTTCAACAACTGGGGTAAGGAATTCCTGAGACCAGCCAGAGACTGGGATTGGCTGGCAGCTGAATGTAATCAGTCTTAATGTCCATTCCTTTCTTAGGGGGAGAAAGTTCTTTATTCTGTATAGAATGGTGGGGAGGATCTGGAGGGGGGTTTAACTCCAGGCTATTTTGAGCCATGTAGCTTTCCTTCATTCCAGACCCTAAGGAATATATAAAAAGAAAAAGAGAGATGGGCGTTGTCAATGTTCAGGGCTTCTTCATGCTGGTAAACGAGGGTCAGGGGTTTGTGGTCTGGGAGGCAGGAAGGAAGTCTAAGGCCCATAGTGTTGATTTTCTATCCTAGCTGCCAGGGTCTTGAGCAGAAGGACAGTCTTGACTTGATCTCGAGAAATGGCTCAGATTCGTTCCTGGAGGAATCCCTGGAAAAGATTAGACAGACAAGGTCCAAATGTGAATTTGTGGATAATGAATATGAATGGTCTGAGAAGGGGCAAAACCGAAGGCATCCAGTTCCAATTCATCAGCCATGACTGCCAGGAGTTGCTTAATCTCTGGCGGATTCGAGAGGCTCGATCTGTAAAGTTTTTTGCAGCTTCCTAGACAGTACCTGACTGGTTGGCATAGAAGCAGTAGGTTTCATTAAAAAAAAAGGCACAAACTTCCTTTTTCTGCAGTTTGTAGATCTAATCCCCTTCTATTTTGTAACACTATGGCTGCAAAGGAATCAGATTGATTTTGGATAGTTATTAGACCTTGGGCTATTTCCTGGAGGCTGTCTGATAGGTCTTTAGATAGTGTCTGGTAGATTCGGATGGAGGTGGTTAGGCTGGCAGTTCCTGTTCCAACTTCAGCCTCTATCCCTTGTCCCACTAAGAGGGGAATGAAATGAATGGCTCGTTTCATTTGCTTATAAGTGAGAGGAAGAGGTAGGGGTTGATCATTGGGGGGTTATAAAAATGTTTGGACTGGTATACCAGGGTGCAGATTCCAGTCCAATTAGTAGGTAAAGAGAGGTATGTAGATACCGAACATAAGAAAAACAGGCCAGGTGTCACAATACAACAGCTGAAGTCGATGGTGAAGAGGAGACAGGTGGGGGTGGGGTGGGGGGGTTTTGATCGTTTGTTCAAGAATGGTCAGTGACCCTGCTATGGTGGCTCCAAAAATGGGAGAAATGGAGGAATATGCTGAGGGGAACCATCCTGGAAAGGTAAGAGTGTCCTGTGGCACCAGAAACATTATATATAGTCTTTCCAGTGGCCAAGTGTAATGTGGAGGTATGGTTACACATGGGTTTAGGGATTATGCCCACAGGTTGGTCATATGAGCTGTTTCAGGAGTTTCTAGACATGCAAAATAGAGTTGGTTGTAATAGTGTTACTCTCTGGGTAATAAGGCCTCCTATTGGAGGTTTTCTATTGCAGGAGGGAAGGTCAGTGATTAAAGATTCTAAAAGTTTGTCTGAATTCCAGATTTGATTATTAGTGTGAAGATATTTAAGATATGAGACGAATAAAGGTTCCCCATGGTATAAGTGGTGTAGGGATATGTTACCTGTGGTCCAGTCCAGGATGGATGTGGGGAGGGCTGAATCTCCCAGAGGAGTTATGGATAGACATATCCAGCAGTCTTTAGCCAACTGTGGGTTAGAAGCATTGAGGAGAGTATGGGTTAAATTAAGGGTCCAGAATAGATAGTTAAGGTTAGGGTTTTGAAAGGGTTCTTGGGTCAGAGAAAAGAAAGAATATAAGAAGAAGATGTTAACCAACATTTGGGGAAGTGAATATAAGATGGACTACTATGAAGAAGAATCGGATTTCAAAAGGATAAAAGTTATGGAAGGTTCCCTGCAGCCATTGGGTGAAGATGTAATCTTCAATGTGCTTGAACATGGATCCTTGAGGACTCACAACCCACGATACAAATGATACTCATAGCCATGATACAAATGAACAATAGGCTCATCTATCATCAGCTGGGGCCGGTGGAAGCCGTGAGAACTTTAGAGATGTAGGGCCTGTGTGAGAAACTTGGTAAGAATTAATATGGTAAGCATTCTCGTCACTGGGCTGCATAACCTTTTTTAGTCGAGTAATGTGCACCGAAGGGGTGATTTCTTTTAATTTTGCAGCAGTAGTGGTCAGTAGAATTATTGTGTAGGATCCTTGCCATTTTGGGGTTAGATCTGAGTGGGACTGAACTGTCATGTAGACTTTGTCTCCTATTTGGAGGGATGGGTATGGGAGATTGGGGTGTGGTCGAGGGAGTAGGTTATCTATATGTTGCCAAAGGGCATCTCATATCTGGGCAAGCAAGGGAAAAGGAAGGTGGGATGGCAGTTTGGGACTGTCATGGGAATGAGAGAGTCCTAAAGGTACTATGGGCCTCCATACATGGCCTCAAACAGACTGATATTTAGAGGTTTTTTTGGTAAGGCCCAGACCTTTAAGAGGGCTAAAGGGAGGAGCTTAGTTTAGTCCAATCTTGATGAAGTTTAATTGTTAATTTGGCCAGATTTTCTTTCAGGACCCGGTTGGCTCTCTCAACATTAAGGACCAGAGGTGGTAAGGAATGTGAAACTTCAAGGAATTTGAAGGGTTCCTGCAATATTTTGGGTGATTTGGGATGTGAACTCAGCCCCCCATTGTCAGACTGGAGGGAGGAAGGCATTCCAAACCTGGGGAGGATTTCAGTAAGAATAAGGTGAGCCATAGTAGGGGCTCATTTGTTAGTAGTCGGGAAAGCTTCAATCCATCCAGAAAATGTATCTACGAAGACTAGAATGAATTTAACCCTTTTTATGGGTGGCATGTGGGTGAAATCTACCTACCAGTCTTGTGCGGGAAGATGTCTGTGAATTTGGTGGGTGGGGACAGGAGGGAGGTGAATGTTAGAATTAGGATTTGTCCGCTGACAAGTGGTACAAGTTTGGGTCAGATTATTTAAATAAATCACATTGTCCTTAGTTAACTCAATAAAGTTCTGAAGGAAAGTCTTCAGTACTTTTGCAGAGGGGTGGAAAAGGGAATGTAAATATGAAAGTAATGTGCGGATGCCCGGCTCATCAATCTGTGCTATAGTAAAGACAGAACTGACAGCGGTGGCCTGCCAGTTTGCTTCATGATCTGCAATGTTGTTATAAAAGGAGATAGGGCTATGCCCCTGATGTCCCTGGCAGTGTATCATAGCAGCTTGTTTTGGGAGTTGAGCCACGTGGAGGAGTTCAGAAATAAAAGAAACACTGAGAATAGGTGTGCCCTTTTGAGTTAGGAATCCCCTCTCTCTCCAGATTATAACATTAGAATGTAACATGTTATAGACATACTTGGAGTCAGCATAAATGTTTACCTTTTGGTCTTTGGCTAGGGTCAAGGCTTGTGTAAGAGCTATCGGTTCAGCCTGCTGTGAGGGTGTGTGAGCTGGGAGTGTGACTGATTTGATGAGGTGAGTGGGAATAACTTTGTCAGGTTGTCCCTGGACTATAGCGTATCTGGCCCCAAAGGGGGCTTGTTTCTGGGCATTGCCGTCTATGAACCAGGATGGGACTGTGGGGTCAGTAAGGGGCTGATTGGTTATATGTTCAAAGGGATTAAGTGTCATATCTAAGATCTGAATATAGTCATGAGATAGGTGTTCTGCTTCTGGATCTGGTGTAGGGAGTAAACTAGCGGGATTAAGAGGTTTACAGGGCATAAAAGAAAGGGATGGGTCGAGGAGGTGTGTGTGGAAGATCTATAGTTGAGCAGGGGGCAGAGAAAGGAAAGCCTGATGAGAGCAAATCTTTGAAGGAATGAGGAGAGCATACATTTAGAGGAGCATTTTGGGTTAGTTTTTGGGCTTCAGCTATTAAAAGGGTAGTTGAAGCTGAGGTCTGGAGACAAGGTGGCCATCCGAGCATGACAAGATCGATTTGTTTGGATAAGTAAGCTAGAGGTCCCCACATATCCTCCCGTTTCTGGCACAGAATCCCTAAGGCATGTCCTTGCTGAGAATGTACAAAAAGGGAAAAAGGCTTGGTGTAATCAGGTAAGTAAAGAGAAGGGGCCTGTAGTAAATGTTTGATAAGAGTTTGTATTGGAGTGTGGATAGAGGTGGGGGCGAATAAGGGTTCATCTAAGTTTCCTCGAGTAGCTTGGTAGAGAGGTTTTGTGTGGAGGGCAAAATTTGGGATCCATATTTGGAAGAAGTTTAATAGACTTAATAGAGAAAGAAGTTCCCTCTTGGTTTGGGGTCTGGGGGTTTGTGTCAATGCGTGAAGTCTCTGAGCTGGAATTATTTTGGATGTGGGAGTGTGAAGCAACCCTATGTAACTGGCAGTGGTGGAAGCAATTTGTGCTTTGGAGAGCCAAACTCTGTAGCCCCAGTTGCCTAGGGCTTTTATTACTGTTGCAGTATGGACTAGGCAATTACGGCGAGAGGAACTCCATAACAGTAAATCGTCTACATATTGGAGTAAGGTAGTAGAGACTAAGTCTAAAGTTTGTAGGTCTCTTTGGAGGGCTTGACCGAAAAAATGAGGGCTATCTCTAAACCCCTGTGGTAAAACAGTCCAGGTTAATAGTTGAGATTGACATGTGTCTGGGTCCGTCCAGGTGAAGGCAAATAGGGGCCGTGAAGAGTGGTGTAGAGGTGCAGTAAAGAAAGCATCTTTGAGGTCTAATACTGTGAAGCAGAATGTGTCAGGGGGACTATGTGAGAGAAGGGTGTAGGGGTTAGTGACCACAGGACGTATGGGTATTATGGCCTCATTGATCTTGCGAAGATCTTGACCTAGACGCCAGGAGTGAGGTCCCTTTCTGACTGCCAGTATAGAAGTATTATGAGGAGAACAGATAGGCTGCAAAAGGCTGACTTTGAGCCATCGGGAGACTATTGGTTTAAGTCCTTTTTTGGATTCTTTGGTCAGGGTGTACTGAGTTTGAGTTATGACCTGAGAGGGATTTTTAAGAAAAACCTGTATAGGGGAATGGTGTCAAGCTACTGATGGGGTTTTGGTGTCCCAGACCCGAGGATCTATTGGGGGAAAATCAGGGAGCATGTTTTGGGAGCGAGGGCTGGTCAGAGGTTCAGGTGCCATTTGGATGCAAAGAATTGATACGGGATCTAAGAATGGGAGGTTTATAGAAATTTGTAGCTTAGCCAGATCATGTCCCATCAATGCCATTGGGCACTGAGAAACTACTATAAAAGAATGTGTTAGTGTTGTTTTGCCAAAGGAACAAAGGAGAGGAGGGGTTATTTGGGGATAAAAAGAGATGCCTGAGACCCCTTCGATGGCCACTTCTGAAGGTTGGAGAGGGCCCTTAAAGGAGGTTAAAAGTGAAAAAGCTGCTCCAGTGTCTATTAGGAATGAGACTTTGTGTTTGGCCACTGTGCCAATTACCCGAAGCTCTGAGTCCGTCTGTATGGGACAGACTTGGGGTCTGGAGCTTGGGCTCCATCACTGGAGTAACTCAGGCACAATTGGGTCAATTCCCCTCTCATCTGAGGAGCTATTGTCTGGGGCGCCAGGGCCCCCCAGAGTCTGGCCCCCGACCCATTGTTGTTGGGCCTGGGGTGGACCCTGAGATTTGGTGGGTAGCATCTGAGGACAATTCACTTCCCAGTGGCCCCATTGTTTGCAGGTAGGGCAGGGTTTGGTGGGTGGCCAGGGGCTTGGGCAGGACTTAGCCCAGTGTCCCATTTGGTTACATCTGACGCAGAGTCCTGGAGGGTTAGGTCCCATAGGGGTGGGTCGAGATTGGCGGGCCAGAGGGGTTGAATTTTTTTCTTGGATAGCTGCAGTGAATAAAGCATATTTGGCCTTTCTTTCCTTTTCTTATTCCTTTTTTGCTTCTTCCTCCATGTTATTGAAGATCCCCTGGAGAAAGAAATGGCAACCCACTCCAGTACTCTTGCCTAGAAAATTCCATGGAAGGGGGAGCCTGGTGGGCTACAGTCCATGGGGTCGCAAAGAATCAGACACGACTGAATGACTTCACTTTCACTATTATTGAAAACTTTAAAGGCTATTTCTAGGAAATCTCGCTGAGGGGTTTTAGGGCCCTTTTCTAACTGGTGTAGTTTTTGGCGAATATTGGGGGCTGACTGACTTATGAACTGGACATGTAGGTATAGGAGCCCGGCGGGGGTGGAAATATCTAGGTTTGTGCACTTCTGGACTGCCTCAGTAAGCCATGAAAGAAAAAGGGCAGGATTTTCATCCTTTTCTTGAGTCATTTCCCTAATCCTATCGTAGTTAACATGAATGAGAGAGCTTTTTAGCATTCTTTCTAGTAAACAGGTGATCATATGATGTAGGTACTGGAGGCCAGCATTGCTGGCTTGATGTATCCACTGTGGCTCAGTTAAAGGAACTGCAGCATTAGCTACTGGATTAACCCTATCTTGGTTATGGAGCAGATCAGCATGAACTCGGGCTGCCGGCCGTATCTGTTCCTTTTCATCAGGGGTTAAAGTGGCATTTATGACGTAATAAAGATCATTCCAGATTAAATGATATGCTTGTGTAAGGCCGAGGAATTCCTCCCTATATCTAGCAGGATTTTCTGAAAAAGATCCCAATTTTCTTCAACTTGGCTCATATCAGAAGTTGAGAAAGGCACATGAACCCATGTAGGGCCCTTTGGTCCCACTACCTCCCTGAGAGGAAACATGTGTTTGCTTTGGGTCCTGGTTGATGGAGGGGGTTGGAAATCTCTTTTGGGGTTTTGGAGTCATTGCTTCCCAATTTGGAGGAGGAAGGGCTAGAGGGCGGGGTCTTATCTCTGGAAGCCTCATTTCTGGGGCTGTAGGGAGGGGGCTCATCTGCTGGGTGGAAATCGGGGGCTGAGGGTTTAGGGGGCCTTTAGGAGCTCTAGATTTGGATTCTTTTGTAATGGAGAGGGAGAGAGAACAGAGGAGGATTTGATAGGTAGAACAGTCCTTGCAGAGAGAAGGACAGCTTCTAAGGTCCCAGAAGGCTTGAGTATAGGGGACCTCTGACAATTTGCCATTCCATCCGAGGAAGTTAGTGAGATCTGATAAAATATTGTAATTGAAAGTCCCAAACTCAGGCCAGCAGTTTTGGTTATCCAGTTTGTATTGAGGCCAAATTTGAGTACAAAGTGACTCCAGTTTATGAACCCTGAGATTGGTCAAGAGCAGAGGTCTGAGGTTTCGTTTTACACAGGCTTAAGGGAGAGCCCCATTGGATGGATTGGCTTGACCCCATAGCAAATGGCTAGTGACTGGTCGAGAGAAAAGGTCATCACCTAATCCTTCGATGAGGCAAAGGGAGAGAGAGACTCTGAAGGAGGGAGGGGCATCCTCCAAGTACCTCCCCAGAGGGCCTTTTGGCCAGAGGGTCCCCTGGGAACCTGGAAAGGATGATAGTCTATGGCACCTTAAAGCACCGTCCGAGCTTACCCGGGCTACTGGGTCAGGCGAGAATTCGTAGTGGATGGAGGGAGGTCAAATGGCAAAAGGCCTCTATCCTGGAGTTGGTTGGTCTCGTGAAAAAGAGAGTGTAGAGAAAAGAGGAAGAGGGAGAAAGAGAGAGAGAGGGAGGCCAATATTCCTCGGGGTACATGGAAAACCAATAAAGCCCTTACACAGGGCTTGTACTGCTCACGAAGGCACAGGGCGTCCTCTCCAGGAGGTCTTGAAAGCCTGGGCAGGAAAGTGAGCTCAGCAGGCTTCCATGCTCCAAAGAGCTGGCCGTGGAGAACGAGAAGGATCCTCAACTTCCTGGGTTTTGGCACCAAAAAATGTAAGGTAAGGGAGTTAGAGAAGGTGAGGTTCAAGAAGAAGAAGAAAAAAAAATGAGACTGGTACTTTACAGATCACCTTTAATGAGGCGAGAAGGGGCAGCAGTCAGATTAGTGGGCTGCTGGGCTAAGTCAAGAAGAGAGTAGGTATACACAGAAAACATATGTGTGGAGATACATCATTTTGAGGGAGTCTGTTTTTCCTCATGATTATTTTTGATTAGTTAGCTTTCAACAACTTGGGTAAGGAACTCCTGAGACCGTCCAGAGACTGGGATTGGTTGGCAGCTGAACGTCATCAATCTTAATGTCCATTCCTTTCTCTGGGGGAGAAAGTTCTTTATTATGTATAGAATGGTGGGGAGAATCTGGAGGGGAGTTTTAACTCCAGGCTATTTTGAGGCGTGTAGCTTTCCTCCAGTCGGTGTGTTGAATGACAGCTTCACGTGAACTACTGAAACTTAAAAGTTGGTAATAGCTTGGGCCATGGGTGGTACAGGGCCAGTTAGTGAAAAGCTTCCACTATAATCAGCTGTGTGTTCATCATATATTCATCACATGTCCCCGGTGTTAGTCCATGATTTATAGTATAAGAAGGGCTTATACTATAAATGGACTGGGCTACAGTCCAAAGGGTCACAAAGAGTCGAACATGACTGAGTGACTAAGGCTAATGGACATTTTAAAAAGTAAGTTATTGCTATTTCAGAAATTTCTGTGTATTCCTAGGCTATATTGCCCAGCATACAGCATGTTCTTAATAAATGTTGACCAGCACTGAACTAAGATAAATTAATTTTTTGCAGGTCATTCAGAATAACACATCAGAGACTTAAAGGCTCTACTTGCTAATCCATTTTGGTTAAAAAAATCAAATCATGTTCAGTCAGAGAGAGCCAAGGTAGCGGTTGTTTTTATGTCCTATGAATAATGATTATCAGTCTATTAAACACTAGCAAGAGTCAAACCATTGGGTTAAAACGGAATTACTTCAGGGAAACCATGAAACTAACTGCCTGGGGATATCAACTCTGACTGTCTCACTGATGCCATTCATTTCATCGGTTTTGGTTTTCCATTCACAAAGTGAAGCTAAAGATGGTTTAATACTGCGTCTCCTCGAAGGATGGCTTGTGCCCTGAAATCACGGTTCACATTGCATGACTGGAAAGTAGAACGGAAGGTGCGTGACTAGATTCTTAGCCATTTGGGGGAAGAATATGAAAACTCATGACAGCAGTTTGTCATTTGGTTCATCTCTGTAGTATATCAGTTAAGAGATTAGCTATAGTGTGAGGGCAATGAGTGTGGGGTGGGGGCAGAAAGCGGAAGATTTGGTCCTTTCTTCGTCATCCCTTCCTAGAGTCCGCCTTCGACTCCCCCTTCAGGAAGTGGAATAGGAAAAAACAAAAAACACTACATTCATCGGTTTCTCTGGGGCAACCACAACTGAGGCAGTAAGCAGGTCACTTGAAACAAGGACAGAGATTGCTATAAAACTGACAGGTCCTCTCGCTGACACCACATTAGCACACACAAGACGGCTCAGGCACAGAAGGAGTTTCCTGCACAACGCAAGCGACCAGAGCAAAACGACAATGACTGTCCTGTGTGACACGGCCATGGTGAGTGGTCAGGATCACCCCTGTGTTGGTACAGTTAGCCCTAGCATCTCAGGAGAGCAGATTTCTAAGGAATGAGGCTAGATTGGGGTCTTTGGGGGTTTCATTTCTTTAAAACACAGAGCTGACTTTAACACTGACCCTAGTCTGTTGGAGAAAAAGAAAAAGTAGCCAGAAGGTATAGTGGGGTGAAAACCATAGCTCTTTACTAATGGCTTTGGCATGGTTGGCATTAGCTTGTGAAATTCTTGGCATCACAAACTGGACATGGTCTCTGCTTATAGAGTTAAGTTGGCCCTATCTCCTAGGGAAGCTTAGCCAGCCTTTTAGGATCTATATAGATTTATTTTAACCAAGGCAGCTGGGGCCCTGAGAGGGGTGATGATTCTCCCAAGATGACTGGCAGATAAGGAGTGCCCCTGGATGCAGGGAGTGAAACCACCTAGTGATACACTTGGACAGTTCCTGGGGGAGGGACCTGGTTTCACCGCTTACTAAATGTGGGATATGGGATAAGTTACCTAACCTCCCTGTGCATTGTTATTCCTCTGTGACTTATTGTCCTCTCATCTTCCTCATGGAGGATTAATTGATATCACTGAGAATGATAAAACATATACTCTGAAATAGCAGATCTCTGAAGGCATAGCTTCTAGTTAACTTAGCCACTTAATATAATGAACAATAAGGACAGAGAAAGAATTCAGTGAGTATTTTTTTCAAATAGAAGTATAATTGATCTGCAATGTTGTATTAGCTTCTGGTATACAGCAAAATGATTCAGTTAGGGTAGGGTAGTCGCTCAGTTGTGTCCCACTCTTCGCGACTTTGTGGACTGTAGCCCACCAGGCTCCTCTGTCCATGGGATTCTCCAGGCCAGAATACTGGAGTGGGTTGCTATTTCCTTCTCCAGGGGGTCTTCCCGACCCAGGGATTGAACCTGAGTCTCCCGCATCACAGGCAGATGCTTTGCCCTCTGAGCCACCAGGGAAGCTATGTATAACTGAATAAATAGAGCATAATTTCCCTTGTGGTTTATTATAGGGTATTGAACACAGTTCCGTGTGCTACACAGTAGGTCCTTGTTGATCACCTATTGTATATGTAGTAGTGTACATATATTAACCCCAAACTCCTAATTCACCTCTCCCCCCAGCCCTCTTCCCCTTTGGCAACCATCAGTTTGTTCTATATGTCCGCCAGTCTGTCTCTGTTTTGCAAATAAGCTCCTTTGTATCATATTTTAGATTCCACATATAAGTGATATCAAACATTTATCTTTCTCTTTCTGGCTTACTTCACTTAGTGTGATAATCTCTAGGCTCATCCATATAGCTGCAAATGGCAATATTTCACTCTTTTTTTATGGCTGCATAACAGTCCATTGTATATATATGTAACATCTCCTTTTTCCATTTGTCTGTCGATGGACATCGAGGTTGCTTCCGTATTTCAGCTCTTGTAAACAGTGCCCCTATAAACATTAGAGGGTATGTTTCTTTTCAAATTAGAGTATTAAATATTAATACTAGTGATGTGATTATTTTTGCCTCTGAGTCTCCCACCAACCTAATGAAGCGGATTGGGACTGCTTTCTCCATTGTACAGATTAACAACAGTTCAATGAATTTAAGTGATTTAACATCCTCAGATACTGTATGCCCAAGAAAAGGGACATGAATCTAGGTTTATGACTTCACGTACAACATTCTGCCCTTGAATGGTTTAGATGTCAGATTTCTGAACTTAAAGCCATTGTGTTTAAACAATTTTTTGGATAGTTTTGTGTTCTAAAGCCATGTCTATTTCTGGTTTTTCTGAGGAAATCTGTTGGATTGTCAGCAAGAAACATGACAGGGCAAAGGACATTATAATAGGATTAGAAATTGGAGGTGCAGGCACACAGGACATCCTCAATATATAGGCAAGGCAAATCTCATGGACTAGGAGCTGGCTGGGTTCTGGAGCACGTTCTGGCCGGGTTCTGGAGCACATCCCTACGTGGGGGTGAGCACGAATCACAGGTGAGTTAGGAGACAAGTGTTCAGATATTCTCCTAGGGGATTTTACAGTAGAGTAAGTACAGGGTTAAGCAGAGCATGTAGGTGTCCTGACACTGCCCACCTTCCGACGGTGCTTTCTCTTACCTCTGTTTCCTATTAAACAGAGAAGGCGTGATGTCCATTTGCCTGCCTCATAGATGGTATAGAAGAATTGTTGTCTGACTCTTTTGTGACCCTGTTAACTGCAGCCTGATGGCTCCTCTGTCCATGGGGTTTTTCCAGGCAAGAATAATGCAGTGGGTTGCCATTTCCTTGTCCAGGGGATCTTCCCCGTCCAGGAACAGAACTCACATCTCCTGCATTGCAGGTGGATTCTTTACCACTGAGCCACCAGGAAAGCCAGCACAGAAGAATCTGAGACTCAAATAATCTGAGCCTCTCAGAGAAGTGCTCTTCTGTGTATCATTCTTAAGAACCAGCAAGAATTTTAACCAGCCCCTGCTCTGTATTTCATAACCGCCGAAATCTACAGTTTCAGATCAACAGCTTCATGGAGCACACCACAGTGATTTGCAGATGTAATCTGATTTCTGATAAAAAGCTACATGACCTACAACACTGATGCAATTCTGACATGGCTGTCACATGGCTTAAAATGCTTGGCTCCTCTAGTGAGACAGTGCTGAGATGGAACACTGTGGGTGACTCTGTGTTGATGACAACAGTAATGAGCTTCAGGGGCTGGGGCAACACTGATCACAGACACCTAATTCTCGTCCTCAGACTGGCACTAGCAGGCCGGAGAGCGTCAGACACAGCTTCTTCACCTACCTTATTGGGATAACTAATATGAGCTCTACCTATCCTTCAAGGTAGGCGTGAGAATCTAGAGATTACAGAGATGTGAAAGTGTTTTCTATAACACTTTAAAGATATAAGCAAATATAATTTATATTTGGTAATTATTGATAAACCTGGTAGCCCCAAGGTACACTTACTCTAAAGTACACTTACTCTAAAGCTTCAATAATGAAAATTGGAAATGAGTCAGTGAATACCAAAAAATGAAAGAGGAGACACAAAAGAGGGATTTACTTAAGAAATTTAAGGAAGTGGTGCTTGAAAAGCTAAGGACCCTCTTTTCCAAGCAGGCTTCCTTTTACTTTTTAAAACTTCACAGTGCTTCCTGGTGAGTTCACCAGGAATTCCCTGGTGACCTAGTGGTTAGGATTTTGGGCTTTCACGGCCGTGACCCCTGGTTCAATCCCTGGTTGGGGAACTGAGGTCCTGCAAGACGGGATCATAGTGCTTTGTGTAGATAGAAGGTACAGCAGGGCAAATTCTACATCTTTCCCATCTTTAGGGAAAGGTCGACTAACAGTAGCTCCTATACTGAATACTTTCCACATCCCGACCCTGCTCTTCATGCTTTATATGGATCCTGTCTTTTAATCTGCACATTTTCTGGTGGAGGAAACTGAGTTGCAGCTAGTGAGAGTCCTGGAACTAAGTTGTGGACCCAGGACTTCTGATTCCAGAGCTCATGTCCTTTATCATCAGACTCCAGAGATAAGAAAGAGTTGTTGAATGAATGAATGATTACGGGAGACAAAGTAAACATCTGCTGATTATCTGGAGGCAAATTAGGCCCATTTGGGCTTATCTGGGTCAATCTCACTTTACAGGGTTTTTTAGTATCAGTTACCTAAGTACAGCATTATGGCATCATGACCTTTTGGTTTACTGTTATCATTTCTTGCCTCCAGCATCTGCAAAAGATAAAAAATGAAGGACATTTAAACCAACACGTCTAGGCACCTTTCCAACCCTAACTCACGGAAGGTGTGAGTCTGACAACACAGAGCCCTGAGGATGAAAGCAATTCACTTTCATTATGTTGAGAGTTGTTGATGAGCCTTGTTCATCCCCAGTGAGGGTTGGTGGTCACTGTGGGGTTCTGACAAAGGGAAGCTGGAGAAATTTTTAGCTCTTTGATTTTAGTTAGATTTTCACAGTGCCCTTTCTTTGTGCATTCCTGTAATACCAGATAAACCAATGTTTCAAAGTAAGTATAAAAAATAAATGTTCTGGAGCCAAAGAGAAGTGTGTTGATTTCTCTGTTGCATGTCCTTAGTGCCCCTGCTTCCTTCAGTCGGTGTGGATCATGGGAACTCTGCTATATTTGGTTTTGCACGGTGTTTTTCTTAATGCGTTCAGTTTAACTACGTTGGTAACTTAAATGAATTGTTTTGTTCATTCATTCATCTACCAGCTCTTTCCGTCATCCAGAAAGTATTTTGAAACACCTGTTCTATGACATATTCTCCTGCAGGAACTTACCATTAGTAGGTGAAGATGTGTGTGAACATAAATACTAGATGTCCTGACAATAGAGAAGGGCTGCTTGGGTGCTAGATGGTAAAAAGCTTTATCATTTGAGGGCAATTAACATACTTCTAATTGAACTACTTTTGGGACAGTTCCTGGAGGAGACCACTTCTGAGTGGGTCCTTGATGGAAGGGGGAGATTTAGATGGATGGGGGCTGGGGGGGGGACAGGAATGGCTGGGACAAAGGGTTTTGTGGAGGATTCATGGATGTGAGGTTGGAAATTAAGAGCTGTCATTTCTTAAGCCCCTATTTTTAATTATAAGTGCATTACAAAGAACGTTTTATTTAATCCTGTGAATATTATTATAAAGCAAGTGCTATGCTGTGGCGGGAAAGAAGAGAAAGCAGAGGCTCGGTGAGAAAACCAGATCAGGATTTAAACCCAGTCTCAGATCCTGATATCCTCGTGTCTCCCTATTCAAAAGCTCTCGAACTATGGAGGGCGCATTCACCAGGCTAAACAGTTTAGTTCTCAGGTTGGCATCCTGGAATCTTCATGTCTGACTGTCCGTCGCCAGGAGACGATCTGAAGTTCAGAGAGGAGCCCTGATCCTGTCCCAGGGATGCTGAGTTCAGCTGAAGCATGACCTGCCTCTTGTCAGCAAGTGGCCCTAGAGTCCCCAACCAACCTCATTCTCATCTACTTCCAGGTCAAGTTCCTGCTGCTGTTGACATTGTGGCTCACCCTCCTGGGGGAGGCGGCAGCTCATAAACCCCCCAGAACTAGTGATCCTGGCCTCTGCCCGCCTCTGGAGGACCACATTGTGAGGGTTGACATCCGTATCCGCAGGCAGAACCAGGGCGTTTCCTTCTCACGCAACCTGCAGAACCGCTCCATCTCCCCCTGGGATTACAAGTACGTGCCAAGGAGACTGATCTCCACGTTCTTAGGGAAAATATGTTAATTTATTCTAACCATACAGTAAAGAAGTTCAAAAATACAGAAAAAAATAATAGTCCTTACATTGACTCTTAAAAGCAAAAATCCCACTTTCCCTGGGAGCTCCCCTTTTCTTGCTACTTTGGGCTAAGTCCTCCTATGTGCTCAAAAGCCTGTTTTGCTTCCAACCTCTCCTGATGCTTTGCCTTTTTCTGCTTCATGCAGCCCTGGGTTTGGAACTGAGAAACTTTTTTTGTGTTGGAAGAGAGGGCTCTTTAAAGCAGCCCACATAATGGTCTCTGTGTGGGGATAAGGGAGAGGGGGGGACCTGAAAAGTCAGTTCAGAGAAAGCCACTCAGATTGGATTTCTATCTTCAAGGAGTGGAGAGGGCAGAGTGGAGGAGAAAGGCCAGTTGGGGAAGGAAGATGCTAGGTGGGGATGTTTAGGGTACAGACTTGGGATTTTGTCTTACACAGAGATTCTTGGATTACCAAGCATTCATTTAGATGCTCTAAATATAAGTATGAAAACAGAGTCTGGGGACTATGAGAAGTGTTTCTGGGGCTGCCTGCATGTATTTCCTTTCCTCCGGAAGGGAGTATGTACCGTGGCTAGTCGGCAGGATTGGCCTTTATGCCTCCTGGCAAGGAGGGAAAAATTGAAAGAAGGCATTGGATTCACAACCCCCCAGGGCTTTGGTTTTCTTTCCCAAGCAGCAGGCTTTGGAGACTGTGTACTGGGGAACCTCCAAGTGATGTCCAATCTCTAACCACAGGATGAAAGATGGTTCTCACAATAAACATATTAAAAAAAAGAACTAAAGATCTAACATTTATGGATGCCAATGTTTCAGTGATGGCATTTCATATTCATTGTTATCACAGAGTGTTGGCAACAACCGCAAGGGAGAGGAATATGAGAATCTCCATTTTATAGTTGAGGGAATATAGACATAGGGAGTTAAGCACCCTGCCAGGGGCCGGCATCTAAGTCCAGGCTGTCTGTTCCGCGCCTGAGCTGCAGCCCCGTGTTATCCGGCATCACCTTCCTGCAGGTGGGAGCCCAGTGCACCGGGGTCCCCATCCTTTGTGCATCTCTCCTGCCAGATCTCACCATCCGCTTCTCCCTGCTCTTCCTGCAGCATCACCCGGGACCCCAACCGGTTCCCCTCTGAGATCGCGGAGGCCCAGTGCAGACATATCGGCTGCATCAACGCTGAGGGACAGGAAGACAGGACCCTGAACTCCGTCCCAATCCAGCAGGAGTTTCTGGTCCTCCGGAGGAAGCGAAAGGGCTGTCCTGGTTTGTTCGTACTGGAGAAGGTGCTAGTGACCGTGGGCTGCACCTGCGTCACCCCCATGGTCCGCTACCTGCATGACCCGATGGCAGATGGGGTGGCAGATCAGCTCAACTGAAGAAGCTGTGGAAACGCCCCTTCTTAGCCAGCACTCTGTCATGAGTCCTATGTGGTTCCCATTTCTCTCCACTTCCCAGGTCTCTTCATAATATCTGCCCTGGATTCTCCAGGCTTTGTATTAGATAGAGTCATTTTCTGGGGCTTCAGCATCTTTATATGGTCCTGAGATGTTCCAATGACCCAACCCCCTAAAAACAGTTGGAGGAGAATACAGGTCCCATTCTGCTTATGTGCTATGATGACCATCTCCCCGGTCATGCAGTCAGTGGGTTTGGGGGCTCTGCTAGCAAAACTGACTTCTGGGTCACAAGTGCAACAGATATATAACCACCATGTAAGAGAGTGTGGGAGGGGCTGTGTAGGATGGGGTGGGTGGGAAGGGTGGGGCTAAGGGCCTAGCACATGTTTATTAAAATTGCTAAATACAGATGAGGTTGGCCTGATATTTATACTTGTAAGGAAACTCTCCAGGTATTTATGATGTATTGACTATACAAAATTCTGGGAGAAAAATTAATATATCAAGGACTAATAAAATAAACTGTTAATGGTTGAAAGACACTTGAGATCTTTGTGTTCTGTCTCAGCTTGTATTCACAAACCTTGTGAACCTGAAGATTGTGAAATTCTATATAGCTGTCATTTATTTTTCATGTTTCATCAGAGTGCTAGTGTCAGAATTACTATTATTATTTGTGAATGATTTTGGTAATAGGTTTTTTTCCCCCTCCAGCTTGATTGAGATATAACTGATAAGTAACATGGTGTAAATTTCAGTTGTACAGTGTAGTGATTTGATACATGTATGTATGGAGAAATGAGTACCACAATAAGGTTTGTTAACATCTCCATCCCTTCACCTAGGTATTTTTGTGTGTGTGTGTGGGGGGGGTGTGATGGGAACATTTAAGATGTACTTTCTCAGCAAATTTCAAGAATATGATATTGTTATTAATAAGTATAGTCATCAGGCAGTACATTCAATCCTCAGAATTTATTAATCTCATAACTGAAAGTGTGTTTCCTTCATCCAAAATCTGCCCATTCCCCCCATCTTCTGCCCTTAGCAACCGCAGTCTTCTCTCTGATTTTCCATGCCTTGGAGAGTTACTCTATTATTAATGATTCTTGGGGGTTACAAGGAAAGTTAAGGGAAAATGTGCAAACAGAGCTCACATTACCTGGTAAGTCTTGACTGCTCCATCTTCCTGTCTGTATTATTTTACAAAGTGAACACCTATTGGCCACTGTGGTAGCCAATGAAGACATGAGGAAAAGGAAGAAATGCACGTGGTGGGTGGGCAGCCAGCCGTCTTGGCAGCAGCCGCCCCAGAGCCCCTGGTCACGGGAGCCGTGGTGGCCACTGCATCTGGGGCCACTGGGATCTTTCATGCATCTCTTATGCTTCTTGAGGACACAAAGTTTCCAAGATTCTGGTCTCCCTACTGCTCGGAGGCTCACTGGTCCCTCTCTTGCCCAGATACTCCACATTTCTTCCTTCACTGAAACATACCCCCTGCTCAGGGCACACCTGTGTTCTGCTGCCTTCCAGAGAGGAGACAGGACATCAGTTCTCACTCCCACCTGCAGCCCAGAAGCCATTTTTCACGCTTTAGTGGGGGAAATTTTTAGTCTGTAGGTGGGGGTGGGGCTGGAGTCACTGGCAAGTGGGTTCTTCTTTTTGCTCCTGAGTCTTCTGCTGCTGCTGCTAAGTCACTTCAGTCATGTCCGACTCCGTGCGACCCCATAGATGGCAGCCCACCAGGCTCCCCTGTCCCTGGGATTCTCCAGGCAAGAACACTGGAGTGGGTTGCCATTTCCTTCTCCAATGCATGAAAGTGAAAAGTGAAAGTGAAGTCGCTCAGTCGTGTCTGACTCTTTGCGACCCCATGGACTGTAGCCCACTAGGCCCCTCCATCCATGGGATTTCCCAGGCAAGAGTATTGGAGTGGGGTGCCATTGCCTTCTCCCCTGAGTCTTCTACTTATGGTATAAACATTGATGTTCGTATTTAAAGTGCTCAGCCTCTTGGAATTTAAAAGAATATTTTCTCTCATAGCTATCAGCTGCATAAATTTGCTGCGAATCCCACAAGTCCATATAGGTGCTCTTACTTGTGCAATGAGCTTTTCTCTGTTCATTTTGACAGTAATAGCCCTACACTGAGGGTAGAACATTCAGAAAGCTTCCAACTGAGTGGAGAGAGAAGTATAGAGGTGAAGGACATCGAGGAAAAAAGTACACCCCTGTGTGTATTAAGATATTATCTCATTACATGTGGTCACGTGTAATTTCAAAATAATGTGCCAAGTACTATGATCAAAGTCTGAAATTTAGAGAAGACATAGAGGATGATAGCTCATCAGAACATTTCAGAAAGGCAATGACTTTTGCACTGGGATGATTGAGTTGCTCTAGAGGAAAATGGGGCTTCCCTGGCGGCTCAGATGGTGAAGACTCTGCCCACAATAAGGGAGACCTAGATTTGATCCCTGGATCAGGTTGATCCCCTGGAGAAGAGAATGACAACCCACTCCAGTATTCTTGCCTGGAGAATTCCATGGACAGAAGAGCCTGACAGGCTACAGTCCATAGGGTCACAATGAATCAGACATGACTGAGTAACTAACAGTTACTTACTTAGAAGAAAATGAGAGAAGGGTAATCCTAGCAGAGGGAACAGTATAAACAAAAGCACTGAGGCTCAGAGAAGCTTTGTGTACTAGGGGAAGAGCATATGCCTGGGATAATGTGGGGGCACCCAGTGGGGTGCTGTGCTGCGCTTAGTCAGTTGTGTCCAACTCTTTGCAACTCCATGGACTGTAGGACGCCAGGCTCCTCTGTCCATGGGGATTCTCCAAGCAAGAATACTGGAGTGGGTTGCCATGCCCTCCTCCAGGGGATCTTCCAAACGCAGGGACTGAACCCAGGTATCCCACACTGCAGGTAGGTTCTTTACCATCTGAGCCACCAGGAAAGCCCACACATTGGGGGATATGTATAAATAGTTCTTGAAGGAATGATTGAGTGAATGAATGAATGAACGTGGCAGGAGGCGAAGGACAGTAGCACAAGGCCCGCGTGTGGATGCTGTTGTATGCTTTATTACAGATGTGGAAAGAGTGCAGCTGTTATTTCATAGGAGAATTTTGGTGGCAAGTGTATAAATGGGGTAGAAACTGGAGGCCAGTAAGACAGTCAGAGAAGGCAGTTTCTCCTGTGGAAAACTCACAAGTTAGAGCTGGAGGGGCCTCTGTAGATCACCTGTCAACCTTTCTCATTTGCTGATGAGGCCCAGAGGAATTAGATGACTTGCTCAATCTCAGTCACTTGGGTAATTAGTGACAGAAACAGGTTCACTGACTTAAAGTTCGTGACTTTTCATGTTGGTTCTATAGCATTTTCAATAAGGACCCACTGCGGTCATTGGAGAAGGCAATGGCACCCCACTCCAGTACTCTTGCCTGGAGAATCCCATGGATGGAGGAGCCTGGTGGGCTGCAGTCCATGGGGTCGCTAAGAGTCGGACATGACTGAGCGACTTCACTTTCACTTTTCACTTTCATGCATTGAAGAAGGAAATAGCAACCCACTCCAGTGTTCTTGCCTGGAGAATCCCAGGGACGGGGGAGCCTGGTGGGCTGCCGTCTGTGGGGTCGCATAGAGTCGGACACGACTGCAGCGACTTAGCAGCAGCAGCAGTCATTTCTCTGTGGCCTTCGGCTGGCTCTGGGAACCGGGAGTGAAGGACCTCCTCAGCCCACATTTCCAAGTACATTGTACATGGCGTCCCCTGCAGGCTCGGCGTCCAGCGTCCCTCCACGACTTGCAGATCCTCCCCTCCTCACAAGGTGGCGCACTGCATCATTTTGTCTCCAGCTTCCCTAGCATAGGCCCCCAGGGAATGATGGCTCTCTGTCTTCCCCTAGTAGCCGCCAGTGACTCTCCTGAGCTCCTCAACTCTGCACCCAGCTATCTGGGACTTGGAGGTGTTTTCTTTCGCCTGTAGGAGAAATAGTCAAGCTGAGTGGTTCCGGTGTCCGAACCAACCACTTAGTATAGTATGTGGAGAGAGGAAATTTTCTTTCCAGGTGGAAACTTGAAAGCACATAGCCTTATCTTTTGATATCCACTTCATACATATGAAGACTTGGCTGAGTGGAAAAACACACTCTCATTTCTCTCTCTTCCTCTCTCCTCCTTCCCAAACCTGAATAAAATCATCTATACTTATGAGGTGGCATAAGGAGAAACAGTTATGAAATTGGTTTGGTTTTCTTTTTTTTTTCTAAGACAGGTAGAAATTTCATTTGATGTTTAGACAGCTCTTGACTTTGAATCTTGATTCTGCTATCTTCTGGTTGTACAACTGTAGGCAAATTAGTCCTTCTGAGACAGTTTCCTCACATGTTAAGTGGAGAATTATAACTATTTTAAAGAGTAGTGTAATGTAATTGAAACATAGAGTATAAAAGACAGTTAAGCACCCAGAAAATGGTGGGCACCTAGTTACTGTCATTATCCCAAGAGGTACAGAACTTATGTTTCCCATTTTGCTTGGCCCCAGGAAAGGAAACTCATGTGGCAACCCACTCCTGTATTCTTGGTGGGAGAATCCCATGGACAGAGGTGCCTGGCAGGCTATAGTCCATGGGGTCACACAGAGTTGGACATGATTGAAATGACTTAGAATGCACACACACTACATTTCTAGTACTTATAACTATTTTGACCCTCTTCATCCAATTTTCCTCTCTCTCAATCCTTGCCTCTGGTAACCACAAATCTGATCCTTTCTCTATGGAGGTAGCTATAGATTTAATTCATTAATAAAATTCCCTTGGGGCCAAAATGTTCACGGTAGCCTACATTGGGCAAGTTACTTAATTCCTCTGAGCCTCAGTTTCCTCAGCTGCAAAATGAGGATGATCATAATAGTTGCCTCATAGGATTGTGGTACAGATTAAATGAAATAATAAATAAAGCAGCTTCCTGTTCTAACTAGCTGTTACTAGTCTTACTTACAACCCCTTTATGCAAGGGCTGTGAGTCAATGCTCCCACCTTTTAATTTTTGTTTTTCAAAGTCAAGTAAATCAATACACCAGGCAAAGATGGGTTTATGAGTTATTCGGAGTTGTGGCTGTTGCAAAACTCAGAGACTTCCTACTCCACTGGCTTACTTCTGTGGTTTCCTTACATGTGTCTGTAGGTGACACACCACAGCCTTTTGCATGGCCTGAAGGCAAGGGCCAGACCTTGTTTGTGGTGGGGACACCACCAGAACCCATGTAACCATTTCCCACAACCGACATTCTCGTGATTCTGACAGAAACCAGATCTGGGAGGCATAGCTCTGGATGGACTCCCTCTGCTGAAGCTGGGGTGGGGTCTGAGAGTGAAAGGCCTCCCTGGAAGGGACACACCACTCACGGAAAATTCTGAATACTGATCCATCAGGCTAGAGTTTCTCAGAGCCTTGGGCATCTGCTTATTCCACACTCCTGGGCTTTTCAATATCTGTGAGAAAAAAAATACCCTGATTTCCCACAGACCACTTGTCAAACTCCTGATTGCCTTCTGCGGTCACCTCAAACCTCAAGTGAGATCCATTAAGAAAGCCACTCGCTTTTAACTGCATCTGTATATAGGATGCCAAACTTCTGGCTACTGTATTTGAAAACATGCAGACATAGAATTAAGTATAAAAGGAAACAACTCTTTTATTTTTCTGAGTTGCTTAGCTTTGTGAAATCCACTAAGTACTATGATTTGGGTTTGAGAATTTAGATACATTGAGGTTCTTGTCATCTGAGAATGACTTTTACCGGGTACAGTTACTGTGTGGAGGTTTCTCAAAAAAGAAACAAATGGAGCTACAATATAACCCAACAATTGCACACCTGGGGATATATCTGAAAAAAAAAAAAAACCAGAACACTAATTTGAACCTGCAACTCAGTGTTCATAGCAGCATTATTTATAATAGCCAAGATATGGAAGCAACCTAAGTGCCCATCAACAGATGAATGGATGAAGATGTGGTGTATATTTTGTTGCGTAGACCCCCTAAGTTGTGTCTGACTTTTTTGCGACCCCATGGACTATAGCCCACCATGGAATTTCCCAGGCAAGAATACTGGAGTGGGTAGCCTTTCCTTTCTCCAGGGGATCTTCCCAACCCAGAGATCAAGCCTGCATCTCCTGCACTGGCAGACAGATTCTTTACCACTGAGCCACCAGTATATATAGATACTATGGTTGATGGTCCCAGGGCACTCCCAGTTGACAGCCGCATGAGGGAGCCATCTTGCTCACTCTAGCCAACTGAGTATTTAAAGGACCGTAAGCCCAGCCAGGACTTCCCTGGTGGCTCAGATGGTAAAGCATCTGCTTACCGTGCGGGAGACCCGGGTTCGATCCCTGGGTCGGGAAGACCTCCTGAAGAAGGCAATGGCAATCCACTCTAGTATTCTTGCCCCCCCTCCCAAAAAAAAAGGGGGGCTGAAAGAAATATTTAGACAAGATTCTCTCGTGGCTTAGATGGTAAAGCGTCTGCCTACAAAGCGGGAGAGCCGGGTTCAATCCCTGGATCAGGAAGATCCCCTGGAGAAGGAAATGGCAACCCACTCCAATACTCTTGCCTGGAAAATCCCATGGACAGAGGAGCCTGGTAGGCTACAGTCCATAGGATCGTAAAGAGTCCAACACTATTGAGCGACTTGTCAGTGTTAATGTCAAGCCCAGCCAGTATTTGAAGGCACCTCATGAGCAGGACCAGCTACATGGTTTGTGGAGCCCAGAAACAAATTAAAGTGCACAACTTCTGGTTAAAAAATTAAGACTGTTAAGCAGAGAATAAAAGCAAGCATGGAGCCTATTTAAGCTGAGGATCCTATGTGGCTGTAGATGATATCCCAAGAGAAAACTACCCGTTTGAGCCCTTCTTAAAGTTTTGTGATTGAAATGAAATGGTTGTTTAATTTTTTCCAGTTTTATTGAGATATAATTGGCATATAATATTGTATGAGTTTAAGGTATATAACACAATGATTTGGCATATGTATACATTGTGAAATTGAATCTATTCTATGTAATGAAGCCTCTGTAAAGATCCTAAAGGACTAGCTTCAGAGAACTTCTGGGCTGGTGAACAGGTGAAAATTTGGGGAGAGTGATGAGCGTAGAGAGGGCTTAAAGTTCTGCAATCTTTCTGTATTCCTTGACCTACATATCTCTTCCATTTGGCTGTTTCTGAGTTACTTTTTTTTTTTTTTTAATAATAAGCTGGGGATCTAGTAAGCAAAATGTTTCTCTGAGTTCTGTGAGCTACTCTGTTAAATTAATCAAATTGTACAAGGGGGTCATGGGAACTTTCAATCTGTAGCAAGTTGGCCAGAAACACAAGTAACAACCTGGGCTTGTGATGGTCCCCTGAAGTGAAGGTTCGGTGGAATCCTGTAGGACTGAACCCTTGCCTGGTGCAATCTACCACTATCTTGGAGTAGGTGGTGTCAGGATTGAGTTGAATTACACGACACCCAGCTTGTGTCTGAGAATTACTAAATACAGATGTGGGGGAAACCCCACCACCAGATGGTGCAACTGGGATTCAGGAACACACAATAAGTTTCTTTACCCATTTTTAAATTGGATTTTTTTTGTTATTGAGTTGTATGAGTTTCTTATATATTTTGGATATTAACCCCTTATCACACAAGTGAATTGAAAATATTTTCTCCCATTCCAGAAATTGCTTTTTAATCCTGTTGATTGTTTCTTTTATTGTGCAGAAGATTTTTTAGTTTGATGTAGTCCCACTTATTATTTATTTTTGCTTTTGTTGCTTGTGTTTTAGGTGTCATACCTAAAAGTTCATTGCTAAAATCAATGTCAAGGAGTTTTTATTACCTGTTTTCTTTTAGGAGTTTAATAATTTCATGTTTTAAATTTAAATATTTTTTAAAAAAATGTAATGCATTTAAGCTTTAATCTATTTTAGGATAATTTTTATGAGTAACTCTTATAAGACAGGAGTCCAGTTTCATTCTTTTGAATGTGAATATCCAAATTTCCCAGCAACATTTATTGAAGAGACTGTCTTTTCTCCATTTAGTATATTCTTAGCTCTTTTATCAATTACTTTATCATAAATGCATGGGGTTTATTTAGGGCTTTTGATTCTGTTCTATTGGTCCATATGCCTATTATGTCTATACTATACCATCTTGATTACTATGGCTTCATAATATAGCTTAACATCAGCAGATGTGATACCTTCAGTTTTGCTCTTCTTTCTCAATATTTCTTTGGCTATTTGATGTCTTTTATGGTTCCAAATGAATTTTAGGATTGTACTTTATATTTTTATAAAAATTACATTGTAATCTTGATGTGTAGTACATTAAAATTATAGATGGCTTTGGGTAGTATGGAAATGTTAACAATATTAATTCTTCCAGTCTATGAACATAAGATATTATTTTATTTATTTGTGTTTTCTCTAATTTTTTTCATCATTGTCTTACAGCTTTCAGTAACAGATCTTATACCTCTTTGGCTAAATTTATTTCTAAGTCTTTTATTGTTTTTGATGGTGTTGTAAATGAGATTGCTTCTTTATTTCTTTTTCAGATAATTCATTGTTCCTGTATAAAGATGCTACTAATTTCTTCATGTTAATTTTGCATCCTGTAGTCTTATTGAAGTTGTTGATTAGATTGCATGGTTATTTCATGAGTCTTTAGGCCTTTCTCTGAAAAAGTCATGTCATCAGAAAACAAAGATAATTTTATTTCTTCCTTTCCAATTTGAATGCCCTCTATTTCTTTTTCTTACATGATCACTCAGACTAGGTCTTCTGGTAGTATGTTTTTATTTTATTTTATTTTATTTTATTTTATTTTTTTTTAGTTTTTTATTTTTTAAATTTTAAAATTGGTAGTATGTTGAATGGGAGTGAAGAGAGTGAGAACCCTTGTCTTGTTCCTGATCTTAGACGAAAAGCTCTCAACCCCTCATCATAGCATATAATATTAGCTCTGAACTTAAAATGGTTGCTTTATACCAGGAAATTTGAGGGATAATTTACTACATGGCCATAGTAATCAAGTCAGGCCCCAAGAACAATGATTTCAGATTGCAATAGCCCAGCATAGTTATTCTTTCTAAATGTTCACTCAGCCTTAAATTTGTGAGTCTAGGCAACCTGTGCTATGCCTAATTCAAGTCTATCTTTTGTTCTGTCTTCCAGCAGTAGTTAAAAATTGTTTCTTTATATCTTTGCAGCATTTTTGGCCATCTCAACAAGTGCTAATTAAAATCTCACAAACACAGAACTGTATATTAAAAAACAACAGGGTACAGCAATTCAGAATACTGATAAGAATTTTTTGCAAAGGATGTAGTCTGCAGAAACGGAACTCTGACTATGGTATAAATGACCTAATCACCTTTTACAGAAAGCAATTTAATCCCCAGGAACTATAATTCCTAAGTTGCTCTCTTTTATATTTGCATAATTAAATGACCCAACTGTTTGCATTTCTCAAAAAAAAAATTGGCAGTTTCAAGATACATATAATGCAAAACAAAAAATTTGCTTGCCTCTTGAAAATAAATGATCAAATTCTCTACTATTTGCTCTAAGATTTCAAAGATTTTAGGGCACTCTTACTGAACAAAAATGATTCCATACCTCATAGTTTATTCTGAAGTCAAAGAGCTGAATTTCTGGTTTCATTTATTCTCTGGAACTCTATATTCACAAGCATTTCTATGCTTCTAGAATATGGTGATCATTGATATTCATAGTGAGGAAAAACTTAGATATTGTTTCCTAAATAATCAAGATAATCTTATGTTCAGTTGTAGGGTGCTGTAGGGTGTGTCTGATTGTTTTCTTCTTTGAAACTCTTTCTTACATGGAATAGTAGGTTGAATAACGGCCCCAAAGATACTCCTGCTCTAATCCCTGGAATGTGTGACTGTTACCTTAAACGGCAAAAGAGACTTTGTAGATTTGATCACACGAGGGTGGCTAAGATGGGAGATTCTCTTGGATTGTTGTGGTGGACTCTAAATGTAATTTCAGATGTCCTTATAAGAGGGAGGCAGAGGGAGATTTGAGGACAAAATATGATGTGATGTGATGACATGACTGATACAACAGGTTGGAGTGATGTGCTTTGAAGATGAAGGAAGGGACCACAATTGAGGGATGCAGCTCTGGAAGCTGCAAATGGCAAAGAAACTGTTCTCCCCTAGAGCCTCTGGAGGGAGCACAGCCCTGCTGACACCTTGGCTTTGACCCAGTGAACCTGTAAGAGAATAAATGTGCGCTGTTTTCAGCCACCAAGCATGTAGTAAATTGTTATAGCAGTGATAGGAAGCTAATTGAATCTTCATTTTCTTTCCTGCATGGCTAAGTTTTCATCAACGTGGATGTTTGATTAGCCTAATTAAGAATTGTATTTCCAGGCTGGGAGAACATTCAGTCAAGAAATTATTGATTACAGTTCACCCAGGCTTCCTTGGTGGCTCAGACAGTTAAGAATCTGCCCACAATGCAGGAGACCTGGGTTCGATCCCTGGGTAGGGAAGATGCCCTGGAGAAAGGACTGGCAATCCACTCACTCCAGTATTCTTGCCTGGAGAATTCCATGGACAGAGGGGCCTGGTGAGCTACAGTCCATGGGGTCACAAAGGGTCGGATGCAACTGGGCGACTAACACACACATGGTCTACCTGTTTCTAATCTCCTCGAGAATGTTCATGCCACAGAGCAGTAATGGAGGTTCAAGTGTTGAGACCTCTTTTTAGTGTATTCTGGACAGTTTGCTTTATCCAGGGGCCAGTTCTATTGAACCATGCCTTTGGTGAGAGCAGAAGGTGGAGGCTGGGAAATGGCTCTGACTCACCCATGTGGGGGTCTGAAAGGATGCAGAGGGATGCTGTTTCAGTTTGACTGCTGAGCTCTGTGTGGGAGACGCACGAAGAGCGATCTGGGACCTGAAGTTGGCTTCTCAGCGTCTGACTGAAACAGGCAACTTCTTACAGTAACCTCAGGGGAAGGAAGTCAGGGTTGTAGGGTGCTCCTTCCACGAACTTGAACTCGACCTACATTTTCAGCCTCCCAAATGACCTTCATTCTACTTGTAGCCTTTCAAGGTTAAACACATAAAAGTAAACAGTGTATAACAATCACATTTACTATAAGGGTTCTTTAAAATCCTTTGGCTTCACCCAACTCTTTGAATTTGCTGGGTTAAAGGGCAATAAGGCAATGTGGTAAGGTAGATGGCTATTGGTCTTTCTGGGCATGCTGTTTTGCAGGAAAATCTGTTTACTCCACTTTCATAGCCTCTCAGTCTTTGTTCTCATTCTCACATGGAATTCCTCCAGGAATGTCAGGTATGGTTGGATCTCAAGATTAGCAAGAGAGACCATTCTCTGTGCTGAGATTTTTGGGTAATGGGAAGAGACTCTGCCTCCAAAATATATCTTTGTGCTTTGCTGAAATCCTCTCTTTGAAACATCTCTTTTGAGGACTTTCTTGAAAAATTAAATATACACACCTCTAGGAGGTTGACATATTGAGCTGGTAAGTAGATTCAATTTTCTAGTCATCCTCTGAAAATTTTCCTTTTAAGGGCTACTACTGTGTCAGCTCCCTGGAGGAGAGCATGGCAACCTACTCCAGTATTTTTGCCTGGAGAATCACCATGGACAGAGGAGCCTGGCAGCCTATCATCCATGGGGTTACAAAGAGTTGGACACGACTGAAGGGACTTGGTACATACACATGTGCTGTGTCAGTTACAGGGGAATCAGAGATCACAAAGGTGCCATTCTCTCCACCGCGATGCTTGTGGTCTGCAAGGAAGACAGAAAAAGTCAGCAGAGACAACCTCGGTCACTTGGGTCCTCCTGACTATCTAAAATATTTTTCCAATTTTGTTATCTAAAATTGAAATTCTAGTCAGCCAAAGGGCCCTCCCCTCCTCCCTGTGGGGCTTCCTGGAGGGAATCTTGGATTCTTCCAGTCTCCTGGGTTCTTAGGTATTGCTCTCAGGAAACTTCTGATCTTGTTTGTGACCCACTTTCTCCTTCCAGGTGGCTCTGATGTGACCTGACCGGAAAGGTTTGCCTTTGGGCACCAAATGCTTTTCTATCTTTGTCTATGTCTCTCTGTCTGCCTCCCTCTACTGCTAATACTATCTCTGAGGCAGAAGGAAAGCTTGTAAGTGAGCAACAGTGTGTCAGTTGAAGGCTTTCGGTTCAGGAAGCAGGAGAATGAGAGTAGGGTTGACGTTTTGAAGAGAAAGACATTGGTGTCACACAAGGATTGCCGGACAGGTGTCCCCAAACTTGGGCAAGTGACAGAACCCGCAGGAATCATGGCCTCTGTGAATCACTGAGAATTAGTGATGCATTTCACACATGTCTTAATAGTATTTACCTCAACTTGATAGGGTCATCATATTTTAAGTTTACCTTGTTTACATATATGTTTGGTTAAATTTCATGCTATAAAACAATGGTCAATCATATATACTTGTGCATTAAAAACCACTCTGTATGCTGAGGCATGAAAAGCAACACTGAGATTTGATTTCGACTGACTTGGTTAGGGAGGAGAGAGTGGAAGGATGTGGTGGCCAAGTCGCGCTTGATGATGGATATACCGTTTTCTAATACGTGCTGCTACCCCCATAAATGTGGGAGATTACGCTCATTGATTTTTCTGGTCACTTCTGAACATTCAGCAGGAGTAATTAAGATCATTTAGAAATGCATGTTGAGCAGTATCTTCTCCATAGGAGCTCTTTTCCCTTCTTCTTTTCCTCTTTTGTCCCTCCCTCCCTTTCCCCCCCTCCTTGTCTTCTTCCCTTCCTTCCTTCCTTCTCTCTGTCCTCTCCTCTCTCTTTCTTCCTTTTTTATTTAGACCCTATTTGAACTGGCTGATCTCCAGTTTGAAGAAATTTGGAAAAATTACAACTATAGTAACAACTCAGGAGTGTTTCAAGCTGAGCAATAAATGATTGTGGAATATTTCACTTCTAGCCGCAGAGCCAGGTTTTTCATGTTTGACTTTTCTTTAGCCCTGAACTCAAAGCTGAGGCTGAGAACAGGCAAAGGGGCTTTTTACAAAGTGTAGTATAATTGATTTGCAATGTTGTGTTAATTTCTGCTGCACAACGAAGTGACTTAGCTGTATGTATACATATATCCCCTCCCTCATGACACTATCCCCTCCCCACACCATCACACCCCTCTGAGTCATCACAGAGCACCGAGCTGAGCTCCCTGTGCCATACAGCAGCTTCCCACCAGCTATTTATGTTACACACAGTAGTGTGTATATATGGGGCTTCCCTGGTAGCTCAATGGTGAAGAATCTGCCAGCCAATGCAGGGGACGATGGTTCAATCCCTGGTCCGGGAACATCCCCGGGAGAAGGAAATGGCAACCCACTCCAGTATTCTTGCTTGGGAAATCCCATGGACAGAGGAGCCCAGTGGGCTACAGTCCATGGGGTTTCAAAAGAGTCAAACATGACTTAGTGACTGAACAACAAGCATACATATGTGTCGGTGCTATCCTCCCAATTAGCCTGACCCTTTCTTCCCCTGCCCTCTGCCAGACCTCTATTCTCTACATCTGTGTCTCTGTTCCTGCGACTTGTCTGTACCGTCTTTCTAGATTCCATACATAGGCACTAATCTATGATATTTATTTCTCTCTCTCTGACTTATACATGACAGACACATCACTACGAATGACCCAGTTTCGCTCCTTTCCATGGCTGAGTAATATCCTACTGCGTATGTGTGCCACGACTCTATCCATTTCTCTGTCAATGTCCTGGCTATTGTAAAGAGTGCTGCAGTGAGCACTGGGATACATGTGTCCTTTTGAAATATGGTTTCCTTACGATATATGCCCAGTAGCGGGACTGCTGGCTCACACCGTAGTTTTATTTTTATTTTTTAAGGAATCTCCATACTGTTCTCCATTGTGGTTATGTCAATTTACATTTCCACCAACCGTGCAAGAGGATTCCCTTTTCTCCACACCCTCTCCAGCATTTGTTGTTTGTAGATTTTTTGATGATGGCCATTCTGATTTGGTGTAAGGGATACTTCATGGTAGTTTTGATTTACATTTCTCTAATAATGAGCTATGTTGAGCATCTTTCCTTGTGTTTCTCGGTCATCTGTATGTCTTCTTTGGAGAAATGTCTATTTAGGTCTTTGGCCTATTTTTAAACAATTAGGTTGTTGTTTTTTTGATATTGAGCTGCATGAGTGCTTGTATATTTTGGAGATGAATCTTTTGTCAGTTCCTTCATTTGCAAATACTTTCTTCTATTCTGAGGGTTGTCTTTCCATCTCGTTTATGGTGTAGGCAAAAGGTCTTAAAAAAAAGAGGACGAGTCTCCAAAGGGAATGTTTTTGTTACACAAACATTATTCAAGATGAGAGTTTCTACTTCTTTTCAATGAAGAAAATGCATGCATTTCTCCTGCCCCCCTCTTTTCTCTCTGGAGCTGAGAGACACAGTTATTACATTTCTGTGGTAAGTATCACCATGGTGAGCCATCAATTAGTCAGGATGGTATAGACGGTCTGGTTAACCACACGGCTCACTGAGACATGGGGCAGACGGAGCCTAGAGAGAAGGAGGCTTGTCGGAGCTGACTTATGTGACCCAGAGTTAAAGACTCAGTTATCTGGGACAGTGATGCACTTCATGAATACTTTACACAACAGCAACATCTATTCAAGGGCGAAAGTTAAAACCAGATACTCTATGATGTGTGTCTCTGTCATTTCAGAAAATTTTCCAAATAATCTGGAATCACTGGTTAGAGAACTATTAAACAAATGCTTAAACCCAGTTGCAGATACTGTACCTCCTGATAAAAATACACCTGTCTGTATAATTTATAAAATAACTTGTAGCCTGCAAATGTTTTTGTTCTTTTTGGAACTTGCCCTTGGGCAAGATTGTTTGCTCATCACTGATATAATTAAATAGTAAATTGAACACATGTTTTTCAAATATAAATACAATGTCTTAGAACAGAGCTTTTGCTAAAATTTGAAGAGCAAGTAGTTTGAGGTTGTGTGTGTGTGTATGTGTGTGTGTGTATGTATGTTTGTGTATGTATGTGTGTGTGCTCGGTTGCTCAGTCATGTCTGACTCTTTGCAATCCTATGGACTGTAGCCTACCAGACTCCTCTATGTATAGGATTTCCTAGGCAAGAATACTGGAGTGGGTTGCCATTCCCTCCTCCAGGGGATCTTCCTGACTCAGGACCCAGAGATCAAACCTGCATCTCTGTGCTTCCTGCATTGAAGGCAGATTCTTTACAGCTAAACCACTGGAGAAGCCCTAGTCTGAGGTTATATTCTCTAACAATTGGCTTCTTTCACATTCATAATGCTTTTCAGATGCAGTCATGTTCCGGTGGGTCAGTACTTTGCTTCTTATCATTGTTGACTGTATCCCATCGTATGGCTGTGTTATGGTATTTATTCATATACCAGTTGATGGACATTTGAGTTTGCAGTTTTTGGTTATGATGATGAGAAATTTACACGTAGGTCTTTGTTTGGACCTACATGCACCTACCTTTGGACCTACCTTTATTTTTCTTGGGTAAAAACTTAAGAATAGGATTTCTGGGGCTTATGATAAGTTTACATTTAACTGCCAAACTGTTTTCCAAAGTGACTCTATTGCTTTGCACTCTCACTGAAATGTGAGAGTTCTGGTTGCTCCTACATCCTTCTCTGCACTTGGTATTGCTAGGTTTTAAATTTTAGTCATGTTAGTAAGTGAGTCTGGGTATTTCAATGTGCTTTTAAGTTGCATGTCACACACACACACACACTATATATATATATATATATATATATATATATATTTTTTTTTTTTTTTTTGGCCACACCATGTGGCATGTGGAACCCTCACCCCCTGCATTGAAAGGCCAGAGTATTAAGCACTGGACCGCCAAAAGAAGTCCCATCATACTATGTTGATTTACACACCTGTGCCATCAAAGAACCCTGCCTCTTAGTTTAGGTGTCACCACTTGGGGACTGTCTGTATAAGGGGCTGATCCCAGGTACTGGCAGTTCCATCTTCAGTTCAGTTCAGTCGCTCAGTTCATGTCCGGCTCTTTGCAATCCCATGAACTGCAGCACTCCAGGCTTCCCTGTACATCACCAACTCTGGGAGTCCATCCAAACCCGTGTCCATCTAGTCAGTGATGCCATCCAACCTTCTCATCCTCTGTCGTCCCCTTCTCCTCCCACCCTCAATCCTTCCCAGCATCAGGGTCCTTTCAAATGAGTCAACTCTTTGCATGAGGTGGCCAAAGTATTGCAGTTTCAGCTTCAACATCAGTCCTTCCAAAGAACACCCAGGGCTGATCTCCTTTAGAATGGACTGGTTGGATCTCCTTGCAGTCCAAGGGACTCTCAAGAGTCTTCTCCAACACCACAGTTCAAAAGCATCAATTCTTCGGCGCTCAGCTTTCTTCACAGTCCAACTCTCACATCCATACATGACCACTGGAACAACCATAGCCTTGACTAGATGGACCTTTGTTGGCAAAGTAATGTCTCTGCTTTTTAATATGCTGTCTAGGTTGATCACAACCTTCCTTCCAAGGAGTTCCATCTTAGTCAATGCTTTATCTGAAAAGCTGATATTTTCCCCCTATCCTTTTATGTCAACTTTTCCTGACCTTAGGAGTGTTCCTCTGAGCTTCTCTTCACAGAACATATGGCATCTTGTCATGTGTCCTTTAATGAGTAATCTTATTCTAGTTTTATCCTTTATTCATAATCTATCTTTCATCTTTCTCTTATTTCCTGGTGAGTTGGCATCCACCTTTATTCAGAACCCACTGCAGGTGATACTGGGTTTTGCTGGCTTTCATGTTTGTGCCATGGTCCCTCAATCAGTTACATGTTGGAAACTTTGGCCATCATCGTTGATCTTCTTTATTAATTGGTGCTATTCACAGTGCCCAGTGATTCTGATACATCTGTTCCATTGCAAACAAATATCTTGGAATGGAGTCCTGGACAACACAGTCCTGGACTGCTAAGTCATATAATAGGGATTGGACATGTAACTTTTTTTTTTTTAAGGGGAGCATATTCTTTAAAGTCTTTATTGAATTTGTTACAATATTGTTTCTGTTTTATACTGTTTTGACCTGGAGTCCTGGCCTGGGATCTCAGCTCTCTGAACCAGGGAACAAACCTGCAACCCCTGCGGGGGAGAGAGAGTAAAAGAGGCAAGGGACCAAGGTCAGGTGCCCTCGCTATGTTTTGGAGCCTGCTTGCTTTTGCCTGAGGGGCTTTACAGTGCGAATTCCTCAAGCTTGGGTCTTGACTGAGCCCATTTTTCCACGTCCTCATTAGACATCTCCATGCATATTTCCCACAGATAGCTCAGACTCAGTAAGCTCAGTGTTGTTCACCATTCCCATTGGCACTTAGCCTAATATTCTCCTTTCTTCCATTCCTTATCTTACTGTGGGGCATTGCCATCCACGCCATTAAACAAGTCAGCAATCAGGACACCATCATCACCTTTCTCCATTCCTGCCCACTTCTCCCCAACTTCTGCATCAAGTCCTATTGATTTTTACCCTGAAAGTTTCTCAGATTTACATCTTCTCAGCATATTTACTGCCACTACTTATCATCTTTCTCAGGAGAATCATATCTTTTCAATTAGTTCCTCCAGGCTGTGAATGCTATTCCTGTATCCATTCAATTTCATTCTTTAATTATATTCAGTAACTGCTTGTTATACGCAAAGTACTATTCAAGTGGGCACTCTCAACTTCTGGTCAAGTGTTAGTCTATCTCAGACACTTCCTCTTGACTGCTTCCTCACTAAACCACATGTTAGGATTCTGAACCTAAGCCGATCTTTCCTCCACTCCCATGTCATCTCATCCCCCAATCTGGCCACTCTGCCCTTGGTGAATTCCATTACTCTCCAGACTAAATTGGAGTCAGATACACAAATCAGCAGTAGATTAAACTGCACTTCAGTGACATGAAGTGGAATGGAAAAGTTAATAGTTATAGGTGACTGGTGTGAGGGTCGAGTACCCCAGCTCTAACAATCTGTGTCACCTGTTTCCTCGCCCTTTGCTAAACCCTATAATCAGTTTACAGTCCTTTGCCCTTGTGTCCTTATTCCCCTTCCTATCCCGCTTAAATCCCATGGCCTTATTATTACCACTCCTTTTGCACACGACCTCCGTCTTTATCTCTCTCACTTGGTCATATTCAACCCTAGTTAAATTCAAGTCTCCACTTATTCTGTGCTTGAATGTGGGTGGAGAAAAACCTGCAGTCCTGCTGACTAATCTCACTTGAAATGCATGACCGCTAACCTCAATGGGGCCTGTAATGCTGCTGAAATTCTCATTTGTGCCTCCACTCTCCTACATGACTATATCATGTTTTTTCTTATCTTCTGGTGCCAGTCACCAAGCTATTGTCTCTTAACTCCTGGATCTATACAGTTCCTCAAATCTCCACTATCTCGTTCACCGTCTTCACTCTTGATAGGTGATCTTGCTTCTTTTTTAATTCAGAAAATTAAAGCAACCAGAAGAGAACTTCTATAAGTTATATATATATATAGATATATAGATATAAACCCACATCCACCTGCCTGAATCCACTTACTGTCCTGTTCCTCTAAGTGACCTGACTGTGCTCCAAGCTAAGGCCAACTCTTTCACTCATTCACTCACTGGCTCCCATCCCCTCATCCCAGCTCCAGAATACTTCCTGAGAAAGATTTCTTACTTCATGTAAATTTCCATAGATCTTCCTAAAAGGGTAATGCCACTTTGCAATATGCAATTACTGAATAGAATTTAACATAGTATTATGTCATTATTCAATATCCTTATGACCAATACTGCTTTATTCCTGAATCAATGTCATTCATCTATTTCTTTCTTAATTAAAATGCTAAAGATATTATGGGGACTTCCCTGGTGGTCCAATGGTTAAAATTCACCTTCCAGTGCAGGGTATGAGGGTTTGATACCTGGTCAGAGAACTAAGATCCCACATATCATGGGACAATTAAGCTTGTGTGCTACAATGAAGACTCAACATAGCCAAATTAAAATAAAACAAAGCAAAAAGGTTATTACAGCTTCTTTGACATCCCAAAGCATCTCTCCTCCCAATAATGAGGTAATAGTTATAATGAATTTTAATACAATGGTTCATGATCCCAATTCAAGACAAAGATTTCAGTTGGGCAGAAGGATTTCTTGTGTTTGGGGGTAATAATCACTGTTTTCAATAGGTGTATATTTGAAGTTCTTTAAAATTAATCTTGATAATGTTTTTGTTCATACATGGTATCACTTTTTCTTATCTTTTGACAGAGAAATGGACTGGAAGACCATTCAAACTTTCTTCCAATGTAAACTTTATAATTATCCTTGTAATCATCCAATAAGACCCAGCTAAGGCCTCGTTGGCAGATAAAGGTGAACAAGCCAGCCTTTTATCCTTTGTCTTCCCAGTGATTAATGCAGGCTCAGTTGACGTTAGGGTAGGAGAAAATCTTCCTTGCTTCCCCTGTCTCCATCATCCTCATCCCTAGATGGCAAACGTCTGGGTATGTGCAAACCACTGGGCACTGTTACTCCTTCCAGGAACTCATGAGAGTAACCCACCTGCAGCATTCTAGCAGGAGGCACGTGAGATACAGATCACCTTCGAGAGCAGCCTTTAAAGGCTGCATGCTCTTAACCACAGAGCACACGGACTTCCTCTCCATCACCATCAATGAACTCCATGCCCTGAGAACCAACCTTATCAGTCTGCCCTAAATTGTACACCTGGCGGGAGTGGATGCCTGAGAATGTGAGGGGTTGCAAGGACAAGCACCCACCCTCGAAGACTTCAGGCCTCTCTCCACATTTGCACCAGCCTCACCAAGTGCTCTTTTTGTGACAGGCTCTGAGCTTCTGAACCTGGATTCTAAATAAGCCTTCTGCTTAAAGAAACAGGAAAAGTAAAAGGAACATGCCACCTCCCTGCTCCCTCTCTCTAGCCCTTTTATTTCCTAAGCCTTCAGTGGCTTTTATCACTCCTCTCCCAGCTGCTCTGAAACTTCTCCCATGCAGAGCTCATATTTCTTTTTCTGGGTGAAGGTTGAGAGACATCCAAAAAATTGCTTACAGTCATAAAAGTACTAAAACTGAAGCTGAGTGTTGGTGACAGAAACCATTCTGGGGGAATGCTGGGAGGGAAAATTTGATTAGAGTGAGTGTTGTAATATTTAAAACTCTTCCCTGATGTGAGAAGTGGAAAACTACTATTGCGATGTTAGCTTTTTAATTTGTGATATTTTGATATTTAAATGCTTCAGAACTCAATTTCCTCCTGTTTCTCTACCTTCACCTAAACTGCCATCATAACTTGCTTTTTATCCTGATGAATTTATTTTTCACCTGAGGTAACCCCTAGGCTGAGCATATGATAGAGATTTGGCCTAAACTGATAAAAACAAATAAGCCATTTGATAATATGCCCCAGAGTAGATAATTTATCCTTTCAACATGAATGGCCCCTTCATATGGTGGTGGTTTTCAATACCAGGGAACAGACAGGACGAAAGCATACATTTATTTCAGTGTTGATTTGTGTGGATGAGATGTTTTTATTGATGTTTTGAACACAGAGCTTTGTTTTTAGAAGTCTATTATTTGCGATATTGTGGTTTTTTTCCCAGCCAGAGTGGACTCTTACCTTCTGTGTCCCTACTTGGCATTCCTGCCACAAGGGGGTGCAATGGCCATGATTATGGTGGCTCGGATGTTTTAAAGTTTTATTTTGTCTTGTTTTATTTTATTTACTTTGTTATTTTTAATTATATTATATTATTTTATTTTTTGGTCTGAGGTTCCAGGTTTCACATATTGACTTTCTTAGAGCCATTTTTTTGTAATTTCATACCTTGCATTCATCACATAATTTTATTAAAAATGAAAATGATTTATTCAAATTACCAAGCAACTATTATTTTTAAAGTTTCCAGTTTTCAGATCATAAAGGCATGGCATTTAAAAAGAAATAGGTTTTACTTTAAAATCAGATATTATACAGAAAACATGAAAATTAATCATTCTTCATGACAACCCAGACTAATTCCTGTTAGTATTTTTATTCCTGTGTTCCTAATATTTCCTTCCTGTTTTTAATACCTGATTTACAATAATTGAATAGTTTTCTGTCTCTCATCCTGATTTTTACTCAGGTATTTATACTACATTTTAAACATTTCAAAATGTTTTATGATATTTGTGATAAGCTAAGATAGTTTTGTATGTAGTTTTATTAATATATTTTAAAATATTATTTTTCTCTAATAACTTTCTAGGTGATTAGCAGTCCAAAGAGTATGAATATTTTTAAGGTTCTTGAGTGAAATTATAAAATTGCTTTTCATAAAGTTGTATCTGTTTACATTAATTAGCAGTGAATAATTGCTCAATTTGGCACATTCTGGCCAACATTATTACAGTTAAAAAGATAAGTCTGGCTACTTTGATGGGGAATTGTTCAATGTGAATTTATTTATTAAGAGTAGTAAATATTTTTGCATGTACTTCAAAGACATTTTGATGCCTTATTACATTGTCAGTTTATCTTTCGAGCAGATGTTCTGAATGCTTGCCTTGTCAATCAGCATGAGGTTTCCATTATTATACATAAAGCAGGTAACCAATAAGGACCTAGTGAATAGCAAGGAGCTATGGGCAATATTTCATAATAATCTACAAGGGAAAAGAATCTGAAAAAATTATACTTATATATGTATATCTGAATCACTTTGCTGTACACGCAAAACTGACGCAACTTTGCAAATCAACTGTGCTATGCTCAGTTGCTTCAACTGTGTCCAACTCTTTGCAGTCCCAAGGACTTCAGCCCATCAGGCTCCTCTGCCCATGGAATTTTTCAGGAAGAATACTGGTGTGGGTTGCCATTTCTTATGTGCAGAGTACATCGTGTGAAGTGCTGGGCTGGATGAAGCACAAGCTGGAGTCAAGACAGCCGGGAGAAATATCAATAACCTCAAATATGCTGATGATACCACCTTAATGGCAGAAAATGAAAAGGAACTAAAGAGCCACTTGATAAAGGTGAAAGAAGAGAGTGAAAAAGCTGGCTTAAAACTCAACATTCAAAAAACAAAGATCATGATATCTGGTCCCATCACTTCATGACAAACAGATGAGGAAACAATGGAAACTGACAGACTTTATTTTCTTGGGCTCCAAAATCACTGCAGATGGTGACTGCAGCCATGAAATCAGAAAAAACTTACTCCTTGAAAGAAAAGCTGTCACAAACCTAGACAGCACATTAAAAAGCTGAGACATTACTTTGCCGACAAAACTATGATTTTTCCAGTAGTCATATATGGATGTGAAAGCTGGACAATAAAAAAGGCTGAGCGCCAAAGAATTGATGCCTTTGAACTATGGTGCTGGAGAAGACCCCTGAGAGTCCCATGGACAGCAAGGAGAGCAATCCAGTCAATCCTGAAAGAAATCAACCCTGAATATTCATTGGAAGGACTGATGCTGAAGCTCCAATATTTTGGCCACCTAATGCAAAGAACTGCCTCATTGGAAAAGATCCTGCTTCTGGGAAAGATTGAAGGCAGGAGGAGAAGGGGATGACAGAGGGCGAGATGGTTGGATGGCATCATCAACTCAATAGACATAAGTTTGAGCAAACTCCAGGAGATGGTGAAGGACAGGGAAGCCTGGCATGCTGCAGTCCATGGGGGTCACAAAGAGTCGGGCACTGAACAACTGCTCAGCGTTCAGTCGAGTGACTGAACAACTCCAAGGGATTATCCCAACCCAGGGACTGAACCTGTGTCTCCTTCCTCTCCTGCATTGGCAGGCAGATTCTTTACCACTGGGCCACCTAGGAAGCCCCCAGATTGTATATTAGGAGGAGATGAATGCTACTGAAGAATATTAAATCAGGGAGGCTGCAGAGGAAGCGCCAGGGGGGTCAGAGACACTTTCACTGAGAAGGTGATATTTGCCCAAAGACTCAAAGGAGGGGAGGGAAGACTGTGAAGCTTCTAGTGGTGAGTGTGCCGGGCAGAGGGCGCAGGAAGAGCAAAGGCTCAGAGGTAGGGCTGTGTCTGGTACTCAGGTTCATCGTCTAGATAATCACAAGTAAAAACAAAACCAAATTGAAACCCGGTTCTTTAAGAGGTGAATTTTAAACGTGTACTCATTTTGTTCCTTATTGTATACTTTCCATGTTTCCCCTCTCCCTAGTATTTTCTTGTGCCTTTGGTTTCGGCTTTTATCCTTTGTGGAGACTTCTGTTACGATTTGTTTACACTGACTGATGGTTACATTTAGATTTTAGCTTATTTATCACATTAGGTGACTTTTAAGTCATCTAATCAAAGCCAAGAATGGAGTGATAGCTTTTGACTTTAGTGAAGCTGAGGAATTTTCTGCCTTTGTATTGCGTCCCTCGTTTCCGTTCCCATTTTGGGGCTCGGTTCCCTGAATTTAGATCACAGGTTTAGATGATGGTGATGATCTAGGTCATCTAGATGTTGATGCTCAATCATCTTGATGCTGATGATTATTGTATCATTATTAGCTTATTTTTAAAGATATATTACTTTTTTTAATAATTTCTTTTGGTTTTTTGACTCCCTTGAAAAGCTTTTATAACATCGTTATAAATATTATTTAGACTTAATCCAATGAATAGTTTGTTTCAAGGCTCACTGGGATCCAGGATATAAAGAGTATAAAGAATAAAGTGCCCATTTGAGTTACTGAATTCTTAGCTTTGATTCATCTGTCAGTCAGCCAAAGTCTATCTCTGAATGTTGTTTTTAACCATGAAGATGCCCACACAGAATTTTTCTCTGTCCTCACATGCTTGAGAAGGTCTTCCAGTTGACTTCACAGAATATTCTTTGATGGAGCATTTTTGGTTGAATCGTTTATTTTTTCATTTGACAAATGTTTATTGAGAACCAAGATGTTAGACATTGTTCTTTTTTCTTAAGCAAAATTTGTATTGAACCATTGCATACAGAGAAATGTGCAGCTCTTAAGCGCATAACTCAATAAAATTTCACAAATGTATCATTTGATGATCAAAGAGGTCTTGTCTGAGCAGAAGCTATCTGATCTGTACTTTCTCTCCTTCTGGACTTTGAAGATTTTACTCTGTTATTTCCTGGTGTTTGATGCGGATAAGTCTGACATCAATATAATTTTGGTTCCTGATTTGGTATTTTATATTTCCCTCCTTAGTGTAAGCTTGTATCTTCTGTATTTTTGGAAATTCAGTTCAGTTCATTTCAGTCGCTCAGTCATGTTCAACTCTTTGCGACCCCATGAACTGCAGCATGCCAGGCTTCCCTGTCCATCACCAACTCCCGGAGTCCACCCAAACCCATGTCCATCAAGTTGGTGATGCCATCCAACCATTTCATCCCCTGTCATCCCCTTCTCCTCCCGCCTGCAATCCCTCCAAGAATCAGGGTCTTTTCAAATGAGTCAGCTCTTTGCATCAGGTGGCTAAAGTACTGGAGTTTCAGCTTCAACATCAGTCCTTCCAACGAATACTCAGGATGGATTTCCTTTAGGATGGACTGGTTGGATCTCCTTGCAGTCCAAGGGACCCTCAAGAGTCTTCTCCAACACCACAGTTCAAAAGCCTCAATTTTTCAGCACTCAGCTTTCTTTATAGTCCGACTCTCACATCCATACCTGACCACTGGAAAAACCATAGCCTTGACTAGAAGGACCTTTGTTGGCAAAGTAATGTCTCTGCTTTTGAATATGCTGTCTAGGTTGATCATAACTTTCCTTCCAAGGAGTAAGTGTCTTTTAATTTCATGGCTGCGGTCACCATCTGCAGTGATTTTGGAGCCCAGAAAAATAAAGTCAGCCACTGTTTTTAGAAATTAAACAAGCTTAATATACTTGCAAGATATTTTACATTAAAAAAAATACTGAGATGGATGAAAATGGTCAGAAGGTACAAACTTCCAGTTACAAGATGAAGAAGTCCTGGAACTGTAATGCATAGGGTGACTATAGTTAATAACACTGCATTGTATATTTGAAAGTTGTTTAGAGAATAGATCTTAAAAGTTCTAATACTAACCAAAAAAAAGTTGTAACTATATGTGATGATCGATTTAGCTAAATTTATTGTGGTAATCATCTTTTGATATATGCATATATCAAATTATTATGTTGTACCCCTAAAACTTTCCCTTCTCCAGGGGATCTTCCCAACCCAGGGATCAGACCCAGGTCTCCTGCATTGCAGGCAGATTCTTTACCAGCTGATCCACAAGGGAAGCCCAAGAATACTAGACTGGGTAGCCTATCCTTTCTCCAGTGTATGTATCTTCCTGACCCAGGATTTGAACCAGGGTCTCTTGCATTGCAGGTGGATTCTTTACCAACTGAGCTATCAGGGAAGCCCATTGTGGTAATCATTTTATGATATATGCATATATCAAATTATTGTGTTGTATACCCAAAACCGTCTAGTCAAGGCTATGGTTTTTCCAGTGGTCATGTATGGATGTGAGAGTTGGACTGTGAAGAAAGCTGAGTGCCGAAGAATTGATGCGTTTGAACTGTGGTGTTGGAGAAGACTCTTGAGAGTCCCTTGAATTGCAAGAAGATCCAACTAGTCCATCCTAAAGGAGATCAGTCCTGGCTGTCCATTGGAAGGACTGATGCTGATGCTGAAATTCCAATGCTTTGGCCACCTCATGCGAAGAGCTCACTCATTGGAAAAGACCTTGGTGCTTGGAGGGATTGAGGGCAGGAGGAGAAGGGGATGAAAGAGCATGAGATGGCTGGATGGCATCACTGACTCGATGGACATGAGTTTGGGTAAACTCCTGGAGTTGGTGATGGACAGGGAGGCCTGGCATGCTGTGGTTCATGGGGTTGCAAAGAGTCGAACATGACTGAGCGACTGAACTGAACTGAACTGAACTGAACTGATACCCCAAACCAACACAGTGTTGTATGTCAGTTACATCTCAATTTTTTAAAAAATAAAGGAAAATATCAGAATCCCCAGAACTAAAGAACCAGAATTACAAACAAGTATCTCACTGTTCCACTGCCCTTAACCCTCTCAAAATATTAAGGATATTTTCACTGTCCCCCTAATGTCTCCTGCATTGGCAAGCAGATTCTTTACCACTGAGCCACTTTGGAAGCCAAGGAAGCTCTCTGGGGCTTCTTTAATAAGGGTACCAATCTCATTCCGGAAGGGCTCCACCCTCACGACCCCCACAATTGTCCGGTCTCCCAATTCCATCACTTTGGGGGTTAGGATTTGAATTTGGGGGGAACACAAACGTTGAGACCATACTGGCAGGGTATGAATAGAGGAAACAGAGGGTGGTAAAGGCATACAAGGCAGAGGGGCCATGACACAGGCACGGAGGTCAAGACAGCGTGGTGGTCACAGCAAGGACTTGATAACGGCAGGGTGAGACATCAAGTGGGAAGTCACATGAGATTAAAAACAGGGCAGGACCAGGGCCAGGTTATGTCTGATTTTGTTGTGTCTGATTTTGTGACACAGATAGATATTGGAGGATGGATTGAAGGGAAAGGAGCAACAGCAGCAACGACAGGCAGGAAGCTGTTCCAATAGCAGGAGAGAAACGAGAAAAGATGAAGTCCTGAACCTGGGCAGGGGAAGGGTTAATTGGAGAACTTTCAGGAAGTGACACTTCATGAGTTTGGGGATGTGTGGGTGTCGGGAGTGAGAGAGAGGAAGAGGGGAGAGTCAGGGATGCCTCAGAGATCTCCAGCAGAGGTGATGGTGTGAGTGATGGTGCTAACTGACGGAAATGAAGGGAAAATGAAAGTTATGCATATCAAGGGAGAAGAGGCTTGGAAAGCAACCATCTCTTCCCACTCTCAAAATTCCTAGGAATATTGTCTAGTGAGAAATCATGGTTTAGAACTGTGGTAGTAATGCCATTTTCTCATCCTCCATCCCAAAGCAAAACACCATTTATTTTCACCACTACTATTCAAGGAAAACAAGAGAAATGAAAAATACTTTAAGGAGAGGTTTTAAAGCAGAGACTGAGAGACACCTTCAGTAGTAGCTGCCAGTGAATCTCTTGTATGAAGACCATGATGGAAGATGGTCATGAGACTCAAGTTCTCAGGGTGCAGAAGCATTGGAAGGATGTGGCTGGAGAAGGACGTGACCTTGGGTTTGGAATTGGCAAAGAAGCAGAGAAAAGCCATGGTTCTCTGGGAGGGGCTGGAGTTCATAAGGAATAAAGTAGTGCTGAAGGTGGTCTTTTGAGAAGCAGGGAGCCTGTGGGACCAGCTTGAGAATTCTCAGGGTTGCCCAGAAGTAGGGCAAGATGACATGCATGGCCATGATGTGGAAATATGGTTATGACTAGAAATATGAAACTACTCTGGAGTTGAATATAGTTTGGTTTTTATTTTACTTAGGCTGAACTTTTCTCATGCTTGAAGTTTGTTTTGCCCCAGTGGCTCTTTTCAGTGTCCTGGACTGCACTGAATTCGAGGCTGAGGGCTGAAGGGGCTGTTCTAGCGGTATAGCCTGAGAAGAGAGAAATGTTCTTTTCTAGATCTCTGGTTGACATTAATCTTCAAAAGCAGCCAGAGCTCGGGGAGACACAGGCCATTCTAGTCTGAAAACAATGTTTTCTCCCAGAACTTCCTCCTTCCTGCCAAACCTCAGGTCCTATTTTGGGGAGGACCTTTTTTTCCCTCCTGTATGTTTTTTAGCAATGATATGTCATTTTCGCAGGGCCATTGTTTTTATTTCCTTAATTTGTTCCAGAGAGCATGTGTCTGTAGCACTGGATAATAGTATGAGGGTCTCCATCCTATTGTCTTTTTTTTTTTTTTTAATTTATTTGGCTGCTCCAGGTCTTAGTTGCAGAATGTGGGATCTTCAGTTGCAGCACGTGGGATCTAGTTCCCTGACCAGGGATTGAACTTGGGCCCCCTACACTGGGAGCGCAGAGTCTTAGCCACTGGACCACCAGGGAAATCCTTCTATTGTTTTGAAAAGAGTAAAACTGAGAATCTGGAATTGGGGTGGGTGGAGGGTATTGCTACTCAAAGGCATGCTTTGTTTTGTTCTATTGATAAATTTGCATACTGTTCCAAATAGGAAACAGCTGACCTCTCTGAAGGGCTTCCTTGGTAGCTCAGCTGGTAAAGAATCCTCCTGCAATGCAGGAGACCCTGGTTTGATTCCTGGGTCAGGAAGATCCCCTAGAGAATGGATAGGCTACCCACTCCAGTATTCTTGGGCTTCCCTGGTGGCTCAGCTGGTAAAGAATACATCCTCAATGTGGGAGACCTGGTTTCATTCCTGAGTTGGGGGGATCCCCTGGAGACGGGAACAGATACCCACTCCAGTATTCTGGTCTCTCTGAAGACATTTTAACGAGAAAAGAATAAAGAAACAATTTTTTTTCCCCAAACTTTATTATTGCAAATTGTTTTTATGACAATAGTTTAATAGAGCAGTTAGACTTGCTGTCTCTCTTGTAATGCCTCAATAATTTACAAAATTAAGTAAATAAATATGAAACTGAATTTAGTCTCTTTTCAGCTGTGTCATGTACTCCAAAGAGACAAGGAAGAGAAAATTCTATAGCCATATGTAGTACAAGCTCAGAAATTTTCAACTGCTATTTAATCCTATCAAGGATTTCCCTAGGCAAAACAGATACTCATATATTTCACCTTTTTCCTAAAGACTTATGAAACATAAATAGATCCATAAATAGCTCATATAAATATAGGTTCTACCTTTTAAATAATAATATTCACAAATCTGGAAACTTGTCTTAAAAGAATAGAAAATAAAGCATGTAATATATCAAAGTGGAATCTTATGCCCCAAAGTTATTTCAGGGCTTATTAAATACATAAATGATGTTGGTCAGAAATGGGGTTGGGTCTACTGCCCAGAAAGCCTAACTAATCTGGGGAGTAGGGGTCAGGCAGAAAGCTCTTAAGCCACATGGCGGACAATGGGGGTGACACAGGTGCAGCCCACGGCCACCAGCATCTTCTCCAGCCGGAAGGAGTGAGGGCAGTGCTGAGACTCCCTTCGAAGGACCAGGATCTCTTGCTGGATGGTGACAGAGTTCATGTGATGGTCCACCTTCCCTTCAGCATTGATACAGCCTGAGTGGCTGCACTTGGCCTCCCAGATCACAGAGGGGTACCTCTCAGGGTCCTCATTGCGGCTGCAGGGGAGACAAAAGCCAGGAAGAAAGTGAATTCCTGGTAGAGCAGTAAGGAAATCAAACAGGAATAAGCAAAGGGAGGCAAATTCATAGGGGGACAAATGATAGGCATTGCAGATTCTCTAAGTGCTATTAGTCTGGAAAAGAAGCCATTTGGGAAAAACTTGGATTTGGAAGCCCATGAAGTGGTATAGAAAAAAGAAACAATGATCAGCTTTTCCCAGGTTCTTTGAAGAGTAAACAGAAGAGAGACTGAAACTACAGAAAGGATCTAAGTTTGTCATAAAGGATATTTTGTTAGGGTACATTTGATAGATGAAAAAAACTAAGAGTCATCTATCAACAAGATAATTGCTAATCTGACTTAATGAAGTCTGTCTTTGAAACAAGAAAGGCATCCAAATTTATCTAACAACACATTGATTAAACAGAGCCCACAGGTGACAGGAAGGGCTGGAAACAAAATCTGAAGCTCCTTTGTAATTTTCCCTTCTCCCTCTCCTCTGGCTGAGAGAATGACTGGACTTAGTTTAATTTATTTGAACTATTCTTGGTAAGCAGAAGTAAGAAGAAAAGATCCTATAGACAGTGAATCTGTAGGCTGCACATAACTGAGGTCATTTGCCTGAAATCAAATTTCAAAATGCATTTTGTATTTGATCCATCATAGGGTCTAAAGGGGAGACTGGTGGGCTACAGTCCATGGGGTCACAAGAGTCAGACACGACTTAGTGGCTAAACCACCACCACCACCATCACCACTAGTTGTATTAAAGACACAATGAATGTCAGTCTGTTGGGGATGTAATTCAAGACTAAGTCAAAAAGGGGTGAAACACCAAATGGAACACTTCTACTGGGATTCAAGCTAATTTTCCCAGTGCTAATATAACCAAAAAAAGCACAAAAATCCTAGTTAATTAATTGTTGTTGTCAACAAACTCTACCAGGGTATTCTTTGGTAGCCCTGGGAAAGAGAATTCTAGTACTAATCTCCCATGCTAAATGTCTGTTTCTTTTTTGGATAAATAAACAATAGACTTGGGGTGTCATAAATATCAGAATGATGACCACCATTCATTTGGGTGGATTCTGGGGACATCGAGAACTAGTAGGCTAGGTGTTATGGACGGGCTGGGGAGAGCTGTGGTCTATGAAAGAAATCTGTAGAAAGAAAGTTGGAGAATCACTGGTTTGCACAATGGTTCTTCCAGGTTCAACAGGTGATTCTGAAAGAGTAATATCACCCCCCTCAGATGATTTAACTGGTAGTCTGATGCGTTATTCTGACGTAGAAGAATGCAGAGGTTTTATTTGGGGTGCTTACGTACTGGAGGGTCCAAGGTGAGGTGGAGCGCTTGTGATAATCGGTGGGCCTTCTGGAGTTCGTGTTCCGGTTAACGATGTTCAGGTTGACCCTCACATGCTGTGGGAAGTTCTTGTCCTCAGTAGGTGGGCAGCCTGGACTCTGTGGGATGATGACCCCTGCCTTCACAAGAGCCACCAGACTCAGAAGCAGTAGCAGTGACTGGATGGAGAGAGAGGTAGATTGGGTTAGTACTGCATGGTTTTTGTTAAGACACTGTGGTGATGATTGAATTGCTGATAGTGGAGAACATGCTATGGTCCATGACAATCTATACTAAATTTTCAAATATGTGAAGTGAAAAGCTGGTGAGATGACCAAAGTGATATTAGGACCATGGCATTTCTACCAGTCTTGAACATTTTTCTTTTTTAAATGTAGAAAAACCACATTATTCATTGGCTGACAGTAATTTTAGTGAAGATGTCAAGTCATCAATATATCAGTATATGCATCACTCTCAGGTCTTTGGAAGGGTAACGACCTTGATTTTCTAGGAAGAAATGCCCTCCTACACCATTGATCTCTCTCGTTACATTTTGTGAAGCACTGAGTAAAAGAGAATGCTCACCTTAGACATAAAGGGCTATAGAAAATCCATGTGGAATCAGTTAGAAATTCTGTTGGTACCACTGGCAAACATCCAAACCCAAACTCAACCCCCCCCTTATATTTTCTTAAGTATATTTCCAGTTTTTCTAAATTTAAATATATTGATTCTATAATCAAATTGGGCTTCAAAAAAGATGCATGTATAACTTTAGATTAGAATTAAAAGATCCCTGTTTTTAAAATATTGTTAAAACATCTTTTTTTGAAACCCAATTTGATTACAGATTCAATATATGTAAATTTGGAAAAGCTGGGAAACATACCTAAGAAAACAGGGTTAGTGTACCAAGGCTATAGTATAATAATACAATAATGGAAAGAAGAGTCACTGCCAAAACATTAAATCTTCAAGGATAGTGACCCATCTTATTTTGAATTAAAGAAAAACACTGCGGAAGAATTATATTAAATCCCTTGTACCCAGAGAAACAGAGTTTCAATAAACATTCTCTCTTACAGCACAATGTCACATTGACACTTCTCGTGTGGTTTAGCCCCTGTACAGCTATCTTTCGGTTTTAATCTTATCTTTCCAACTGATATGCACCAGTTCTTGAAAATGCTAAATAATGACAAGTATCTATCATGGGTTTCATTTCCCATCCTATATAGACTGTATTCTTGGATTCCCATAGTTAGAATCCAGAATTTCATGCCTGCAGTCCAGAAATTGATCTGGTCCAAATCAAGAAGAGCATCACACACTAGCGCAGGACTCACCATAGAGGCAGTTCTCATAGACGCCATGGTAGCTCCTTCCAGTTCACTGTAGATGGATGGGCTTGTGCTCGCTGTGAGACGGACAGAGTGTAGTGCTATCTTCTCTCTTTTTATAGGGTTTTGCTCCTTCTGTGGTCACTTGCGTTGGCGTGTTGGAGTGAGTTCAGGGGTGACACCATTTTGGTTAAAAGTTCCATCCCAAAATGAGGTCAAAGAAAACCCGCCCCTTCATGACGGGTAATAATCTGCTTCTGAAGGATAATGGGAAGAACAGAAATCCATTTTTCTAAAGGCCATATCCTCTCTTCATTCTTCAAGGAACTATGACTTGTCAGGGGCTGAGTGGAGACTGAGAAATTATTCATTTATGGGCAAGCATGAAGCTGTCATAAAAGGTGTCCTCTCTTTTAACAGCTCATAGGGAAATAAACATTTGGCATCACATTCAAACTTCTGAGAGTCTTCTTCTGCCCTATGCCTTGATTTCCCATTCTATAGTGTCTTTCCTCACCAGATTTCCTAGCCAGTTGTGGGCATCATTCCAGAAACTACTCAAGGTCTTGCCATATAAACAAATGAACAAAAGACCAATACATAATTTCGTGATGACAGGATATATTATTTCACTGATTTAACAATTGCTTTGTTCAATGTCTACTCTGCCTGAGGAACAAATAACTAGATTTGAGAGACATGAGATTTACTATCAAAGACATGTCCAACACTGCATGTTACCAAGCAACTTCCTCAGGAGGAAGAAGGAATGAGGAAATGTAGTCAGACAAAGAGGAGAGTTGAAAGTGGAGGTGGAGACTGCAGGAAGGTGGTGAGGATAGAGAAAGGAAGGGCAGCAAAGAGCAGACAATGATAACAACAAGAAAGGAGGGGGGAGATGGGGGATAAGAAGGAAAAAGAAAAGGAAGTTGTTGCTCCTTCTTTTTCTCTCTACTTTCTAAGTAAGGTGAACTTTGATTTCAGGTCCTGGAGAATGGCCCCTCCTAGGGAACATTGACGTCTATCCCAAGGATGATAGAATGAGGGATGTAGATGTGGCTGGGGACAAGTTACCCTCTCTCTGCCCCTTCTTTGCAGTGAGATGTTTTCCTGGCTAGACAGGTCCTGACCAATCAGTGAGGAAGGGCATGAACAGATGAATCTCAGGGGTAGTGTTAGATGGATGACCTTGGTAGATGAAGCAGCTACAGATGGAAGAGGAAGTGGGATGCAGCTTGCCCTGATTTCCTTGATTCTGGTGTTGACCTCACCACCTACCCTTGGAGACATGGAGTCACCGTGAGCTCGCCGTCCCTCCTCCACATGTGATCAGGTAGCCATCTTAGCAGCGGCTGTGTCTCTTACATCTATTTCCTATTCCCAAACCTACTCCCATTCCTCTAACTCAGACTGTCAGCCACTTGCATTGTTTTTTTTTTTTTAAACTGAAGTATAGTTGATTTACAAGGCTGTTTTAATTTCTGCTGTAAAGCAAAGTGATTCAGTTATACATATATATACATTCTCTTTACATTCTTTTCCATTATTGTTTATTACAGGATGTTGAATATAGTTCCCTGTGCTATATAGTAGAGCCTTGGTGTTTATCCATCCTACATACAATGGTTTGCATTTGCTAACTCCAACTCCATTTCTTGCCCTCCCCTCCACCACCTTGGCAGCCACATGTCTGTTTTCTATGTCTGTGAGTCTGTTTCTTTTCCATAGATGGGCTCATTTGTGTACTTAAACTGTTTTAATAGCCATATTTGCTCCTCCCAATTGCTGCCTTCCACCCACCTTCGACATTCCTGCAATAACGATCTTCAAAGTATGGCTCTGATTGTGTCTTCTCTCACTTGGTTGTGTACAGAACAAAATGCAAACCCCTTCATTTCAGTTCAGTCACTGAGTCATATCCCACTCTTTGTGACCCCATGGACCGCAGCACGCCAGGCCTCCCTGTCCATCACCAACTCCCAGAGCTTGCTCAGATTCATGTCCATTGGGTCAGTGATGCCATCCAACCATCTCATCATCTGTCGTTCCCTTCTCCTCCTGCCTTCAATCTTTCCAAGCATCAGGATCTTTTCAAATGTTTTATAGTTTCACCCTCCACCACACTCCTTGACTTGGACTCAGGAGTTCCTGATTATTCTCCTACAGATGGTCCCTGGGTTAATGATGATTCGACTTACGACTTTTTCAACTTTGCAATGTGCAAAGGTGATATGTGTTCACTGAAAGCTGTTCTTCAGATTTGGAATGTTGATCTTTTCCCAGGCTGGTGATATGTGGTGCTGTCTTCTCCTGTGATGCTGGGCAGTGGCAGTTCCCAGTCAGCCATGTAATCATGAGGGTGAACAACTGATACACTTACCCCTGTCTGTACCCAGGCAACCACTGTATTTTTTACTTTTAGCACATTATTTAGTCAATTACATGGGATATTCAATACTTTATTATAAAATGAACTTTGCGTTAGGTGATTTTGCCTACCTATAAGATAAAGTAAGTGTTCTGGGCACACTTAAATTAGGCAATGCTAAGCCATGATGCTTGGTGGGTTAAGGTGTATTAAATACATTCACATCAATATTTTCAATTTATCAGGATGTAACCCCATCTTCTTCTTTTTTTTTTTTTTGGCCACACCTCTCAGTTTGCGGGATCTTAGTACCCCAAGCACGGCTTGAACCCGTGCCCTCTGCAGTGAAAGTGTGGAGTCCTAACCACTGGATCACCAGAGAATTCCTTGTAATACCATCTTAAGTCAAGGGAGATCTGTAATGCCCGCACATTTTTCATTAGGTACTGTCTCTGAAATGCCTTTTCTCATCCTCAGTTTATATCAGAATTCTCCTTGTCCTTCCAGATCCAGTTCAAATGTGTCTTTTGGGTTTGGAGGTCCCTCCTGATCACTATAGCTGGAATAAGCAGCTCCCACAACACGAGGTTTTACCTACCTCTATAGTAACTTGTTATTTATTCTTTAGGCCATGACTGCATGGCTTGTTGGTTCTTTGTTCCCCAACCAGGGATTGAACCTGGGCCCTCTGCAGTGAGAATGCAGGGTCTTAACCACCGGAAAGCCAGGGAAGCCCTTGCTTCATTTTGTACTGTGTTTTATTTGGCTGGGAAGAGTATGTTTAAGACAAATGTTTATTTCCAATTTAGATTTTACTGTCATCCTTCAACGCCAGCATGTTATTCGTCTTTGTAACTTCCGTGGTACCTCATGTGGGGCTTTATGCAACATAGGTCTTCACAGATTGCTTCTGTGTTGCTGGTTTCTCTCAGGTACACATCTGTCCATGTATATTTTTAGTGTATCACCTGTCATTTGTTTGCATATCTGATTTTCCTGCTAGACAAATATCAGTCTTTGTATCACTTTACCTAGTATCTAGTAAATAGGAAGTGCTCAATATTTTGACTGAATTACAATATGAAGAATGTTTGGGTAGTTTGGAATCTTGACTATTCCTTTTGGGACCCAATTGCATCCCCATGACTATACTAAGCTAACACTTTGACTTTCCATCCTGATCATTTTGAAGGCAGTGTGGTAAGGTGGTGATCTGCTTTGGACCATCCTTAAATAGAAGATTTCTTGCTTCTGCTGTCTGGTAGGGATGAGGTCAAGGTGAACGTGTTTGTTGGCCAAAGGGGACAAGCTGATTCTAGTTGTCCTGTCTGTGTCTGCCTCCCGTGCCAATGAAATACACCCTGTGTGCCGTCCTTCGCAATACCAACCCTTGCTTTAACATAAGGATGGGGAAGTAAAGTGAGTTTTCACAAAAAGTATAAGAATGATCCTTTTGAGGTGGTGATAGGACCTGGTTGTGCCCAGTCTTGAGCAGCATGTATTTCTCAGATGCACACTTGAGCTGGAGAAAGAGTCAGAAGTAGAAAGATGGTGTGCAGAATGGGGAGGGTAATTATCTACAGAGGCAGCTGGTCCAGGTTTATACCCCAGCCTGCTGAGACAGCAGGAATGCTGGACTGGAAATTCATAGCTCAGTCAGTAAAGAATCTGCCTGCAATGCTGGAGAACCAGGTTCGATTCTTGGGTTGGGAAGATCTTCTGGAGAAGGAAATGGCAACCCACTTCAGTATTTTTGCCTGGAGAATCCCATAGACAGAGGATCCTGGCAGGCTATAGTCCGTGGGGTCGTAGGAGTCGGACACAACTTAGCGACTAAACCACCAGAACACCAATGAGAGAGCACTTTGGTTTTTGCTGTAGCTCTGCCATTAATCACCCATCCCTTTGGGTACTTCATGTCCTTGAGGCTCAGTTTCCCTTTTGAGAAAATTAATTTTTGCACCAGGCAATCTTTGATTGTCTGAATTTTTAGAGAAAGAAAACAGTGGGAGAACAAATGGGGGCAGTAAATTAGGGGTGATGACTTTGCTTAGTGATTTTCCTCAGATTCATCAGCCTTGCTTCTTGGAGGCCTGGGGAACAGGTACCCACAAGTAACCAGGAACTGCAACCTGGCTGTTGAGAGCTGGGTAAGGTACGGGGAGGAGGAGCAGGTAGAGGCTGGGAGGCTGGCTTTCTGGGAGCCAAGCATGCTTTGGAAGGGATGGTTCTAGTGAAGTGTCTCTGGGATTCTTGACTTAGGGAAATGATCTTCAAAGCTCCTTGACTGTATTACATTATCAAACAGCATTCCCTTCTACTTATAGTAGAGAATAACATGGGAAATAGAAGGATATATATTCCTTAAATTAAGACTGTGATTAAAAAAATTAAATATATAAATAAATAATTTTTTGCTTAGGTGGTGGGGTTACCATGGAGATAATCACTGTTGTCTTTTTTATTTCTACTCTAAAGCCTTTTAAAATAAAAACAGCAATAGTCTGAGTAGAAGAGGAGGCCCTGTGCCATCATTAATGATTTCTGTATATTACACCTTAAAGACAATGGCTACTCTAAGAAATGGGTGTCATCTTGTCTCATGGTATTCACATCACCAGTAAGCCTCCTCTTCTCTTGATTTTGATTTACTATAGAAAGGATAATGAGTAGCTGCCAAGAATCTTTTTGGGTTTTGAATTTGTGGGCCAGCATACAAGAACCAACATCAGATACTTAATAGGAAGACATGGTTTTGAGGGAAGGGAATGTTTGCAGCAGAGTCATCTGGACGGCCTTGGAGAATCAGTACAGTTGGGATTTAGCTGAGATCCAGATTTAGATCCAGTTGTTCAAAATCGAGATCATCTAATTTTGAGGTGTTAATAGTGTTATGTACCAGAGGCTCAGCTCTGCGGTTAAAGCTGTTGTGTTTAAAGGATCACAACTTACTATATGTGAAATCACCACGGTTTTTTTTTAAATAAGAAAGATCAATCTTAGTATCAGCCTGATAGTATCATTGCTCATCTCCAGAGCAAAGCTGTTAAACATTCACTATGGCTGTGTTTCTGAGGGCCATCCTGAACGATGAACTGTTGGGTGGGAATTCTGCAGGGGTAGGTAACAGACTTCCCCTGAAATCGCTGGCGGAGGAATTTCCCCCCTTATGTGACATGATAAATTGAAGGAGATATTAATAGAGAGAAGCTCTAAATGAATCATTGTTAATGGGCTGGTGAGGGCTGAGAAGTGAGGAGGCAGAATCCTTTTCCAACATTTGGATTCCATTTTTTTCACCACTGGTCATTCTAACTCTTGCAGGGTTGTTGATGAAGATACACTGTAAACAGCTCCTGTGAGTGACTGATTATCTTTCTTCTGCTATTCGTTTTTTGAAATTTTATTTTATTTTTTGCTATTCATTTTTGATGTTGCAAGAGCCTAGATCTAGCCCAGACCAGACTATTTCTATCCAATAGAGTCAGATCACAAAACTGTACGTCTTTTTCTTTTTTTTCCATTGGGATATAGTTGCTTTCTAATGTGTTAGTTTCTGCTGTACAATGAAGTGAATCAGCTATGTGTATACAAGTATCCCCTCTTTCACGGACCTCCTTCCCATCCTGCCCCGATCCCCTCTACCTTGGGTCACCACAGACCTCTGAGCTGAGCTCCCAGTGTTATACGACAGTTTCCCTCTAGCTACCTATTTCATACATGGTAGTGTATATATTTCAATCCCGTTCTCCTGATTCATCCCATCCCCTCCTCCCATCCTGTGTCCGCATACCTGTTCTCTACATCTGTATCTCTGTTCCTGCCCTGCAAATAGTTTCATCTGTACCATCTTCCTGGATTCCACATACATGCCTTGATATATGATATTTTAACAAACTCATTCTATGTAGTCAAAAGAATGTTGATCAGCTGTGACTTTAGCCACCTGAGGGATTTGATTGACAAGTATTCTGTCCCTGGTGACTCCCCAGAAGTGCATCTTCATTATTTGGGTAAATGAGATTTACTCTTACACATCTTTTCCCGGCCTGAAAGCATTGAGATGATATTTGGAAGATGTGACGAAACCAAGCCATACAAGAAGCAAGATATATCACATCACGTCATCTTAAAACAACCGCAGTCCATCAGTGTTTCCCCAGTGTCTACATGAACATCCACAACCCAACTCATCAGACGAGCATGTCAGTTTCTCCTTTGAGTAATGATTACTACTAACCTCATGGAAACCAAGCCTCTTCCTTAGGTAAGTTTTTCATTAGCATTTTACTGAAACACTGATTTAAAGTGGGTCAGAAAACTTTCCATTTCTTTTCAAACCAAAGCATTTAGAATTCTATCCCAATACGTTAGCAGGCCCATGCAAATTTTCTTTTTACGGGTGGGCTTCCCTTTGGTAATGCTGACTTCATCTGATACCTTGAGAATTAAGGTCAGCAAACGACTGAAGTTTCAAGTCTGAACGGATGTCACTGAAAAGTAAAGTCTAAAATTAAACAAGCAAACCAAACCGCACTCCGAGGTTGGGCCATCAACTTATCAGTTTTATTTTCTTTGCAGCAATTTTGAAGTTGATATGATTTAGAAACAACCGCAAAATGTATTTAAATGAAAGATTCTACATGCAGACCCGGAACAAATTGCGAATTGGTTTTTCTTTTTAGACAACACAGAGGATCCTCTGGTAAGGTGGTTTCTCCGAAGACTGGAAATATAGTAAAATCAATATATAGTGATGTTATGTTCGTTTATTCCAAAATCCTTAGAAGGACTTGAGATGATTTATAACAAAAATTCAGATAATAAACTAGATAAAAAATATGAATCAGGCCTGGCAAAAAGAGAGTCAAAGGTTAAGATCGGGGAAAGAAAACCCAAAGTCTTAGTCTATTGAGTTTACATTTGTCTCTGTGCTTTCTGGCAGCCAAAATGAAAGGTAGATACACTCAGTTACATAGTTCGCATTGTCAGCAAGGAAGAAGCTAGATAATTCCTCAGAATAGATGGAATTTTTCTTATCATTACCTTTCGAAATAAAATTTTCATTCGGGGCTTATACGGGGCTCCTGTTTGGCATGTTCTGGCATGTTCTGGCAACAGACATTCCCATAATGAGATATCAGCCTCATTTTGGTAGCTGTGTGCCTTTGGGGAAATTATATCATGTACATCCCAGTGTCCATACCTATAAAGTGGACGTAACAGTGGAATACGACTCATAGATTATCAAAAGGAGTAAATTAAATAATATATGTGTCAATACATATTGACAAAATATTAACTTTTATAGGAACACCAGGACAATAGAATCTGACAGAGTTTGTCAGATTTTTTTTTAAAACCATTGAATCTGAGAGTCAGACATTGAATCTGACTAGTTATCTGCTAATTGAATGTCTACTCTCTGGGTAAGGAGGGAGATTTCTTCAGGCTTTCATATGGCTGAGGTGAGATAGCCCTTCATTTAAAAAGTTTTTCTTGAGCACCTGTTCTATGGACTTCCCTGGTGACTCTGCGGTAAAGAATCCATCTGCCAATGCGGGACACACGGCTTTAATCCCTGGGTCGGGAAGATCTCCTGGAGAAGGGAATAGCAACCCACTCCAGTATTTTCGCCTGGAGAATCCCATGGACAGAGGAGTCTGGTGGGCTACAGTCCATGGGGTCACAAAAGGTCGGACGTGACTTAGTGGCCGAACAGCAGCAGCCTGTTCTATACCAGGCAGGCACTGTGTGCGCTGTGGGGAGAGAGCAGGGCACCAGCAGGAAAGGCCCTGCTTCCAGGGAGCTGTCATCCAGAGTCATGCAGGTTCTTTATTTGTATTCTGTACTTTTCAGACTGCCTGCTGATAACGAATTGGGTTTCTTAGGCACTAGGATAATTTGGAAATCAGTGCTCTGGATAGGAGACACGGGAATCTGGCTAGTGGAAAGGAATAGTTCTTTCTACAATTTATTTGTCCTGGTTTATATACTGGTGCACTGCTGATAGAGAATTTCAAGATTTACCTTACATTGTATTGAACTTAACTCAGAATTGCCACTCCATATATACATATTTATGTACGTATTTTATATCAATCTATCATCTCTCTATCTATCTATCTATTATCGACCTACACAGGCACAAGCACACACACACACATACATTTTCCTTCTGACCATGAACGTGATATATGCTCTTTTGTTATATACAATAGACAAGACCTGGTTTGGGGAGCAAAAGGAAGACAGCAAAATTAACCCATAATCCTGGTTATTAAAAACAAAGTTTAGGATTATATTGTTCCTGTTATTTTATAAAACTGGTATCATTTGAAGTGTATTACCCTAGTTTAAAAAAATACATTAAAAAACTATAAGTATTTTATTTTACCAAATTGGATCATGTTACAATATGCTTTGTTTTCTCATGTGACAATATATTCTAAACAATTTTTTCCCCTTTTAAAGCTTTTTTATTTGTGTGTGTTTGAAACTGATTGGCTACCTAACATCCTGAAAATGAAGAAATAGCCAACCATTTAACCAGTTGCTTTTGTTCAACATTTTAATCGCTTCTGTGTTTTCATTATTTCTTTGATTTTTCTGTGTCATCTCCCCATAGCAGCAACAAGTCTCATACCTAGGTGCCCAGTAATTATTGTAGAGTTCCACTTTTGCAAAGTGACTGCATTTGACAGAAGACCAGTGCTATCAAGACCTAAAAACAAAGGAAGAAAAGATCCACAGGGTTATACATGCTTGGTTGTGTAAGGAGAGCATCCATCATGAATTCATAGCACTAGGAATTGATAATTGTTTTTATTTTTTTATTATTTTTTTAATTTTTATTTTTACTTTATTTTACTTTACAATACTGTATTGGTTTTGCCATACCTTGACATGAATCCACCACGGGTGTACATGCGATCCCAAACATGAACCCCCCTCCCACCTCCCTCCCCACAACATCCCTCTTGGTCATCCCCGTGCACCAGCCCCAAGCATGCTGTATCCTGCATTGGACATAGACTGGTGATTCGATTCTTACATGATAGTATACATGTTTCAATGCCATTCTCCCAAATCATCCCACCCTCTCCCTCTCCCTCTGAGTCCAGAAGTCCGCTATATACATCTGTGTCTCTTTTGCTGTCTTGCATACAGGGTCATCATTGCCATCTTTCTAAATTCCATATACATGTGTTAGTATACTGTATTGGTGTTTTTCTTTCTGGCTTACTTCACTCTGTATAATTGGTTCCAGTTTCAGCCATCTCATTAGAACTGATTCAAATGTATTTTTTTTAATGGCTGAGTAATACTCCATTGTGTATATGTACCACAGCTTTCTTATCCATTTATCTGCTGATGGACATCTAGGTTGTTTCCATGTCCTGGCTATATAATTGTTTTTAATAATGGCGTCACTCAGAAGGAAGAAACCCCAACCCAAGAGTTAAAGAATGACCTGGTGACAAGGCCCTACAGGATGGGTTAGGAGAGCAAAGCTTTCTTTGTAGTTACAATGGTATGAAAAGTTTAACTTTAACGGGACATATTCAATATTTTAATGATTCAGTTCAGTTCAGTTGCTCAGTTGTGTCCAACTCTTTGCCACCCCATGGGCTGCAACACGCCAGGCCTCCCTGTCCATTACCACCTCCCAGAGTTTACTCAAACTCATGTCCATTGAGTTGGGATGCCATCAACCATCTCATCCTCTGTCGTCCCCTTCTCCTCCTGCCTTCAATCTTTCCCAGCATCAGGGTCGTTTCAAATGAGTCAGCTCTTCACATCAGGTGGCCAAAGTATTGGAGTTTCAGCTTCGGCATCAGTCCCTCCAATGAATATTCAGGACTGATCTCCTTTAGGATGGACTGGTTGGATTACCTTGAATATTCTTGAATCTCAAGAATATTCTCCAACACCACAGTTCAGAAGCATTAATGCTTCGGTGCTGAGCTTTCTCTATAGTCCAACTCTCACATCCATACATGACAACTGGAAAAATCATAGCCTTGACTAGATGGACCATTGTTGGGAAAGCAATGTCTCTGCTTTTTAATATGCTGTCTAATATGGTAGGTCATAACTTTTCCTTCCAAGGAGTAAGTATCTTTTAATTTCATGGCTGCAATCATCATCTGCAGTGATTTTGGAGCCCCCCCAAAATAAAATCTGCCACTGTTTCCCCATCTATTTGCATGAAGTGATGGGGCCGGGTGCCATGATCTTTGTTTTCTGAACGTTGTGTTTTAAGCCAACTTTTTCACACTCTTCTTTCACTTTCATCAAGAGGCTGTTTAGTTCTTCTTTGCTTTCTGCCATAAGGGTGGTGGCATCTGCATATCTGAGGTTATTGATATTTCTCCTGGCAATCTTGATTCCAGCTTGTGCTTCATCCAGCCCAGCATGTCTCATGATGTACTCTGCATATAAGTTAAATAAGCAGGGTGACAATATACAGCCTTGACATACTCCTTTCCCTGTTTGGAACCAGTTTGTTGTTCCATGTCCAGTTCTAACTATTGCTTCTTGATCTGCATACAGATTTCTAAGAAGGCAGGTCAGGTGGTCTGATATTCCCATCTCTTTCAGAATTTTCCAGAGTTTGTTGTGATCCACACAGTCAAAGGCTTTAGCATAGTCAATAAAACAGAAATTGATGATTTTCTGGAATTCTTTTGCTTTTTTGATGACCCAATGGATGTTGGCAATTTGATCTCTGGTTCCTCTGCCTTTTCTAAATCTAGTTTGAACATCTGGAAATTCATGGTTCACATACTGTTGAGGCCTGGCTTGGAGAATTTTGAGCATTACTTTACTAGTGTGTGAGATGAGTGCAATTGTGTGGTAATTTGAGCATTCTTTGGCACTGTCTTTCTTTGGGATGGGAATGAAAACTAACCTTTTCCAGTCTTGTGGCCACTGCTGAGTTTTCCAAATTTGCTGGCATATTGAGTGCAGCACTTTCACAGCATCATCTTTTAGGATTTGAAATAGCTCGACTGGAGTTTCATCACCTCCACTAGCTTTGTTCGTAGTGATGCTTCCTAAGGCCCACTTGACTTTGCATTCCAGGATGTCTGGCTCTAGGTGAGTGATCATACCATTGTGATTATCTGGAGATCACCAGATGGTCAACACCAAAATCAGATTGATTATATTCTTTGCAGCCAAAGATGGAAAAGCTCTATACAGTCAGCAATAACAAGATTTGGAGCTGACTGTGGCTCAGATCATGAACTGTTTATTGCCAAATTCAGACTTAAATTGAAGAAAGTAGGGAAAACCACTAGACCATTCAGGTATGACCTAAATCAAATCCCTTATGATTATACAGTGGAAGTGAGAAATAGATTTAAGGGACTAGATCTGATAGACAGAGTGCCTGTTGAACTATGATTGAGGTTCGTGACATTGTACAGGAGACAGGGATCAAGACCATCCCCAAGAAAAAGAAATGCAGAAAGGCAAAATGGCTGTCTGAGGAGGCCTTACAAATAGCTGTGAAAAAAGAAGTGAAAGACAAAGGAGAAAAGGAAAGATATACGCATTTAAATACAGAGTTCCAAAGAATAGCAAGGAGAGATAAGAAAGCCTTCCTCAGTGATCAGTGCAAACAAATAGAGGAAAACAATAGAATGGGAAAGATTAGAGATCTCTTCAAGAAAATTAAGGATACCAAGGGAACATTTCATGCAAAGATGGGCTCAATCAAGGACAGAAATGGTATGGACCTAACAGAAGCAGAAGATATTAAGAAGAGATGGCAAGAATGCATAGAATAACTATTTTAATGATTATAAATTATTAAACAAAAGATTTATTTGTTTAGCCTTCTTTAAGTTACATGTTTACTGGTTTGCATTTTCCCATGCTGAGAAAATGAGTGATTATTTTACTCAAAATGCTTTCCCATCAATTTTTGCTTGATATGACAAAAATAAAAATTGTGTTGATATCAACAGCTTTATTAAGGGAATTATGCTGTCTTGTCCCATAAGAATATGAATATAATGTGATCAACTTATAGATGTATGACAATCAAATATAATAATAAAAATAATGCTTAAGAAACATTGACAGAAAATTATGAAACTTGTTAAAGTTGTAGGCAATGTTATTTCAATGGTAATAGCCATTAAAGACATCAATAAAAATATTTGCAATAAAAAGGCTTATGATACTATAAAAATAGTGGTCTGCCATATGGTTGATGTCAAATAAATATAAATGATACAAATTTTGTAATGTCACAGAGAAAGAGCTTTTGGGTATATTTATCCATTCATTTAATCTCTATAACAATCTTGTACTTTGATCCTATAACTATCCTATATATTTAGATACTATTACCCATATTACAGAAAAGAAAACTAAGGTTTGGAAGGTTTCTGTAACGAGTCCAGAATGATCTAGCTGGAAGGTTGCTACCCTGAGATGAATCAGAGACATGATGATTCTCGGGTCTGTGGACTTTTCACTGTGACCAACTGAAAACACTAATACTGAAAACATTTTAAAAACTTATTTTGCAAGTGATTTTCCAACTTTTTGAAACTGACTTTCTCTTCTGATATTTTTAAAGTTTGAAATCTTAAAGATTATCAAATTGTTTTTCTTTCATCATCCATTTTGTGGTATCACTTCTTTCATTTACCCTTGTCCATTATCTTTGTTTTATTGACAATCCCTCTTTGTCTAGTGCTATGACTAAGACATTCCCAGCTTATCTTCATTTTGTGATTCCCTCAAAGTGGAGATTTTCATGAAAGTAATGCAAGGAAAGGCAGAGAGAGGTGTCTATGGTGGTGGTGGTGGGTTAGTTGTGTCCGACTCTTGCGATCCGTGGACTGTAGCCTGCCAGGCTCCTCTGTCCATGGGATTCTCCAGGCAAGAATACTGGAGTGGGTTGCTATTTCCTTCTCCAGGGGATCTTCCCAACCCAGGAACTGAACCCAAGTCTCCTGCATTGCAGGCAGATGATTTACCAACTGAGCTATGAGGGAAGCCTAGGGGTGTCTATACATCTGTGTTTCACTAAGGGTGGAGATAAGAGGATTAGTGCTCACTTTCCCAATCACATTACAGTGGCAGTAACTTTTCCTTTATTTTTCTTTTTTTTTTCCTATAAAAAAATGTGGGGGTTGGGAGAAGCAGAATTTAAGCATGAGAACCATATAGATGATGGCTATGAATCAGACTGTGTTTTCTCTTTGATCTGAAAAAACTAGGCCATTACAGTCATAATGCATTTTGGCTATCATGAAAAACTTTGCAGAAGTCAGGCTTTTAAACATTAAACCTGTATTGAGTTAAACCTCATGAACTTGATGTCAAGTATAAGAGGATAATACATGAAGAGCAGTTAATTAAAAAATTTTCCAACATATGTATCATTTAAACATGTTTGCTTAGAATTCAATTGCAAGTATATACCATAATCTATTAAATCTCCCATTAGTGTATTTAAAATTCATCATTATCCATTATCAATCAGTACAATGATAAATATCATATTCTTTGGATCTTTGCTCAAATACATATTATTACTATAGGATATATAACTCTTATAGGGTTTTTGTATTATTATCTACATTTTACCAAGACATTTTGAAGACCATATAGTTTCTTAGTTTGTAATAGAAACTCAGTGGAGCTAGTTTAAGAAAAAACGTGGAAATAATTATAAGTATATAAAATGGTTCAGGAAAATGAAGGCTAGGAATTCCAGAAGGAAAAAACAAGAACAAGAGTTAAAAAGCCAATGGGAATCAAGCAGTTGCTTTCTCAGTCTCTCAAACATCTTCTTCCTCAAACTATGTCATTGCTTTCTCTGTGGATTCCTTTCCTCTGTACTCCTGGCTCTGCCAGAGCATATCCAAGGTCCATGGATAGGCATTGCTAAGTTTTAAGCCTTAGAATCAGGAGAATCTGATTGGCTTAACTAGACTCTCATGTCTAATCAGCTGGGGTTGAGTGGATCATATTGTACAAACAGGGCTGCTGGGGTTTGTTTGTGGTTAAGTTAGCCCTAATCTCAAAGAACAGGAGTCTGGTCTGGGAAGACATTCTAAGTGGTGTGTGTACTCTAGTAAATTTTCTCCTTTGACAGAGGACAAGCATCTATCTGTAGGTGGCCAAGTAATTTCTTTCCTCCATACCATCAGATCTTGGTAAGGATGCCTCCAGCTCTCTGAGCTTTGTTATTCCTCCTCAACTTGAGTGATACGAGTGTTTTTATTTTGCTGATGGCATTATATTTTAAATATACATGTTACATAATATACTTGTTTTTTTTCTTTTTTTTTAAATTTTAAAATCTTTAATTCTTACATGCATTCCCAAACATGAACCCCCTTCCCACCTCCCTCCCCATAACATCTCTGTGGGTCATCCCCATGCACCAGCCCCAAGCATGCTATATCCTGCGTCAGACATAGACTGGCGATTCAATTCTTACATGATAGATATACTTGTATTATACAATTTATATACGTAATGTGCGTATATCTCTATATTTATGAATAAAATTTTAGAGACCTGTATTCACTAGACTTAAGTGTATTAAGTTGCCATTCTTAGCACTGTATAAAATGCATACAGAAAATGTTTAATACATGCTTGTTACTATCATTTCAAGATAGTCTTCCTATCTGAAAAGGCTGGATACAGAACAATTATCTGCCCACATTTAAAAACAGTTGCATGTTTTATGTAAGTCTATGTGGATCCTGCTGAACCGATGTGGTTTGTAAGCTTTCCTTTGATAAGATCTGCTGAATAAAGCATGTACAGACTAAATGTGGTGAGCCTGACACCTGAAAGTGAGAAATGGGGAGCTAGGGTCCTATGTGGGCTAAACACAGCATCTGCTAGACATGATGAGCGAACAGCCAGCAAGGAAGTGGTTGACAGACCATTTGACCGAGGTGAGAAACTCATCTGCATTTATACTTGTTGCCAGAAGACATACTTCAGCAGGGTGTCTGATGTAAACATATGAAACTCTAAAATTGCTTTCGTTTGGGAAATTGGATTTCAGCAGAAATACATTGCCCACTGGTTGTCCTAATTCAGTTCATCAAACATCCCCATCCATCCATCCATTCACCCATCTTGTAAACATTTATTGAACAATTACTGTATAAAAAAACAGCAAGAACTATAATTTTAGAAGGAGTATTGGTTGAGTCACACTGAAAAGTTTACAGACGAATAGGAAAGCTTTGAGTTAGACACATCTGGATTCACTCTGCTGTCTCCTCGCTTTGAGACTTTAGTCAAGTTACTTAATACTCTCTAAACTGCAAGTTCCTCAACTTTAAAGTGATAATAATAAAAATAAAAAAATAATACTTGCATTTGTATCATAAAGTTATTGAAAGATTTGGAGGAGATACTGTAGGTAATGCTTTTTGCACAGAGCCATAAATATTATGTGCTATTATTTCTAACCATCAAAATGATATTCATCACCAACCACAAATGAGTTCTCACAAGAGGTCAAATATGCATTGTGGAATCTATGGAAAGAAGGTAAATTCTGCCTGTTACAAGCTGTCACTGTAAGGAAACTGGTGCACAGGAAAGGAAAGGAAAGTGAAGTCGCTCAGTCGTGTCCGACTCTTTGCAACCCCATGGACTGTAGCTTATCAGGCTCCTCTGTCCATGGGATTTTCCAGGCAAGCGTGCTGGAGTGGATTGCCAGACATCTGAAGAAAGAAAAAGCCAGTTTATCAGTATGCTTTGCCTACTTGTTGCCAAATATAATTTGTTTCTTGTTTATGCACTATTGTATCCAGGTGGGCTAATTTTTTCACTTTTCATCTGTAGGTTTGAACAGTCTGCACGAATGGCTTTAGACTTACAGACCTATGGAATGAAAAATGAAAAAAAAATTCAGAGAGCTTATTCAATCAATAGGTGTTCTTAAAAACTTGCTGAAACATCTATGCTTTATCTAAACACATTCAGAGAAAGAGATATTATAACTGCTTTGGAAATGTATCCTAATTTCTAGTTGAACTCTCTCTGTTTATAAATTCAATCAATGTGTTTTGTTATATTCTTAAGTGATATCTTCTAAATTAATGAGGTCCAAACTTTTTCACTGTCTTTGACTTTATATGTATATTTTAAAATTTTATTTATTTGCTTCGGGCTTTGTTGGGTCTTCGCTGCTGTTTGAGGGCTACTCTCTTGTTGCAACACGCGGGCTCTAGACTCGTGGGGCATGGGCTTAGCTGCTCTGCTGCACGTGGGACCTTCCTTGACCAAGAATCGAACCCATGTTCCCTGCATCAACTGGCAGATTCTCAACTACCGGACCACCAAGGAAGTTCTCATTGTCTTTTAAAATTGAAGTTTAGTTGATGTACAATATTATGTAAGTTACAGGTATACAATATAGTGATTCACAAGTTTTACAGGTTATACTCCATTTACAGTTTATTATAAAATATTGACTATCTTCCCCATGTCGTACAATATACTTGTAGCTTATTTTTCTTTTTCTTCCCCTGCTGCCTCTCTTCTGAGCCCTGTCTCCAGTTGTCCCTGAGTCCTACTGATTTTCTGTGTTCTTCTGCCATGTGATAAGAGAAGTTCTTCCCACCATTGTTCAGGTCCCCCTTCCTTTGGGCTTTTCCAATAGCCATTGTTTCCTACTGGAACTTCACTGTCTCCAGACCCTCCTCCTTGCAGCCCATCCCTCGCACTAAAACTGCATCCATCTTCCTTAGCCATCACTATCCACAAAGGTTTTCCTGTGGAAAGTTATTACAGGATAGATAACCCTTGGTCTTCTCCCTTTATCCATCAGGGTTCTCCATGTGTGGGACTGCCCTTCTTGTCCAGCCTTGACCTTTATCATTCTCAGCTCTGCTTCTGTCTAGACAATTTTCTGTCTTGCTAACACAGTGCTCCAACATTTTAGCAGGTCTTTGCTCCTGCAGATTATTTCTTCCCTCTCTTTTTGACTGTTGTATGGCTACATGGTTCAAAAATGGTAAAATTATTAATATAAAGGTTTAAACTTTTGCTAGCAATTTGTCGTAAGAGAGAAAAGTTCAGATGATCAGTGGATGACATAGGACTTGTGGATAATCTTCTCTGCTTTCACATGAGCTGGGAACTGTATGGTTTCCTCAGACTGCTGGCTGCTGCTGCTGAGTCGCCTCAGTCGTGTCTGACGCTGTACGACCCCACAGACGGCAGCCCACCAGGCTCCCCCGTCCCTGGGATTCTCCAGGCAAGAACACTGGAGTGGGTTGCCATTTCCTTCTCCAATGCATGAAAGTGAAAAGTGAAAGTGAAGTCGCTCAGTCGTGTCTGACTCCTAGCGACCCCCTGGACTGCAGCCTACCAGGCTCCTCCATCCATGGGATTTTCAAGGCAAGAGTACTGGAGTGGGGTGTCATTGCCTTCTCCGTTCCTCAGACTAGAACCTGAGAAATATGGGAGGTTCTGAGACGGATTCTTGATTTAGGGCTCATGGGTTTCTAAGAAGTCTATGGATAAGATTCAAGGAACATGCAAACTTACTAAAATTATAAGTAAAGATGCATGCATATGAACATTGTTTTTTGGCGAAAACATCCACCACTTTCATTAAGAGAAACAGGACATTTGACAAGGAGAAGCTTCAGTTAGGGGGTTGAGTGGATGGAAGAAGATAGCACGGTAAGATAGTCCCTGTCTCTTCTGGTTGGAGGAGACGGGGGCCATACGGGACATACTCAAAAGATTAAGAACAGGATTCTGGGAACTTCCCTGATGGTCTATTGGTTAATATTCTGTGCTCCTATGGTGGGGGGCATAGATTCCATCCTTGGTCAGGGAACTAAGATCCTAGCTCCTCATACCCCAAAACCCAAACACAACAACCCCCATGTTCTGCCCCTTAAAAAAAAGCATGTTTGGGAACGCATGTAAGAATTAAAGATTTTAAAATTAAAAAAAAAAAAAAAGCAAAGACCAAACTGGATTCTGGAAAGAACTGAGATTTTTTTTTTTTTTTTTTGACAGGGCCACCTTGAATGATTTCAGGTAAAATTGTCCTTGTAGATGAAAAGAAGAACAGGATCTGTATATGTTTAGAACATATTGTTGACTCAAGAAACTTGTGATTAGGGTTTAGTTATCTGAGTTTCATCTTTATTATTTTGTATGTTCAACTTTTTTTTTTCACTTTCAGATTTTATCACAAGTTTTTCCTTTTAATTTTTCGTGCAGATGTTTTAAAGATGTGAAGCTGATCTGTTCTGAAGAGGAGGAAACATGGGAAAGTGATGGGGTTTTGCGGGGAGGGTGAAGGGTACTATCTTAACCGATGGTGTCGTTACTGAGGGGAATGTCCTTTCCACAGCTCTGACAGATGTCTGGCTGAAGTCCTTCACTTATAGCCCTCCCACCTCCAGGTATCCATCGCCTAACTATGCCTTGGTTCTGTTCAAATCCAGGAGGATATAACTCCCTACTGACCTTCTGACACACCCCTTACTCTCTCTTCCTAGGTCCTTGGTTCTTAACCAGGAATGAGACCGTGGAGCTTTTACAAAATAATCCCCCACCATACTGAGCACACCTATGGACAATTTGGTTAAAAAAAAAAAAAGGATTTTTCACTTGTCATGTGTGGTTTATCTTCCTAGTAATACTCTTGGCTCTTTTAGGGGTGCTGGAATCAGATCCATGGGTTCAAATCCTGGCTGTTCTACAGCCTATGTTATTTTATGTGAAGTACACAAGGCTTCCCTGGTAGCTCAGCTGGTAAAAAATTCCCCTGCAATGCGGGAGACCTGGGTTTGATCTCTGGGTTGGGAAGATGCCCTGGAGAAAGGAACGGCTACCCACTCATAGTATTCTTGCCTGGAGAATACCATGGACCCATGGACTGTATAGTTCATGGGGTTACAAAGAGTCGGACACGACTGAGCGACTTTTACTTCACACAAGCTTGCTAAACCATGGTTCTTCATTTAAAATAGATTGATTGGTATTGGATGGTAATGTAACAAACTCATTAAAAGCATTGGAAAATAATAGAGATGATAAGAATTGAGATTGATAATATTTAAGGGTAGAATGAATATACGTAGTTAAGGCTAAAGTATCTGAAACAATGCATCCTACATTTTCCATATACTAAATATTACCAAAAAGTAAGGCTTTTTTTTTTTTTTTTAGTGAAGGAAATGCTTCAGAAATAAATGAATCCAAATTTAACAGAGAGGAATTTGTTGGTAAATTAGATCCCATGATAAGAGGAGAATGTCTAACAGGTTTCAGGCAATCAAGTCTAAATAAGGGCAGGGAAAGGTTTTGAAACTAAGGGCTATTGTTAAAATTATTAAGTGAAGAAGGATGCATAGTTTATATTCCCTCACAAGAAGATCAATGTTTGCTGGGTTAGCAAAATAGGTTGAAGCTATAATTTAAAATGCTGGATTGCAACATGTTAATCTTTGAATGTTAGCAAAATAGATGGATTCAGTGAAGATTATTTTATGACCTATTTTCTAAGAAAATAAAGTTTCAAGTTTGCTAACAGAAACTACGCAAATGAAAGTGATCATAATTCAATAATGACATAATGAGAGAGGTAAAAGAGTTGTAATTTTCCAACAAAAAGATTTTCCGATTGAAGTTAAAAATCTGACAATTCAATCTCTTTAAGAAATAAAAAAGATACATATCTTTGAAAAGTTAGCAGACAGTTTAGCTTTCAAGACTTGTGAATATAAGAGAAACAGCAAGTAATGGGAAAGATATCTTGAATAATAAGAACCTTATGAGTCTGAATTTGTCTCCAGGTGGCAATTAAAAAAACAGCCTGGAAAATGCATCAGAGATAAATATTTGGATATATAAGAAGAAATGAAATTGTAACTGGAATTAAATTTTCACTGTTAGAACATAAAGATTTTATTATTATTTATGTTTAAAAAAATTAAAATATTTACTTAATACTAATGAAGGACAGGGAAGCCTGGCATACTGCACTCCACGGGGTTGCCAAGAGTTGGAAAAGACTTAATGACTAAATAGCAACAACAGAAATGAATACAAACGGAAAAAAAAAAAGGTTGGAAAATACACTTTTTTTTTCAAAATGTTAAGACTGTTTTATGAAAATGGATATCATTATGAGCTTTGCTCTTCAGATACCCTTGGTGTAGAATTTTGCAAAGGGCCAGCATCTTAGCACAGCTGGGAGGAAATATCTTCTTTCTTGTATCAGAGGCCTGGGACTTCCTTGGGTGCCCTTCAGGCATCTGAGCCAAGGACTGCCAGGCCCCAGAGGCACGGTTTATCTGTAGCATTCCTGGTTATCAGAATATGGGCCTCCCTGGTTATCAGATCCCCAGCATCTCAAATATTCTGAGATGTTGGGGATCTTCTTGGAAAGCCTCACCTATCTTTGTTACTCTCACCTAGACAGCAGATGAGAGAGAATTTTGCTGTGGACAAGTTTGATTTGGTTCACAGACCTCAGGTCTAATGCTGTAAGAAGGAGCCTGAAATGGGGTGGGAATGGAGGAAAATAGACACAGCTATATTTCCGTTAAGGGAGATATACTCCACTTTTGAATGAGGCTGAAGGATCAGGTTTGAGATCAATTGATTATGCTGGGGAATAAAACTTTCTTGTTGGCCACAGGATAAGGAGAAAGAATATTTAAAGCTACAGATACCAAAGCTTAGGTTGTATTTGCATTTAAGGAGGCTGAATGCACAACTCCTTTAAAACAGGGTCCAATGGTCACATTTCTCTCATCAGCCACTCACAGTAGATCTTGAAATGCCATTGTTAGGGGTAAATTTCTCTGCCTATTCTCTGGAACTCTCTTTTTAGTAAAATAAGTGACATTAAGTCAAGCACATAGTAGAGTGGGTTACTTACTCTCTCCTGCGTTGACTAGGAAAAAAATGCACAATGTGAGAGATGTGAGGTAAGTTTTGTTTGGGCCAAAATGATAGTTATAGCCTGGGAGTCAGCCTCTCAGAATTCTGAGGAACTGTTCTGACGTGATAAGTGGGGAGGAGGTCAGTACCAACGAGATTCTGATGAAAAGAATATGTGCGACCAGGCACACGTTTTGGCAGAAGGTTTCTGCTAGTCACAAGGAGAAGATGTCTCTGTGAATGATTTTAGAGGTTTCCTAGATATGAGAAGATTCGAGAAGCTGGGCTCATAAAATCTCCTGAAAATACCTTACTATTTGAGGGTCTGTTCCACCAGTTTTTCCCAGAGCACAAAGTGCTTCTTTTCTGATCTCCGCCCTGAACTCTTTTTAGGGTGTGTTAAAGGTTAGCAACTGCAGTGACTAGTGATTTCATGCTTATGGAACCAGATAGCAACCAGATTAGGTGGTGCCTGATACTCCAAGGGCACCGAGGAAGGGAAGAGAGGAAGCCAGGGATAAAGAGGGATGGGGAAATGGTGCAGAGAGGTGTTGACAGGGCAAGGAGATTAATTTTCCTGCTTCATCCTGTGCTCAGAGACCTGCCCTATATTCCCAGTCCCTGGGCTTGTAGCCTTGTCTAGGGCCTCCATCACACGTAACTCCTCTTTCAAATTCAGTTCCAATTGCAACGCTGGGAATCCACGGTCACATGCCCAGGACTATTGTTTTTGGCGTGGGGGAGCTTTCAAGCAAATAACACTTCTTTGCACCTTTTGAAAAGGTGGAACGGGTGCAGAAATGTTCACATGATAAAAAAAAAAAAAATTCACCTCTCACCCCCCACCTCATAAAAGCACGACAATAAACGCTATTAGTGTTTTGGGGCCTTTGTCTATTGTGACTGAAATTAACCTGGATATACAATTTTATATCTGACATTTAAAAAAATTTAAATGGTATGATACATATTTCTTCATATGATCAATAACCTTTGTAAATATATAAATAATGGGTATCTAAATTTTCTTCCTGTGGATTTTTCATCACTTGTTTAAAATTTCCATGTTCTTGAATACTTAGACTATTCCTCATATTCTGCTATAATACTGTGATGAACAACTCTGGAGCATAAATCTGTCTCCACTTTGGATTATTTCTTTAGGACCCTAAAAATGAAATATATAGAGTATGAGCATTTTTGAGACCCATGTTATATACTGTCGAATTACTTTCCGAAAACCAAGGTTCCAATTTATACTCCTAGCAGATGAGAGTGCGGTTTCTACTATACATATGAAAAATTAATAAACTGAAAGCCAATGAAAGAGTAGGGAGACCAGAAGGGGGCGCTCTCACACTCTGTGAGGATAGTGGAGCCCAACAGCAAGAAGGAAGACTCCTTTCCTGGCAAGGAAAAGCCATGGATTCTTGGTTTACTACAGCCCTCCTAATGTTTTCCTTTCTACAAATAAAAGCCACCTCCTTCCCCAGTCTTGAGGGGACTTACCCGTAGCTCATCAGGGTTGCAGACCTTGAACTGCAATTTTATACTGATCCTGTATAAACTCATCTTTGCTAGAGAAATATCTGGCAGTCTGTTTCAGGTCAACAATTTATTTAATTCATTGAATGAAATGAATAATAATTATTTATTGAATTCTTACTGGCATTGTTATCATAAACAATCCAAACTAGAAAAAAACACTGATAACAATACATATCATGCCAATTCATACACAAAGGAACACATTTAACTGTTATGATTTACATTTCCTTAAAAGACTGACATACACAGAAAATTTTTGTGGAAGGAATTATTTCTATGCTGACACCTGGGGCTGTCCACAGGTGGGCTAGAATTTTTTATTTGTACGTGGGAGACTGGCTCAAGACCTGAAGAGAATCTTCTTCTATTAATTCTGAATGAAGAAACTCTTTAAAATGAGCTCAACCTCAAACGGATACCTCAGAGAGAGCTCCCAAGGCAACCGGCATCTTCAGTGATGAGAGCAAACCTTTGGGAAATAGGGCTTACTATTTGCAAAGAATATTCCAACTGACCCACTAAAGTTGTGTATTGACCCATCAACTCCTTCCAGCCACTCTCAGAAGTGTTGCAGGAAGGGGGACCCCTTCCAGGGCCCGAAACTGGGCTCTTATCTAACACTTGGAAATGAATTGTCTGAGGAGACGCATGTGCTGACAAAGGAAGAGATTTTATTGGGAAAGGGCACCCGGGTGGAGAGCAGTAGGGTAAGGGAACCCAGGAGAACAGCTCTGCCTCGTGGCTCGCAGTCTTGGGTTTTATGGTGATGGGATTAGTTTCCGGGTAGTCTTTGGCCAATCATTCTACTTCAGAGTCTTTCCTGGTGGTGCACACATCGCTCAGCCAAGATGGATGCTAGCAAGAGGGATTCTGGGAAGTGGACAGACACGGGTGTCTCCTTTCGACATTTCCCGAACTCTTCCGGTGAGGGGTGGCTTATTAGTTCCTTATATCTTATCAGGATCTCCTGTCATAAAACAACTCATGCAAACGGTTACTATGGTGCCTGGCCGGGGTAGGCGGTTTCAATCAGTGTGCTTCCCCTAACAGAAGTAGATACTATTACCATCCTTATTTTGTGGGTGAGAAAAATAAAGACTAGAGGGTTAAAGAATGTGTCCAGAATCACACCATTAGTAGGCTGAACAGTTGGGCACTGAATACATCAGTCTGCACATAAAGTCTGATTTCTTCACCACCATGTTGCCTTGTATGTCAGAAATATTACTGAGACAAGGTGGCTGATCCTATTCTAAGCCTTCTTCACATTCAGTGTTTATTCTTCTGATTTTGTATTACATGAGATGATTATCTGTGACATGCTTTCTTAAAAGTCTCTTCTGCTAGAATTTAAGCTCCCTGGGGCATTTTCCAGCCTCATTGATTCCCTATCTCTAGGAAATATCATGTACATGTGTCTGTAGACAGTATATACACACTAAGTATTTGTTAGCTGAGTGAATGAATAGCCTTAAAATTATGTCTTTTTTTCCAGTGGGGGTTTGGCAAGGGGCCAGGTCAATATCCGTGTGGTCAGATAATGGGAGGCGAGGTGTGGGGAGGTGAGCACTAAGTGGATGGGCTACAGGCAGTGAGTGAGTGGGAGTTCAGACATTGTCTTCCCAGTGGGTGAAGGTCCTGGCTGGTCATTTCACACTTGTCCTCACTCTCCTCCTTCATTGCCAAGGGCATATCCTTGATGTTATCTGGCTGAATCTGTGAGCGTGGACTGGCTTTCCTGGCCTGGAGAAGAATGGATCCAGATAAATTGGTTTACGTCAAGAGACCTTAGGAAGCATCTACACCTAAGGAAGCAGGTGTAAGGAGATTCAGGACTTCGATCAAGGATGAGGCTAGTTTACAAGCTTCCTGCTGTCTTACTCACCAGGCTAGTTTACAAGCTCCCTGCTGTCTCACTCACCAGTCAGTGCTCTTTTCAGGGCAACGCACGGTAATTTTAAGATGTGCTAAGAAATTTAAGCCAATTTTTCTAAATTGGCAGAGCACAGAGAAGTATGTGTGAGGGACCAATTTCTCATCTCAGACTCTTCCCTGATATGATAAGAGGAGGATTCTAAATGAAACCTCCAGGGTCCCTTTAAACCAGCATGGTGCAATCATTTGAACCACATATGGAATTGCAAAAAGTTTTAAAAAAGAAACAGCGAAATGAATTGTAGTAACGTATCTTATTTAACCCAAGATATCTAAAACATCATTTGAACATGCCATAATATAAACGAATCATTAATAAGATATTAGAAAAGACAATAGGTACTAACACACTATACTACAATGCCGTAAGTGATACAACAGTTTAAGAAGTGAAGTGAAGTCGCTCAGTCGTGCCGACTCTTTGAGACCCCATGGACTGTAGCCTACCAGGTTCCACCATCCATGGGGTTTTCCAGGCAAGGCTACTGGAGTGGATTGCCATTTCCTTCAACAATGGTTGAAGGGAAATATAATTAAACCAAAATAACAAATTTGTATTTGACAGAAATATTTTACACTGCTTCAGTGGGTTGGGTTTTTTTGCTTTTTAATTTGCTTATTTTTTAATTGAAGGACAATTGCTTTACAGAATTTTGTTGGTTTCTGCCAAACATCAACATGAATCAGCCATAGGTATACATATGTCCCCTCCTTCTTAAGCCTCCCTCCCACCTACACTGCTTCAATTTTAAATTTAAATTAATTAAAATTAAATACAATTTCAAATCCAGCTCCTTAGTTCTGTTAGCCACATTTCAAGGGAAATGTGGGAAGCCTTCCCTTAGTTCTCAGACTGGTTTTGGTACCCTCCTATGGGCTCCCATGGCACCCTTCTCTCTGCCTTTTATAATCCTTACACTCTGTATGTGTTTATTTGCTTATCTAAATCTTATCTGTGAAGGTATATTTCTATTTTGTTCCCCACTATATCTTCTAAGCCTGGCTTATAATATTCGGTATAATGATAAAAATAATATTAGTAGTAGTTAGCATTTATTGAACATGCACTAATTAATGTTTAAAGCAAACTCCAGGAGATAGTGAAAGCCAGGGAAACCTGGCATGCTGCAGTTCATGGGGTCACAAAGAGTTGCACACAACTTAACAACTGAACAGCCAAGTTCACATAACCCTCAACCATGTATTTTTGAGGAAGGTACTATTATTTCCATTTCATAAATCAGGAGACTAACCCTTAGGGAAGTGAAACAAATTTTACAAAGACAGCCAGATAGCAAATGTCAGAGCCAGGTTTGAACCCAACTTGATTCTGAGCTCAAATTCTCAGTGGATCATCTGGCGTGGGTACCCCACAAACAGTACTTTCTAGTAGAGCCTTGGCAGGTTAGACTGCTGCTGTGGCTGCTAAGTCGCTTCAGTCATGTCCGACTCTGTGCGACCCCATAGACGGCAGCCCACCAGGCATGCCCGTCCCTGGGATCCTCCAGGCAAGAACATGGGAGTGTGTTGCCATTTCCTTCTCCAATGCGTGAAAGTGAAAAGTGAAAGTGAAGTCGCTCAGTCGTGTCCTACTTCTAGCGACCCCATGGACTGCAGCCTACCAGGCTCCTCCGTCCATGGGATTTTCCAGGTAAGAGTACTGGAGGGGGGTGCTATTGCCTTCTCTGACAGGTTAGACTAGAATCCCTCATTTCTGGTTCAAAGATTCAAGAGGCTACTTTTTATGTAGTTATACCAACTCTCTGAGGTAATCCTCTTTTAGTCTCCTGATGTTTGCAAATAGCCATTGGTAGCATATTTTATGCTGGGAGGATTGCACAGTATCTTGATTCACTGAACTCTACCATTGACTCTTCAGTGCTTCAGCTAAAAATCGAACGGGACTGAAATCTGTGCTTTTCCCCCCCAAATTCTTTGGATCTTTTTTATGAACAACTGCTCCTGTTGGCTTGGACATAGCTTATTCACTGTAAAAACCTGGTTCAATGTACATCCTATAATTTTATTAGCATTATTCCCTGGAAATGCTGAGTAAGCATGTGTGTATTACTAGAGTAAATTCTTCTGTGTTTAAACCCTTGCTATCAACAGTTTAGAGAAGTTCTTGAGAAAAAAGGAAATTGTCTTACTATTTACCAGGGTTTGACAAAAGTCTGGGCTTAACAAAGGCTGTTGAGAGATGCTCTTATTGATGTTTCAAATGCAGTAAGCATTAAACTAGTGGTAAACTATCCTTCCTACTATCAACTGCTGTCATCTGGTGGCAAATGTGAGAAATAGCAGAAAACTTCACTATCCACAGGAATTTTCTTTTTTGATGTTCAGTAAAATGGATTGGGGCTTCCCTGATAGCTCACTTGGCAAAGAATCCACCTGCAATGGAGGAGACCCCGGTTCGATTCCTGGGTCGGGAAGATCCCCTGGAGAAGGGATACGCTACCCACTCCAGTATCCCTTGTGATTCAGCTGGTAAAGAATCCGCCTGCAATGCGGGAGACCTGGGTTCGATCCTTGGGTTGGGAAGATCCCCTGGAGAAGGGAAAGGGCACCCTCTCCAGTATTCTGGCCTGGAGAATTCCACGAACTGTATAGTCCATGGGGTCACAAAGAGTTGGACATGACTGAGCAACCTTCACTTTCACTTTCGAAGTGGATTGAATGTTTTCACTGTGTTTGCCCTCAGCATAGAATCAACCTAAGTGCTTATGACAAAGCCAGGATTTATTATAAACTAAACCTCAGCTCATCTTTCTTTAGCCTATAGTAATAATAACTGATATTGACTGAAAGTATATCAAAGACCAGGGCCTGGTTTCAGTGCTTTATGTGAATCATCTTATTTAATATTTATAAGACTTCTGTGAGAAGTCTATCATTAGTATCTTCATTTTAACCCACTGAAGCAACTACTGATTGAGTAATTCACCCCAGTCACACCACAGAGAAGCAGTAGAGCCAGAATCATAATCCAAGAGATTCTGATTTCTGCCTCCACGATTTTTTCTTTTAATTAAAATTGTTTTTATTGGAGTATAGTTAATTTACAATTTTGTGTTACTTTCTGCTGTACAGCACAGTGAATGAGTTATACATATACGTATATCCACTTTTGTTTTTTTTAGATTCTTTTCCCATATAGGTCATTACAGAGTATTAAGTAGCAGTCCCTGTGCAAAAAGCCCAATTTTAAACACTTCCTCTAGTGGCAGTTTATAAGTGAAAAGTTGTACCCATGATCTTAACCACTGCTTTACTACGGAATTGGAAGCTAAGATAGCCAGAGGAAGAACAAACTGGAGGTGGGAAACTTGAGTGTGAATTTTAGCTCCACTGCCATCTCCTTAGTAACGATTCCTTGTTCCAAAAAAGAAATACCTGTAACATACAATATTGTACATCAACTATACTGCAAACACATAAACCAACCAAAAAAGACTCACATCAGCAGGATCTGAACTTGGTCCTGTTCATCTCCTCTGGGTTCCTTTTTGTTTTCCATGAAATCATGGGATTGGACGGCAGTTTTCAAGCTGTTGTTTGCGATATGCTAGTGTTTCCACATGTGATGGGGTCAGAGAGAGGGAGAGAGAGATGAAAGGGAAGGGGTTCTTGGCCAGTGGGGGTTGGGACTGTCACGCCTACTCCTTTACATCTTTTACATGACAATCTCCTAATTAACTTTTGGGTTCTACAAATTACATAAAGGCTAAAAAAATTGTAGAAACAAGAGGGTCAAACTCTCCTGGTGACTCCAGAAATACTTGATGGAAGGACCATCCCTAGACAGTTGCAGGTGGGAAGCGTCACCAAGACACCAATGGTCTTCAAGAGAAGAGCAAAAGAAATCCATTCCTATGTGGACAATCCCATAGCATTGTGAAAGAGAGTTATTTCTGTAGAGTATTCAGAATATATACTTACAATATGCTTACAGCAATAACAAAGCCCTTTGTCCATTGGGGAGAACCTAAGAGGAAGCCTCTTTTATATTCAGAACAGGGTGCAGATTTAAAGGAAAATCCTTTGAGAACTTTTGAAGCTGTTTCTTCGGGGGAGCATGGTTTAATTCAACAGAAGCAGAAAAGAAACAAACAAACCATGCACTATCAGTTTTAATGTTTCCAGCAATTTTTTGCCTAGCAAAAATGCATCAATAATTATAAGCATACTTATATCCCATTTTACTTGAGCTTGTATTGTCTCGATTAATCGATACTTTGGTTGCTTATGGGATATACAGTCTTTGAAAGTTTTGGTTCTGGGTAATATATTTTACCTCAGATATTGAAATCTGTGCTCATTCTGACCACGGAACCTAGTGCATAGCAGGTATCCAGTAATTGAGGAATATTACTGTTGAGGAAATGATTGTCCTTTCACGAAGGAGCATGCTACATTGGAAACTACCCAAATTAATTCTTTGGCTCTGAGGTCTACTGAATATTCACTTGCTTATAAAGTTGATTTTTTAAGTCCACTGGTTTCCCCCATTTTATAGATACAGAAACTGAGGCCAGGAAAATGACATTGTTCCACTGTGTTATGAAAAGTCTGTCAAAGGGAATCAGAACCTAGGTTTTCCTGATGGCTGGATGCTGGCTATCTAAAAATTCAGTTTCTTGAAAGCCAGTTTACTGGCTTCAATGCACTGTGCTTACTTGTTTTTTTTCAAGTATTTTAAATATTCAGGTTTGTGTGACCTACTTTCACAGCTGCATTTTAAGGGGTGTTAAATTGATTCTCTCCCCATCACCTGCCACCACACTTGGATACTGAGGGTAGGGGGAGGTGGAAGCTGAGGAAGGGAGGGGGGCTTATAGGGGGGCTGGTTTATAGACTAAACACTATAAGATATTTTCCTTTTCAAGAGTGTACTAATGAGTCATCATGAATATATTCTCCTTTTCCTTCTTTGGATCATGGGATTCTTGGTTTATTAAATGTCACTGGCTGGCTTAAGATCTTTCCCCCTCCCTGTTTTGTTTTATTCCCACTTTCTCTTCGCATCTACCCCTACGCTGCCTCCATCTCTGGCAACATTAAAATGAGCTTCCTGTGTACCTTTTTGCTTGTTTGTGATCTTCCAGACTGGGTGTTGTTTTGTGCACATGTATTAACTTACCCAAATCGTATTGTGTTACAGATCACGTTTGTTTTCATTCAGCTCTCTCCAGATGCTGTTAGAGGGCATCCAAACTGTTTAGAGCACATGTTGTCCATTGCTTCTTACCCCGAGGTGCCCACATCACCCAGCCCCTCCCTCTGTGATGGAGGCAACCACTGCCCTCTGTCTCTACCCCAAGCGAGGCTGCAGTGAATATCCTTGCATCTGCTCTTTTACAGACTGAATGGGCAGAGCTTTTAGCTGTACACCTAGGAGCAGGAAATCTGAATCATCAGAATTCACATGTTTCTATTCTGACGACAAGAATTCCTGATGTTTCAGTGGAAAATTCTATAAATAGATGAGACCCATTTAACCTTCTGTGAAGAAAAAACTAAAAACTGTCGGGGGCTGAAACTGTGTGTGTGGCTGAAAATGCAGCTATTGTTGTTTTTTTTTTTCCCAGGGAAAAAACTCAAAAGGAAATGGGTTTTCATAGCATTAGGGGAATTCATGGGGCGAATGAGGGAGAGTTTTCAGTAGCAAGATTCTGTCAAGGATGTGTATGAAGCTTCTTTTCTTGGACAGAGGATAGTCAGGGCAGGGTCCACACTGGGTCTTGGGCAGGGAATCAGAGGGTCACTCCATGGGGGTAGAGTCAGTGTTCAAATTCAGCCCCCCACCGCCCTTGTCAAAGAGCCATTAGCCTTTTACCCAAGTCATGGTCATATTTAGCTGATCTTACTTGCAGAAGACCCCCAAACTGCATTTCCGATCATGACCTATGCTCTCTCTTCAATATTTCTATTGTTTTGAATGTGGATACCACTGGGGAGTAGAAATAGGGGTTGGGGCAGAGGAATACTGTTTTCATTAAAAGCTTTAAAAATGTGAACTTTGTGTATATGCAGCTTTGAGAAAAATAAAACTTTTTTTAAATATTAAAAAAACTCTGCTGCTTATTTTTTGTTGTATAAGTAATACCTACCCACTGGGCAAAATTGAGTAAATTCAGAGAACCACTCCCAAGCTTCACCATCTAGAAATATTTATGACAGACCTGGGAAGCCCAGGTAGCATTAGAGGTAAAGAACCCGCCTACCAATGCAGGAGGCATGAGACGCGGATTTGATCCCTGGGTCGGGAAGATCCCCTGGAGAAGGGCATGGCAACCCACTCCAGTATTCTTGCCTGGAGAGTCCTATGACAGAGGAGCCTGGTGGGTCCTGTTCACTGGGTTGCAAAGAGCTGGACATGACTGAAGCAAGGAGATCCAACCAGTGAATCCTAAAGGAAATCAGTCTTGAATATTCATTGGAAAGATTGATGCTGCAGCTGAAACTCCAATACTTTGGCCACCTGATGTGAAGAACTGACTCATTGGAAAAGACCCTGATGCTGGGAAAGATTGAAGGCGGGAGGAGAAGGGGACTACAGGGGATGAGATGGTAGGATGGAATCACTGAGTCAATAGACATGAGTTTGAGTAAGCTCCGGGAGTTGGTGATGGACAGGGAGGCCTGGCATGTTGCAGTCCATGGGGTCGCAGAGTTGGACATGACTGAGCGACTGAACTGAATGGAAGCAATGTAACACACATTGTTAACCAATGTGTTAACATGACACATGTTGTTATAGATTCTTTCATATTTTCTCAACATGCACATAGACATATTTTTTCAAACAAAAATGAATCATGTCATTTTGCTTTTGTCACTTAAGAATATAGCTTTAGAATAAACTCCTAAGTCAAGGGGTGTTCATTTGATGCTATGTGAATTGGGATCCCTTTGTTTCCAGTGACAGAATTTCAGTGTTGTGTGTTTTCAGGAAAAAGGGATACAGGTTATAGGAACCAGGCCTTGGGATTAAGTAGATGCAGGACTTAAATGCTTCCAGGACACTCTATCTCTTCTCTCTTTGGTTGCTTTTTGTGTAATCAGTTCAATCTTCTCTCTTACTGAACACTGGCAGAAAATATTGGAACCTGTTGTGGCATTTCACACCTTGCCATTTGAACTCTCCAAAGAAGTACATCCCTGATTTTTATAGACATCAAATCCGAAGTCCCACAAAAGGGCATGCTAGGACACTGTTTGGTCAGGAAAGGCTCTCATAGAAACCTGGTGAGTGAAGTGGAGGAGGAATTTTAAGAAGAATGGACAAGGAAGAGAGACCGCTATTAACAGAAAGGAAGGATTCAGAGCAGAGAAAGTAATAGCATCTTCCATAGATTTGTGAGGATAAACTATACTCTAGTGAGTATTGGGATTTCCTGGAGGCTGGAGGCTGGCCTCTTTACCTAGTGATGGTAAACAGTCTGCCTGCAATGCAGGAGACCTGGGTTCAATCCCTGGGTTGGAAGGATGCCCTGGAGAAGGGAACAGCTACTGATTCTAGTATTCTTGCCTGGAGAATTCCATGGACAGAGGAGCCTGGCAGGCTCCAGCCCATGGGGTCACAAAGAGTCAGGCATGACTGAGTGACTTTCACGTCCAGTGAGTACACACCAATATTCACTCCACGCAGCAATGTAGTAGCTGCCCGTTGGCCAAAGTCTTAACATTACTGAGACTATTGTCAACAAGAGCGTCATCTTACAGGACTTTTATGTTCTGAATTCTTGTGTGAAAGATGGCCCTGGCACTACTTCCCATCATCTCGTCCTGGGGAAGGGCACCTTCAGCACTTTCTGCTTGTTGTCTCCCTCTTAGAGACGCTGCTTGCCGGATGTGGGGGTGGGGGCCAGTGTGAAGGTGACCCAGTGCTGCCAATTTTGCCCACTGTGACGCTGTCATGTGCTGTCTCTTCCTGGCACAGGTATGATGACTATATAGGAACACACACCAAAGGACACAGCAGCCAGAGCTAAACCACATGCCCCGGTGGGTGGCTTAACCTAGATTCTGCCCTGAAAAGCGAACATGGCAGGATGAGCAAGCCCAGCCCTCAGGCACGATGCTCGGCTCTGACTGAGCTTGAATCCTGACTAACGCACAGTCTGGTCTTGCGGGACTTTTGGACAAAGATGTCAAGACCATTCATAGTTACCAGAAAAAATGCTTTCTGAAGGTTTCTGCTTTTTTCTTTTTGTTGGTGGCTGGTGGAAGCAAGGATACTTTTATTCCTCTTCTGGTTATATGAAAATCAGACAGAAATGTAAATTTCACTCATATTGTCAGGGGTTGAGTACAGTCATATTCTCAGGGACTGAGCCAGGGTGCTATGCTGAGTTTGGATGCTCTAGCCTGTGGCTAGAGCTGTTTCCAGAAAGATGCAGTGGCCAGTGAAATGGAGCAGGACCTTGTCGGGCTCCAGGGCACAAAAGCCTTTCTGGGTCCTTCCCCTGGACCATTTCCTGATTATGGGTAATAGCCTTCATTCTGCCTCCATAACCTTCCCTGAGTTCCGGCAGAACAGGTTGAAATAGTTGCCAGTTAGGGAAGGGAGGGCGATACAGAGGAGGAACAGTCAAGAAACAGCAGTGCAGCCTTGGAGTAAAGCTCCGGTTTCCCCTCAAAGGACGTGTGTGTGTGTGTGTGTGTGTGTGTGTGTGTGTGTGTGAGTGCTCAGCTATGTCTGACTCTTCGTGACCCCAGGGACTGTAGCCCCACAGGCCCCTACGTCCATGGGATTTTCCAGGCAAGAATACTGGAATGGATTACCATTTCCTCCTCCAGGGGGTCTTCCTGACCCAGAGATCAAACACACGTTTCCTGTGGCTCCTGCACTGGCAGGCCTTTTTTTCCTGGCGCCCCCTGTATATATGTTGTTCTGTATAGCCCTAGCTCTCGAGGGATATACATAACAGTATCTTTGAGCTGTTTTGCAGATACTGAAACCTCACTAGGTGGGAGAAGTTAAAAGCATGCTCCTATAGGCACAGAGACCCCAGACCTGTTGGTGATGCTGACCCCCATTTACCTTATCACCAACCAATCAGAAAAATGTCCATGAGCTGATCAAGCCCTCTTTGAAACATCTCTACAGAACTCCTCACTATCCACTCCAGGTGGGGACACACAGTTCTGAGGACATTAGGCTGCTGCGGCCCCCTTTACCTGGCAAAGCAATAAAGCTATTCTTTTCTACTTTATGCAAAACTCTGAGATTTAATTTGGTATTGGAGTACAGAAGCCAGATGCAGCTTCACCAAAGGCAAGGGTGAGTGGATTTAGACGGTAATGTTTGCCTCCTGTTCTCTGAGTAGTGTTGGAAGCCCTATGACCTGCCAAGGGCAAAGAGATGCTTTGATAACCACCCAGTAGGTGGGAGGAGGCAAGTGTCCTTAAAGCCGGTCCATGTGTGGGCTGCCTTCTTCCTAACAAAGACCAAGGTACTCTTTAGTCTAAGATACGTATTGCCCTGTTCCATCAGGCATTTCAGCCATAAAATCCCAAATCTGCAAGTGTTCCTGTCTGTACCTGATGTTGTCCATCTAACTTATACCCAAATGATCTCTGCTCAACTGAGTGGAAAGTTCCCTCCCTGTAAGGTGAACCCGATCATGTTTGTTCTCAAATTGTTTAATCCTCTGTGAGTCTGAGTGCTCTGTCACTGTGCTTCGGGATCCCGCTGTCTCTCTTGTGGGAGACGAACATCTAGCTCTTGGGGAAGGCAAGAACCTGGAGGCAGAGCCAGCTGGCTAGCATCCTATCCCTATTCTGGGATTGTATCAGCATGCTACATTTAAAGAGATATGCAGAAATAGTCAAACCAGAGATCACAGGATCTCATACTTTGTGTTTAGAATGAAAAATCAAGGTGATCACTTATTAAATAAATTTTTATTAAACATCAGCTTAGTTTCAGGAACATTTCAGATACATTGTCAAAGACACCCAGCACTAGTTTTATACCTTTACAATTTTATTTCGTTTTCATGAACACCTCGTGAGGTAGACACACTGTTAATATCTCCATTCTACATATGAGGGGATCTAGGCCTAGAGAGGTCAAACAATTTGCCCAAAGTGGCACAGCTGGTGAGGGACAAGGATGCTGGGATCCACCAAGCAGTCTCATTCTGGCGTCTGTGTCTAAACTCCATACACTATGGCTTTCCTATACTCAGAAGGACAAATTGGTTACAGATGTGGTTGCAGGCCGGCATCTTGGCAGTGCTCTCAAACGAGTTTTCCAGGCAGGATATTTCTTTAAGGTAAGATGGTCAATCTCATGTATGAACCATTGATTTTTTTTTAGTAAAACTTCTTGCATACTAGTAACACATACCAGAATGAAGGCATGCTGCATGATAGTAGAATAGTTAGAATATAAAATTACCCTGTGATGAGGTTTCACTGATTTTTTTTTTTTGAGTTCTTCTTTCTGGTTTTTTTTTTTTTTTTTAAAGATTTGGTCTTTCCCTTCCAGTTATGAGTGCCTGTGAACACAACATTGTCTTTGAGCTGTTGTATGTACAACAGCCATACAACACCAGCTGCCATTGGTTGGGGGCCTGCATGTAGCTCTTGCTAAGCATTACCTTTTAAAATCCTCAAATCGACTTTAAGTATTATTGTCCCCGTTTTACAGAAGTGGAAGCTAAGATTTATATAAGGTTAACTGAGGTTCAGGGAGGCTACACCAGGACTAGCAAACAAGAGGGGCAGGATTCAGACCTGGTCCCCCTGAACCCCCAGGCACATACATCTAATCACCAAATAAGCTTCCCTGTGTGGAGACTTGGTGGCTCCTGGGCATTGTGAGACCGCACTGGTGTCAGAGGACAGAATGTGAACACAGGCTTCTGTAATTCCATCAGCAAATATAAGCCTTGCTAAAGTACTGGGCAAATCCCGAGAAACACTGTTAAAGATAGACGTTATTTTGGCCACGCCATGCAGCATGTGGGATCTTAGTTCCCCAAGCAGGGATCAAACCTGCGTCCTTGCATTGGAAGTATGAAGTTGTAATCATTGGACTGCCAAGGACATCCTAAAGATAGAAATTTTGAAAAAGAAATTGGAAGGCAGGTCAGGATCCTTTCTTTAATAGCAAGTAAAAATGACTGCGGGCTTTCCAACTCCCTTACATGTATTCTAATTCCATTCTTCATAAAACCATATGTGATAGGTACAATGGCTGTTGTTATTTTATAGATGGCAAACTGAGTCACACGTATATTTCTTAGTGAGTAGCTCTCTTTGGGTGAAGTTGTTAGTAGACGGTGTGCCAGGCTTATATAATGGGCTGTGTAAAAGAATTATGTTTTGGTTTGACAGAAAAAAACCAAAATCCTGTAAAGCAATTACTCTTCAATAAAAAATAAATTAATTAAAAAAAAGAATTATGTTTTGGAACCAGTCATGCTGTGACTTGCAATTCCATTGCATTGTGCTATTTTCATAGATCCAATTTCTTTACTTAGACTCAGCCCCTTTGAGCCGGAGCCCCATCTTCTAAGGGTCACGCTCTCCCCTGGATGGTCCAGGGCTGAAGCACAGCCCATACTAAAGTCCTTACTGTGTGTCAAGAGCACATGAGTGGGTCTAGCTGCGGGTGCAGGCACAGAGCTCTGCGTGTGGAAAGAGGAACTCTGGCTCACTTGTGAAGCCAGGGCTCCCCTTTTCTCCCTTCCTGAGAGCATGAATGTGATAACAAAATCAGTCATTTTCTTAAGAGAAACGGTAGTAGGTACTTTCAGCCACAGAAGGCGAATCTCTTCTGTTTCTCCAAGGACTGGGCTTTGCCAGCCCTGCTGTAGCTGGTTGAAGGGGACCAAACCTCTCAGGAAGACGGACTTGGTTCCGTTTGACCAGCCAGAGCAGGGGGCAGCTCCTGGGGGAGGTGACTGCAGCCTCTAGGGCGAGGATTCTTGGTGTGTCCCGAGCATCCCTGGTTCAAGCCTGCAACACAGAAGGAGCTGGCATTAGCATGAATCAGATCCCGGGAGCTTGCCTTGTCCAGAACGCTCTCTTTGGGTTTGTGAAAACCATAAGCAATTTGTATTTTGCATTGCACAACTTTATGTCTTTTACCCTTATTCTTTTTTCAAATATGAAATTGTGAGGAACTAACATGATAAAGAATTGTAGAATTTGGAAAATAAAAATCTCCCACATTTTTCACTCCTCTGATTTTCCAAAACAAACAACATTCTGAAGTAAGCTTTTGAATATCTCATATCATAATTTTTAAAATAGTTTACAATTTTAATTCAAATGCAGTATATTTATGAAAGAATAAATGTAACACGTGTGTAAATTATGACACATAGTGGTGAGATCAATACCAACAACAAACAACTGTTTACCTTAGGAAAAGAACTGGTGAAATCAATACTATTGAAGCTTTCTGAATGCTTTTCCCAGTTTATCTCTTTAGTTTCCCCTCGTAGGTAATTATTATTCTGAGCTCTGTTTTTCATACAATTTAAATGTTCTTCTTTATAGTTTTTACCAGAATAATATATTACTTCCTAAATAATATATTGCTTGTTTTTTTTTAACATAATAGTATCATACAGGAGGTATTCTGCTCTAATGGTATTCTCACCTAAAATGATATTTGTAAGATTTATTCATATTTTGTGGCAGCAGTCATTTATTAATTTTTATTATTTTTATAGTTTTCTACTGTGAGAGTATACATCAGTTTCATTAGTCATTCTCCAGGTGATAGACAGTGAGGCTGTTTGGTTTCCACAAATGGCCAGAACTGACTAAATGGCTGTCCCACAGAGGTTGGGAAATCTTTGATTCCTATATTTTTTAAAGGAGAAGTCTGGGCTCCAGTGTGTAGGGACCTGTAGGCTGACCTTGCAAAGGAAAAGCAACGTTGACCAGTTCCAAACATCTGATGGCCCAGAAATCTAGTAAAAACTGCTCTTCAGGTGATTCTGATGCAGCTGAAGTCTGAGAACCACTGGGTGAGCAGAGGTACCCACTGGTTTCCCTGGATTTCTGGGAAAGTGTGGCCAAGGGGTCAAGGAGCTGATCAAGGAGGATATCTTCCCCAGGAAGGTGGCCTGGCTATCTTCATCATACATTTGAGCAGGTGAGGGAAGAGATAAGAAGAAAGAATATTTTGAATGGTGGTGGGGAACTGCTCTTGGGGGTGGGCTTGCCAGCCCTTTTATATCCTCTCCCTGATGAAGGGAGTGAAATGAAGCAGAAAGCCTGTGGCCTTGGAGTCATACTTACCTGCGATCAGATCCCATGGATGCCTCCTGGCTCTCTTGCTTTTCAGAAGTTAAACCTCAATTTATGCCTCTGTGCAGTTGGGGGAGTATACCTACCACACCGACTTGTTGTAAGTCTTAGTGGAAACAAAGGAAAGGGGTCCAGGGGACCCCTTCAGGGGTCATGGGAAAGTCCTCGGGAAAATCCCCACTGCTTTTGAGGTCAAGAGTTTCACTCTCAATGCCAGTTTGTCCTTTACATGTTTCCCTTCCGTTGACTGCAAGTATTTTCATTTTGTCTCTGAAGTTTTAGAAACCACTGATGGGAAAAAGCAGAGCTGGTTTACCTAGCCAAGCAGACCTCTGCCAGGGGCATCCCAGCTTGAGAGCACTGCCTGGGGGCAGTAAGACACCCCAGAAACCAAAGTGCTCAACAAGGCACCAGAGAAGTGGCAGGTGTGACGGTTGTGACGGAGGACCAGGGGTCCTGTCAACTGCGCCTGGGTCCAGAGTGATGCTGGTGCAGCCCTTTTTGTTCTGAATCCCCGCCTCCTTGGCTGGCATCCTGCAGCTCTGCAGTTAAGTACCTCATCTTTACCCTCAGCTCCTACCTGCGACACAGATGTCTTGCAGCCACAGCTTATGGTTCACTAGCTCTTCCCCCGGCTACTGCTATCCTAGCCCGGCAATCCTCTGGTTCCTTCTAAGGAGCAAGGGTTAGATAGGCAGCCATGCCGGTGGAGGTCAGCCAGGTGAAAAAAGTGCATTGTCCAGCTCATCAGTCAAGCCCCGGGCACTGCAGTTTCCTCAACTCAGGACACTGCTCTTCATCACCTCTCCCCTATTCTTCATTTACTTCCTGCCTCACTCACACATTACAACCCCAATTTCTAAGCAGATGACATGAAATAAATCTTAGGGTAGGAATAGGAAAACTATCTTTGGAGCAGTTATGATTTAGAAAAGGGAAGGGCTGTCACTGAAAAGAAGCACAACTTGGAGGTATCTGTCCATTTTACAGGTTTGAAGACAAAGCAATGCTTGTAAAAGAAGGGCAAAAATTTTCTTTGAGGGATAATGTACTATCATATACCCATGTCAGCGACTTCAGTCAAAGTAACATGATCTAAAGGAAGGGTTTCTCAACCTTGGCATATTGGCATTTAGATAAGTCTCTGTTGTGGTGGCTGTCCTGTGCATTGTAGGGTGTTTGGCAGCTTCTCTGATCTGTGTCCACTTGATACCAGTAGAACTGCCTAGTTGTGGCAACCAGGAATGTCCCCAGACATTGCCAAATGTGCCCCGGGCAGGGGGCTTTATCACCTCCAGTTGAGAATTGCTTATCTAAAACTGTAAGTTTCTCCATTCCATCCTGTGGCTGCCCCGTCTGTAGCAATTCTCCCACATTCTTCTAAGTTTCCCCCAATTTTCAAGGAGTCCTTTTTGGCTGACCTTGAAGGACATCTGGTGTCCGGAAGAGGTAGGCAGGTGATGCCACCTGTCTTGCTGCAGCCCAGGGAGGGGTCCAGCCCCTTGTGGTCCTTCAGTGTTGACCGCTCAGCCTTTACCCGCCATCGGCTTTGTAAACATGGTGGCCCCTCCCTTCATCCTTTCCGTCCCTCCTTATCCCAAGCTCTCATTCTGGGGCTTCTCAGTTCCAGTTAACAGCCCCTTCCTGTGTCTCTCAGCACACATCCATCCAATCTTGTGGCGTCTCCTTTTGTTGTTTTGCTTGAGAACTTGTAGTAGAAGTTTAGTGTGGTCCCAGCCCTCATGTCACACACTCACCTAACAAGAAAGAAGCAGAGCCGTGGGATGCAGGAAGCCCCCCCTGGGGCTGGGCATCAGTGAGGGAGGGAGACCCTTCTCAGAGCTGGGATTAGCTGATGGCTAAGCCTTGGGGGACCACAGTTTCTCCTCATAATTAAGGCTTTCCTTTCTACGTCCACCTCCTTCCTGGTGTGGGTTCAGGCGCTTTAGGCTCAAGGCTGAGAACAAAGAGGTTCAGGGAAGAGGAGAGAAAGGAACTAAGCCAACTGGATGGGAGAATCTCTATTCTAACACCTCAAACCTCTTCCACAGACAGCCTCTTTCAGTACCGCTTGGTGACAGGTTGTGATACAAAGAGGAAAAGATGGCAGAGCAGGGTCAGGGGACTGGCTGTGTGACAAGGCTGGATCCCCTGAGCCTCCCAGCTCCTACCCATCTGCAGTGAGAACCCTTGGAGATGCAGGAACTGCCCTAGACACCAGTAATGATGAAGGAAAGTGATACAGCCAGGTATGAAGGCTTTACGGTTCAGTTTGGTTGGTAGAAACATCTTTCAGGAGCAAAAGGACAGGAGGAAGGAGCTTGGACGGTGAGGGCTGACCTTGCAACAAATCTTCAGGTGATGTGTGCTCTCCTCGAATGAGGAGCTAAGTCTGGGGAGACGGCCACGGAGGGCACTCGGGGACCACAGTCAGTGTGCCTGATCCTTGGGTGGGGGATGAAACCTCAGGAGTGAGAGAAAGGCTGTGGGGAGGACTCCAGGCAAGATTCGGAGGCTCTCCCTTTCTCAATGAGGATGCCTGGGGGCTCAAGGCCGGGATGGGGAAGAAGGGGCCAGGTGCTCTGGGTGGGACTGTGGGGCCGAGGAGAGGCGCTCGCCGAAACCACACACTTCCTTACATTCCATAGCAAAGTAATCCGTATGGGGATATAAAGAAGCATGTGGCCTTGGGAAGCAGTCTTGGCCCCTGCCTGCTTCCTCCATCGTCCGGATGCAGCCCCACATCTCAGATGGGGGCCCCTCCCACTCTCCTCCTCCTCTAGGTGGGGAAGCTTGGAGGGCAGGGCTCCCGGGACCTCACGCCATCACCCCAGCATTCTCCTCAAACTGTCCTGCAACACCTCTGTTGTGAGGCATAGGGGTGCTTTGGGGTGGGGGTGGGGGTCCAGCCGTTGCTCTACTGTTTGCTCAGGAAAAAATGGCACCCAAGTTTCTCTAGCTTATTTTCATTCAGTTATAATGTATCAAAACTTTTATTATTACTAGTCACTAATTTGCCTTGGTTTTATACAGGTCAATATGATTCTGTTTTAACGTTTGGAATCCCATGAAGGAAAATTAGAGAGAAAGAGAAAGAGAGGGAGAGAGAAAAAGCCGGCGACAGAGAGCATCCTACAGAGATGCTATTCCTCACATGCACAGTGAAGGACCCCTGCTTGGACCATACCAGGCCTTCCTGCACTTCCTACTGTATGTCTGTCGTGGGCGCAACTGATGGGCTGCAGCTGCCACGCAGCATTCCGAGCACCATTGCGGAGCAGATTCTGCTCCCCCTCGCTCATCACCTGCCCTATGATCTGTGAGGCCCAAGCTGCAGAAAAGTGAGGAACGCTGGCAGCTGGGGAGTCACCCAGAGTCTGGACAGGCCACCCCGGCTGAAGGGTAATGGGGTTTTTCAGCTTCAGAGGATCTAATACTCTGCCAGGAATCAGAGAGGATGCGGAGGGAAGACCTGTGCCCCAAAGAAGGTTTGGGCTTCACAGTGTTGACAAGGGCAATCAATGAAATCTATTAAAAGTAACACAAATAAGAACAGAAATGTTTTCAAGCATGTTCTCTATGACAGAGATGATTTTTGGTGCTCTGACAAGTTCCTTGAATCCTCCCTACTCTATGAAATAGCTGTTACGTTCATCTGGTTTTAGAGATCGGGGTTGTAGAAATGAATCTGTTCACACATATGTAAATGGTAAGCCCTTAAAAAAGTGAATCAGGTTGGAAGGACAGTCTTGGATCCATCCATGGAGATAGGCTTGGAAGTTGGGAATTCAATGGGAAGCAAGGGAAGAAAATGTCTATAGGTTTTATACTCTGTGAACATTGATTCCTCTGCAGCTGCACCCTTGAGGTGGTGGCTTATGTACCATACTTTTTCTCAGGAAAATGACACCCCAGTCAAAATCTTTATGGCTGATCTCAGGAATTATCCAATAACTCATTTAATCCAATCCAAGGGCTTATGAATCAGCTTCTGCTGTGAAAACAAAGTTGTCCCCCATAGTCAAGTACAAACTTAGTGTGAGTGAGAATGTGGGACTGTTCTTTCTCCCCCAGGTTTGGGGGCTGTGGTCAATTAAAACAAGGGCTGGTGGGGAGGAGAGACAGAGGGACCAATGAGAAGATGTAACTGTGCCCTTGAGAAGATCAAAATGTCTCATCTCTTCCACTGAACCAGAGAACTCAGAGTTGAGTACAGGTTCATTTTAACTGGTTAAATCCTTCACATCTAGATCTGTGAAGCCCATGCATGGCACGCGCGTGCTTTTCAGGAAAGGGGATTTGCATAAGTGAGAGAGACTGAGTTTTTTGGTCCTGAGTACTAGAAAGAGCCAGTTTTAAGAGACCTGTCCTTCATAAACCAACTGAGGGCCAGAAGGTGATTAATTCATGTAAGGATGCAAAAAAAAAAAAAAAAATCAATTTCTCAAGAAATGATGCCAGAAAACCAAGACCATGCTAATCATCCCTGGGGTGAGGCTATCTCTGGCATTTGGATGTGAATTATTTTGTCTTTTGGTCAAGCCCAACCTCATATGGTCAAAAGATTATTTAAAATTTCCTTTCAAAATTTCAGAAAAAAACAACAATAAACTTTGGAGAACCAAATATTTGATTGTTTTGAGTCTCATCTTACTTTTCCATGTCATCTAACTTAAACTATCAGGAAGGAAATTCATGGAAATTCATGGAACAGATGTGGAAATGAAGGGAAAGGTAGGCTGGAAAAACAAAGCAAACAACTGCAATAAAATCAGAATCTTTCAGACCAGCATAAATGGGAGGAAAAATTCTAGGATAGGACTATAAAAACATGTTTCTGAGTTTTGCACAGGGCAAGGGACACTGATACAGCAACTGGCTTTAGGTCTTTTCCCCAGATTATGTTTTTAGCTTCTTACCTGCCCAAATCTTCTGATTTTGGCTGGTGGTGTTAGTAGGAAGGATGGGGAGGGATGTTGTATCACATGGCCACAAGTGTGCTCTAAGATGTTGGTGAAATCACTACCCTTTCTCTTTCATTCCTGTAATAGCTGTATAACTCCATCTGCCCACCACAGTGTGGGTTAAAGATTAATGAGATAACACATGTGGAGGGTCTTGAGTTTCATAGAACAGGCTGATGGCCATATAAAATGTCACTCAACATGTTATATTGAAAAGAAGATTTATTTCCCCCTCCTCTGCCCTGTAGTCAGTTGATCACAAGCCTTAAATTTCCCTTGTTCTTGAGAAACTCCATTTAAAAGCATTCAGAATGTAAGTAAACAGTCAAGGTAGCGTGAAAAGCATAAGCAGAAATTATAGTTCTTTCCTACTTCTTTCACCAATCAGGGCAGTATTTGAATATAAGTGTCTCAGAAACAGCATGAGAAGGAAAGATGGTGGTTTCCCATGAATGGCCTCAGAAAGACTCTTGCATTTGGGCAAAATCAAGGATGAGCTAAAACAAGGAGAGGTCTGAATGATAGGCAAAGGAATCTTCAAGATTACTGATGGCAGAGGGGTGTAGGCAGGAAGAACCTGGCTTGGGCATCTGTGCATTCTGGCTCTGTGACTCTGAGCAAGCTACTTAACCTGTCTGAACCTGTTTGCTCACCTGTAAAGTGATTGTAATGCTACTGATTCAACAGGAGGCTTCAGTGAATTAGAAGCATGCACAGTGCCATGAACCCAGTATTAGAAGTCTAACAAATGGTCTCTATCACTCTTGTAACTCCTATTCAATATATTCTTTATTAATTAATATTAATATGGCAACAGAGACTACCCACTCCATGGAAGTCCTTATGTTTGACCCATTTTAAAGAGTTTCATTCATGTGACAGTTTTACAAGGGGTGGTTCTAAGATATTTGCGGCTGCTGCTGCTGCTAAGTCACTTCAGTCGTGTCCGACTCTGTGCAGCCCCATAGACAGCAGCCCACCAGGCTCCCCCGTCCCTGGGATTCTCCAGGCAAGAACACTGGAGTGGGTTGCCATTTCCTTCTCCAATGCATGAAAGGGAAAAGTGAAAGTGAAGTAGCTCAGTTGTGTCCGACTCTTAGGGACTCCATGGACTGCAGCCCACCAGACTCCACCGTCCATGGGATTTTCCAGGCGAGATATTTGGGAAAGCTTAAATATTTTTAAAAAATATATCTTTCACAATTTTGGTTTCCCTTATTTTAAAAAAATCCCATTTGTAATAATTTCATATGTCTGAAAAAGATTTGTTAAGGAAAGAATTCATCAGTATCATATCTGACAAGAATCAATAGAGATTCTGAATATACAGAGCTCCAGTCTCATTTTCAGGAGTTTTAGGAAAAGACATGAATGGTGAGATACTCAGACTGTCCCCTTATCCATCTTAAGGCCTTGCCCTCTGACGACAGAGCTGACCCTACCTAGTCAGCCCTTTGCTGGACGAAGAGAAAGCAAGACTGCAGGAAAATCACCCCCATTTCACTCTCTGAATTTTGAGTAGAAGCATCTTAGTTTTCTCTCTCCCTTCTCTGCCCCATAGAAAGGCCTGATAAAAGTTTCTTACAATAGAACCCAAAAGTTGATGCTTTTATGGGGATTTGGATCCTTCTGGTCTCTGCAGGAGGACAGTCCACACAGACACATCTACCCTGGGAGTCTGAGCTCTTGTGACCTGTACTGGAATCACTGCCAGTGTGCTCAGTCGCTGCCATGAAACAGAAGCTATTCTGGAGTTCACCAAGGCTCAAGACAAATTATTTGGGGCTTACCATCATCTGGCTGAGGGGGTAGGAAATAAAGCAGAGGCCCCTCCATTTAAGGCAAGCCTAGGTTAATGTGTGGAGACAGAACTTTATTTTTCCAAAGGCTCAGCCAGACATCTTGCTATTTTTAGAGGACTGGCCAGTCCTGAATGTTGATTCCATCCTGGGCATGAGCCTGATTTTAACTTCCCAGGGCCAGCCAAGAGCAAGGGCAGCTCCCAAACCCATCTTCTCTCCCTGCAGGCACCCTGCCACTTCTCTCGGTGGTATTTCACCATCACTGCAGTGCTTATCCTGTTTCTCATCAGAGCTGGAGGGCTAAACTGGTACTTTGGAGGAGGCTGGGGCAAGGGGTCCAGGAGAGAGAGCCAGCATGATACTAAGTCACTTACTTCTTTATGCTTCCAGCCATTCTGTGAAGTACCTTTCATTACACAGGATGAAACTCACTCCAGTAGGTTAGATAACCTGGAGGCAAGGAGTGGTTAGGAAACACCCACATCACACAGCTGATAAATAACTAACCTAGGACTTGAAGGACCTCTTTGACCCAGAGCACGCATTCATTTTATGCACTGTATATCCCAACCTCATCTGAGCCTAGAGCCATAGAGGCACCTATTCCCAACATAGAGGCACCGTGTTCCCGACATAGATGCACCTATTCCCAACATAGAGGCACCGTGTTCCCAAAAACCCAGAGCCACAGAATCAATCTCCATGGGACTGGCCCGGCATTCACATTTTAAACAAGATTCTTCTAGGGGATTTCTAGGCTCTGCAAATTTGGGAAAGAACAGCTCTGGAAGAGCTGCTTTCAAACTTAGAGAGAACATTAGAATCATAAGGGAGCTTGTTAAAAATGCAGATTCTTCTGTCTTGCCCTCCAAAGCTCCTGAGAGAAGCCCGGGAGCCTGGGCTCAGGAATCTGCATTTTTGCAACCGTTCTCAATGGATTCTGCTGAAAGTGGGCAGAAGACTTTGAAAAACAGGGACCTAATAATAAATAAGAAAGAGAGAAGTAGATACTAAAGTAATGAAATCATTTAATACTGGAAAGGACTCATTTGAGAGCAGTCCAAGGAAAAGTATTTAGTTTGGATTTAAGGAAGAATTCCTTGCAGACATGACGACAAATGGGTGACCTCTTTCTACTATGTGAACAGTGAACGTATTAGTAGCAGAAAGGGGAGCAGGCACTGTGGTCCACACCTGGCCACTGGCATCTGATCTTTTCCATGTTCCCGAACCTCAGCTTCTACCTGGAATGTTCTTTTCCCTTTGTTCTTTTCCCACTAGTTAAAGTTTCTCTCAAATCTCAGTTCAAAAGATACTTGCTCCACAAAGTTTTCTCCCAGTTTCCCCTCTTCATCTTTGTTTCTATTTGCACCTGTCTTTGGGCGTGCATCACATCTCACCCTGCTATCGGATTCCCTGGGTATCTGTAATGCACACGTTTCCTCACAAAAAGGGCTAGGACCTGATAGCTTTGGTTTTGATTCCCCACACCACTCGGTGAAGGCCTTTTGCTCAATAAGGGTGGAGGAGATAAAGCTATCACCACTGCTACTCTTCCTATGTAAGTGTTCTCAGCACTGTAACAAGCAACTTTTATTAAATATTCCTATTTTGCTGATGAAGGACACAAGGCACTGACTGAGAGATGGTTGTTTGTGGAGGGGTCTCTTTTAGAAGTGTGGCTCAGAGGTTAAAGCATCTGCCTGCAATGCAGGAGACCTGAGTTCGATCCTTGGGTTGGGAAGATCCCCTGGAGAAGGAAATGGCAACCCACTCCAGTATTCTTGCCTGGAGAATCCCATGGACAGAGGAGCCTGGTGGGCTACAGTCCACGGGGTTGCAAAGAGTCGGACATGACTGAGAGACTTTACTTGCTAGCGCTGTAGGCAACCAGAGTCCCACCTGTAGGGAGATCTGAGCTCTGTGTTAAGGAAGTGAAGTGAAGTGAAGTTGCTCAGTCGTGTCCGATTCTTTGCGACCCCATGGACTGTAGCCCACCAGCCTCCTCCGGAGAGAGCACTTTAAAAAACTTTAAGCTTTGAATTTGGTATAACAAAGTCCCCTGGAGGGCTGGCTAAGGCACAGAATGCCGGCTCCACCCCAGGAGTGCCTGACTCAGTAGGTCTGGAAGTGAAAGAAAGTGAAAGTTGCTCATTCTTGTCTGATTCTTTGTGACCCCATAGACTCTACAGTCCATGGAATTCTCCAGGCCAGAATACTGGAGTGGGTAGCCTTTCCCTTCTCCATGGGATCTTCCCAATCCAGGTCTCCCACATTTCAGGCAGACTTTTTACTGTCTGAGCCATGCTGGAGAATACTGGAGTGGGTGGCCTACCCCTTCTCCAGGGAATCTTCCCAACCCGAGGATAGAACCCAGGTCTCCCACATTACAGGCAGACTCTTTACCAGCTGAGCTATGCCTGGGAAGCAGTAAGTCTGGAGTGGGATCCAAGACTTGGCATCTCTAACAGGCTCCTGGGTGATTCTGATGCTGCTGGTCTAGGAACCATACTTGGGGGAGCCACTGCTCTAGTTCAATAGTGTTTGAACAATTCAAGGGCAAAGAATCAGCCCTTACATTCGGAACTTTCTAAAAATGAGGAGGTGAGGAAGAGGACTAAAGCCATACAGAAGCCAGGAAGGCGTGAGCTCCGTTCAGGGGTGCGGTTATAGGAGCTTTCACCGGTGAGGGTGCACAGAGACACGCAACACTCCAAAGACAGAAGCCCAGTCTATGAAGTTACTAACTGACTAAAAGAGTTTTCAGCCTGAGGGGTTATACACAACTGGGGGCCATTTCTTTGGCTCCCAGTTCTTACAAATAAACTTCAAATGGGGTTTGCTGAAGAATGGATATAAAATGAGGTGGACGTTTTTCTTGAGAAGCTATCTCAGCAGAGGGTCCACTGACATATGACCACACATTGTACTTGCAGAGGGATCATAATGATAACACAGCGCAATAATACAGAATATTGATAAAACTCTGTAGCTCCAAAATCTCTCACTTAAAAAAAAGAAAAAGTGCACCTGTTAAATTGAGTGAAGATCAAGAATTGCTTAAGATCCAGGGAACATATTAGAGAATCTGGTTCTTGTCCTAGTTTTCCAAAGAAGTACATTGCTCAGGGACTTCTCAGTTTTTTAATAAGATGTAACACTTCATAATGTCTTAGTGGGGACATCTGTGGGGTCATCGGAAGAAAATGCTCCCATTCAGTGATTATTTGAGATACATGACAGATTAGAACTGCCTTTGCATTGCTTTGAAGAATATTTCAACATACATTCAAAATAACCAAGGCACTGAAAGGGCAAGAGGCCAGTTCAAGGTCACAAGGTCTGAGTCTCGTTCATCCCATCCCCAAGCCTACTTCTTCTTTAGGCCATGGAGCAGTGCCTAGGTGACGGTGGAATCTCTACCCTCTTCATCAACTGTCTTTTCCACCCACCCTCCTTCCCCTCTGCTTTTGCTTCAAGCCCCAGCACACAGAATCGGGTTCACTGTCGGGACCCAGCCGACAAGTCACTCCCACACACCAATCATGCGGGCTGGGGCGATTTCTCTCCTCCAATTCCCCTGGCCTGGCTCTGCCTGATGGAGCTGGATTCCAGCGATGTCCTCCCCCGCCCCTGTGGGATGCAGACGTGAAGCTTCACCTGCTTCTGGAGACACCGTGGAGCTGGCTTCAGATGACAGAAGCAGGCTGCCCGCAGGGCTTCCACAAAATGCACAAAGAGAGAAAGACAGATGGGCCAGGCAGGAACGGCCAGAGGACAGTTAGAGGAGAAAGCCCTCCCCCTACCCCACCACCCGCGGGAGCAGCTCTGTACCTACCTGGGGAAAAGTTGCCGCTGGGTCCCTCCTCTGTATGCCTTCTTCCCTTGCAGGCTCCAGCCCCGTGGAGGTGTTTGGAGCGTGGATTTTTTTTTTTTTTTCCCAGAGCTAGCAGTGTTGGCTTGCATTTCTATGCCTTCCTGTCAGAATTCTCTCAAGGAAACAGCAGCTGGTGAGCTCAGAAATGTCAGTCAGAATCTTGGCCTAGTTTGGGGCCTTGAAGATTCTTGCAGAAAGTTAAAAAGGTTTCTGGGCCAGTGTCTCCTCTGGGTTTTCCCTCTCCTGCTTCTCACCTTTTCCATCTTCTATTTTATTTATTTTTTTATTTATTTTTCATGTTTACCTCAGGAGCTGGCTACTTAAATCGCCTGCCTCTGTCCTTCTGATGGTTCCCTTTGGAGTCTGGCTATGGCGCTTCTCCCGGTCAGCCAAACTGCCCGGTGACTTTCTAAGCATTTAGCTTGTGCGCTTTTTCCTTATTTTGACTCCTTACTTGTTCCCTTTTCCTGTCTCCTCCTTTTCTCTTCACGCATATCTTTTTAATCATCATTTCTCCTTGTTTGTGTCAGGTCCGCTCACTGGCCCTTTATCCCTTTCCTTCTGTTTTTTTTCCTCTGATTGTGTCCTGCCTAGCTCTGCTGCCCCCTCTCCACCTGTTCCCCGGGAAGGCTTGCTCTCCGCCTTCTTCGTCTCTGCCCTCAGAAGGCCAGCCTCTGCCTTTTGTACCCTCCAGCCCTCCGCCCACCCCCAGCACGCTCTCCCACCTGTTTGTGTCTTTTAAGGGCCTTGGTCATGTCCATGCCTTCTGTCCACCTCAATCACTGCAGTGACGGGCCTCTGAAAGCTGTTAAATGACACCTCTTCAGCTGTCCCCTCGCAAGGAGAAATGCCCTTTGCTAAACCCTTTCTCACACAGACCAGTCTATAGTCATGCTTCCGTTTATGGAATACCCTGAAATGATCCATCTATTATTTTCAAGAGTACAGAACAGAAATTTATTTCAAGTGAATGAATCTCCATCTCTCGGCACTAGGTTTCTTTGAAGTGATGTTAATGTATAGCTTTTCTGGTGGCTCAGATGGTAAAGAATCCCCCTACAATGCAGGAAACCTGGGCTCAATCCCTGGGTTGGGAAGATCCCCCCTCAGAAAGGAATGGCTAACCATCCAGCATTCTGGCCTGGAGAATTCTATAAACAGAGGAGTCTAGCAGGCTACAGTCCATAGGGTTACAAAGAGTCAGACAGGACTGAGCGACTTTCACTTCACTAATATGTAACACCTCAGATACAGTCCTTTTAGCATGTCTCAATTTTGGCCACTTTTCGAACCAGAGAGTGTTCCTAGTGGACTTATGGAAAACGTGGCTAGCTGGGGACTTGAAAAGATGCTCGGTTGTGTATATTTAGTGTGTGTGTGTGTGTGTGTGTGTGTGTGTGTGTGCTCAGTCGCTCAGTCGTGTCAGACTCTGCGACCCCATGGACCGTAGCCCACCAGACTCCTCTGTCCATGGGATTCTCCAGGCAAGAATACTGGAGTGGGTTGCCATTTCCTACTCCAGGGGATCTTCCGGACCCAGAGATTGAACCCACGTCTCTTGTCTCTTGTGTCTCCTGCATGGGCAGGCAGATTCTTTACCACTAATGCCACCTGGCAAGCCCCATGTTTGGGGGTAGTGCCCACCAAATTGCAGTGTAACATAGAAGGCACTGGAATCATAAACAAATGTCTACATTCCTTGACTTGAAAGACTTAAACAGTTTCTTTTGAGGATAGGGCATGTATCTGGAAAAGTAAGTATATGAAAAATATGATAATTGCAAACTGATAGTACAGTGAACAGTGCTATTGGCATTCAGATACAAGGAATAATGAGTGGGGGCAAGGTTGGGAAAGCTTCCTGGAGGATGTTGGGTTTCACCTGGGTCCTGAAGGTAGGGGGTCTGACATACCTGGAGAGATGAGGGAGGGACTTTCCCAGGTGGGTGAACATTTGAGCAGATGCCTGGAAGCAGATATGTACAGAGAATGCTCAGGAAATCCTGATTAACCTGTGGCCAGATCCAGGACTTTGTAAAGGGTCAGCCTGCGGTGCAGTCTTGGACACAGAGCCCATATACTCGTAGTGGGAGATTTCTGTTTCTAAAAAAGAGTTCCTTTAGCCAACCCACACCTTGATAGGTGCTTAATTTTAATTACTTATTTTTCTTTTTTTGTTTATTTTTTCTTCTGTTTTTTAGTGCCTTCATTTCAAAAAGAAAAAAATGCTATAGTGTTCTGATTTCTACAATTTAAGCATGTGTAGATTCTTTGAGAATTAACATCTGAAAAACCACAGTCTGAAATCTGTTGTTATTGAATATAGAGAGAAATGATTTCTTTCCAAAGCCCAAATATTAAGATTCTGTTTCTTATTTAATTCTGGCATTTGATATTGAAGGTCTGCTGTTATAAATGTAGACAACTGCTCATCCCACTCATTTTCAGTCTGTTCCCAGTTCTGTCTCCTTCAGGAGCCTGCCCCAAACTCTAGTTAACACCAATCTTTCCCCTTGCTAAAGGCTCAGATCCCAACTTGGTTGGGTTGAGCATTTGCTATGGGGCTAGATCTACTTTATTTTTAAAAATTAATTAATTAATTTTATTTTTGGCTATGCTAGGTCTCTGTGGCTGTGCGTGGGCTTTTTCTAGCTACTGTGAGTGGGGGCTACTCTTGGTTGCAATGTGGGGGATTGCAATGGTTTCTCTTGCAGAGCACGGGCTCTAGGGTGCTCAGACTTCAGCTCAATAGTTGTGGCTCAAGGGCCCTAGACAGAGGGCTCAGTAGCTTCCACAGGTGGGCTCTAGAGTACTGGCTCAGTAGTTGTGGTTCACGGGCTTAACTGCTCTGTGGCACGTGGGATCTTCCTGTACCAGGGATCGAACCTGTGTCCCCTGCATTGGCAGGCAGATTCTCAGACACTGTTCCAAGGAAGCCCAGGCCTACAATTTAATGTGTCATTCAGTTCAGTTCAGTTCAGCCGCTCAGTAGTGTCCGACTCTTTGCAACCCCATGAATCACAGCATGCCAGGCCTCCCTGTCCATCACCATCTCCCGGAGTTCACTCAGACTCACGTCCATCGAGTCAGTGATGCCATCCAGACATCTCATCCTCTTTCGTCCCCTTCTCCTCCTGCCCCCAATCCCTCCCAGCATCAGAATCTTTTCCAATGAGTCAACTCTTCACATGAGGTGGCCAAAGTACTGGAGTTTCAGCCTCAGCATCATTTTAAAATTGGTTTCACAATTTTTGTATGTGTACAAGTGTTGAATTTACAAGGTTGTAAATGCCTCGAGGTCAAGTTGACACTTATTTTTACTTCTTCTCTTGACTCCAGCACAATGTAAGACATACAGTGGGCTCCTAAAAATTCACTGGCACTTTACAACAAAATTTAAACCCATCAGCCACCTGCCGATGGGAGGTAAGCATTTTTTTAAAATGTTGTATAAATCTTTTAGCTCTTCTGAGATTTATCAAGTGCCAAAAGAGGGAAATGAACTTAACTGAATGATTTATTGGGATAGATGGTTATACTTCACATTTTCAAGTCACACTTTCTTGTGAGCCTCAAAGATGGCTTGGAACAGGTAAGTCAGGTATAGATATTTGAATTTGGAAGATGAGCCATCAGAGGTACAAAGAAGGGTCTTACTGAGAGCTAGACAGCTAGCTACTGAAAAACCTATTCTGAAATTCAAATCTTAGGACTCCCAGTACATTTCTTTTTTTTTAAACCTTAGGAATTCTGATTTCCCTGGTAAAAAGCTACTTTGATTTCCCTAAACAGTCATTGGTTTTTAAATTTTATTTATTTATTTTTGTTTTTTATTGAAGCATAATGGCTTCCTAGGTGACTCAGTGGTAAAGAATCTGCCTGCCAATGCAGGTTTGATCCTAAGGTCAGGAAGATCCCCTTGAGTAGGAAATGGCAACCCACTCCAGGATTCTTGCCTGGAAAGTCCCCTGGACAGAGGAGCCTGGTGGGCTATAGTCCATGGGATTGCAAAAGAGTTCCACATGACTCAGTAACTGAGCACATACACGGTTGATTTACAATGCTGTGGTAGTTTCTGGTGTACATGCCAGTGATTTAGTTATATAAGCCAGGTTGGTTTTTAACAAGGCAAATTGATGGGTGAGGTAGAAACAGTAATGAGGTGTGGGAGGCTCTTTTTCCTGAGCTCTTTCCTGGTGAGGTGCTCTTCCCTGTGGAAATCTCCAGAATCCGGGGAAATGGGAAATCTAGAGCTGGTCTGAGCAAAATTATCCTCAAGATTAACTATCTCATTTTGTCATTTCATTTAATTTGTGAGGAATCCTATAGCATAGGGAAGTATAGTCAGCATCTTGTGATCATCTATATTGGAAAAGAAGCAGAAAAAGAATCTATACATACATACATACACATATATATGTAAATGTGGGTTTCCCTAGCTGGCTCAGTGGTGAAGAATCTGCCTGCCAATGCAAGAGATGTGGGTTTCTATCCCTGGGTCAAGAAGATCTGAGAAGGAAATGGCAACCCACTCCAGGATTCTTGCCTGGGAAATCTCATGGACAGAGGAGCCTGGTGGTCTACAGTCCATGGGGTCACAAAAGAGTCAGACACGAATGAGCAACCAAGCAACAACAACGTGTAAATGTGTTAAATATATATACACACACATATATATCTGAATCACTTTGCTGTATACTTGAAAATAATATAATATTGTAAATTTACTATACTTCAGTTAAAAAAAGAAAAAAAAAATACAAGGAATCCGAGGCCCAAGTTGGCAAAGAGACTTTCCCTCATTCACCACACTGGCATCCTCTGACCAGCTCTATGCTCTTTGTATCATATGGTCAGTTGGCTCCTGTTGTTAAACAGCCCCTCAAAGGGCCTTTTCCCCACCAAGGTGACCCCAGGACAAAGCAGTGATGGTGGAGAGACTCCTCAGGATGACTTCTTCATGGCTGCAGATGATCACCTAGAACCCCTCCAACAGTGAGCAGGAATTGGGGGTGGGGGGGAGAGGGGGAATCCTTTGTGATGATGGGAATGCAGAAAACAGATTGTCCCATGTAGAACATGGGCTTCATGCTTTGTAGTAGGCTCAGCTACTGCATTTCATAAGGCGATAATAGTAATAATGAAATCATGGGATGATAATAATAAATCCTTTGAGATGCTGCCAGAGTTGTGAATAGGAGGCTTTAGACACCAGTGGGCAGCTGCTTGGCTAAATGTGGCCCCCAGTTGTCAAGCAGAGACCCACCCTGATACGAGAGAAACAAATCAACAAGGATGTGCAGGGCACACACAGGGCAGAGCTGCTTGGAGGTGAAGGTTTCAGTGGAGACCCCATTTCTGCCTTTGAGAAGTCGCCCAAACGGTCAAATTTGACTTGGAGGCATTAATGGCCCCAGGCACTGCTTTGCATGAATCAGAGATTGAACATCACATGCCCTGGTTGGTTACCCTGGTTTCAACCAAATTGTTGACAGTTGCAAGCATCGTGAAGCTGGACACATCTGAAGGTAGTGTGAGCAGGAAGTTCCGCTAACTTTCTCCTTCCCAAGATGGTTTGGTTTCTTCAGAACTGGAAGGCAGGACTTTTTTACCTCCTGTGTGGGTGCCAGGAATCACTGACTCTCGTCTCAGTCTCCTCATTTGCAGACTAATGATATTAATAATAAGTAAACTACCTCCCTTATTTGGAGGGTTAAATGAAGTAGCTTATTTGCTATGAGATATCTCAGGTGGTGCTAGTGGTAAAGAATGCTTCTGACAGTGCAGGATATGCAAGAGTTGCAGTTTCAATCCTTGGGTTGGGAAGATCCTCTGGAGTAGGAAATGGCAACCCACTCCAGTTCTTGCCTGAGCCTAGCGGGCATTGTCTCCCGTGTGTGACAGTCCATGCGTCCCCAAAGACTCGGACACACATACATACACACATACACACAGATACACATCCTGTGGGGGAATCTTGGTTTATTTTAGTTGTATTTGAGTGAGTGAATGCTAAGCAGTGTGATGAAAGGACAGAAGAGTTTGAATTTCATTCAGCAGTGGAGAGGTTTGCTTTGAGGCATTTGCTTATAAATGTTCATTTTAATGGGAGATGGTCTAGTTCAGTAAAGAAATGGAGTCCTGAATAAACCTTTGACAAAATTCAGCACCCATTTATGATTAAAACTCTTCAAAAAATGGGCATAGAAGGAACCTACCTCAACATGCTGCTGCTGCTGCTAAGTCGCGTCAGTCGTGTCCGACTCTGTGCGACCCCATAGACAGCGCCCACCAGGCTCTGCTGTCCCTGGGATTCTCCAGGCAACAACACTGGAGTGGGTTGCCATTTCCTTCTCCAAAGCATGAAAGTGAAAAGTAAAAGTGAAGTCACTCAGTCTTTTCTGACTCTTCGTGACCCCATGGACTGAAGCCTACCAGGCTCCTTCATCCATGGGATTTTCCAGGCAAGAGTACTGGAGTGGGTTGCCATTGCCTTCTCCACCTCAACATAGTAAAGGCCATATATGATAAGCCTACAGCAAACACTGTTCTCAATGGTGAAAAACTGAAAGCATTCCCCATAAGATCAGGAACAAGACAAGGGTGTCCACTTTCACCACTATTATTCAAACATAGTTTTGGAAGTCTTAGCTACAGCAATCAGAAAAGAAAAAGAAATACAAAGAATCCAGATAGGAAAAGAAGAAGTAAATCTCTCATTGTTTGCAGATGACATGATACTGTACAAAGAAAACTCGAAAGATAGTATCAGAAAATTACTAGAGCTAATAAGTGAATTTAGCAAAGTCACAGGATACAGTCAATACACAGAAATACATAATCACTTGCATTTCTATATACTAACAATGAAAAATCAGAAAGAGAAATTAAGGAATCAATCACATTCACCATTTCAACAAAAAGAATAAAATATCTAGGAATAAACTTACCTAAGGAGACAAAAGAACTGTGCACAGAAAATTACAAGACACTGATGAAAGAAATCAAGGATGACATAAACAGATGGAGAGATATTCCATATTCCTGGGTAGGAATAATCAATAGCATGAAAATGACTATACCTCCAAACGCAATCTACAGATTCAATGCAATCCTTATCAAATTACCAATGGTAATTACCAATGGTGATTTTCCAGAGAACTAGAACAAAAAATTTCACAATTCATATGGAAACATGAAAGACCCTGAATAGCCAAAGAAGTCTTGAGAAAGAAGCATGGAGCTGGAGGAATCAAACTTCCTGATTTTGGATTATACTACAAAGCTACAGTCATCAAGACAGTATGGTACTGACACAAAAACAGAAATACAGACCAAGAACAAGATAGAAAGCCCAGAAATAAACCCATGCGACAAAGGAGGCAAGAATATACAATGGGGCAAAGAGAGCCTCTTCAATAAATGGTGCTGGGAAAACTGGACAGCTACATGTAAAAGAATGAAATTAGAACACTTCCTAACACCACACACAAAGATAAACTCAAAATGGATTAAAGACGTAAATGTAAGATCAGAAAATATAAAACTCTTAGAGGAAAACAGGCAGAACACTTGATGACATAAATCAAAGCAAGATCATCTATGACCTACCTTATAGAGTAATGAAAATTAAAAAAAAAAGTAAACAAGTGGGACCTGATTAAACTTAAAAGCTTTTGCACACTAAAGGAAACTATAAGCAAGGTGAAAAGACAACCCTCAGAATGGGAGAAAATAGCTAATGAAGCAACTGACAAAGGATTAATTTCCAAAATATACAAGCAGCTCATACAACTCAGTACCAGAAAAACAAACAATCTGATCAAAAAGTGGGAAAAAGACCTAAAGAGACATTTCTCCAAAGAAGACATACAGATGGCTAACAAACACAGGAAAAGATGCTCAACATTGCTCATTATTAGGGAAAAACAAATCAAAACTACAGTGAGATATCACCTCACACCAGTCAGAATGGCCATCATCAAAAAGCCCATAAACAATAAATGCTGGAGAGGGTGTGGAGAAAAAGGAACACTCTTGTACTACAGGTGGGAATGTAAATTGATACAGCCACTATGGAAGACATTATGGAGATTCCTTAAAAAACTAGGAATAAAATCACCATATGACCCAGCAATCCCACTCCTAGGCATATGCCCTGACGAAACCAAAATTGAAAAAGACACATGTATCCCATTATTCATTGCAGAACTATTTTACAATAGCTAGAACATGGAAGCGACCTAGATGCCCATTGACAGATGAATGGATAAAGAAGTTGTGGTACATATAGACAATGGAATATTACTCAGCCATAAAAAGAACACATTTGAGTCAATTCTAATGAGGTGGATGAACCTAGAGCCTATTATATAGAGTGAAGTAAGTCAGAAAGAGAAAGATGAATATCATATACTAATGCATATATACAGAATCTAGAGAAATGGTACTGAAGAATTTATTTGCAGGGCAGCAATGGAGAAACAGACATAGATAATAAACTTATGGGCATGGGGAGAGGGGAGAAGAGGGTGAGATATATGGAAAGAGTAACATGGAAACTTATATTACCATATGTAAAATAGATGGCCAACAGGAATTTGCTGTGTATGTCAGGAGACTGAAACAGGGACTCTGTCAACCTAGAGGCCTGGGAAGGGGAGGAAAATGGGAAGGAGGCTCAAAAGGGAGGGGATATATGTATACATATGGCTGATCATGTTGAGGTTTGACAGAAAACAACAAAATTCTGTAAAGCAATTATCCTTCTATTAAAAAATAAATAAAATTTAAAAATCTAATCAAAGGTCATGAACCTTAAAAAATAAAAAAATGGAGTCCTGGATGGTTAAACTGACTTCCCTGCACTAATATCATTCGCGGAATAATCCTCAGAGCTGGGGTCAGAACCCAGGCCCCCATTCCTAAACTTACAGAATCAGCCAGGCTTGTGCTGAAGGCCTGAGCTGCTGTGCTGTGTGCTTAGTTGCAGTCCGACTCTTTGTGACCCTCTGGACTGCAGCCTCCAGGTTCTGCTGTCCATGGAATCTTCCAGGCAAAAATACTGGAGTGGGTTGCCATGTCAAAGGTCAAGCGAGAACAAAGGAGACCATGATGGTGGGAATTACCTGTCAACAGAATGCCATGACATAGATTCGCAGTGTTCTCTGAATGAGATGTGTCCCCCAAGCACTGTGACTGTAGCGCAGGGTGCTGTCTCCAGGGTGATGGCAGCGGTGTGAGGCCTTGGCCACCAGCTGCTCCCCCGAAGCTTTCCCAGCTGCTGCTCAGACCAGTGCTGTGGTGGGGGAGCCCCGTGGTGGGTATTCCAAGAGCGCAGATTCCTTACAGGACGGGGCAAAGCAGGTCAAAGGCAGAACAGTTGAAGCTATTTGGGAAACAGGTGGGAACAATGAAAAATTCATTTGGTTAAAAGTGGGCTTAAGTCAACACAGAAGTCGTCCCAGTTGCTTGGTTTGAGAAGACAGTCCATGCAGTGCCTAAAAGCTTTCCTTCCTTTCTCCCTCCCACCCTGCCTCCCTCCTTTGTTTTCTTTCCTTTTTTGTTCTCTTCCCTTCTTTTTTCTCTTCCTCTTCTTCCCCTAGTCCCCCTTCCCCCTTTCTCTCCTCTCTGTCTCTCCCTCCCTTCCTCCTTTCTTGTTCTTTGTTCTTTTTAAGTTTACATGCGAGGCTTGCTCAGAATTTAAAAGAAACTAAAAAAGTGAACTCTCTGAAGAGATAACTAAATGAAAGTTGCTTACTAATTAGTTGATTAAAAAAAAAAATCCTGTCCTATAACAAGAGGACTTGATTTCCATGTGGGGTTGGGGGCAGTGGTGGGGGGTGGGTGGGGGGAAGAGATTAGTCAAATGTAAGGGAAACTAAACTTTAGCAGGTCCCCTGGCCTGGATCAGCTCCATGCTTTCACGCATGTTTTCGTTTAATCCTCTCAAAACTTCCTTGCCCGCCACCATTGGATGATAAACTCTTCAGTGGCAGGGGGAGTCTTCCTTGTCTTTGGTATTCTGTCCCAGATTTCAGCATTCAGATTGTTATTTTAAAAAATGTAGCTTATGTCTTTTTTGTCTCTGCTCTACTTCATTTTGTTTTGTTTTGTTTTCTTTTTTTCTACTTCATTTTGAAGGGGACATATTCTCTAAAAGATTTAATTTTACAATTATAATTATTTGAAAAACTTTATATTTCTGGTATAAATATTGACATAAGTTCAAATATTGTATCATTCTTTTGAACACATCCAATGAAACTTAATCCACAGCAATTTGACATTTGTCACTCTCTTTAAAAGAATATGAAAGCGAGCTTTTCTAAACAGTTGGAATTTTGTAATGTTCTTTATTTTTTAAACTTGTATTATTCTGTTTCATTTCTCACAACAAATTTTACCCTAAAGAGTACATTATCTTTGAAAATATTTTATTACCCTATCAGATTTTGCTACAACATAATATAAATATCCCAAGATGGAAATTAAATTTAAGAACTTTCTAATTAAAAATTAAATAAAAATTATTTTAATTTCCTGAGACTTACAGAGCTAAAATTAAAATTTTTCCTTTGGACTATAGCTCTCCAGGCTCCTTTGATAATTCTATCATTACAATTATTACTAGTACAGACTTACTCAAAATAGCATAAATATATTGCAAATAATATTACTAAATGTAAAAATTAATATTTATTGGAAATGCATCTCTCATGAGATTGATAGGGCTTTAAACATTTTTTCTTGGGTTCATGCATCCATGGGTAGATATTGCTAACTGTGAGCGTGGAGGTTTAGCATCAACTCCCCACCCCCCCCCCCCACCCCCCACCATTTATAGATATGAACACTGAGAACATTTGTTCACGTAAATAAGAAGATGGGAATGGAAGGAATTTTATGGTGGTGATCTCTCACAATTCTTTGATTCACGTCTGATTTTATGCCAGAAGTTAAATAGTATCTTGTTATCAAAATTATTATTAATGATCCATCACTCACATCTTGTTGAGGTTCTCCTTTCAATTTTGTTGAAAACTATGAAATGGGAACTTTACTTGCAGAAGAGCTTGTTACTTGGTTATTTTGCTGGGAGAGGCCCTGAGTGTCTGGGCACATTCTTGCCAAACGTGCCAAGAATGTGAGGCTCTGTCTGCTTTTTATCCAGACCACTTCACAGAGCAGTGAGCAACCTTGAGATGAGGTAAGATCTCTATCCAGATGAAGAGAAAGACTGCTTCTGCTTGCTATGAAAATCTCAAATCCTCTAAGCTCAAGGTGCTACAAACCCACAGTGTACACAGAGTGCATCTGAGTCCATCCATCTACTTGTATTGCCCCCATGCGACTTGGAGCACACAGGGAATCAATGCAAACCAACATAATGCTCATGCTTCTTGCTGTGCCAAGAGCGATGAAGGTCAGCCTCTGACCCATGAGTTTCATGGATTTGCCAGCATTTGTGAAACCTTTAACAGACTAGTTCATCAGGTTTCAGTAGAGTAAAACCCCAGATCCTTCACAGACCTTTGTGTATTATGTTTAACTTCTGAGAAGAATATCAGGAAGACTTTACCATGGCTCACTGAATGACTGTTAATTGTAGCATTCACTCTTTTACATGGAGGCACTCTGTTTACTACAATCCAAAGTGTTAGAAAAATCCAAAACTTGTTAACTTCAATGCACCCTTGTCAATATATTTTTGAAAAACACTTTAAAGCTCTTACCATGTAACTTTATTTTTTTCATATACGGTCTTATTTTATTTTTTAATTTATTTATTTTAATTGGAGGTTAATTACTTTACAATATTGTATGGCAACCCACTCCAGTATTCTTGCCTGGAAAATCCCATGGACGGAGGAGCCTGGTGGGCTACAGTCCACAGGGTAGCAAAGAGTCGGACATGACTGAGCGACTTCACCTTCACCTCATCTTGCCATACATCAACATGAATCCACCACAGGTATACACGTGTTCCCCATCCTGAACTCCCTTCCCTCCTCCCTCCCCATACCATCCCTCTGGGTCATCCCAGTGCTCCAGCCCCAAGTATCCAGTATCACGCATCGAACCTGGAATATACATATTCATCAAAAATTTGGAGCCATAGATTTAGCTCATTCAGTTTGGAGGATGTCTGCCATTAATGCTTGATTGGCAAAGCCAGTCTTTATAATCAAACCCATCAGCCAAAGTAAACTTGAGTGAGTGAGTGTTGTATGCTCAGCCCTGTCTGACTCTTTCTGACCCCATGGACTATAGCCCCCCAGGCTCCTTTGTCCATGGGATTATCTAGGCAAGAATACTGGGGAGGTTTGCTGTTTCCTTCTCCAGGGGATCTTCCCGACCCAGGGATTGAACCCTTATTTCCTGGATCTCCTACACTGGCAGGTGGATTCTTTGCCACTGAGTCACGTGGGAAGCCCCAAATAAACTTATTCAATATCATATATCTGTCTTTATTTTTGTGTCTCAGGGTACAAAAGCATGCAAACAGGCGTCTAAACTGGAGGGAGAGTCCAGATGACTGCCTTTTACATTTTTTCAATCACAATGTAAACTCAACTTAAAAAAATCATTCACTGTTGTACATTAAAAAAAAAATATTTAATTCATTTGTTCAGTTGCACTGGGCCTTAGTTGCAACACGAAGAATTTTTCTGTCTTTGTTGAGGCATGCAGGTCCTTTAATTATGGCATGAGAACTCTTACTTTCCGCACATGGGATCTCATTCCTTGACCAGGGAACGAACCTCAGGCTCCCTGCATTGAAAGCTTGGAGTCTTAGCCACTAGACCACCAGGGAGGTCACTGGATTTCACTGTTTTGAATTAGACTTTTTCTTAAAGTAATGGAGTGAGAGTTTCACATCTCCCTAATTCCATCAGGGAGACATCCCACGGGTATAAATAAACCACATTTCTATCCATGTATGATGCTAAATCTGAGTGAACTCCGGGAGATGGTGATGGACAGGGAGGCCTGGCGTGCTGCGATTCATGGGGTCTTAAAGAGTTGGACACGACTGAGTGACTGAAGTGAACTGAACTGAACTGAACTGATGATGCTAAAGCTGAAACTCCAGTACTTTGGCCACCTCATGCAAAGAGTTGACTCATTGGAAAAGACTCTGATGCTGGGAGGAATTGGGGGCAGGAGGAGAAGGGGACGACAGAGGATGAGATGGCTGGATGGCATCACTGACTCGATGGACATGAGTCTGAGTGAACTCCGGGAGTTGGTGATGGACAGGGAGGCCTGGCATGCTGTGATTCATGAGGTCGCAAAGAGTCAGACACAACTGAGTGACTGAACTGAACTGAACTGAACTGATGTTAGTATTTTATTAATAATTAATGTATTTAAAATGAATAAAAATTAAATTTGGAAAATGGTGCAGGCAGAGGGCACATATAATTTTACTGTACACAAAGTAGAATAGCACCCATGGTTTGGCCTTGTACCCAAGGGAATGTCAGTAGTACTAGCAGAGGGCTGTGGTAGGTTGTACACTTATTTGTGATAAATGAAACTCTCCCGGAGGAGTCTCAGAAATTTTGGTGTAATGGGGAGAGTTGTAGGAAATTAAAGTTCTGCTGAGCACGTGGGGAAGGGCAAGTGCCATGACATTTGGGTTAATGACACCCCATTTGTCACCACATTCCAATGTATGAGAGCGTCCAGTGGAAACTTAGGTTACACATAAAAACCTTAGTTCTTTGGAGCAGCAACTGCTGAAACCTCTTCCTTCTTCCCTATCAGCTGCCTCTTGAATTACCTCCCCCAGGGCCCTCCTTCATTTCATAAAAGGCTAGGGCTGGGATGTATCATGTTTGCAATGCTTCGGAGGGAAGCAAGCCTTTTTCTTTTTTCCAAAGCAAACACTGGAATGTTCCCTCTAAACCCTTTGATGGACTAATTGAGATAGATCTCCAGGACTCCTGGGATTTGAAGGAGGACTAAGAGGTGGTCCTCACAATGGCCATGGGAAAAGGATGAGAATAGAAAATGATGGCGTCTCACATATCGTTAAAGAACATTTTGCCTATTCAATATATTCAAATGTATTATTTGAATATTCAGGGGCCCCCAACCTCCAGGATTTAATGCCTGATGATCTGTGGTGGAGCTGATGTGATCATAATAGAAATAAAGTGCACAATAAATGTAATGCACTTGAATTATCCTGAAACCATTGTGCCCCACCCCTCCCCCACCTCACTGTAGTCTGTGGAAAAATTGTTTTCCACGAAACTTGTCCTTGGTGCCAAAAATGTTGGGGACCACTAAATATACATAATCTGACTTATTTCCAGGTTAAAATGTACAGTTGAATAATTGACTTATTTTACGTTTTCCTCTTTATTAAGGTATGATTGACAAATAAAAATAGTGTATCTATAGGTTGTACAACATGATTTGTTAGAGCACTTGAATGATTGATTTAGTCAACTTTTGTTGGCATCATACTATTAAGAGAAATCAAATTTCACTATATTAACAAGTTAATTCATTCCTGCCCCCGCCCCCCGATTTATAAGAATTGAGAGTCTTGGAAAGATTTCGCTTGTAAATTAGATTATAGTGTTCATGAGACAAATCAAATGTATTAAATTCATAAATAAAAGTTAAAATGTTTAAGGGACTTTAATTAAGTAGGTTAGTTCCAAAATCATAAACCAAGGCCCCTTGAAAAGTGATAGCTAAAAACTGCTAAATTCATAGACAGAATAAGATTTGTAAGCTGAACACGAGAGCTGGATGAACTTTTGTTTTATTTGTGGTTGTTTTTGAGTTTTCTTTTTTCATATGTAACTTCAATAAATTCAACAATAATTTAAAATAGCAAATAAAATAAAATAAAATGATGATTTTTCTCCATGGGTGGGGAACCAGCCATCCCACCTGTTCCCAGCTCAGCCCTGCCCTCAGAGCCCAAGGCTGGCAGGTTGCCTAGTTAATGTTTAAAACAAAAACCTGTTGAACAGAAAGAAAGTCTTTGAAAGTACTGAAGGCCCCCTCCTAAATCTCCCCTGGGTAAAGAACACTGGATGCATTATTTCCAGTAACTCTTGGTGAAAAGGCATCGGCTTCTCAGGGAAGGTATTACTGGTATTTAGGTCAGGAAAAATAAAGTTCTCAGGAAGCGCCTAGAAGTTTAGGGCAAGGGAGCGGGCACTGAGAAGACGAATGGGCCCCAAACACCAGTGGGTCCAAAGAGGGTCTTGGGTCCTTTGGAAGTAAACCAGCCAGAAGGTTTGCCATGAGCTGGGTCCACACAACAGCTGGGGTCAGCCAGACTGATTTCTGAGAAAGGCCGTCCTGTCAGCAACACTGGAAGAATGTTTTGGAATTTTGTTTAGAAGTGGTTAATGTATGCAGCACGAGGGAAAAACTAAGTAAATATTTGACGTTCAGCTTGTGATCTGGAGGAGAGGAGGCAATGGAGGATTCTCCTGAAATAAAGGGTATTTTATCTGGAATTGTTTGATAATAATGAAAGAACTTGTAATGGAATGTCCACGCCCCTTCATTTTCAGTGTGGGGTGTTCTGAGGGACGCCCTACTTTCTCTACTCTGCTAAGAGGTAGAGGTGGCCCCCTTAGGGAGTATAAATGTCTGGGGTATAACAGGGATTGACCTCACTGGGGGACAAGTAACTAGTTATTGGAGGACCTTCACCTGGAGTGTCATGTTCCCACAAACAGTGTCTGGAGAGTGGATGGGCAAGGTTTTGGTGCACAGAAAGGACAATGGCTAAAATATAAACTCAGCATTTGTTTGTGGATGTATCCTAAGTGCTCAGACCAGTGTTTGCTACATGAATGGCTTTGCTCACATGACGGGAGGGACCGCCTGCTAAGGCCAGTACAGCCTCTGGATGCAAGGGTGCTTCTCGCCGAGGTGGCTTTCCCGGTGCCCTGCATCTGCCTCCTCCAGGCCATGTCTCTCTTGCCCTTCCTCTCAGCCTTCTCACACTAAAAGTCAACTAAAAAAATGTTGCTTCTATCCCTTTTTCCAACTGACATTTCTGCTTCCTGTTTAGCTGACCCAATCCCTAGGTATACCCCCTCCAAAAGGGATCTATCTTTATAGTTTTCAGATGAATAAAAGGAGACAAAAAGCACAATTTCATAGTCTATCCAGATATTTGCAACGGGGCAAATAAATGATCTGCGTGTGAAGTGTGACTATCTATCACCTCTGCGTGCTCCCAACCTGTACTTCTGAAAATTCTTAGGGAGCAGAGATGCTATTTATAAGATATTTGGTGGCATAGAAGAAGTGATGAATCTTTATTCCATAAGAGATAAACACTTGGCCCAGCAGCAGCCAGGTTGATGTGTCATGCTATATCCCATGATGGAACAGAATCGAGGGGCAGGAAAGCAGATAGGATATGCAATTTCTTCTTCTTTGTGGTTCATTCATTAATTCGACAAATACTTATGGCACCGACTCTGCCCCAGGCATTGTTGCTGGAAACCTGGATGCAGTGGTAAAGAACCCTATTTTTCTGGAGCTTAAAGTTTTTCTGGGAAATTAGGTGTTTTCTACCTAGGTGAGAGGACAGAGAGAGGAGTTAAGAGATAGCTAGATTTGTTGCAATCTATGAATTCTTCCAAAGAAGTATAAAAATAGAAGGCTAGTAGCATTTTTGATGCTAAATTAGCCTGATGTAACCCAGTTGCTCAGTGGTAAGAGATCTGCCTGCCAATGCGGATGTGGGTTTGATCCCTGGGTCGGGAAGATACCCTGGAGAAAAAAACAGCAACCCACATCAATATTCTTGCCTGGGAAATCCCATGGACAGAGGAGCCTGGCGGGTTCTCTGCGACAGTTCATGGGGTCGCAAAAGAGTTAGACATGATTTAGCAACTCCAAAATGACAAACAAATAAACAAAAAAGGAAGGTTATATTAACCCTAGGAGAGATCTAACTGGACCACAGGAAAAGAATTAAGAATGATACATGAAACATTTTTCTAAGAAAATCTGGGAGTATGTCAGGGTATGTTTTTAAGGTCAGTTTTAATGTTGCAACTACTAATATACATCTTCCTAGCTTATTTCTTTAAAAAAATTTTTTATGTGGACCATTTTTAAAGTCTTTATTGAATTTGTTAAAATATTGCTTTTGTTTTATATTTTGGTTTCTTGGCTATGAATCAGGCAGGACCTTATCTCTCAGACCAGGGATCAAACCCGCACCCCTGGCATCAGAAAGTGAAGTCTTAACCACTGGACCACCAGGGAATTTCCTTTTCCTAGCTTATCTGCGATTGTACTTGCAGAAAGCCAAAGTGGATACTCTATGCTGTTTGGATGGCAAGATCAGAGAGGGTGGAGCCCATTCATCTCTCCCCTCCTCACACACAGAACATCTGCTTCCTTATAACAGGGAGCACACCTCCCAAGCCCGCACAGACACAGGAGGGCTGCACGGGGCTGAGCTGATGGCTGAAACCAAAGAAGCCCCAGACCTGTGGTTGAAGCAGCTGCACGAGCCATAAATTGTTTGTAGAAGCGGCCTAAGTGGCTGTCTAAGGGGATGGGGCAACAGGAGCAGCTACAGTCAGGACTGATTTCCCTTTGGTTTCTCCATCCAGCTCAGAGTTGCAGGATTCTAGGTTCTTTTCCAGCGAAGGCAATGGCACACCACTCTAGTACTCTTGCCTGCAAAATCCCATGGATAGAGGAGCCTGGTTGGCTGCAGTCCATGGGGTCGCTGAGTTGGACACGACTGAGTGATTTTACTTTCACATATTGGAGAAGGAAATGGCAACCGACTCCAGTGTTCTTGCCTGCAGAATTCCAGGGACGGGGGAGCCTGGTGGGCTGCCGTCTCTGGCATTGCACAGAGTCGGACACGACTGAAGCGACTTAGCAGCAGCAGCAGCAGGTTCTTTTCTGGAGACAGAAATACAAAAGCTGGGCTTCTTTTGGATTCCTTTAGTCAGGGCAGGGCAGGCAAGCTCCCTTCCTCTTTGTGTGTGGTTCTACTCTTGGGCTGATTTCCATTTCCGAGAGAGCACTGAAGGTCCTCAGCCTTGTGCGGCTGATAAAGCAGCCCATCTCTAGGTCTTCTAGGGCTCTTCTCCTGTTGGTCTTTATAGCATAGTATATGTCCAATGAGCTGACTCTTTGGAAAAGACCCTGATGCTGGGAAAGAAGGAATGCAAGAGGAGAAGGGGATGGCACAGGATGAGATGATTAAATGGCATTACTGACTCAATGGACATGAATGTGAGCAAACTCTGGGAGGTGATGGAGGACAGAGGAGCCTGACATTCTGCAGTTCATGGGGATGCTGAGTCAGACATGACTTAGCAAGAGAACGACAACAACATATCGTTTCACAGGTGAGAGAAAGCAGCGCTGAGCATTTGTCTCAGCTTCATTTTCTTCCCTTGCAGACTACAAATAAAACCTTGGTAATCAAGTGGGGTTCCATGCCTGTCCCCAGGGGAGGGCCATATACCACATGTGGCTGTCTCCTTCTGGACATTTTGGTCTCAGCTGATACATCATTGCCTGAGAAGGACCTTCCCTTAATATTTAAATATGCTCCCTTGTCCCTCCTATCACATCATCTTTTACTTTTAGTTATTGGTGTCTCTCACTATCTGAAGTCGGCTGTTCATTTATGCTTTACTTGTATATTGATGGTCTTCTCCAACAGAATGGAATCCTTATGGGAATGGAGACTTTAACTGCCTGATTTAATCTCCTGCCTGTGCCTGTCACGTAGTGGGTCCTCATCATCACCCAGTCACTTCCTGGGTGCCTCAGCAGTAAAGAACCCACCTGTCAGTGCAGGAGAGGAAGGAGACATGGATTTGATCCCTGGGTCAGGAAGATCCTGTGGAGGAGGGCATGACAACCCACTCCAGTATTCTTGCCTGGCAAATCTCATGGACAGAGGAGCCTGGTGGGCTACAGTGCATGGGGTCCCAAAGAGCTGGACACGACTGAGCATGCATGTGCACACACCAATTACCCATCTGCTTGTGACCCTTCACTTTTTCCCATCTTAGAGGGAGTTAAGGTCTTGTATTTCGATAACCTACAAGGCCCTCCAAGCTCCATCTCTCAAGCACCACTTGCCTCTCAAGTACCACCTCTCTGAGCTCGCTTTCTTTCTTACTCCACTCTGGTCAGACTGGTTGGGTCATTACACTGGGCGTGCCAAGAAGATGCCTTTCTCACGCTCTTACACCTGCTGTTTGCTTGCCTGGAGCCCTCTGACCTGACACATCCATGGGGTTGTTTCTTCATTGCTTCATATCTTTATCTGATGTCTTCCCTCCCTTCCTATCACAGCCGTTAGTCCCACGCTGGCATTTCCCCTCTTCCTTCCTTTATTTTCCTCCTTGGCACTTGACATAACCTAACCTGTTATATATTATACTTGCTTTTCTTGTTTATTTTCCCTCTCTCCCACTAGACTGTGGGCTTCCCTGATAGCTCAGTTGGTAAAGAATCTGCTTGCAATGCAGGAGACTCTGGTTTGATTCCTGGGTTGGGAAGATCTGCTGGAGAAAGGATAGTCTACCCACCCCAATATTCTTGGGCTTCCCTTGCGGCTCAGCTGGTAAAGAATCTGCCTGCAATGCCAGAGACCTGGGTTCGATCCCTGGGTTAGGAAGATGCCCTGGAGAAGGGAAAAGCTACCTACTCCATTATTCTTGCCTGGATAATTCCATGGACTCTTTAGTCCATTGGGTTGCAAAAAGACGGACACCACTGAGCAACTTTCACTTTCCCATTAGACTGTAGTTCTCTGAGGGTAGCGGTATTTGTCTGTTTGGTTCACTATTACATTTTGGTGCTTGAGCAGTGTCTGACACTTAGTTCACAGTAAGCATTTATTGAGTGAATGGAAAGTGAGGGAGAACTTGGTGTTCTCTGTCATAAATTCTGGACTGATTGGAAGCCACTGAACACTGTGAAGGACCAAAATGTCAATTTTCCACTGGAAAAAAGATTGATTGGGGCACTTGGGATGAATGGATTGGGAGAGCAAGTGTGGATATGGAGTGATAAATTAGGAAGATTTGCAAGAGTTTAGGGGAAAGAGAGTGGTAGCCTGGACTGGGGCTGGGGGAGTGAGAATGGAGATCGCGGATATGTTAGAAACTTAAGATTCTGAATATGTAAGTCTTAGGGGCTGATTAGAAATGGGAAGCTATGGTTGGAGACAAGATGTGGAGTAGGAGAATGTATGTATTCGTATAACTGATTCACTTTGCTTTACAGTAGAAACTAACACAACATTGTAAGGCAACTTTATTCCAGTGAAAATTTAGAAAAGGAATGGGAAGCTAAGCTGCATCAAGAACGAATCTAGGGTTTCCCTGTGTGAGTAAGAACCTGTGTGAATGGTTTGTTGTTCTATTCCTGGATACAAAAAGCAGTGGAGGAGGAAGAGATTTGAGGCAGAAGATCAAGGGCTTAAAGTCTCTGGCCTTGCTGAGTTTAGGGCATCTGAGAGATAGCGGAGTGGAAATACTGTGTTCACAGTTGGATATTCAGGTCAGGAGCTCAGAAGGTTCAAGTCATCAGCACATAGATAGCACATGAAGCCATGGAAATGGATGATAAACAAAAACCAGCATCAGGTTGCACCTGTGAGATCAAAATTCATCAGACATTTTTATGGTTCCAGTGTGGTTGCATCGACTGAAAGAAAAAATACACAACCAATTGATACAAGTTGAGAATTGTGACTTATTTGGCAGACTTTCTGAGGACTCCAGCCTGGGAGGCAGCCTCTCAGACAGCTCTGAGGGACTGCTCCGAAAAGGAAGGGAGCCCGAATATATAGGGGTTTTCGCAACAAAAATTAGGTAGTCAGAACATCAAAAGATGACTGTTAAAGAAAACTGGGTATCTCAAGTTAGTGAATTTAGTGCTTTTCTGTGTATGGGAAGATCCAAGAATCTGGGCTCATTGAAAGCAATCCTTTGCTATGCACCTTAGTTATCAAGGGCCAGTATCCTGCCTTTCTCCATCCTGAATCCCCTCAGGGTGTACCATTGGGTGGCTTGATGACTGTAGCATCCTTTGTTTACTGAGATGACAAGTGACATTTTTCATCCACAGCTGTTTCTCTCTGGGAAGGCTGGTTTGTGAGGTCACTCCTAAGGGGGGAGGAGGCAGCAGGGCAGTGGAGGCAGGGTATGGGGGGTCAGAGTCCTCAGCCTCCCCCTCCAACCTGAATCTTCTGTTGGTCCAACCTGCAACCCTCCACCAGAGTTGCTCTGGATAAGACTGCACCTCTGTCTTTAGACTTAGTTCTATTTTTGAAAGTTTCCCTTCTGCCATCAGTCCTGAGTCTTCCCCAGAAACCAAGTTAGTGAGGGGATGGTGACAGTTACCATCTAATCCAGCTGTTGATGGGGTCAGTCTTTTTCCTGAAGCTTTCGGACCTGTGTTCAAAGGGGGCAGGAAGACAGATGGCTCCAGAAAAGAGAAGTTCAGGACTAACAGAAGGGCTTTATTACTTTTTATTTTTTAATTGGAGGATTGTTACTTTGCAATGTTGGGTTAGGTTCTGCTGTACAATAGCATGAATCAGCTATATGTATATCTGTCACACGAGTGTATGTTCCTCGGTTCTTTGTCTCGTCACAACAAAGATTTGGAGTGACGGACATTAAAGCCGGCTCGGCGTGTCACAGCTCTTGGGTCTTAGATAGACTGTGTTATAGTTCTCAGGTCTCGAAAGGACCATGTTATAACTCTTAGACAAATCAGTGTTATAGCTCAGTGTTACAGCTCTATTTTATTTAGAAGATAGCAGGAAAATCCATCTTTGAGGCGTGAGGGCACATCGATCTAAAGACACGAGGAGAAGAGCGCCCCAGTGCACGGGAGAGAGGGAGAGAGGGGGAGAGAGAGAGAGAGAGAGAGAGAGAGAGAGAGAGAGAGGGAGAGAGCTGGCTTTGGCTCCTCTTTTTATATGTTTATCTCTCCCTGGGCCTGTCCTATGTAAATTGGGCCAGCCAGGAGTGTTGTTTGTTTTACCTGAGGTCCTCACTCTGGTCCTCAGACCTTCTTTTGTTCTATTTTCGAGGGCTTTTCCCTTCCTTGCCTTTTAGCCACCGCCATTTTGGACTCCTTTTCCCTCTTCTACCTACTTAATATATCTATATATCCTTCCTCTTGAGTCTCCCACTCCACCTCCATCCCACTCCTCTATGTCATCACAGAGCACTGAGCTGAGCTCTCTGTGTTATACAGCTAGCTTCCCACTAGCTATCAAATTTTACAAGAGTTTATATGTTAATGCTACTCTCTCAAATCACCCCACCCTCCTCTTCCCGCCCTGTGTCCCAGAAGAACTTTAAGTTGAATGAAGATCTTGGTCCAATTTCGTGAGCATTTTGACATCTTTGCATCTGAAATGGTAGTTGTAGGAAACCATGCATTTATTTTAGACTTGTTTTGTTCTCTTTCTTATTTAAAATGTTTTTTTTTTTTTAATTTAAAATTTAAAAAAAGAATTGGGGCCACATCCAGTGGCTTAGAGTATCTTCCCTGACCAGGGATTGAACCCGGGCCACCACAGTGAAAGCCTGGCATCCTAACCAGCAGACCATGATGACTAAAAAAGGTGTAAAACTTGAGTGTTGCGAATTAAGTTTTATTTGGGACAAAATGAGGGCGGCAGCCAGGAGGCAGCATCTCAGATAGCTCTGAGAGACTGCTCCAAATAAAACTTAACTCACAACTCTCAAGTTGTACATCTTTTTAGTTGACAGTTATGGCGACCGATGAAGTGACCCAGAGTGGACTTCCTTCCTTAGCCTGGACTTCACGAGGAACCGGAGTTTTGGTACCAGCAGTGGCCTCTTGCACCCATCCACCTCCTCGGAGAGTGTAGATGAATTTGGGTAAGTCTCTCCTGGTTGTTGAATATTGGTTGAGATTCTGAGTTTTATTTGGTGGTGGAGCAGATTACCTGCCCCCTTCCAGTAGGAAAGATACTGGGAGGGGAATGTGTGTATGAAACATCCGGGGCATACTCATGCATGATCTAGACACTGAGTGGAGCTCGGTTGAAAGATACTGAGATATTCCCACCCAGTCGAAAGATACTGGGTGTCAGGAGTTGGGGGGAGGGTGGTGTGGTTGACTGAAAGATGCCAGGGCAATTGCCACCCAGTGGAAAGGTACTGGGTGGGAAAGGGCTCAATTGGGAAAAAAATTGAGGAATACCTGGGGCCTGACTGAAAGATGCCGAGGTTGCTCCATTGTAGGGGACTGAATGGTCTTGGCTGAGTGGTTAATTAAGAGGCTGATCTGACACTTTCCCTCAGTTTGACTGCCATTTGTCAGGATAAAAGTGAGGAGAATCCAAAGAAAAGGGACACAACTCCTCCCTGCCTGTTTGTTTTCTCGGATGACTGAGAAATTTACAGTAGTGGTGGAGGCCTAGCCCGCATACTGTGCAGTGGTCCCATAGGCAAACCCACTCATTAATTAAAACACTTGCTTGTCCAGGGGTTGCACAGAAGAACTGGCCATTCAGCAACATGAGGAGCCACAGTGGTCTTAGATTGCCAGAGGCAGAATCTGGGACGTGTAAGACAGCTGAAATGATTCTGGGATGACTCCTGGAGGAGTTAAGCTCACAAACAGCACATGGGCCCACTACACAAGTTCACTAGTGATTTTATCCCTGAAAAATTCAGTTTAAAATGGGAAACAAAATCTCTCAAAAACAGAAACAAAGGGGTGTCAGAAAGCCAGCCTCTGACTAACACTCCAGCAAGATTCATACGGAGATTCATACAATACATACAGAGCTCATACTGGCAAGTACCTAGTTAATTGGAGAAATTATACTAAAAGAGATTTCAATCTAAAATGGCCAAATTTGGGTTCTTTTGGTATTCCAAAATTGATGTTTTTGTGTGCAGTTAGAAAAGGCTGGCCGTGCTTACTTTGGTATCTAGAAGCTTCTAAAAGAGGAATTAATAGAGAAACTTCTTTGCAGGAAACCAACAAAAAATTGCTTGAAACTGTATCAGAACTTAAAAAAGGCTGCTAGCCCTGACTCTGCCAGGTCACAGGTCTAGTGGAACTGGGAAGTCACATTTGGCATTTATGCCATTTGGTTTTTGATTTCTGAGCATCACTTTACCATCTTTTTGGAGCACTCTTGCTACTTGGATTTTGATTTCCGGGCATCACTTTGCCTTTTTTTTTCCATTTGGAGTGTGACTCCTGGCTGGTGAAGTTCTGGTTTGGTTTTGTTTTGTTGGTCTGTTGTGAGCACATAGACGTCTGGTACAAACTGCTGGAGTTAATATGGAAATTGCTCACTCTAAGGTTCCACACTCCATCTGGGAACCCCTTGGAGAAAAAAGGTTTTTTTTGACTGGTCAATCAATAGCTATGATCCAATGACAATAAAAATGGCCTAAAAATATTAGATCTTTATTGACATTGGATAGGAAAATGGACTGAAGTTTCCCCTATGTCCAGGACTTCCCCTGTATCTCTTTAAGAATTCTTGCCTTGAGGAAATAACTTCTCCTATACCTTTATACCGGAAGCATCACTACGAACAAAGCTAGTGGAGGTGATGGAATTCCGGTTGAGCTATTTCAAATCCTGGAAGATGATGCTGTGAAAGTGCTACACTCAATATGCCAGCAAATTTGGAAAACTCAGCAGTGGCCACAGGACTGGAAAAGGTTAGTTTTCATTCCCATTCCAAAGAAAGGCAATGCCAAAGAATGCTCAAACTACAGCACAAGTGCACTCATCTCACATGCTAGCAAAGTAATGCTCAAAATTCTCCAAGCTAGGCTTCAGCAATACATGAACCATGAACACCCAGATGTTCAAGCTGGATTTAGAAAAGGCAGAGGAGCCAGAGATTGAATTGCCAACATCTGCTGGATCATGGAAAAAGCAAGAGAGTTCCAGAAAAACATCTATTTCTGCTTTATTGACTATGCCAAAGCCTTTGACTGTGGGGACTACAACAAACTCTGGAAAATTCTTAAAGAGTTGAGAATACAAGATCACCTGACCTGCCTCTTGAGAAATCTGTATGCAGGTGAGGAAGCAAAAGTTGGAACTGGACATAGAACAACAGACTGGTTCCAAATCAGGAAAGGAGTACATCAAAGCTGTGTATTGTCACCCTGCATTAACTTAAATGAAGAGTACATCATGTGAAATGCCAGGCTGGATGAAGCACAAGCTGGAATCAAGATTGCTGGGGAAACTATCAATAACCTCAGATATGCAAAAGACACCACCCTTATGGCAGAAAGCAAAGAACTAAAGAGCCTCTTGATGAAAGTGAAAGAGGAGAGTGAAAAAGTTTGCTTAAAACTCAACATTCAGAAAATTAAGATCATGGCATCCAGTTGCATCACTTCATGGCAAATAGATGGGGAAACTGTGGAAATAGTGATAGACTTTATTTTGGGGGGCTCCAAAATCACTGCAGATGGTGACTGCAGCCATGAAATTAAAGGACACTTGCTCCTTGGAAGAAAAGTTATGACCAACCTAGACAGCATTATTAAAAAGCAGAGACATTACTTTGCCAACAATGGTCCATCTAGTCAAAGCTATGGTTTTTCTAGTAGTCATGTATGAATGTGAGGGTTAGACTACAAAGAAAGCTGAGTGCTGAAGAATTGATGCTTTTGAACTGTGGTGTGGTGGTATTGGAGAAGACTCTTGAGGGTCTCTTGGACAGCAAGGAGATCCAACCAGTCCATCCCAGAGGAAATCAGTCCTGAATATTCATTGGAAGGACTGATGCTGAAGCTGAAACTCAGCTACTTTGGCTACCTGATGGGTAAAAGTGACTCATTTGAAAAGACCCTGATGCTGGGAAAGATTGAAGGTGGGAGAAGGGGAAGACAGAGGATGAGATGGTTGGATGGCATCACCAACTTAAAGGTCATGAGTTTGAGTAAGCTCTGGGAGTTGCTGATGGACAGGGAGGCCTGGCATGCTGCATTCCATGGGGTCACAAATAGTCGAACATGACTGAGCAACTGAACTAACTGATATCTTTATATCAGAGCTCTCTGGATCATTTATCTAGACCATCTCTAATTCCTGAAACCAAAAGAAAAAAAAAAGGGGAAACAAAGCCTTTTACAATCTTATTTCAACCATTGTTTACAACTAGGAAGTTTTGTATTGTGAAATCTGATTCATAACTAAGTTTGAAAACAAAGCTATAGGGTCTCTTGTGTCTATTTGGATATATGTATGTCTCTGTGTGTCTTTGTTTTTTGGATAATATTGCTGATTGCTGAGATCAGTTTGTAAATGAGCTCTAATCTAATTGGCATTAAAAAAAAAAGTAAGCGCTAACAAATCAAATAATTCTAAATACAAGAGAAATTAACCTAAATGAATTTCAGGTTCACGTGAACTGGGAAATATTTAGTATTAAATACCGGATATTAATGTTTGTTTGTTGATCCAACTAATATATACATTCTAAGTAATTAACATTAAGCAGAATATTTTCATTGTTTAGGAATGTCTGTCTAAAATAATCTCTCCAGATTGGGGTAACCTGAATTTCTAAGGGTTGTGCTAAACTAAGAATTGGAAGTTTATTGAATAGCTAGGTCATTTCCAAATAAAATAAGATTTTGAAACATTTACTACTGAACACTAATTTCCTCTTACAGAGAAACTAAAGAGATTTGGGACTAAAAATGAATGGTGTTTGGTGCCATCCTAAAATGTTCTCTCTAGGAAAGCAAAGGTTTTAGAAATTATCACCGATATTTATGCTTACCAATCTATAAAATGCTAATATAAAAGTCAGTTCTTATGTATACTATCATTTAAGAATTGAATCGCCAGTCTATGTCTGACGCAGGGTGCAGCATGCTTGGGGCTGGTGCATGGGGATGACCCAGAAAGATGTTGTGGGGAGGGAGGTGGGAGGGGGGTTCATGTTTGGGAACGCATGTAAGAATTAAAGATTTTAAAATTAAAAAACTAAAAAACTAAAAAAAAAAAAAAGTCAGTTCTTGGTTGCTTAAGGAAAGTAGGAAGTGTGTTTTTGGTAAAGAAGTTATGAGGAATGAAATTGCATTTTGTGAATGGAAAAGGAAGTAAGCCTGACTTACAGGTGGCTTTTTTGGATGGAAGAACAAAGTAATCGGTACAGAAAGTGATAAGAAGGCTTGTGAAAAGTCAACCATGAGAAAAGAATTTTTTACATGGTTTAAAATAAGTTTAAAATAATTTTAAGTTTAACTTTTAAGTAAAGTGAAAGTGAGTGAAGTTACTCAGTCATGTCTGACTCTTTGCGACCCCATGGACTGTAACCTACCAGGCTCCTCTGTTCATGGGATTTTCCAGGCAAGACTACTGGAGTGGGTTGCTCCACGATTGTTTCACAACGACCTATAATGGTGTCTGACCGAGTGTTCTAAACCTTTTTGATATTTGTTGACAAAACTTCCTAAATCATTCTAATGAAGAAGATTTGTAGCTAAATTTGGGATGCTTCGGAGGGCCCCTGAAAAGTCCCAAAGAGACGTTTACACTCTTTAGATGTTACACTAATTAGGTTCATTTTGTATACAGAATTACTTGGGAAGTATTGTCAGGTGAGTAATAAGTCTCAGGTTATATTGTATGGTTAATGTTACTAATATAGATATCCTAGAAACTGTATGGAGTTCCTAAAATTTTGATATGTTTGGGTAAAATGTTATCAGTCATAATCTAGTTACTATCTCAAAATATTGTCATAGCACTAACCAAGTTTCACAAAAATACTTCCTCTTCAAGAAGATTTATAGAAAGGACTTTTGGATAAATACCAGTTTCTGAACTGGGTAAGGATTCTAATGGAAAACCTGATGACATTACAAAGGTTAACAAAAGGATTAAATGAACTGGTGAATATGCTTATAATTTTTATGATTTCTATCTGAAAAATTACTGATTTGAATCTGTGTTTTCCAGATGTAAGAAAAAGCTTTCCCTCAAACTAATTGTGACAGTAATTTGGAAAAATTATATTTTATAAACAAATTGAAACTTTTATCTTTTCTATCTGAACCCTCCAGCTATTGGAAACTCTTAGTCTTCCAATAACTTTATTAGATGAGTTAGGTAGGTTGTCTCACTAACAGGTACAGAAATCTCAAGACATTTTGAAGACCTTGAGAAGGGAGGAATTCACTTATATCTGTTAGGCAAAATATGTGATAAGCCTTTGGCGTGAATTTCCTAGCCCTGTTCTAGTTTCCTAGAACTTTTATTTTAAAAGTTCAAGTCTACTGAGACCAGACCTATGTCAAAAACAAGCCTTAATTCGGTTATATTTGGTTAAAATGATGGTGATTTTAGGGAGAAAAAGATGTTTCAGTTCAGTTCAGTCACTCAGTCATGTCTAACTCTTTGTGATCTCATGGATTGCAGCACTCCAGGTTTCCCAATCCACCAACCAACTCCTGGAGCTTGCTCAAACTCATGTCCATCGAGTCGTTGATGCCATCCAACCATCTCATTCTCTGTCATCTCCTTCTCCTCCTGCCTTCAATCTTTCCTAGCATCAGAGTCTTTTCCAGTGAGAAGACTTTCCCATCAGAGTCTTTGTATCAGGTGACCAAAGTATTGGAGTTTCAGCTTCAGCATCAGTCCTTCCAATAAATATTCAGGACTGTTTTCCTTTAATCCTGATTTCCATTGACTATTCAGGACTCAACATTCAGAAAAATGTTTCAATGAATGTTAAATCCCAGTTTTTTAATGGAGGTCTGTATCTACTAAGACTCATTTCCTGGACAGTTCTTTGCTGTTAGGGTATATTAATGTACAATTTAATTAATTTATTAAAGAACACCCTAGGTTTGTTTCTGAAGCTTATCTCAGTAATCTATCTTTGGATAAAGATCAGATGCCTCATGCATGACCAGCAACCAAGACTGGAAAAAGATATAATTTAAGGAACGTCTCCAACCTGGATGGAAGGACCTTTCTATCAGGTACTCTTAACTAGTTCATGCCCAGTGAAACTGAAGGAGAACTGACTCTTGGATTAACTCTCACTTCTAGATGCCCCCAAGCTGGACTGGTCTATAGAGAGGCCTGCTGATCTCAGACTCACCTTAAAATGAGGCTCAAAAAGAAGAAGCTGCATTACACTAGGAGAAGATGACATCAGAAGTAGACAGCTTGCCCAAGATGCTGATCTGATTTGTACGATCATTTATAATGTTTTCTTGATTCCTTGGACCTATGCTTATCAATCAAATGTTTTCTATCATGGACACAATTCTATGCTAGTTTAAAACTCAATCCAGTTGTTGGGTTGTGGCCAATAGCCTGGCTAGTACTTCTGTTTTACCTTGGTGGATTTTTGTCCTCCAGGGCTCTGATAGCATATCCCCTAGGAAATTTATTCTAGATGAGAGTTCAGTCCTGTTCTGTCTATTCATGACATTACCAGATGGGATCCTCTCACCTGGCCAATTAATAATACCTGCTCTGATGTTCGGAGAAGGCAATGGCACCCCACTCCAGTACTCTTGCCTGGAAAATCCCATGGGCAGAGGAGCCCAGTCCATGGAGTAGTGAAGAGTCGGACACGACTGAGTGACTTCACGTTCACTTTTCACTTTCATGCATTGGAGAAAGAAATGGCAACCCACTCCAGTGTTCTTGCCTGGAGAATCCCAGGGATGGCAGAGCCTGGTGGGCTGCCGTCTATAGGGTTGCACAGAGTCAGACATGACTGAAGCGACTTAGCAGCAGCAGCAACAGCTCTGATGTTGGCAATAGATTTTTCTCTTAGGATCATTCAAACTCAATCAGAGTGACAAGCTAAGTCTCAATAAAAAAAAACTAACTTCTCATCTATCAAAAGGAAAATTCCCACAATTATGGGATGGATCTATATGGTTAACACCAGGCTATGATCATTTAAGTTTAAAAGTTTCTCTATGTTGGGAACAATTAAATCATACTAAAAATGATCAACCTGGTAATATCATGAGACAAGGACAGGGGCTTTATGAACTATGCCTATTATTACCCTTAGAGAGAATGATTGTTATGGAACTCAGTGGATTTGTGGCACTAATTTATGGCTTTGACATCTACAGGGATGGATACGAAGGTGTAGCTTTGGAGTCTCATGAATTTAAGGTCATACATGTTAGCAAATTAGAGGTAACCCCAACCAATCTACCATTGGTATGATCCCAGTTGGTCAAAGATCTGTATTCTACTGGTATGACCATTTATCAGTTTTTTTGGTGTGTGCCTTCATTGGGGTTGGAGGATGTAAATGGGAGTATAAGAATCCTTAACAACTTTCATAAACTTTAAATGATAGTAACCAGATTATTAGCGTATTGAATTCTATGATGAGAATTTTCCTTCTTTCATCATAGAGAAATTTCTCTATGATGAGAAAGGCAGTGCTACACAACAGCAAGGCCCTTGACACCTTACAGCATCTCAGGGAAATATCTGTGCTATAATTCAAAGTAAATGCTGTAATTTCAAACCCAATAAATCCTTTAATGTAATACCTTTGATGAACCATATGAAAAATCAGATTTCTGCTTTAAGTGACCTATTCCTTAATCTTGATGATCTTTTAAACTGGTTTGGTGTGGGAGGCTCATGGTAGAAATATTTACTTTTAATACCACTAATGCTATTAACTATACTATTTGTATTTTGCTTGTTTCACAAGATTATTGTTTCTTGTATTACCAAGTGTATGATTGAGGCACCAATGTAAATAATGATGACTAGACTTGAAGCAGTTGATCAAATGTGTATCTCGATATATGATCAATGATTGTAATAGTGTAACTCTAGATATGGGAAGATGCAATGAAAGGGAACACTCCACTGGACCATAACTAGAAGACAGGGGTCCAGAGATCTTTGACTATTAAGACCTAGTCCAGTAATAGCACATTGAGTGGCCTTTCGACAAAAACTCTGTTCAGAACTGGGACAAAACCTTGCATATTGACCTTTTCCCACTGCTGCTTTGGCACAGTCTCTCAGAGTTCTCTGAGATGCTGCCTCCTGGGCTGCATTTCTCATTTTGCCCCAAATAAAACTTAACTCGCAACTCTCAAGTTGTACATCTTTTTTAGTCGACAGTCACCAGGGAAGTCCTAAAATTTTTTAAAAACTATATATTTATGGTAAAAAAAAATTTAGTGTAGAAGAATATAAGTGAAAAATATAAATTGTTTTTCTTCCTCTCCATTAAAAAAAAAAAGCTGGTTCCATTGCTCATCCTGTTACATTTTGTTTTAAATTCAAATTTGATTGGGTTCAGCAAGTTGGGGTGATTCACTCTTGGGTTTCTTTGTGGCAGCTGTTTGCCATGAATGAATATCTTGCTTGTCCCGGGGGTCTTCCATGCGGCCTTTCCAGGCAGCACCTGGGAGAACAGTCAGATCTTTTCATTCTTAGGCAGGAGGTGGCGTGCCCTGAGGACAGGCAGCTGCCTCCCTGTGGGAGGGGAAGGAGCAGGTGGGGCAAGAGGCCACATGCCACCAAATCCCTTGCAAATTTTCCTCCTTCCTCAGCCCAACGCTGCCAACCGGGCTGAATACCACAGGGAGATTTTTTCCACTGTGAACAACTGTCCCGGGACAGCAAGCTGGGATCACGTTTCAGGAATCTTGTGTTGCCCTTGAGAAGCCGTGTGGACGGCTGTCAAGTATGTATAGGGGATAAGAAGGTTCCAAAGAGAGATGATGAGTCAGGAGGCACTGGGGTGAAAGGGGTGCCTTCTGTGGGGGTGGGGACAGCCTGATCCTTCCAGGCTTCCCTTCAACCTTTCATGGAAGAGAATGATCAAACTAACTCACATTTTAAAGATTTACTTTTTGTTTTATTTAATCTTCCTTTTCCTTTCCTTTGAAATTTTTTTTCATTTTAATTCAGTTTCCAATCCAATTTGAAATATAGTATTGTGAAGTTGATTTATCTTCAATGATCAATTAAAATTCATGGAACATATAACAATATTGTTGTACTTATTTTCTTTCCTAATGTTATTTGACTCTGAAACAACATTAGTTATTAATACTTTCATTCCCAGCATGAGCTGTCTCAATTTTTTAAAAATCACACGTGTCATATATAAATATCTCTTAGTAAAATATTCAGATAACCCCCATTTTCTCATTTGAGGGCATTTTACAGTTTACAAAGTGTATTCACCATTATTCTTTCATCTGATTTTTACTAGAAGGTGTTCTCAGCTAATGGTCCATATCTGCATGTTTTTGAAAAACTCTAGGAGAACAGCCCTGGGAGGCAGACTTTTCTAGAGCAAGCGTGGACAGGATAGATGGAGGAAGAGGGAGAAGGTGGCTGCCTGGAGATGGGAAGTCAGAGAACAAATCCGGTCTAGTTCCTTATCCAGTTCAATGAATTTAGGAAGCTCTGCATGGTCCCCAAGCCTAGTCCCACCCCTTTGTTAACAGTCACCCACCCCATCAAATCAGGTGACTTCTAGATCCCATACCTGTGGAAGGAGGATACCCTGATTTGGTGACCAAGGGTGTGACAGGGGTTCAAGGGCGCAGCCATCCAGAGTTAAACAATAAAACACAAACAACAGACCCTGGGTTGTTGGTGTGAATACCCCAAACCCACAGCCTGCCCTCCCATCTTCCTTCACGCCCTCTCTTCTTCTCTCCCTTCTTCCCTTCCTCCCCACCTCCTGTCTCCCCTCTATGCAGCCCATCCTCTTTACAGCCTAACCACCAGCTGAGGTGGCTCTTCCCCATTTCCCGCCATCCCCTTGAGTGTTATTTTCAGTGCATTTGAGTTATTTAAGTCAGTCCTTGGAGCTCATTTTATTCATACTTCATCTGCATAATAAGCATGTTGACATGCCGCTCAACATTCTGCCACCGAAACAGTCCTACATGCAGGAAACAATGATGCCATTTCCCTCTTCCCAGAATGTCTCTAAGCCCTACATTCCAGAACTTTTAAGATTAAATCTCTCTGCTCTTCAGTTCAGTTCAGTTCAGTTCAGTTGCTCAGTCACGTCCAACTCTTTGCGACCCCATGAACCGCAGCACGCCAGGCCTCCCTGTCCATCACCAACTCCCGGAGTCCACCCAAACCCATGGCCATTGAGTCAGTGATGCCATCCAACCATCTCATCCTCTGTCATCCCCTTCTCCTCCTGCCCCCAATCTTTCCCAGCATCAGGATCTTTTCAAATGAGTCCGCTCTTCTCATCAGGTGGCCAAAGTATTGGAGTTTCAGCTTCAACATCAGTCCTTCCAAACAACACCCAGGACTGATCTCCTTTAGGATGGACTGGTTGGATCTCCTTGCAGTCCAAGGGGCTCTCAAGAGTCTTCTTCCAACACCACAGTTCAAAAGCATCAATTCTTTGGCCCTCAGCTTTCTTCAGAGTCCAACTCTCACATCCATACATGACCACTGGAAAAACCATAGCCTTGACTAGATGGACCTTTGTTGGCAAAGTAATGTCTCTGCTTTTTAATATGCTGTCTAGGTTGGTCATAACTTTCCTTCTAAGGAGTAAGCTTCTTTTAATTTCAGGGCTGCAGCCACCATCTGCAGTGATTTTGGAGCCCAGAAAAATAAAGTCAGCCACTGTTTCCACTGTTTCCCCATCTATTTCCCATGAAGTGATGGGACCAGATGCCATGATCTTAGTTTACTGAATGTTGAGCTTTAAGCCAGCTTTTTCACTCTCCTCTTTCACTTTCATCAAGAGGCCCTTTAGCTCTTCTTCACTTTATGCCATAAAGGTAGCGTCATCTGCATATGTGAGGTGATTGATATTTCTCCCAGTAATCTTGATTCCAGCTTGTGCTTCTTCCAGCCCAGCGTTTCTCATGATGTACTTTGCATAGAAGTTAAATAAGCAGGTTGACAGTATCCAGCCTTGACGTCCTCCTTTTCCTATTTGGAACCCATCTGTTGTTCCATGTCCAGTTCTAACTGTTGCTTCCTGACCTGCATACAGATTTCTCAAGAGGCAGGTCAGGTGGTCTGGTATTCCCATCTCTTTCAGAATTTTCCACAGTTTATTGTGATCCACCCAGTCAAAATCTGTGGCATAGTCAGTAAAGCAGAAATAGATGTTTTTCTGGAACTCTCTTGCTTTTTCAATGATCCAGTGGATGTTGGCAATTTGATCTCTGGTTCCTCTGCCTTTTCTAAAACCAGCTCCTGGCCCATCTCATAAATTCTTCGGCGAATAGAAGATAAGTTAGCAGTCAAAATGGAAACATCATGGACCTGCTGGAAATGACTGAACTCTACCAAACCACAGAAAAATAAATTTCTGAAACACCACCCCATGTTTGTGGAATATATTATTTCTCTTGGGTAACATATTGGAGGCTTTTTGCATCCGACTGTGTAAATCAGATATGACCAAAAACACTCTCCTGGGTGTTACCTCTACTCCAAACACTTCACTACACTACTTTGCTTTTTTAAAATAAAAAAAAATATTTATTTATTTGTTGGCATTTAGTTGACTTACAATGTTGTGTTATTTTATGGGATACAGCGATGTGATTCAGTTCTATATACATATATATCCATACCTATTCTTTTTCAGATTCTTTTCCATTATAGATTATTACAAAATATTGGATATAGTTCCCTGTGCTATACGGTAGGTCCTTGTTGTTTATTTTATTTATAGTAATTGCACTTCTTAATCCCAAACTGCTAATTCATCCCTCCTCTACCATTCTCCTTTGGTAACCATAAGTGTTTCCTATGTCTGTGAGTCTATTTCTGTTTTGTAAAAAAGTTCATTTGTATCGTTTTTTAGATTCCACATATGTGATATCATAAATATTTGTACACTTTTGACATCAGATACATGGTTTTACCACACATTAATCAGTTTTGGGACACCAGCTGAGTGCCCTATGCCAAGTGGCTTGCAGGATCTTAGTTCCCTGACCAGGGATTGAACCCAGGCCCTTGGCAGTGAAAGTGTGAGTCGAAGCCACCAGACTGCCAGGGAATTCCTGAGTGCCCCGCTATTTAACTCAATTCTAATGCTATCTACTTGGAGGTAGTGTCATATCTGACAGGTTTGGGACTCAATCCCAGAAGACTGCGCCCACATTAGATGCCAGTGGCAAGGACAGGTCACTTATGTTTCTGAACCAAATGTCTACAGATTGGAAGTTCCTATGATCTTCTCTTCAGTTCAGTTGCTCAGTCATGTCTGACTCTTTGCAACCCCGTGGACTGCAGCACGCCAGGCCTCCCTGTCCATCACCAACTCTCAGAGTTTACTCAAACTCATGTCCATTGAGTCGGTGATGCTATCCAACCATCTCATCCTCTGCTGTCCCCTTCTCCTCCCACCTTCAATCTTTCCCAGCATCAGGGTCTTTTCAAATGAGTCAGTTCTTCACATGAGGTGGCCAAAGTATTGGAGTTTCAGCAACAGTATCAGTCCTTCCAATGAATATTCAGGACTGACTTCCTTTAGGATGGACTGGTTGGATCTCCTTGCAGTCCAAGGGACTCTCAAGAGTCTTTTCTAACACCACAGTTCAAAAGCATCAATTCTTCGATGCTTAACTTTCTCTATGGTCCAACTCTCACATTCATACGACTACTCAAAAAACCATAGCCTTGACTAGATGGACCTTAATTGGCAAAGTAATGTCTCTGCTTTTGAATATGCTGTCTAGGTTGGTCATAACTTTTCTTCCAAGGAGCAAACGTCTTTTAATTTCATGGCCAAAGTCATCATCTGTAGTGATTTTCAGTTCAGTTCGGTTCAGTTGCTCAGTCATGTCCGACTCTTTGCAACCCCATGAATCGCAGCACACTAGCCCTCCCTGTCCATCACCAACTCCCAGAGTTCACTCAAACTCACGTCCATCGAGTCAATGATGCTATCCAGCCATCTCATCCTCTGTCTTCCCCTTCTCCTCCTGCCCCCAATCCCTCCCAGCATCAGGGTCTTTTCCAATGAGTCTGTTCTTCGCATGAGGTGGCCAAAGTACTGGAGTTTCAGCTTTAGCATCATTCCTTCCAAAGTAATCCCAGGGCTGATCTCCTTTAGAATGGACTGGCTGGATCTCCTTGCAGTCCAAGGAACTCTCAGGAGTCTTCTCCAACACCACAAGTCAAAAGCATCAATTCTTTGGTGCTTAGCTTTCTTCACAGTCCAACTCTCACATCCATACATGACTAGTGGAAAAACCATACCCTTCACTAGATGACCTTTGTTGGCAAAGTAATGTCTCTGCTTTTGAATATGCTATCTAGGTTGGTCATAACTTTCCTTCCAAGGAGTAAGCATCTTTTAATTTCAGGGCTGCAATCACCATCTGCAATGATTTTGGAGCCCCCCAAAATAAAGTCTGTCACTGTTTCCACTGTTTCCCCATCTATTTCCCATGAAGTGATGGGACCAGATGCCATGATCTTAGTTTTCTGAATGTTGAGCTTTAAGCCAAGTTTTTCACTCTTCTTGTTCACTTTCATCAAGAGGCTGTTTATTTCTTCTTCACTTTCTGCCATAAGGTTAGTGTCATCCACATATCTGAGGTTACTGATATTTCTCCCCAGCAACCTTGATTCCAGCTTGTGCTTCATCAAGTCTAGCATTTCTTATGATGTACTCTGCATATATGTTAAATAAGCAGGGTGACAATATACAGCCTTGATGTACTCCTTTCCCGATTTGGAACCAGTCTGTTGTTCCATGTCCAGTTCTAACTGTTGCCTCTTGACCTGCACACAGATTTCGCAAGAGGCAGGTCAGGTGGTCTGGTATTCCCATCTCTTTCAGAATTTTCCAGAGTTTGTTGTGATCCACACAGTCAAAGGCTTTGGCATAGTCAATAGAGCAGAAGTAGATGTTTTTCTGGAACTCTCTTGCTTTTTTGATGATCTAGTGGATGTTAGCAGTTTGATATCTGGCTCTTCTGCCTTTTTGAAATCCAGCTTGACCATCTGGAAGTTCACGGTTCACATATTGTTGAAGCCTGGCTTGGAGAATTTTGAGCATTACTTTGCTAGTGTGTGAGATGAGTGCAATTGTGTGGTAGTCTGAGCATTCTTTGGCACTATCTTTCTTTGGGATTGGAATAAAAACTGACCTTTTCCAGTCCTGTGGGGCCATTGCTGAGTTTTCCAAATTTGAAGGCATATAGAGTGCAGCACTTTCACAGCATCATCTTTTAGGATTTGAAATAGCTCAACTGGAATTCCATCACCTGCACTAGCTTTGTTTGTAGTGATGTTTTCTAAGGCCCGCTTGACCTCACATTGTAGGATGTATGGCTCTAGGTGAGTGATCATACCATCGTGATTATCTGGGTCACGAAGATTTTTTTGTATAGTTCTTCTGTGTATTCTTGCCACTTCTTCTTAATATCTTCTGCTTCTGTTGGGTCCATACCATTTCTGTTCTTTATTGTGCCCATCTTTGCATGAAAAGTTCCGTTAGGGTCTCTAGTTTTCTTGAAGAGATCTCTAGTCTTTCCCATTCTGTTGTTTTCCTCTATTTCTTTGCATTGATCACTGAGGAAGCCTTTCTTATCTCTCCTCGCTATTCTTTGGAAGTGAAAAGTGAAGTCGCTCAGTCGTGTCCGACTCTTTGTGACCCATGCACTGTAGCCCACCAAGCTCCTCCGTCCATTTGATTTTCCAGGCGAGAATACTGGAGTGGGTTGCCATTTCCTTCTCCATGCTATTCTTTGGAACTCTGCATTTAAATGGGTATATCTTTCCTTTTCTCCTTTGCCTTTCACTTCTCTTCTTTTCACAGCTATTTGTAAGGCCTCCTACGAGAGCCATTTGCCTTTTTGCATTTCCTTTTCCATGGGGATGGTCTTGATCACTGCCTTCTGTCCAGTCTTACGAACCTCCGTAGTTCATCAGACACTCTGTCTATCAGATCTAATCCCTTGAATTTCTCACTTCCACAGTATAGTTGTCAGGGATTTGATTTAGGTCGTACATGAATGGTCTAGTGGTTTTCCCTACTTTCTTCAATTTAAGTCTGAATTTGACAATAAGGAGTTCATGATCTGAGCCATAGTCAGCTCTTGGTCTTGTTTTTGCTGACTGTGTAGAGCTTCTCCATCTTTGGCTGCAAAGAATATAATCAGTCTGATTTTGGTATTGACCATATGGTGATGTTCATGTGTAGGGTTTTCTCTTGTGTTGTTGGAAGAGGTGTTTGCTATGACCAGTGCGTTCTCTTGACAAAACTCTGTTAGCCTTTGCCCTGCTTCATTCTGTACTGCAAGGCCAAATTTGCCTGTTACTCCAGGTGTTTCTTGGCTTCCTACTTTTGCATTCCAGTCCCCTATAATGAAAAGGACACCTTTTCTGCGTGTTAGTTCTAGAAGGTCTTGTAGATCTTCATAGAACCATTTAACTTCAGCTTCTTCAGCATCATTGGTTGGGGCATAGACTTGGATTACTGTGATATTGATAGCTTTGCCTTGGAAATGAACAACAATCATTATGTCATTTTTGAGACTGCATCCAAGTACTGCAGTTCTGACTTTTGTTGACTATGATGGCTACTCCATTTCTTCTAAGGTATTCTTGCCCACAGTAGTAGATATAATGTTCATCTGAGTTAAATTCACCCATTCAGTCCAGTTTAGTTTGCTGATTCTTAAAATGTCGATGTTCACTCTTGCCATCTCCTGTTTGACCACTTCCGATTTGCCTTGATTCATGGACCTAACATTCCAGGTTCCTACGCAATGTTACTCTTTACAGCATTGGACTTTACTTCCATCACCAGTCAAATCCACAACTGGGTGTTGTTTTTGCTTTGGCTCCGTCTCTTCATTCTTTCTGGAGTTAGTTCTCCACTGATCTCCAGTAGCATATTGGGCACCTACTGACCTGGGGAGTTCACCTTTCAGTGTCCTTTTTTTTTTTTTTTTGCCTTTGCATACTGTTCATGGTGTTCTCAAGAATATTGAAGTGGTTTGCCATTCCCTTCTCCAGTGGATGATGTTTTGTCAGAACTCTCCTCCATGACCCGTCCATCTTGGGTGGCCCTACACGGCATGGCTCATAGTTTCATTGAGTTAGACAAAGGTGTGGTCCATGTGATTAGATTGGTGATTGTGGTTTTCAGTCTGAGCTTCTCTTCAGATTTGTTTAATTTGTTTGAGCAGCTCGTGAAACTCAGGAAAACATTTTACTTACTAGAAAACTGGTTTACTATAAAAGGATAAAACTCAGAAGCAGCCAGATGGAAGAGATGCATAAAGGAAAACATGTGGGAAGAGGCACGCAGCTTCCACGCCTTCTCTGGGCATACTACTCTCCCACATCTCCACGTTTCTACCCACCTGGAAGCCCTCTGAACCCAGGTCTTTTGTTTTTTTTCTGTAGAGAGTTCATTACATCACATGGCACGATTGATTAAATCATTGGTCATTGGTGATTGAACTCAGTCTCCAGTCCCTTTCCTCTCCCTAAAGGTTGGGAGTCTGTGGGTGAAAGTTCAACCTCCAATCATGGGGTTGGTCCCCTGGCAACCCACTCCCACACTTAGATACTTATCAAAAGTCATCTTATTAGCATAAACTCAGATGTAGTTAAAAGAGTTTTGTGATGGATCTCACAAGTCATCTTTACTCCTATCACTTAGGAAACTGAAGGGATTTTTGGGAGCTCTGTGCCAATATATACTTATTACAAATCACATAATTATAGCAGAATTTTCCAAAGAATGTTCAGAATTGGAACCCTCAGTTCAGTTCAGTTCAGTCACTCAGCTGTGTCCGACTCTTTGTGACTCCATGAATCGCAGCATGCCAGGCCTCCCTGTCCATCACCAACTCCCAGAGTTCACTCAAACTCACGTCCATCAAGTCCATGATGCCATCCAGCCATCTCATCCTCTGTCATCCCCTTCTCTTCCTGCCCCCAGTTCCTCCCAGCATCAGAGTCTTTTCCAATGAGTCAACTCTTTGCATGAGGTGGCCAAAGTACTGGAGTTTCAGCTTTAGCATCATTCCTTCCAAAGAACACCCAGGGCTGATCTCCTTTAGAATGGACTGGCTGGATCTCCTTGCAGTCCAGGGGACTCTCAAGAGTCTTCTCCAACACCACAATTTAAAAGCATCAATTCTTCGGCCTTCAGCTTTCTTCACAGTCCAACTCTCACATCCATACATCACCACTGGAAAAACCATAGCCTTGACTAGACGGACCTTTGTTGGCAAAGTAATGTCTCTGCTTTTGAATATGCTATCTAGGTTGGTCATAACTTTTCTTCCAAGGAGCAAGCGTCTTTTAATTTCATGGCTGCAGCCACCATCTGCAGTGATTTTGGAGCCCCCCAAAATAAAGTCTGTCACTGTTTCCACTGCTTCCCCATCTATTTGCCATGAAGTGATGGGACCAGATGCCATGATCTTTGTTTTCTGAATGTTGAGCTTTAAGCCAACTTTTTCACTCTCCTCTTTTACTTTCATCAAGAGGCTTGTTAGTTCCTCTTCACTTTCTACCATAAGGGTGGTGTCATCTCCATATCTGAGGTGATTGATATTTCTCCTGGCAATCTTGATTCCAGCTTGTGTTTCTTCCAGCCCAGCGTTTCTCATGATGTACTTTGCATATAAGTTAAATAAGCAGGGTGACAATATACAGCCTTGACGTCCTCCTTTTCCTGTTTGGAACCAGTCTGTTGTTCCATGTCCAGTTCTAACTGTTGCTTCCTGACCTGCATATAGGTTTCTCAAGAGGCAGATCATGTGGTCTGATATTCCCGTCACCTGAAGAATTTTCCACAGTTTTTTTGTGATCCACACCGTCAAAGGCCCTTATTCCAATGAAAACGATGGATCTGTCAAATATGTATTTGGGAAATACTTCAAGAAACTTAAGTGGGATTCATTTCTGCAGGACCTCAGAGGCTTTATTTATTTAAATTAATTTTTATTGGAGTGTAGTTGCTTTCAATGTTGTGTTAGTTTCTACTGTACAGCAAGGTAAATCAGCAATAGATATACATATATCCTCTTTTTTGGATTTCTTTCCCATTTAAGTACCACTGAGCACTGAATAGGGTTCCCTGAGCTATACAGTAGGTTCTCTGTCACAGGATTTAATAAGCCAATATCCATTGTGAATCATTAAGGAAGGGTGTGTCAGAGGCACAGTGAAGCCCTAACACAAGGAAGGGTGTGTGTGTGCGTGCTCAGTCGTGTCTGACTCTTTGTGACCCCATGGACTGTAGCCCACCAGGTTCCTCTGTCTATGGGATTTTCACAGCAAGAATACTGGAGTGAGTTGCCATTTCTTCCTCCAGGGGATCTTCCTGACCCACGGATTGAAAGCTCATCTCTGGTGTCTCCTGCGTTGGCAGGCATGTTTTATTTACCCCTGAGCCACCTAGGAAGTCCAAGGAAGGGTATAGCTCATAACATTTTACACTCTATTTGGTCACAGAACTTGTTTTCTCGTGAATTGTCTTTCTAAGTTATTGAGTTACACAGAATGTACTTTTTTAGGCTCCCTCAAATGAAAGAAGTTGCTCTAATGCCACTCTGTGAAGTTGATTGATGGGAAGATATTCTAGGCCAGACTGGATGCTGAGGTGCCTGAAAGTTTACATTTTGGATGGCTGTCTTTTCTAAATTAGTATGTATCTGTTCAGTGGTCTGCTTTTGTGTTCACCTTCAAGGGCTCAATACTGCCCCCTAGTGGGTCCAGTCGGATCCTAAATTTTCTGTGCCATTGTCCTAAACTTGGGAAATGACCTTGGCAGTTTCTAAAAAAAAAAGAAAAAGAAAAAAACCCACCTTTTCAAGTTACAAAAAAAGATACTACTGTTATGATATCTGATATCACTTAAAAAAACTTTATGACACAATAATAATATGTGTTTATTTTAGAATGAGAAAATTTAAGGTAAGTGAAATGAAGAAAATAAAAATAATCTACAATTTTACCTCAAGTGTTAACATTTATCATTCTAACATGTATGTCCATGTAGTCTTTTTTTTAATCTACATGTATCTAAAAATTCATACTTCTCCTGATCCTAAACTAAAAATATATTTTTTCTGGACTTTTTCTTGTATGCCCATTTTACTTGAACTTCAGTTAAGAACCTGCTCCTTGAGTACTTTTGGTCCTTTTGAAGGAGGCAGAAGAAGAGAGGGGGTGAAAAATTTAAACATTTAAAGGGGTAATTCAGGGGCTAAGTGACCCACTATGTGTTATGGGTGATTGCACCAGTGTCTTCCAAGAGGGACATACACACTTTAATGGTACCAAATGACAACCCTTCCTGGATGCTCCTATAATACAATTATATAATAATACAATATTATATAAACATATAAACAGCCTCTAAGGCTGCTATAATACAGTACCACATAAACATAGTAGCTTAATCAACATGGATTTGATATCTTACAGTCTGGGGTCAGCAGTCAAAATCAGTTTCGTAGGGCTAAATCAAAGTTTTTGTAGGGCTAAATCAGTTTCATAGGGATGTTCCTTCTGGGGGTTCTGTGGGGAAAACAGTCTGTTTCCTTGCCTTTCTGTCAGTTTCTCAAGGCCCCCTGCATTCCTCAGCTCGTGGTCCTTTTTCTCCTAACACATCAAATCTGACTCCTATTATCACATCCCCTGCTGCTAACTCTGATCCTCCTGCTTCTCTCCCATGAGGACCTTTGTGTTGACACTGGGCGAACCAGGAGACATCAGGACCCATAACTTGATCACACCGGCACAGTCCCTATCACCACAAAAGGTCACATCTTGACAACTCCTTCTGGGGATTAGGATGTGGATAAATTTGGGAGGGCTATTCATCATTCGGTCCACCACACTGAATATGTTTCTTCTCTTTCTGCTCCCCTTCCACTGTCCGCCTCACTTCCCCTCCTCCTCCTTCTTCCTCTTCTTCTTTGTTTTTGAGAATTTAAGGTGAGAATTAGGTGTTCATGCTCTGGAAACCATGGTCTCTAAAGGCCAATTAATCTGGTCAATGTAAGAGCTTGTGCGATTTCAGCACAAAGTCAAATAAAGCCCACTTGGATCACCTGCCCTGGCTGCGAGCTGCCCTTCTGGGATGGACACAATGGTCTTTGGCCATTTACTGCACTGGGGGATGATGGGGCATTTCTGGCAGGGCCCAGAGCTGGCTGCCGGGAGCTGTCGTGTCCCGTCCTTTCCTCTGAGTGTTCCCTCCACTCCCCTGGCTTAGCTGTGTGCTCCCTTTGAAGCTGTGCAGCAGTTGTTGTCTATAAATAGGGCATGCCCAGCCCCATCAGAGTTCTCAGATGAAGGGCAGGGCTCACTTACAAAGCACTGGAAGCGCAGGACGGTGTAGGGAGAGAGCCTGCTTTGGTGCTTCTTCTCCAACCTCTCCTCAACCCTCCCACCTCCAATTTCATGTAAAAAATACATGAAGGCCCCAGAGAAAATAATCAAAGCTCTGTCACACTTGGCAGATGCTTCCTTGCTTCCCTTTAACACGAAGGAAGGAGAAAGAAATGAGCTTCTGGATAAGAGCCCAGGGGCCCATATCAGTGCAGCCGTGCCCCAGCATTGGCACCTCCTGGAGGTCTTCCGGTTGTAACACCAAAGATGACTACATTATCTGACTCTAAGATTCTGGGTCATCTCATCTTACTCTCATGACCGTCCCTGGAGTGGGGGTATACGAGTTTCCATCTCTCAGATGGAGAGCTTTCCCCCAATTTCTCACTTCTAGGAACACAAAGGAAATGGTAATATTTGAACTTGTTGGGGCAGAGTGAGAGGTTTTTTCCCAAGTACCTCTCACTTCTCTCTGCCAGCTCTGAGCACCTCTCCTGGGGCCGGTGCCTTGTCAGTCTACACAGCAGAATGCGTATACCGGTTACAGCCGAGAAAGCACATTTGGGTGTGTGATCCACCAACCCGGTTCTCAGGCTTGCCTCCACATTCATTAGCTGTGCCTTTAAAAGAGCTAGTCGATAGTTCCAAGGTCACGATAAATGGGTGCAGTAGCCTATATGGCTGTAATAAGCCTTACTGGAAGCCTCCTCCTGGCATAGTGGCCCCAGATAGCTGGACTTCTCAGGGATTGGCTGAGAGTTCTAAACGTAAGTGTAAATGTACCAACCTACACTGCAAAACTGTATTGTGACTTAGCCTTGGAGTCAGGTGGCATCATCTCCAGTGATCATCATTGGTTATAAGTGAGTCACAAGTCTATCTAGATTCAAGAGGGAGACATATATTTCTTTCCAATGAGATCATTGATAAACACTATTTTTAAAGACACTGCCACACTATCCATCTTCACAGACATCTGAATGGTTTTCTTTAGATGTAGTAATAGCTTTAAGTCTTACTGAGGAATTTGATCCATTACTGGTTGTTTTCATTGTTTAATTCTGAAGGCAATCTTTATTTTTAGGTTTTTGTAGTTCCCCTCATTTTTATGTGGAGCTTCCCTTGTAACTCAATTGGTAAAGAATCTGCCTGTAGTGCAAGAGACCCGGGTTCGATTCCTGGGTTGGGAAGATCCCCCAAAGGAGGAAATGGCAAGCCACTCTAGTATTCTTGCCTGGGAAATCCATGGACAGAGGAGCCTGGAACACTACAGTCCATGGGGCCCAAGAGTCGGACATGACTTAGCTACTAAACCACCACCGACTCATTTTCACCACTGATGTTGTTCCTCATATCAGGTATCAGACTTGGCTATTTTATCAGCTGTGCAACATTTGCAGGAGAAGGGGAAAACATTTCTTTCATTTTCAAAACAATTTTCTCTAAGGATATAGAATTTGACAGTATCATAACGTTCTGCTGCTAAAGCAAGCATTCTACTGGGCTGCAGAAATTTATGACTTCTCTGTCACTCATTCTTTTAAAACAAAATATGAGATATACTTTAGACATCTCTGCTGGGCTTCTGGCTCAGATATTAATAGTAACATGGTATCAAACTAGAAAAAAATTAATTGCTTTTGTATTGTGGCTCCCTGCTGGTATGATTTATTTTAAATTCTGCTGATCCCAGGGAGAAGATACTGTATTATCTGTAATTCAGAAACTGACATATACTGTTTTCCCATATTTTCCACAAATGCTCCAATTTCAAAGAAAAATATGCTTCTGTGGTCCGGAAAACACTGGATATCACAACACCTATTTTATCTGACATGGCAGGAACTGAATTTCTTGACATGTAAGTGGATTTTATAAGCAACTGAATAAAATCTGTCCACCTTGAGTGCCAAAGCATTTTAGAAAATTATTGACTGTTTCTGGACTAGGAGCTGTCTGAAGCATAGGGGTGATGAGTCATCCTGGTGGTTTTCCTGGGACTCTCCCTGTTTAACACTGAAAGCCCCATGACCTTACCTTGGAAAGCTTCTGGTTATAGGCAAACTGAGATAGTTGGTCATGGCCCAGATTAGATATGAGCTTGATCTCACAACTTTCTGATCATCCTGTGTCACTGGTATGAATCTCGATATGCTGAGTGTTGTGATCCAATGATGCCCTCAGGATGATTGAGGTATATAGCCCATAGATTCCCAGACTATATGATGCCGGAGTAGCAAGTTAGCTCTGCTCATTCGAATGAGGAAACTGCCTGTAGTTCAATGTTAACTCCCAAGTACATGGACATGATGAGTTATTTTCACCTGTAACACCCAGGGCATCCTTGTTGGTTTTTAGGACTCTCATCAGGATGATAGAGGGCACGACAGTTTTGATTCCAGGTAAGTGGGGAGTCATTATTATCAAAATAATTTAATCAGCAAAACTGACCTCAGACAGGGGCAATAATGATGGATTACTTTTAAATAATTTTACTTTAGTGGGAAACTTTGTCTAAAGAAACTAAGAAACAAATATTTGATCAGGAACTTAACCCCTCTAGTGGAACAAATTCATTTCTTTTCCAAATATGAGTTTATATATTCATTATCCTTTGGCTCCAAATGTAATCAGGGATATGATATTGAACCAGAGAGAATATAATTCTCTTAGCTTTGTTTCTTTATGAAAAAGGGAGGCTAGGGAGACTTGCGGGCTTCCCAGGTGTTGGTAGTGGTAAAAAGATCCTGCCTACTAGTACAGGAGACATAATGAGACTCGGGTTTGATACCTGGATGGGAAGATCCCCTGGAGGAGGCATGGCAACCCACTCCAGTCTTCATGCCTGGAGAATCCCATGGACAGAGGAGCCTGGTGGGCTACAGTTCATGGGGTCACAAGAATCAGACACGACTGAAGACAGCATGCATGCAGGGAGACAAGGAAATGCAGGGAGAGAAGGAAATGGCAACTCACTCTAGTGCTCTTGCCTGGAAAATCCCATGGACAGAGGAGCCTAGTGGACTACAGTTCATAGGGTTGCAAGAGTTGGACACGACTGAAGACTTAGCATGCATGCAGGGAGACAAGGTGGAGAAGGAAATGGCACCCGACTCCAGTACTCTTGCCTGGAAAATACCATGGACGGAGGAGCCTGGTAGGCTGCAGTCCATGGGGTCTCGAAGAATCGGACTCAACCAAGTGACTTCACTTTCACTTTTCACTTTCATGCATTGGAGAAGGAAATGGCAACCCACTCCAGTAACCTTGCCTGGAGAATCCCAGGGACGGGGAGCCTGATGGGCTGCTATCTATGGGGTTGCACAGAGTAGGACACAGCTGAAGCGACTTAGCAGCAGCAGCAGCAGCAGCAGCAGCAGAGAGACAAGGAAAAGGAAGGACTTGCGTAACTTGAGTTGGGTCAATCTTAGACAGGTGAAAGGGGAATTTACCTGTCTCACCTGGGGAAGAGTCTGACCACACAGGAAATGTGAAGGGTGTAGGTGTGCCACAGTTCCTGGGCTAGTCACACAAATGGTATATACTCCAAAGCCCCACTTACAAATGAAAATCTTATTTAGATGAAAGGGCCATGTTAGTGCTGTGCTCCAAGTTCGTTTTCTATCAGAAACATGCCTATGAGTTGAAGAGGAAATGATAAAACAAGTTTAATAAAGACAAAGCAAAAAAAAAAAAAGAAAAGAAAAGAAAAGAAAAAAAATAGAAATAAATGCATTGAGCATTCTTGGTTTCCATTTAAAACTTGCTTTTGACTTTGGTGGCCCTCATCTACTGCAGAGTGTTTTTCCTCAAATGAATTCACAGGCATTTCTTTCCATTAGATTGTGTGCCTACAGTATATAAGGTACAGTGCAAAATGATTTGAAGGTACAGAGGGAAAATATCAATTTCTTTCTTTAAGAAATGTGGCATCTATTGGGGGATGGCCAAAAAGTTCTTTTGGAGTTTCCTAATACCCTTATTGTATAGAAACATTCAAAAGAAATTTTTGGTCCATCCTATAGTTTGAGAAAGACATGTATAACCCAAATGTTTTCAGGCTCCACCACACTCAAGAGGTCACATTTACAGTGGTACTCTCACTCATTTTGATGACTTCTACCTCTATATTTTAGGGCTTCCCTGGTAAAGAATCTACCAACCAATGCAGGAGACTCAGGTTCGATCCTTGCTTCAGGAAGATCCCTGGAGCAGGCAGATTCTTTACCACTGAGCCACCTGAGAAGCCCTCTTGATGGCTAGGCTGCCAAAAAGAATGATAAGTATCCATTGTAGGTTCTTCATTTGAGGATAGATGGGGTTACTTTCTGGACACCTCTTATTAAAGTAGCAAGAAATAAACCACGAGTTAAGTCTTCATCACGAGATTTGACTAAAATTCAGTAAACTAATCTGATCATGATTTTGTTTCCCCTGCCAGATAGCAAGCACTTTGAGGGCAGAAACTGTATTATGTTCTTTATCAAAATAATTTTGAATCATCTCAGTGGTTCATGAATATAATTTCTTTTACAAAAATAAAAATTACCGATCATTTTGAAATCCCCTTTGATTATCTCCCCCAAACCTGGTCTGTCTGCTCTTCCTTGTTTCCCACATGCCAGACACACCAGTGTGGCTCAAATGATGCTTGTGGACCTGTCCTGGGGGGTCTAGAGTGGAAGCTGGGGTTCAGAAGGGAGGAGGGTGGCTGGATGATTGGCTCCCTGGCTGACTGATCTGGCCAGGCCTCCTGTCTCTACCCTACTGGCGGCAGTGCTAGCAAATCATTCTGCTTGTCACTGGTTGCCAAGCTGTGATGCACAGGAGATTTCGCAAAGACTCCCATACTTTCTGAGCTTCCCTGGTGGCTCAGCTGGTAAAGAATCCACCTGCAATGCAGGAGACCCGAGTTTGATCCCTGGGTTTGGAAGATCCCCTGGAGAAAGGAAAGGCTACCCACTCCAGCATTCTGGCCTGAAGAATTCCATGGACTGTATAGTCTGTGGGATTGCAAAGAGTCAGACATGACTGAGTGACTTTCACTTTCACTTTCTTTCCCATACTTTCTAGAGGATAGTTCCACCATTGTCGTGAGAGATGTGTTGTATTTCTGTGGGTTAAATCAGGTCTTGCTTGGGATGCTTCCCAGGTCCTTTGAGATGGACATTCAGGGCTATCAAATTCTATTAAAAAGGCTTCTGTCTCAAAGGAAAAGAAGATGAGAATTTCTTCTGGTCGGGAACAACTGGGCATGGCTGACTGCATCAGGAAGCCAGTGATGTGAGCTGGAGTGGGTGGTGGGGCAGACACAAGGAAGTCAGACATGGACCAAGTACAGAGGTGGTGCTGATCTCCAAGGTCGGATACATGTCCGATTCCTCATCGAGAGAGTCAAACCAGTCACTGAGACCTGTGGTCTGGGTCCTAACAGGAGGTGATGGGTGGAAGCCAAGGACTTCCTCTTGGCCAAAATGCAAGGTCAGGAGGGAGGGAGGGAAGTGAGAAAATAGAGAGGGCTTGCACAAGCCCTTTCTTAGCAAGATTTTGAGCAGATCCTCTCCTGTGTGCTTCTTCAGGTTGCAGTGAAAGTCACTCAGTCATGTCCGACTCCTTGCAACCCCATGGACTATACAGCCCAGTGACCTCATGAACTATACAGCTCACGGAATTCTCTGGAGTGGGTAACCTTTCCCTCCTCCAGGGAATCTTCCCAACCCAGGGATTAAAACCAGGTCTTCCACATTGCTGGCGGATTCTTTACCAGCTGAGCCACAGGGAAGCCCTAGAATACTGGAGTGGGTAGCCTATCCCTTCTCCAGGGGATCTTCCTGATCCAGAAATCAAACCCGGGCCTCTTGCACTGCAGGCAGATCCTTTACCGACTGAGCTGCAAGGGAAGCCCTTTAGGTTGCAGGGAAAAGGCAACTCGCACTTCCTGTTGGAACTTTTTCTGTGACTTGCTCTTTTGTTATTATAATCACACATAACTGCCCGTGGAGAATCCTGCCCCTCTGCCTGACTGTTAAAGTGCCTTTGTTTATAACCCTGTCCACCCTCAGACGGTAGGAAGGAAGAAACTGAGACCTCCCTTGCCTCAGGCTTGCCGGTCTAGGGGATAGTTGCAAGATTAATGGCCTTTTTACTTTGTTTCTTCACTCCCCCATCCCTGATCTGTAAAAGAACCTGGCATCAGACCCTGATAAGGCAGTTATTTTGAGATAGCCTGCCATCTTATTGGTCCGTGGGTTCTCCTAAAGTCGCATTCCTTACCCCAACACCTCGTCTCCGATTCGTTGGCCTGCCATGCAGTTGGATTCAGTAACATTTAGACTCACCCCTGCATAGTGAGAATGCCAACCTGCGGCAGGGCCTGTAGCAGCCTTTCCTCTTGATGAGAAGTCAGAGACTGCTCATGAATGGGGACCAGCCCTTCGGTGGCCCTTTGTCCTGGGCCTGTGTTCGATCACTGACTTACTGGCAGTTCTTTCAATCATTGAATACCTGTCTGTCTCATTGGGTGGACTTTCATCTAAACATCTTGTCTAGGGTACATGTAAGTGGAAAAAAATGTAAGACTTTCTTTGATCGTTAATGAAAGATCTTGGGGGAAAAAGCCTCAGTAGCTTGCGTTAATCATTAAACTTGCCCCATGGTCAGCTCTGAATTTTTTCTTTAGCACAGGTTTGGCTGGGACACAAACGAGTTAGGTGAGTTACAACCTGACGCAAGTAAGTTACCTGTGCTGCTGCAGGTGGGCTCTCGGTCTCACCAGGCAACACGGCCATCGGTTCCTAAGAGGAACAAGGTCATTCTGAAAGGAACAAGGTCATTCTGAAAGGAAAGGACTCCTCCCTTGAGTCCAAAGGAGAGAGAAACAGGAAAAAGGTACCGTTGGGCTCAGAAATGTCTCTGCTCTGTGTTTCCTAGATGTTGCCTTTTTGCTAATGTGTTAAACAAAGGAACTGGGGGATAGATGTAGCAGCCTCGCAGGTTTGTCTTTCAAAGCCCCACAGGGAGGGGGGCTGGGAAGGGGACAGAGAGGAGGAGGAAGAACAAGGGCAGAGTGGGGAGAGAGAGACAGGGGAGAGAGAACTGACCTGATGCACACAGCTCTCCTCTGGTTGAAAATATTCTGGTTAAAGTACTTAAATGGAGGCTGAGTTTGTTCTTAGGAAGAATTAGTGGATAATCATTTTAAGAGAAAATACATTTGTTATTGATTTGACTGCTCTATTTTAGAGGGAAGATGTAGGTCTGAACATAGAGGTTTTTTAAAAATTAATTTTTATTGGCGTATAGTTAACTTACAATGTTGTATTAGTTTTTACTGTACAGCAAAAGGAATTAGCCGTACAGGGACATGGATCCGCTCCCTTTTGGACTTCCTTCCCATTCAGGTCACCACAGTGCTTTGACTAGAGTTTCCTGTGCTTTAGAGTATGTTCTCATTAGTTATCTGTTTTAAACATAGTATTTATTGATCGTGTATATGTGTCGATTCCAATCACTCATTTCCTCCCACCTGCCCCCTCCCAACACAGGGTTTTAAGAAAACCAATATGTGACTATTTACTTCTGATGTTCTAAATTTGGGAGTAGGCACCAACATAAAATGCTAAAATCCCAGTCAGATTGAAAATCGACTCTCCTGTGCCTAACATATTCTGTTGGGTGTGACAAGTAAATCAAATCCGGTGCTTTTGGACTATAAGTAACTCCTGGGTACTTTTCTCTAGGCAGTAGATGTATTTCTGAAAATTAAATGTTTGAAAAATGAATCTTATTTCAAATAGGTGTAAAATATAGAGAATTTTACAAGTTAAAGAAACACCTGCTTAATCTACTTGAAAACTTTAGAACTCCTCTTGTAAATGAGAGTAGCTTCTGCCCCTACCCCAACTGCTGGGTACTTGAGGGCAGGTACAAGATAATTTATCTCTGTTTTTCCCAGCCCCAGTGGTACAGAATCTGCCTCTAATACAAGAACTGTGGGTTCTATCCCTAGGTTGGGAAGATACCCTGGAGAAGGAAATGGCAACCCACTCCAGTATTCTTGCCTGGGAAATCCCACAGACAAAGGAGCCTGGAAGGCTACAGTCCATGGGGTTGTAAAAGAGCTGGACATGACTTAGTCACTAAACAACAACACAAAGCACCGTGCCCAGCTTACATTAGGCATATGATAAATGTCTGTGGAGTGGAATGAACTACAGGTGATTATCCATTGCACTGTCTTAATTCGGACATACCTAAAAGATACATTTATTCTTAAGCTTTTTGTAGATACTTTTTTTCTGGGCATTTATTTATTTATTTTGTAATGGTAAAACTGTTTTTTCTGGCTTCAGTGTTTTCTTAACCCCTCCCCCCCAATATCAATGAAAGGGGTTTGGTACATTGAGGATATAATGTTAACACGTGGAGTCTTGCTTCACCTGTTACGAGGTCAGGAGGGATGGAAGCCGGTCCACCTCCTCCAGGTCATGGACGGGGCATGACTACCAGTCCACCTACAAGCAGGCCTCCTCCCACCCCACCCCGTGTACTTGAAATGTACCTTTTGTGTAAAGGTTCCACAACAGGAGCTGTTTTCAAAGATGCAGTTTTCAGAGAGCCATGTGGCATTGAGATCATTGGGATTGAACACGTGACTGAACACTGTTCAAGCCTCTGTACAAACTTTTAAGATTGTGATGGGTGGAGATCTATTCATCTTGCTAACACCCAAGAAGAGCCTCATATGTAAAAGTTTTCCTGCTTATGAAACCCAGCACCTGCAAATCTGGAGTGTTTGCCTCCTTCAAAGGTGTCTCCTTGCCCTCCGTATTTGGAGGCCAGTTAATTTTTTTCTTAAACCTTTATTTATTTGGCTGCTCTGTGTCTTAGTTGCAGCATGTGGGATCTAGATCCCTGACCAGGGGTCGAACCCAGGCCCCCTACATTGGGAGTGTGGAGTTTTAGCCACTGGACCACCAGGGAAGTCCGGGAGCCAGTTAATTTATGAATCTACATGGGGGACAGATTCTGTGGAGAGGCAGCTCCTGAGTTGGGCCCTGAAGGAGGCCAGGAGTTCTTTAGGGCATAAGAAAGTTGGGGGACTCTAGAAAGGGACCAGCAGGATCCAAGGCAGACGCTGCCATGTGGGGAGCTTGTGAAAGGGGAAGGAAATGTGAGGGGCAGGTCCGGGTGAAACTGCAGACTCAGGGCTTTCTGTGGGAAGCAGAGAGCATTTGAAAGGAAAACTGACCTTTGTGAGTGTCTTCTTTGTACCAGGCCCTGTGTTAATTTCTTTAGGTATGGAGAAGGCAATGGCACCCCACTCCAGTACTCTTGCTTGGAAAATACCATGGATGGAGGAGCCTGGTGGGCTGCATGCAGTCCGTGGGGTCAATAAGAGTCGGACTCGACTGAGCCACTTCACTTTCACTTTTCACTTTCATGCATTGGAGGAGGAAATGGCAACCCACTCCAGCGTTCTTGCCTGGAGAATCCCAGCGACGGGGGAGCCTGGCGGGCTGCCGTCTATGCGGTCGCACAGAGTCGGACACGACTGAAGCGACTTAGCAGCAGCAGCAGCAGCATGTGTCACCTCAGTTATTCTTAATAAAAATCCTCTCAAGTGTTCTTATCCTCTGTTTGACGTGATAGAGGTTTTGCTTTGAATTGAAAGCATTAAACAGGACAATGCCACAGTGGAAGCAGCGTTTAAGGAAGATGGTCCAGGCGTTGTGAATTGAGGTAGAGGGACCTGGGAGGTCCAGTTTGGAGGGTCCAGCTTTTTCTTCCTGTTACTCCCTCCCTGTTTCCTCTGCTGTGAGGGTAAGATGCGGCTGCTGCTGCTGCTTGGCCACTTCAGTTGTGTCTGACTCTGTGTGACCCTATGAACTGTAGCTTGCCAAAATCCTCCATCCATGGGATTCTCCAGGCAAGAGTGCTAGAGTGGGTTGCCATGCCCTCCCCCAGGGTATCTTCCCCACCCAGGGATTGAACCCTGGTCTCCTGCATTGCAGGCAGATTCTTTATGGCTGAGCCACCAGGGTAAGATAATGTCCTGCAAGTTTCCATTAGCATCAGTTTTTCAACCTGTTACCATGTTTAACATTCATTTTGTTAAGCTCTTCGCTCTTTTTTTGCATGTTGTTTGCTTCCTGGAGGACTGAGACTTCCAGAAAACAAAACAAAACAACCCCCTCCCCCTCGTCACCATTAACTAGTATTTTGACTCTGGAATTTACTTGCTTTTAAAATGTAAGTGTTTGCTTAAGAATGAATTAATGCAAGAGGTTACTATTACTTCCCTAGCTTGCGTATGCATAAAATAAGTGAATGAGACAGGAGAGGGGGTAGAATAGTGATGATTTTATAGATTGTCCTTTTTTTGCAAGTTGGGATGATGGCGGGTCTCTCAGAAGATCCTTAATTTTCCAAGTTTTAACACAGCAAAGCAATTGTATGTAAGCAAAAATGATAGTCATTTTCTTTTCATTTTGTTTTTAAAAGCTATGCTGCTCCAATCAAAATTGAAGATGTGTTTAATGTCTGAGCAATTTTGAAAGGATTGATTTCAGCGGACAAGATGACTGGCTCTCTGATCTACCTGACAAGTATCAAAATACTACTTTTGGCAGGTCAGTGAATGTGTTTTGAAGAGATTTTAAGGAGACCACAACAGGTTACCTTGAGAACTAGTTTATTGATACTTAAATATTATTGGGAAAGGTTGAAGGCAGGAGGAGAAGGGGACAACAGAAGATGAGACGGTTGGATGGCATCACTGACTCAGTGGACATGAGTTTGAGCAAGCTCCGGGAGTTGGTGATGGACTCAAAAGCCTGGCGTGCTGCAGTCCATGGGGTCACAAAGAGTCAGCATGACTGAGTGACTGAACTGAAATGAACTGAAATATTATTGGGGATGACCTATTAGTGTCTCCTCTAAGACTGAATTTTCTGTGCTTAATAATTTTTTTCTGTTTGTTGGTTGAGGTTGTACATTAAACAGTTATAAATATATACTTTAATTTTTAACAGCTAGTGGAAGTTGCTGTTATAGTCTAGAGCTTTTAATAATAACATAATCTTCTTTTTATAACTCCTTTTTGAGCCATACAATGCAGTTATTTTTAGATTTTATTACTTTATCTTCCCAAAGGAAGGCTTAGCTTGTCTTAGCAATGAACGGCTAAAATTTTCTTTTCTGAAATCGTGTCTCTACTTTTCTCAGCTAATTCGGTTATCCTCTGTATCTTCTTGGGGGCTTCCCAGGTGGTGCTAGAGGTAAGGAATATGCTTGCCAGTGCAGGAGATGCAGGAGACACAGGTTCAATCCCTGGGTCAGGAAGATCCCCTGGAAAAAGAAATGGCAACCCACTCCAGTATTCTTGCCTGGAAAACCCCATGGACAGAGGAACCTGGGCCGCAGTCCATAGGGTTGCAAAGAGTCAGACACGACTGAAGCAACTGAGTGCGCACGCCTCTAATACGGCTTTGAGGGCGAGTGTGAGCTGGTCTGGCCAGAGCGCCACCAGCGATTGTGTTCTTGTGAATGGGCCTTTACTGTTAGTGCAAGTTCATGTTCACAACCTAGAGTGAGGCCAGACAAACAGAATTTTGGAGCGTCAGAGTTTGGAGGGGAGAAACGTTTATTGCAGGGCTGTGCAAGAATGATAGCTTATCCCCTGGGGGAAAAAACACAAACAAACAAGCCTGAGTTCTCTGAAGGGTTTTAGCAAAGCCATTATAAAAGTCAGGTGAGAGTGGGGGGTCATTAGGTCAGCTCGCACAATTCTGACTGATGGTGGTGAGGTAACCGGGTGCTGTTACAGGGGTTAATATTATCAGTCCTCAGGCTCTCGAAGGCCTGGGGCTCTGTGCTCAGGCTCATCGAGTAGTTAACATCTTCCATTTGGTGGGGGATTTTCATATTTGCAGAGCAACTTAGGAAATGCGAATCAAATATATCCTGATGCCGCAGAGAGGAGGTAAAGCAGAGGCTATGGGGAAAAGCCTGTTGACGCCCCCTATCCCCCACCTCCTGGGAAGGCCCCATGGGGTCCTACTCAGTTACATCATCACTCTTGTGCACTGCTGCTGCTGCTGCTAAGTCGCTTCAGTCGTGTCCGACTCTGTACGAGCCCATAGACGGCAGCCTGCCAGGCTCCCCTGTCCCTGGGATTCTCCAGGCAAGAACACTGGAGTGGGTTGCCATTTCCTTCTCCAATGCATGAAAGTGAAAAGTGAAAGTGAAGTCACTCAGTCGTGTCCGACTCTTAACGACCCCATGGACTGCAGCCCACCAGGCTCCTCCATCCATGGGATTTTCCAGGCAAGAGTACTGGAGTGGGGTGCCATTGCCTTCTCCCTTGTGCACTGAGCCACCTGCATATATGCACATGGATGCCTTGGGCTTGCCAGAGTTGGCGTGGCCTCGATGATCCTTTAACTTTTCTAATACAGAAAAGTGTTTTGTAGGCTTCACTGGGGAGCAGATTTTTGCTGGCTTTACCTCAGACAAGGAATGTCCATCCAGGAGCACCCTCAAAGATGAGGCATTGATAACGTCATACTCAGCCTACAGTCTGTATGGGAGAACCCAGTTTAGCCTAGTGTGCAAGTCTATAGTGGTTTTTTTTTTTTTTTTTTTTTAATTTCAGCACTGATTGATGCTTCACTGCTTCTCTGAGCAGGCAAAGCAAAAATTTGGAGCATTTTGTATTTGGGGAGTCATTCTGATCAGGTATTCAAAAGAGGATGGCGTACCGAATAGGAGGATTGAAATAGAGACAGCTTCTAAAAGTTTCTGGGAAGTGGAAATATTGGAAATAAGTGGTAACTGTAAATATGACCTGATGAATAAAGAATTCGCCTGCAATGCAGGAGACACAGGAGACACAGGTTCGATGCTCGGGTCAGGAAGATCCCCTAGAGGAGGGCATGGCAACCCACTCTGTTATTCTTGCTTGGGAAATCCCTTGGGTAGAGGAACCTGGTGGGCTACCGTCCCTGGGGTCACAAAGAGTTGGATGTGACTGAGCGAGTAAGCACACACACACACAGAAAACATGACCTCCTGATTCACGAGTGAGTAAGAGGGAAGACGCATTTCAGATTCCATTAGGAACCAAGTGTATCCTTGAGGCTTCCTCCAAGGGAAGTGGAAATTCAGGATAGTCTTGGTGAACACTGGGTTTTTGGGTGTCTAGGATCAGTCAGAACTTTTCCTAAAATGGGAGCTTTGAAGGTGTGATTCTCCAGACTGAAAGCACAAATGACGCTTTGTCAGAAATGCAAATTCTTGGGCTTTACCCAGACCTACTGAAGCAGAAACTCTGGGGGTGGGGCTGTTGTTCTGGGCTGTATCAAGCCCTATTGGTGATTCTGAGGAATGCTAAAAGGAAGCTGGGGGACTGAATTTGCGCACTGAAGCCAGTGTCTCTCCTATTCACTTACAGTGCCTTGTCTGAATATCCACATTGAACCTGAAGAAGGTAGCCTCGCAGGGGGGACATGGATCACAATCATTTTTGATGGTAGGTTTTGGTCTTGCCAAATGCAAGTTTCTCATTTACTGATCTAGAGAATCCTAAAGGATGTGAGTCTCTGGTTTTCTTCTTGTCTAAGGACAGATGTAAAAGAGGTCCTGAAGGGGGATGGACCTACTGAGCACCCTCTCTGTTACTATTAACTATTAATAGGTGCCCACTTGCTAATGTCACATCACACCATTCCGTGTTTGGGTCCGTTTCCTTATTCTGAGCTGTGGAGTGGACTCAAGGAACCCTGATGAGATGATAGACATGTAGCCTAGAACTTGGCAATGTGACCCCAGAACCTTGGTTATCTGTCTTCCTTGCTGATAATCCTGCATGCTCAGTGTCTCCATCTTACTCCACGATAAAGAGTAACTTTCAGGGTTGGAGAATTCTTTCCTGGATTTAGATGGATGGACCTGAAATGAGAATTTTTAAAAAAGTAAAGTCATAAATGAGAACACTCATTCATATGGCACTCAGAAATGCCTTGGAAATAAGGAGCCTTTGAATTTTAGGTAAACTCAGTGCCTCCCACTGCCCCCTTGTGGCGTGTTTTTGTATTGCCCACTGTGGATTACAGCTCCGTTCAGCCTGAGACTCCCCTCTGTGCCTTGTGTTCAGGTTTGGAGCTGGGTCTTCTTCATCCCGCCAATGGCTCTCAACTGGAGATCCACCTGGTGAATGTGGCTCTGCCCACGCTGCCCAGCATCCCCTGTGACGTCTCCCCTGTCTTCCTGGATGTTCCAGCTGTGATGTGCAGGACCAGGTACCCGGGACTGGGAAGGCCAGATGGGATGAATACTTTCTTCATCTCTGCAGCTTTTGGTGGTGAATTAGAGCAACTTCTGCAGTGACTGCATTTACCAACATAGTTTCCTATCTGGGCTTAATGAGGATGAGATATGGGAAAGGATGAGACTATGGGAAAGATTTTTGAGAATTTTACAATATTTGTAAGGAGGAGTTGGATTATGTTTTCAGTTGCTGATTTTTTTGCAAGGCTTCTATTGCTATTCAGATTTTAATAAGTGAGGCTGTTTTACCATCTTCTTCCCTGATGGCTCAGATGATAAAGAATCTGCCTGCAGTGCGGGAGACCCGGGTTCAGTCCCTGAGTCAGGAAGGTCCCCTGGAGAAGGGAATGGAAACCCACTCCAGAATTCTTGCCTGGAAAATTCCATGGCCAGAGGAGCCTGGCAGGCTACAGTCCACGGGGTCGCAAAGGGTCAGACACGACTGAGCAACTTTCGCTTTTGGAGTAGGCATAATTGTAATGACTGTACATTAACTAAAAGCCATTTAGAAAGGAAATTCACCGTAGTCTTTAGTTTCTTTGCTGAGTTCGATGTGATGTTTACAGGATTCCAGATTTTCTATCGTCCTACTTAAGTTTTCATTGGCCACCAAAGTTTACACTAGTTCATTCTTTCTTTAATATCTTAGGCATGCTGCCTGAAAGTGGACCATTCATTAGAGAAAAGGAGATTATTATTTCCTTTTGCTTTCTGTTTCCTCTTTCAGGAAAGCTCCCCCTCCTCTATCTCTGCCAATTGAACCAACCACACTGCACACACTCCCTCACCCCTAACAGCCAACTGAGCATCATCTTTCCCTTCCTTCCCAGGGGGACAGACAAGTAGGAAGTGAAATCCAGGCTAAGAGGAAGGTGCGTGTTCTAGGAATCCATCAACGTGATGTGGGTGTGTGTGTTACACACTTTTTTGCGCAATTCATCTTCTTTGAGGGAGGACCTTTTTGTAATTTACACAAAGGCACAATATGCACAGCCTTAGTGGCCCAGTTTCCTCAGCTTTTTGTTTCTCCTGACACTGTGGCAGCTGCTCACTTTTCAGATTCATCCTCATGAAACTACGTGCTTCGAGGACAGAGGATGTGATCAACTCATCCTTGTAGTCCTTAGGATGCTGAGCACAATATCTTGCTAGTAGAAGATGCTCAATAGATATTTCTTAAACTGAAGTTCCTTATAGCATTGCTATAGGGAGAGATGATTTCTGTAGGTTATATAATATTTTAGGGGATAGAGTTCTTGCAAGAACTTGCTATGAAATAAGTCAAAACTCAATTTGCTTGTTCTGTTTTCTCAACCGCAACATACTAATGACTTTAACATGCACCATTGACTTTATATCACCATTTTAGAAGAAAAGAAATACAACCCTCTTAAATGTACTCTGATTGGGAGATGAATATAAAATTAAATTAGCACTCAAATGTGGGAAAATAATCAATGAAATACTGTTATTATCATAAAAAGACATGTCTGAGTTTGCAAAATTTGGCACTGGAGCGTCTAAATCAGCACTGCCCAACCAAAATATAATGCGAGCCACAAAGAAAACTTAACATTTTCTAGTAGTCACTTAAAAAATTTGAAAGAAAGAGGTGAGATTAATTTTAATGATACATGTTATTTAGCTCAACATAGCCGAAACACTGTCATTTTGCATGTAATCATTATGTAAATTTAATAAGACTTTGCGTACAAAGTCTTCAAAACCCAGTGTGTATTTTACCTTAATAGAATATCTTAATTGGTACTACCGAAATTCTTTTTTTAATAAATATTTTACTTATTGATTTAGGGCTGCGCTGGTCTTTGTTGCTGTGTGCAGGCTCTCTAGTTTCGGGGAGCAGGGACCACCCTCTAGTTGCCGTGCACGGGCTTCTCATTGTGGTGGCTTCTCCTGTCGCAGAGCGCAGGCTCTAGGGTGTGTGGGGTCAACTGTGGCACACAGACTCAGGTGCTTGGCAGCATGTGGAATCCTCCTGGAGCAGGGCTTGAACCCCTCTCCCCTGCATTGGCAGCCGGATTCTTAACCTCTGACCCACCTGGGAAGTCTGGGACTAGCCACTATTCAAGTGCTCAATAATCACATATGGCTAATGGCTAGCACATTGGACAGTGAAGATTTAAAGATTTAGAGTAATGTTAAAGATTTTAGGAGAAGTTTTGGAGGAGAGACACTTCTAAAATCTAACTCGTATTCATCATATTCTCCTCTCACAAAAATCAGACTGAATGGCGACCTCGAAAAGGCAAAGAAATCATTGTGATCTTCATGAAAAGAGGAGAGGAGGTCTAGGACTCTCTGGGGGATACGGGGAGTGTTTATGAGCTGCTGGAATAAGTGTTAAGTCAAGAGTTTTTGGCAACGTGTAAAATCAATGCCTTTTATCAGAAAGAGCCTCAGACTCAGGTCCTACTTTGCCCTTCACATTGGCACATTTACTTACCCATTAATCCATTAATATGTGGTTGTTGTTTAGTTGCCAAGTCGTGTCTGATTCTTTGTGACCCCATGGACTGTAGGCTGCCAGACCCCTCTGTCCATGGGATTTCCCAAGCAAGAATACTGGAGTCGGTTGCCATTTCCTCCTCCAGGACATCTTCCCCAATCCAGGGATCAAACCTGAATCTCCTGCAGTGGCAGGAGGATTCTTTACCACTGAGTCACTTGGGAATCCCCTCTATATGGAACTCATTATTTTTTAACTGGAAACTAGAGTAGATTATCTATCAAAGTCCCTTCCAACTCTTTATAGGACAGAATTTTTAAAATTTCAGGTCCTTTCAATAAAAGATTCATAACTTATTTTGCTGAAGGATCCAATCTTTAAAGTCGAGTGAATGGGTAGGGGAGGTAAAAAGTGAAATACAGGAAGCCTGGGTTAGCTCTGCTTCACAGGTGCAGAGGGCTTCCCAGATAGCTCAGCTAGTAAAGAATCTGCCTGCAATGCAGGGGACCCTGGTTTGATTCCTGGGCTGAGCAGTTCCCCTGGAAAATGGACAGGCTACCCACGCCAGTATTCTTGGGCTTCCCTGGTGGCTCAACTGGTAAAGAATCTGCCTGCAATGCGGGAGATCTGGTTTGATCCCTGGGTTGGGAAGATCCCCTGGAGGAGGGCATGGCAACTCATTCCCGTATTGTTGCTTGGAGAATTCCATGGACAGAGGAGCCTGGTGGGCTGCTGTCCATGGGATCCTGAAGTGTTAGACATGACTGATTGACTAAGCACACACACACACAGGTGCAGGAAGGACGTTTGAAGTAGTGAAGTTGGACTGGCAGCTTTGGCAATTCACGTTTTTTAAAAAATAATTTTATTTATTATTTATTTGTAATTAGAATATAATTGCTTTACGACGTTGTGTTAGTTTCTGCTGTACAACAGTGTGAATCAGCTGTAAGAATACACGTATCCCCTCCTTTTTGAGCCTCCCTCCCGTCCCCTTATCCCACCCCTCCAGGTCATCACAGAGCAGCACTGAGCTCCCTGTGCTCCCCAGCAGCTTCCACTAGCTGTCTATTTCACATGTGGTAGTGCTCCCCTCTCAGTTCATCCCACCCTCTCCTTCCCCACCAGGTCCACAAATCCGTTCTCTACATCCGTGTCTCTATTCCTGTCCTGCAAATAGGTTCATCAGTGCTATTTTTCTAGGCTCCATGTATATGCGTTAATATATGATATTTGTTTTTCTTTTTTCTGACTTACTTCACTTTGTATGACAGACTCTTTATTCATCTACATTGCTACAAATGACTCAGTTTCATCCCTCTTTATCGCAGAGTGATATTCCGTTGTATCTGTGTACCACGTCTTAATCCATTCATCCGTCGATAGCAATTCACGGGTGATTCATACGGATTTCCACTTTCTGCCCTCAGATCTCTACTGCCTGAAGCACAGGAGGGTGTGTACTCCCTGGAAGTGCAGGCTGGGGGACAGGTGGTAGGCAGCCCACATCCAGGACCACAAGACAGCTGCACTTTCAAGGTGGGTTCCAAGGAGGGAGGAAAGTGTGTTTGCCTGATCTGAGGGTGTGTTACTTTGTTGACAAGCAAGTTACATCTCAGCTAGGGAGTCTGTCTGCTTTGCCAGGATGATATTCATGGGGTTTCTGAGACTATCTTAAGAAAGTAAAGATAGAGCATGTGAATGTCAGGATCTTGCTAAGTGCTTTATACTCATAAACTTAATACAACAATTTTATGGGGTAGTTTTTTTATTTTCCTGCTTTTACAGATGAGAAACCTGGGACTCAGGGAGATTAAATAATTTGGCCGTGTCGTCCAGTTTATAGATTGTAGAGCCAGGATTTGAACCAGCATCTAAATCCTCATTTAAATGGAAGCCCATAAAGGAGCCTCAAAGATTACCATTGGGCATCAGTGGTTCATCTTACAGAGATCATCTGGAGTGTCAACGTGGTGAAGGGACTCAGGGACCCAAGTTGTACCTTCCTCTCTGCTTCACAGTTGATTTCTGCTTCTCTTTCCAGTCCTCAACCAAAAGGGCGTTGGCTGCTGCAATTCTCCTTCAAGCTCAGAGACAGCCAAAAGCAACCAGGGCAGGTGGGGTGGGGGTGGTTGGGGGAGAGAGAGTGAGAGAGAGTTTATGAGACAATGCCTGGGCTTATTTTAGAGGTTCCATATGCATTAATTTTACATTGGGGCTTAATGTTGTTTAGTCTACTGCCCATTTCAGATTGGTTTTATTAATACACTAAAATAATCTCTGAAAGCATAGGTTCTAGACTTTCTATAATGGGCATTGGTTCAGCAGGGCCCCTTGCCATGGTTGTACTTCCCACAAGGAGCCTCCATTTAAGAGGGTTCCTAAGAGCACAGTTTAGTTATTAATTAATGCTCCTTTACAACAAGTCTTCGTTTTCTAAATTCATCTCTCATACGATCTGCATTTTAATATAGGCAATTCATCTTTAGAATTTGCCATCTATTCACATTTAGCAACTTGTTTCTCCCTCCAAGGGAATCTTGTTTTCCAGAATTTTGCTTCTGCACATATGGGGCAGAAAGAAAAAAATTATTCTTTTTTATTAAGACTCGCACCGCCACCTCTACAGTGTCTCAATGAATAAAACAGAAGAGAGATGGCCGGGCATGGTCCTTAATCACCATGCTGTTTTTGGTTTTGATGGCCTTTCACCCCAGATAATAGTTTTCCTACTGATTAAAAGATTAGGAAGGAGAGAGAGGGGAAAGAAAAGAAACACTTCCTAAAATCACACATTAAAGATAGCAAGTCCTTCAGTGGTTCCCCGAACTCGGTAAGTTGATGAAAAATCACCAGGGGATGCAGTTAATGAGAGGCATTCTGAGCTGAAGGAAACCCAGTGTCTGCCTTTGTTTGGGGACTGGGGCTAGGGGAACCGTGTGTATTAAAAATTAATTCCACCTCGCCAGTCCACTCCAAAGAGCCTGCTGCAGGCACTGACAAGTTAGAACAGCTCACAGAAGGTTTATCAAGCAGCTGGTGGCTCGGCTTTGTCACTCTCATCCTCTGCTTCTCAGCTCCCCATCTTGCTGCTGCCGACCCTACTTGGGCTCAGGGATCAGCATGAGGAAAGCCGGATTTGGAAGCTCATTAATTTTTCACTCTGTCACGTCTCTAGCTTGGTGGGTGACCAGAGGCCTGTTTCTCTTAAAAAAGTACCGCTTTATGTCATGTCAGCTCACAGAGAAATCACAAGTGAAGCCCTTTCCGAGGTTTCCCTCTGAGCCTGCTCCACCACCCTGAGGACCTGGGAGGGGTGATGAAGCTTTCTTTCCGCTGCTCTTCTGGAGGAAGGCATACAGCTGAAGGGTAGACCTTGTATTTTAAGCTGGAAGTTGACAGGTGTGTTTTCTTGTGTGGTTTGGACTTGGTTGTTTCATCTGCCTCCGTTTCTAACATCTGGGAGATGGGGCAGTAACCACTGCTCTATTTCACGAAGCTCCCATGATAAAGTCCCAGTGGGCATGACAGTGGTCTGAAAGGTGTCCTGGCAGGAGGTGGAGGTCTGGGTGCGGGAGGAGGCTGGGAGAGAGGGAGTGTACGTTTGGCAAGTGTGTGTGGAGCTGTGTTAATCTTTATCCTTCGGTGCCATCAGAGACAGCTCCCAGCCTGTGAAGTCACAGCATTCTTCTTTTGACCCCCCGACTGTGCATATTTTCTGTGCACTCTTTTCTGACCTTTTCTGTTAGGAAGCGAGGAAACTAACCTTGATGACAGACTGCACCGATGTGTGAATCAATACGTAAAGCCCGCACTTGCCAAGACACGGTCAATGTCTGTTGATTCACGATGTCTGATGAGGGCTGGTGATTAACACCGGAGTTACTCTTTAGTGGCCTCCTCCCTGGGAAGGAGGACTCCTGGGGTGCTGGAAGCTGACCAAGTGAAACAATTTGCTGTCTTGGCTTTGCGGACGGGAGGTACAGTAGGTTTGGGGAGGGAAGGTGGTCTAGGTGTCTGTAAGAGTTGGGGGTGAGGGTAGCAGGGTGGGGAGACTGGGTCTCCTCCTGGGTGAATCGTTAGCATGGGGCTCAAACGGCGGCCAGGGCAGTCCATCCTTATGACTCTCTGTTTCTTCCCAGTCTCCCTGACTGTGAAATGCTGCATTCTGGGACTAACCCAGAGGATGATAGGTGATATGGGATTCCTGGAATTGTCTCCTTTTCTCCTTTGCTTCCGGGCAGTGTGTCAGTTGTCTCAGATGGGGCCTCTCCATGCATTCACAAAAATGTAAATGTTTCCTTATACCAGGCTGTGCCCAGGGATACAACCAATGACTTAGGCCCTGCCCCTGCCTCTCTGGAACTTATAGTTAGCACATAATGTGCTTCAGGGGGTGACTTGAGTGCCATGACCAGGCTCCCCCTGCCTCTCCCATCCGAGCTGCTTTCCTCCTTGGAGAATAATGTTGCTTCTCATTCGTTGCATCATGTTCCCCTGCCCCCCACCACCCCCCAACAGGCATCTTCCATTTTCCCGAACAAGTCTCCCTTGGGTATCTTTCAAACTTCTAATTTTCTTAGCTTGCTTATCCCTACCAAGGTACTGGCTGATAATAATTTAAGTTGCAATCCTTTCAATGTAAATAAGCAAATTATTGTCCAAAAAAGTTAAAAAAAAAACACTTCAAGACCCCAAGATATCAAGTTGCAATAATGGAATTAAAAGGTTGGTATTTTGAAGCATGGCTTGCCTACCTTTCCTTTGGTAAAACATGCTCCTGGTATGACCGGTGGGCTGGTAGAAACAGACTTGCCCAGGTGTGAGTGATAATGGTGCAGGGGAGACAGATGACCTTGTCAGATTCCCTTGACCTCATCTATGGAAGAACTATGACAACATCTATCGTCTCTGCTTCATGGAAATATCATGAAAATGGAAAGAAGTAGAAGTGATTTGAGGAAATACAGCGACTTGCTTCCGTAGATGAATGGTCTGTGAGGAATGGCAGGCTTCTTGTGTGTGGCGTTGTGCTGTTCTGATGAAATGCTTACCGTGATAACTCTTTCTAAACAGTTTTCCAGGGCACAGACACCAATTGTTTACCAAGTTAATCCAGCCAGTGGAGTTCCAGGTAAGAAATCTATTAAGAAAGGAGTAAATAGGAATCTCTTTAACAAAGCTATGGTAAACCCTTCGACCCTGGTAGATGGTCTCTATAAACAGCAAAATCTTACCGCTTCTCTGATGTTGTTTTGAAGGTGAGTGTCAACCCCTGGTTTACTTTAACCCTGGTTTGGTTTCACCTCTGGGCACTTTTGCTCTATGACGCCACTGATAATCAAAGGAATCCTTACGTGAAAAGAAAGAGAGACCAGCAAAACCAAACCAGGTGTTGCTGGAGAATGGAGAAAATAGACGTCATCATCACTCCTAAGTTTATAATCATCCACATGCTAGCAAACCTTTATTGACCCTCTCTGGCAGCCAGGATCTGTTCTAAGCTTTTGGTTTGTATTATCTCATTAGATCCTCATAACACCTGGTGCTATAAGAACTATTATTAGTTCCATTATGGAGATGAGAAAATGAGATACCAAAAAGTTAAGTAATTTGTCTAAAGGCATGCCCCTAACGAGTGGTCAAGCTGAGGTTTGGACCCAGACAGAATCTAGAGTGGGCCCATGTACCTTACATTGATTGTATTTTGTATTGAGCCGAGTTGGGTGCCACTTGGAAGGCCGTTAAATCTGGTCCTTATCCTGGGAGTTTGGTTATGAGCTAGAGAGCACACCGACATGCAGAGACCAAGAGCACAGAAAAGAAGAGAGAGAATGCTGGTGGGGTCGAGGCTGGACGTAAAAGAAAGGGGCGCAACTAAGACCTGCCAAACCAGCTTTAAAACTAACAGTGCACAGAGCTAGGATTACATACAATTTGCAGTCTGATTCTTGACAAATTCCTACATCTACTTGAGGTTTTTCATTTGTTCAGGGATTCCAGATGGTATAAGTATGGGGATACAAGTTGTTCAATTTTTACTTGTGACTATGTCTCAATACATGAACTGATGTAGTTTCGAATGGCTCAAAAATGTCAAAATGAATATCCGAGTCACTGAGAAGTGTCTCTGGTGCATCTGTACAGAAACACAGATATATGTGTTTTTTAAATTACATCCTGAAGAATATGAATTTGGCATTATTAGTGCACATTACTCAATAATCAAGACATGATCATGTTTTATTAAAAAGAGATGTGACCTGTGAAAGTCACACGCCGTCATTTGGCTCCCCCTGTTTGGACGATAGAAGCCTTGTTAGGATGAGGGATGAGGAGGGAGCCTGTTGTGAGCGGTGTGACGCAGGGAATCAGCTGACACTCAGATTAATCAAGGCCATTTCTCCCACCCAGTTTGAGTTCTTCACACTGTCTTCTCCACCTTCGGGGAGAACTGGTTGGAGTGCTCCCTCTGGGCAGGATCCACACGGCTGCATCTTCAAAATCACTTTCCAGACGATTACTCTCATTTCCTTTGGGAAGCCTGCCCAGAGTAGCAGCCGCGGAGATGGGGGAGGTAGCGGGGACAGCAGAGATATTTTGTGAGCAGTTGATTTCCTATATGTGGTTAACAATCCTCCACTGTGACGTGGAATCCACCCCCTACCTCCCCCAGCTCATGGTCTGGCTTAGCCATTTGTCAGCTGCTGTTGGGCTTCTTTGTTCAGAAATAAGACAAAAACGCACGGGAATTCCTAGTTTCTATAACCTCCTATTCGTTTTTAAAATGGTGCCCATCAGTTGTAGAAATCATGCCTGCCAAAGCCAGGAAACTGATCATTTAGCCCTGATGAAATGAAGGTGAGTTATTTTGCTAGATGGGACGGCAGTGGAGACCTTCAGACTCTATGTGTTGTGTTGTGATTAGTCGCTCAGTCACATCCAATTCTTCGCAACCCCATGGACTGTAGCCCACTGGCCTCCCCACAGGGCTCCTCTGTCCACTGTGATTCTCCAGGCAAGAATACTGAAGTGGGTTGCCATACCCTCCTCCAGGGGATCTTCCCAACCCAGGGACTGAACCCAGGTCTCCTGCATTGCAGGCAGATTCTTTACTGTCTGAGTCACCAGGGAAACCCAAGAATACTGGAGTGGGTAACTTATCCCTTCTCCAGGGGATCTTCCTGACCAAGAAACTGGACCAGGTTCTCCTGCATTGCAGGCAGATTCTTTACCAGCCGAGCTACCAGGGAAGCCCTAGGCTTCCGCCAATCCCATGACCTTTGTCTAAGTCGACTAACTTCCCCCTCATTGTACTCGTTCCCTGGTCAAGTGCCTGCCGTACTTCCTGGAAGTTTTCCATTGTTTTTGGACCAGTCATCCAATGACTGCAGCTAAAATCACTTCCTATTAATAAAACATATGCACAGCATGTCAGGAAGCATTACTTCTTGGTCATATTCTTTTTTGGCCTTAAGTGTAGCCGTGAAGAAATTCAAAGTCCTCTGAAGTCGGTGGCCTCATGAGCCCTATAGGTGCCCTTCCCTCTTCTAATTTTGAGGTTTTGTCTAGTTAACCAGCACCTCTCTTATCTCTTAGCATTGTGATACTGGAAGATGACAGCCTCAATGGTTAAAATTCTATCATTATTTGGAAGGCATACTCTTGCAGGTTGTGGGATTGTGTGGTGAACTTGAACTGCATTGCCTTGCTATGCTATGTTTGCTTCAAACCTTGTTTCATGCATTTCCACAGATCTAAATCTCGGTGCTTTTCAACTGGAGGAAGTCAGCTCAAGTAGCTGCTGGTATGGGCCCCAGAATGTTTCTGAGAAGGGGCTGTTGTAGATTTCTTTCCCAGGTCCTCTGAGCAGAGACGTTGGGGGTAGTGCTGAGAGTGCCCTTGATGAAAAGGGTTGTTGATGCCTGCTCCCCTAATCCAAAAAACTCAAAAGAGGCGAGTGTCAGGGAAAAGCTTGCTACCCAATGGGAATCTCTGCAAATTGCATAGAGGAGACCCAGCTGAGAAAGTCATGCATTCATCAGTGAGCAAGGCAGTGTGAGCTGCCTGTGGATCCCCATTTTGCCTGATGTTTGAACATGAGTATTTTTGTTGAATGAATAACACATGCAGTGGCTCATTCTTTAAGCCAGGGCTCTGTTGCTCTCTCATGTCCTTTCTGACTTCCTACCCGATTGGTTCATCCATGACATTTATCTTTTGTACTCTGAGATACAGAAAAAAGTTTAGTATTTTTGAATATCCCACCAGATTGTGTGATGTGAGCCTTCTCTTACCACATGTGTCCAGAGGAAAGTCACATGGAACACTCCCAAAGAATATTATTCTTAAATCTCGTGTAGGTGAGTGGTCTATACACAGCCAAGAGAGGGGAGCAAGGCAGTGTATTTCAGCAGGCCCCTCCCTCCCTTCCTCCATCCCTCCCTCCCGGGGAATGAGGAAGGCCTGCTCTTCCTTCCGCTCCATACCTACGTGATAAAGTCTGCACTGGCGATGGTTGATTATTTTTGCTTCCTTGATATCGAAGACTGGGTCATACTTGGTGATCCTTTCCTGTTGTACAATTTATAAAACTGTGTTAGTATTCTGAGTCACGACCAGTTTGGCCATTTTGAGTAGAGGTAACTGAAAAAAAAAATACAGTTTATGTTATATATTTAGAGTGTGAGCTGAATAGGTTAATTAAAAAAATTTTTTTTCAAACAGGAAAGCTAATACATGTGTATGGCTGGATTATCACTGGAAGGTCAGAAACCTTTGATTTTGATGCTGAGTACATTGATAGGTAAGTGTGTGCTTGTTTCTGCGTTCGACCTGTTACAGATATGCAGGATTGCTCCCTGAGACCGGCTTCCTTGATAGCAATAAATTGTGAGCAGTTGGCACAGAACTGCTATTTTCCTCTTCGCAGTTTATGGTCCCTGGTGAGCTGGGCTTCAGCAAACTTGGCTAATGTAATTGCAACTGGTCGATTAAGTCGGTCCATTTATTTACTGACAACTAGTCACTCTGGGCACAGTGTGAGTTGTACTGTAATTGCGTCTGTGGATTTTCTTTCTTGATTCTTCCCCTTCTCCTTCTTGTTTCTCAGGCTGGAATAAATCTTTTATAACCGTGTGTGAACCTGACCATTGTAACATCCTTGTTTGTTATCCATCTGTATATTTAGAAATTCTGTTAGTGTGATCAGAGGAAATGTACAGAAAGCCATTGAGCTATTTTTAAAATTTATTTTATTGAAGTCTAGTTGATTTACAACGTTGTGTTAATTTCTGCTGTACAGCAAAGCGATTCAGTTTTATGTCTATATGTATATCTATATATACGTTCTTTTTCATATTATTTTCCATTATGGTTTATCACAGGACACTGAATATATTTCCCTGTGCTATAACGTATGACCTTATTGTTTTTCCATCCTATTAGTATATGTAATAGTTTGCATCTGTTAATCCCAAGCTCCCGGTCCTGTCTTCCTCCTCTCCTCCTCCCGCTTGGCAACTGCAAGGCTCTTCTCTATGTCTGTGAGTCTTTCTGTTTTGAAGATAAGTTCATTTGTATCATATTTTAGTTTCCACATGTGAGTGATGTCATATGGTGTTTGTGCGAGCAATTGAGTTTTTAATATTTTGGGGGGAATGATTAAGGCTTCTCTAGTAGCTTAGTGGTAAAGAATCTGCCTGCCAAGCAGGATACAGGGGTTTGATCCCTGGGTCAGGAAGATCCCTTGGAGGAGGAAATGGCAACCCACTCCAATATTCTTGTCTGGGTGATCTGATGGACAGAGGACCTTGGTGGGCTTGCAAAGAGTCGGGTACATAGGATGCTGATGTGACTTTTTCCACTGGAGACTTTTAAAGTGGAAAGTGATACTAGTGAATCCTTAATGCCAGGGAAGGGGTAGAACAGAACAGAAAGTGTTGAAATTGAAATGTTCATGAGTACCTCTAAGCAACTGTGGTTACTCAGCATGAAGCAGTTATAGTGAGGACTTCACTTTCACTTTCACGCATTGGAGAAGGAAATGGCACTCCAGTGTTCTTGCCTGGAGAATCCCAGGGGCAGGGGAGCCTGGTGGGCTGCCGTCTATGGGGTCGCAGAGAGTCGGACACGACTGAAGCGACTTAGCAGCAGCAGCAGCAGCTTAAGGTAGAAAGACCACAGCTTCATGAGATACTCTGCTGAGAGACACTGCATAGTATGTCTAATTTTTCCTCTACCCCTTGGATAGAATGGGGGGATCCTCATGTTCTGCTACAAATCTTTGATTTTGAAGTTGACTGCTTTCAGGATCTACATTTCTGGCATAAAATAATGGTCAGGGAATTCCCTGGCAGCCCAGTGGTTAGGACTCGGCCCTTTTCACTGCTATGGCCACAGCTGGATCCCTAGTTAGGGAGTTAAGATACAAGCTGTGCTGTGGCCTAATAATAATAGTAATAATAGTCAACTTGTCTTGAATGGAAATTACTCTTCCCATGGAGGCTTGAAGCCCCAAGTACATCCCAAGTACGATATGCCATACTCGGTACTTGGTGTCATCACAGCCTTGGTCTGGGATACTGTTTAGGAGGAACACAGGCATACACTCCTCAGTGGCTCTGTATAGACCCAGTATAGTCAAGGGAGAGATGATGATGATTTTTCTGGAAGGTGCAGTGCTCCCTCACTGGTGTGAAAGTATGGGCCACAGATGAGTGTAATGCACCCTGCCCTAGGGTTGAGGGTCTGATTTAGCATCTCCTCAGGGGCAGTTCCCAGCCACCTGCACTAATGCCCCGTAAGTTAAGAGATGAATGTTCACAATAGTGTTTCCTCTGAGTTTTTCCAGAAATGTTAGCAGAGAGCACTCCCTCTTGACTTGTGTCTGTTGTTCCTCTTTTGTATCCAGTCCACTGATTTTGGAAGCTCAGGGAGACAAATGGATCACTCCTTGCTCTCTTGTAAACAGACAGACGGGATCCCGGTGAGTATCTTTCTTGCCAACATTTATGTTCTTAGGTTCTCCGACGTGGGCATAGCACACACACAAACATCTATTTTTAATATAAAGCACCCATGCCTGTTGACTGCCTTATCTTTAGACTTCCTAGAAATGGCACAGTCATCGATTCACAATGCAACTTGAACGCTTTCTTGAAAAGACAGCTAGCTAATAATAACTGCTTACTGCACGAACACTTTCACACTGAAGGCAGCCAATAACCTTGTAAGTACATACAGCTCTTAGTCTCACTTTACAGATTTGGGAGCTGAGGTACACATAGGTTAAGTAATTGCTCAGAGTCTCACTAAGAGCAAGTGGCAGAGCTGGGATTTGAACCTGGGTCTACTCACTAGCCTCCGGAGTTCATCCTGTTAACCGCTGTACTATATCCAGAGTTCATCCTCTCACCCACTGTACTGTATTGACTAGCCAGAGAGAAAAAACACTAAAGTTTCAGTTGTTTATTTATTACAAGGAAAATTTAGAAAATGAGTATCTATGTGCTTACTTTTCAGATAATCAACATTTTGCTGGCTTTTTCAAATCACTCGGGACTGAGTGGGTTAACCTTCTGTACCCTATGACTTAGCTTTTTGGGACTAGTGTTTAGAAGAGGCAAATTGTATAATGTGATTTCTTCCTGGTGTCTTTCATTTGTTTGCTCAGAATTTTCCTGTTTCAGGTTCATACTTGCTAATAGACTTTTTTTGGGGGGAGGGTGATAATGATCTTGCTGTCCTTGTCATAAAACAGACTTTGGAAAGAAAGAACCCAATGGAGGTAAGGAGTACGTCAAATTTTGTCTCTCACACTACGTGTTTGACTGGTAGTGTATGTATTGATGAGAACTCTAGTTAGAATTTTATTTTATTTTACTTTATAACCTTCCTGGCTAAGGAACCAGAGCTTCTGAAGTGAATTGCCAGGTAATTCTTATCTCTTACGTTTTCCTATTCTTTCCCTAGCTATCCTATCCAGGAGGACCACGGTCTCGGGACTCTGCAGTGTCGTGTGGAAGGCAACTACATTGGTCTGTTTGAGAAGGAACAGCATTTTAAAGTCTTATCCATCTATGTCTCTGTGTCCAGAAAAAAACTATTTCAAGAATTGGTTCCCCTGAGGATGATAATAATAATTACCATTTGTTGAGAATTCTCTGAGAGACGCTATGGGAAGCAGCTTAAATATAAACTAAATGAATCCTCACACATGCACTTGTGAGGCTGGTGGGATTCTTCTCGCTTTATAGGTGGGAAAGTTGAAGCTAGTAACCAGTGGAGCAGGATTTATCACTCTTGGTCAAACTCCAAGCCAGTTCTTAGCTGCTCTATTGCTATTACATTTATCCTTTTATTGTTAGAAGTTGCCATTGCTGATGGTGCGAGTCTGGAATGTGTTTATTTCGAGCACTGTTAGAGAAGTTAAGGTGTGGGTGGTACCTTGGTGATCGCTGGACTTCTTGGCTTTATGATAGCAATGTCCTGGCCCATGTAGTTCATGCAGGTTCCTGTATTAATGCTTGTTTCTATTTGTTACAGGCTCCCAGAATGTTAGTTTCTCAGTATTTAACAAAGGAAAGTAAGTAACTGGGAAGAAGCAAATTTATTTTTATCTTACATTATCTACTTTCTTGTCTTGCTTAGTTTTCTTTAACCTTTTATAATGGAAAATTTCAAATGTATACAAACAGTAGTGTAATAAAACTCCAGGTACCTACTTGATTCTTTTTTTTACCTGAGTGAATATAATTGTGTCCTGTGCAGTCATCTGGAAGTGATGTAAATGTTTCAGTGTGATAAAGATACAGAATTTGGGGAATTACTTCTTAAGTAATCTCATAATACTGGAATTTTAAAACAGTGTATAGTTCCATAAAGTGCCTTGTGTCATTCCAGGAAATGACTTCTTCAAATGGAAAGGGTCCAGATTTTATAGAACTCTGGAGACAGAAATGTGCAGTCTGGATTTCTGCTTGCCTTACCTCATGTTCTGACACTATGTACTTTTCAGTGTTTCCTGAAAAGGGCATTGCCTAGCTGATATTAATTTCATTGTGAAGAAAATAACACATGACCTATAGCTACTCAGCTCAACATTGGGAGATTTGCTCTTTGTGTCTGTCTCTTTTTTTAGGAAGGAATAAAACTAGTATCTATTGAATACCTCCCATGGGCCATTTCCAAACTAAGCCCTTACACATTCTTTATTCCATTTAATGTTAGTCACACTCTGTAAAGTAGGTATTATTATTCCCATGTAATTTTCTAGATCAGAAAACAAACTTTGCCCCATTGGTATTCTCTAGTCATCAAAAGGAGCTGATATCTAAACAGTTTTAAATATCACTAAAAGTTAGTGATCTTCTTTCAAGCAGTCAATCTAAAAAATGAAATCCCAGATGCAATTTTCATCCAAATCACAATTCTGTGTTTTTTTTTTTCTTTTTTGGAGGTCAGTGATACACAAGGATGCATGGCTGGTCAGTGCGAAGCAAGACCTTTTTCTGTACCAGACGTACTCAGGTATCATTTTCCTTCACGGTATTTCTCGTCCCTTCCCTCACACCACCCTGGCCTCTCTGCCTTCCCCTGGCCATTTCTCTATGATCATTAACACCTGAAGCTTTCCCTGCGGTCATTGATGGCCATTTGGTTTTGTGTGAGAATAGGTTGCTTGTTGAGTGTTGCCTTTAGTTACTATATTAAATTTTTGAATATTAAATTTACTATTTAATTAATATTTAAAAATTAAATTTAAAATTAAAATATTAAAAGAGGCTTGGTCATGGATTTTTATACAAAATCTAGGGATACAGACTGCGTGAAAGAAGGGGGAATCATCCTTATTGTATGTTCTAAAAGAATATCAGGAAAGAGATGGCGCTGAAAAATCTAAAAGCACATCTTTGTAGTTACTTTAACATCTCACCTCTGAGTATTCCTTCAAGGATTTATGATTTGCTGATACAGATGCTAAGTTTGTGTTGCTATCTGATGAGCATACAAAAAAAGGCAAAAACTGGAAACTTGCATGGAATTGTGAACTCAGTCCAGGAATAGAAAGCTGACTACTGAAAGTGAGTGCTAGCTTCTCAAGTTGAGTACAGTCTCAAAACCACTGAAAAGTTGTGAGGCTGATGCAGATCCCAGGGGCAGCAGAAATCTACCTTTGCCAAAAGTGCAAGACATGTCCTAAGTCGAGGGGTCGATGCCATTCACTCTCTAGGTGGCCTGCCTCTGTCAAAGCTGAATTTTGACCCTTGCTTTTGTTTTGGAGTGGTAACAACTCATAATTAGCCTCTTTGTACCTTCAGTTAATCAGAGAACATGACTGCTTGTTCGCTTTGAGGGGATGAAACTTAGAACTCTCAAAGTTTGATCATAGGAAGGGAAAAGATCAGAAAAAGTTAAATTCCTGGGGACTTGTGGCATATGACAATGTAACTCATTCTTTTGCTTAGAGAAAATCACAGACTCATATGTGTAAGCTGAGACCTTGACCAATGCTTGCGAAGTTGAGGCCTCTATAAAGTATAACCTACTGTTCTGTGATGTATAAATACGGTCCTTGAAGTGAGGAGACAGATTTCCTAAGAAAGCCTCATGGTACGCAGGGATTTCTGCTGACAGCATGAGCAACCATGGGGAAACTGCATGGGAAAAGCTGCAATCCCCACTCTTTTCAAATATTGATCCTGTATAGTGGCTCAGACGGTAAAGAATCTGCCTGCAGTGGAGGAGACACAAGAGATGCAGGTTCGATCCCTGGGTTGGGAAGATCCCCTGGAGAAAGACATGGCAACCCACTCTAGTGTTCTTGCCTGGAAAATCTCATGGACAGAGGAACCTCGCGGGCTACAGTCCATGGGGTCACAAAGAGTCCGACAGGACTTAGCAACTCAACAGCCGTTGGGTCACATCCTGGATTATAATTGGAAGCTTACTTTTCTTTTCCTCTTGCAGAAATACTGTCTGTGTTTCCAGAAACTGGGAGCCTTGGGGGAAGTACAGATATCACAATTACAGGAGACTTCTTTGACAACCCTGCCCAGGTTACCATTGCAGGTAAGTTGAAATGACTGAAAAGAGTTCATATTTGAATGCTGTAGGATATTATATATCTCTTTTGGCCTGGAGAGGGTGGAAGGGAAGCAATCTTTGCCTCTTCTGACTCCTCCTGGGACCCTGTTCCACGGTCTTTGTCCTATGTTTGGTTGAGACTGGGAAAAGTAAGGGATTTTGGCCCTGCAGCTCTGCAAACATGTAACAAAAATAGAATGTCCTGCTGCAGATACCCTCACGAATCAGAGCAAGTCCCTTTGGTGTCCCCATCTGGGGAGGGAAGAGGAGCAAGGGCACAGCTCCTCTTCACAAAAGTATTTCTTTTAAGGGCTTCCCTGGCAGCTCAGATGGCAAAGAACCTGTCTGCATTGCAGGAGACCAGGGCTCAGTCCCTGAGTTGGGAAGATCCCTTGGAGACAGGAATGGTTACCCTCTCCAGTATTCTTCCCTGAAGAATTCCATGGATAGAGGAGCCTGGTGGGCTACAGTCCATGGGGTCCCAAAGAGTGGGACACGACTGAGTGACTAACATTTTCACTTTTTTTCACTTTTCACTCCTTCTAAAAGGCAACCTCACTCCCTCCTCCTTCGCCCTGTTTGTAGGAATAAGCGGGAGTGGGTGGGCATTTGTTACACAGATTCTTCTGGAATGCCCCCTTGGCCAATGCTTTTGTGGAACCTGCCTGGAACCCTTTGTTCTGCCCGATGGGATGCTCTTTTAGCTGGTGACACCAAGGATACTGGATGATGTTTTCACACTCTCCTGTCACAGTTCCCTTCCCGAGCTCGGTCATCTCCAGGGAACGGCATGGCTGGCATTGCTTTCTTCCTGATTGTTCTAAGTGGCCTGTGTTCCACTGCTCTGCATTCTCTCTTTCTTGCCTCCTCCCACAACTTTCTCTCTACTCTCCACTTCCGGTCTTTTGCCCTGCAACAGAAGCCTGTCTACTTTAGTGTGGTCCTTTGGCCACATCAGTACCTCCACTGATATTGCTACTGACATCTGTATCTAATTTAAATTTCCCCTCAGGCATTCCGTGTGATATTAGACATGTGTCTCCCAGGAGGATTGAGTGTACCACCAGGGCCCCGAGTAAAGGTGCAAGGCTCTCTGCTCCTCAGGCAGGTAAGGAAGTCGCCGCGGCGACATTTTTTAACCACAAGGGGCAGGAAGTGGAAAGGAAGGTGTTTGAATCTGGTCTCAGCTGTTTGATCGGTTGCTCAGTGAGCCGTGCATCATGGATCAGAGCTTTACTTTCAGAGGTATTCTTAGCTTTACTCAGATGCTCGGCAACATCCGGCATTCCTAGCCCCAGGCGACTGAATGGCCGGTGAGGTTCACTGGAAACCACGATCCAGGAAGTGTAACTGCCATCAAGACATCGCCATAGTGATTGGTGGAAAAGCCTGAGCTGCCTCCTCCATGCCCTGGGTCAGTTGCACCCTAGTTCACACTCTAAGAAGACAGAGCAACAGACTGCTTCTTCTATGCTCATAGGACGGTTAGATGAAGCAGAGAGTGGGGTGTAATGGGGTGCATTTAAACGTTGTTTCTTTGCCCTTGTGGGCAGCTGTCTGTTACTCTGAAAAGTAGAGGTGTATTGTGATGGGGCCACCAGAAACAAAGAGGGCAGGGGGGCAGGTGCCACTGTCCTTTTTTACTGTCTACTTTTGGCTGGATCTTCGTTGCTGCACATGGGCTTGCTCCAGTTTCGGCAAGCGGGGGTGACTCTTCATTGCAGTGCATGGGCTTCTCACCGTAGTGGCTCCTCTTGAGAAGCACAGGCTCCAGACATGTGGGCTTCAGCAGTTGTGGCACACTGGCTTAGTTTCCCCATGGCATGTGGGATCTTCTCCGACCAAGGATCGAACCCAGGTATCCTGAACTGCAAGGCGGATTCTTCACCACTGGACCACCAGGGAAGTCCACCTTCTGTGTTTAAACCTCCTACCCCATGGCTACAAATTGCAAGTGCACCAGGGAAGCACTTTTCTGGGAAGCGTTAGAACAGGATCTCAGGTGTAGTTAGGGATGAAAGGTAGTTGGCGTCTGGAGTCCTACATGCCCCACAAGGACTGACTTCACAGTTGAATCACAGGCAGGGGAGTTCACCTCCTGAGTCTCATCAAGGGGGGAACTTTCTAAAGAAAGGCTATTTGGGTGTAAAAACACATTCAAAGCTTAGGCTGGGCATTCTCCAGGTCCCTGATCTGTGGTCTTTACTCAGGGAAAGCTCTAATCCAAGGAAACAAATGACTATATGAAGCAAGTGATGGAGAAAATGTGAGTCTGGATTCAGGGAATAGACAGTCTGATTCCTCTCACAGCGGTTCCTGCTGGAAGCTACCAGGGTCGTGGTAGGGGAATTTCTTGAATGCTGCTGAGTTTTTTAACTTGAAGAAATAATTTTTATTGCATTTCTAGGCTTCCTTGTTACATTTAGCAGGCAAGTTTGCAGAATGTTGCTCTAAAATAAGATCAAAAGAGTTTAAAGGGTACATTATAAATAAAATGTGTATGGAAAACATAATGTGGCAGTTCTGGATGGTTGACAATGTCCTTTATACAATGCTTTTGGAATTTCTTTTATGGAAGAGTAATAGGGGTGGGGTGGACAGGCAGCTGTTAACATTCGATCGTTAGCTCTAGACAGGCAGATCACAGTCTCCTCCCCAGGGCCCTCCAGGCAGTCTGGTCTCAGGCTGGTGGGTGAGCTGGGGGTCACAGGGACAGAATGAGGGCTGTGTCCTGCAGAGCTCCCAAGCCCTCACCACAGCTGCCCACTGACCGGCGCAGGTCTTGAGTCAAGGACGACTTCTCCCCTTATCTCTGCCTCTGCGACCTAATGGAGGCAGGGGTCTCCATGGGTTGCAGTTCATGGATGCAGCCCCAATCTGGGCGGCCTGAGGATCCTGAGGGGCAGCTGGAGTCCTCTGTGATGATGACTGGGTAAGGTCTGGACACCTGAGGGCACCACCAGCTGAGAGCTGCCTCCTCAGCTGGGCTGGGCACTGGCAGGAGGACCCAAACTTGCGTGCTGGCCGTACACTCCCTGGGCAGGGTAACCAGCACCTGCAGGGACCCTCCTCTTCTTAACTAGGACCTGGATCTCAGAGGGTGAAGGTTGAGCCTCCGTGGGACCTTGCCCTTCTTGACAGAACAGAGAATAACATTTGTTTTGATGGAGGTTGGAACATTGTGGCCTGACCTCAAGAATAAAAGATCTGACACCTAGAAATTTGCAACAACTAATAACGCCCCTCCCTCACCTTCCCTATAAAAGGACTTTGCGGAAAAGCTTTCAGGGAGCTTGGGTTTTTTTAGTCATGAGCCACTCTTCTCGCATGACCCTGCAGTAAACCTTTCTCTGCTCCAGGCTCCGATGTTTTGGTATTGTTTGGCCTCAGTGCGTGTCGGGCACACAGCCCTGTGTTGGGTAATAATGAATAATAATTCATGCGCTGGGTAACAGGACAAATGATCCTGTTTTGCAGCTGTTCTCAGGAGCAGGCGTGGCACTTGGCAGTGTTCGGTCCTTGCAACTGGGATGGTGGTGCTACTGACCTCTAGTGGTAGAGGCTGGAAGTGCTGGTAAACATCCTTCAGTGCTCTGTGAAGTAGCTCAGTTGTGTCCGACTCTTTGCGACCCCATGGACTGTAACCTACCAGGCTCCTCTGCCCATGGGATTTTCCAGGCAAGAATACTGGAGTGGGCTGCCATTTCCTTCTCCAGGGCATCTTCCCAACCCAGGGATCGAACCCGGGTCTCCTGCATTGCAGACAGATGCTTTACCGTCTGAGCCGCCAGGGAAGTAGCCCTTAAAACGCATTGCAGGCAGCACCAGGGAAGCCCCACAACGGAGTTATTCAGCCCCAAACATCAATACTGCTAAGCCTGAGAAACCTCAAATAGTACATTAAAATATGCTGTTATTTTTCTGCTTATTCCTTATCTGTTTCCCCTTCTTAGGATTTAACAGGGAATAACAACAGGAATTTAAAATAATAATAACAGCCCTAGCTATCCTTTACTGAGTACTTATATTTCCGGCTCTTTGTATATATACTTTAAGCTCCCTTAGTCTTTTTCCCTCCAGAGTTGTCAAACTGACTTTACTTCTCCCCACGGCTTTATTGAGATGTAACTGCCGTGTAACTCAGCTCCCGTAATCTTTAGAGCAGTTTCTCTGTTTACTATTGACCCCATTTTGATGCAGGAGAAAACGAAGATGTGAAGCAGTTTGCTCAAAGCTGCCCATCAAGTAAGTGGTAGAGCTGGACTCTCAACCCACCCATGGGTGATTCCAGAGCTTTTACCAGCAACCCAATTAGTAGCCAGTATTGATCACACAATGCAGTATATTAAAAAGCAGAGACATTACTTTGCTGGCAAAGGTCTGTCTAGTCAAAGCTGTGGTTTTTCCAGTAGTCATGTTTGGATGTGAGAGTTAGACTATAAGGAAAGCTGAGTGCCAAAAATTGATGCTTTTGAACTGTGGTATTGGAGAAGACTCTTGAGTGTCCCTTGGACAGCAAGGAGATCAAACCAGTCAATCCTAAAGGAAGTCAGTCCTGAACATGCATTGGAAGGTCTGATGCTGAAGCTGAAGCTCCAATACTTTGGCCACCTGATGTGAAGAACTGACTCACTGGAAAAGACCCTGATGCTGGGAAAGATTGAAGGCAGGAGGAGAAGGGGACGACAGAGGATGAGATGGTTGGATGGCATCGCCGACTCAATGGACATGAGTTTGAGTAAGCTCCTGGAGTTGGTGATGGACAGGGAAGACTGGTGTGTTGCAGTCCATGGGGTTGCAAAGAGTTGGACATGACTGAGCAACTGAACTGAACTGATTGATCACACATATGCCTTTGGTCTCAGGTTTTTTTTTTATATAAAACACAATTAAATAGATGACATTTAGAATGTTATGCGATGGCAGCCTGTCACACGATTTGCTGCATGTTCACAAACTGAGGTCAGGACTCATGAAAAATGTGAGGATTGCCAGTTTTCTGAGACAAAGAGGGTTTAGGGAATAGAGTTCTCATGACATTAAAAGATTCTGAAGTGCACTCCTGGCTTCACAGGCCTTTGATTGCTTTTTCACATTTTTCTCTTATCTGGACACTCCCATTAAAAAGAGCTCCTTTGCTTTTTATGGTCCTCTGAGAAGATGCCCCCTTACTGCTCCTTGTCAGGTGTCTTTCTCAGAGGCTGAATTCTTACACCTAGCAGTAGTTTCCCCTTTCTAGAACATTTATATTATCTTTATTGTATTTTGGGGGGGTATTCTTTCACTTTTATGTATTAGGGTAAAATTGCTTTACAATGTTGTGTAAGTTTCTGCTGTACACCAAAGTGAATCAGCTCTATGTATAGTCTTTATAGTGTCTCAGATGAGTACTCCATTTGGGTCTCAGTTGACTCACCTTCTAAATAGTTCCCGTATTATCTTTGTCCTGAATCTGTAGTCAAGACGTTCCCCCCGCTTGGGGGAGAAACCCCCTCTGATGTTTATGAGGCATACGTGTCTTACAGGCAATCGAGGGCTTCTCTTTGAAGTTGGAGATGCTTCTGAGGACTTGGACCTGACTGAAGCCACCCCTGGGTACAGTTGGCAGATCGCCCCTAATGCCAGTTCTCCATCTGGATTTTGGTCAAAGGAAGGGCAACCTTTCAGGTATGTTTGCAGGAAAAGTGGATGTCCAGATCACAGGTGTCTCTACTGGCCTGGGTGAGGCTAGGAGACAGATGAGTAAGCAATGAGATTTCTGGGGGAAAATGTAAAATATTTACTAACTCACCAGTATTGGTTATGTTCATGGACCACAGGCCCTTTATGCGTACATGCTAAATTTTGATCAATGAGTAAAATATGTATGTTGTACAGCTTAGTTTGAAATCTGCTTTGGGGAGGACTATTCATCAGAACATTTAGCTGGGTGGGACAGGAAGCTTGGTAAAGAGCAGGCAAAACTTCCTGTAGAACTGTGGTTAAGAGATAAAACCAATATCTGGATGATGCTAAAAAAAGACTCAAACAGTTGCCCTTTGGGCACATGAGGGAGCAGAGGCTGGGCAGCCAACAGCTCTGTGGGAACAATTATCCAGTGCTATAGGTCAGGGCTTCCCTGGTGGCTCAGAGGTTAAGGCGTCTGCCTCCAATGTGGGAAACCTGGGTTCGATCTCTGGGTCAGGAAGATCCCCTGGAGAAGGAAATGGCAACCCACTCCAGTATTCTTGCCTGGAGAATCCTATGGATGGAGGAGCTTGGTAGCTATAGTCTACGGGGTCGCAAAGAGTCAGACGTGACTGAGTGACTTCACAATGTAGGTCAACCAGATGGCTGATGTAGAGCAGGGAAGCTCCTATGGGCTTGGGAGACATTGTTTTCTACAGTAGTGACTGCAGTGTGGTAAAGTTTCCCTGTTCAGTTTAATTTTGTCTTTTTAATCCCTTCAAGGATGTGGCCAGAATTTCTCATTATTTTGATGGGGGCTTAAAAATGTAGAAAATAAGAGAATTGTGGAGTCGTAGTGTGCTCTAAGCTTGTATATAGGTGTCTATATCCTTTAGGTGTGATGGATCCCTTCTTTTTTTGAAACTCTCCTCAGAGAGGTTGGTTATGACTCCTGTGTCTGAATTCTGTGCTAAGTCACTTTAGTCGTGTTCAACTCTTTGCGACCCTATGGACTGTAGCCTGTCAGGCTCCTCTGTCCATGGGATTCTCCAGGCAAGAATGTTGGAGTGGGTTGCCATGTCCCCATCCAGGGGATCTTTCCCACCCAGAGATCGAACCTGTGTCTCTTACGTCTCCTGCGTTTGCAGACGGGTGAATTCTCGTCAACCTGTAGCCTCTTTCAAGGATTTGACTATTCTACTGATTTCTTTTGGCTGTGCTGCATAGCATGTGGGATCTTAGTTCCTCAACCAGGGATCGAACCCAGGTCCCCTGCAGTGGAAGTGAAGAGTCTTAACCACTGGACTACTAGGGAAGTCTCTTGGCCATTTTAAAGGTTAATTCGGTTGTGAAAAGGAAGGCTTTGTTCTCTGTTCATTGAATTTCAGACATTGAAGGAACCAAGTAGGGAAGGAAATCTGATCAGAGTTAAGTTTCTATTGTCTTAAAAGTCTTACTAATTAGATATCTAACCACCAGTACATGGTTTTAAAGTGGCAATAAATAGTGTGTGTGTGTGTGTGTGTGTGTGTGTGTGTGTGTTTGGTGGCACCTAGTACCGCATCTTTTTGTCATAGTTTCTGAGGACCATAAATAATATTCCAAGGAAAATCTTTCAGCTATATTCAGTGTGTGTGGGGGCATCAAGGAGAGTCCCACCTCAACAGATAAAAGAGCATTTTGATTATTTGGTATGACCTGTAGGTTTCTCTCTGCCATTTCAAGGAGCCCCAAACCAGAAAGCAACTCTTTCTATTCTTTCTGGCATTTGTTTCTGTAAAATTCAAAATTTTAAGATTAAAAAATTGGAATATTTATTAATATGATAATGATTGAACTTTAGTTATTTTCAAAACTATTCTCAGAAAATATTCTCTGTATTCTTCATATCTAGATGAAATCAGAGAAAACTCTGATTGAAGATCTCTATTTCTAATAATGAGAATGATATTTACTATTGATTGAATGCTTACCATGTGCCAGACCCTGTACTGGCCACGTTTGGTAAGTGATCTCAGCTAAGCCCCCAGGTGACCCTATGCTGTGGCTACAACTTTCCCAAAAATGATGCAAACTGCCTGGGGAGTCGTGCCAGTTCAAAGTGAAGGGCTGAGGTACTGAGCCAGGCAGGCATCACAGGAAGAGATGCATCCAGAGGGCTCTGGCCAGTCACAGGCATGAGTCAAATGTTTCTTCCTCATTAACATAAAGACAAACAAAATCCAAGGGCACTGTTGTTGGGTCAGTGATACTGGGCTTGGCTGCCCCCATTTCTTTCTCTGTGTTCCTCTGCTTTTCCAGAGCACGGCTCAGTGGGTTCTTTGTGGCCCCAGAGACAAATAATTACACTTTCTGGATCCAGGCTGACAACCAGGCTTCTCTGTATTTCAGTTGGTCGGAGGACCTGAGGACCAAGGTATTCATCACTTTCTTGTTTTCCTTCTTCTTGTCCCCAGTCCCTCACTCGTGAAAAAAAAAAAAAAAAAAAAAAAACAAACCAAAAAAAGCAGTAAGTCAAAACGAAGGCTTTCATGTTCTACTGATAGTTGTAACACACTGTTAAGCAACCAGAGACTTTAATTCTTGTTTTGGTGTGTGCATATGTGTGTACAGGTTTTTTAAAATTAGAAATTTTAAAAAGTTGAGAAATAATCTACATGATTTTACTTTTTGAAACAGAGCTTGCTGGTCATTATGCTACATACCTTGTTTCTAAGCTTCACAGCATCTTGTGAGCTATGTCTCTTTATCTCCATTTTCCAGATGAGGACAGTGAGGTTTAGAAGGCTTGTATGATCAATACAAGGCCACGGGGGTGATAAAGAGGCATATTAAGAATCCAAATCCAGATTTGTCTGACTCAGAATTTGTTTTTACCACTGATTCTGGGTGTGGATGTAGCTAGTTTTATGCAGGAATTTTCTGGCCAGTTTTGAAAGATTAAAAAAAAGTGTTTTAGTAAACAACCAAAATTACTTAATGCCATTGTTAAAGAAACAGTATTTTCTCTCAAATGATGGATATACTTCTATGAAATTACTTTGCTAGTTGGGTGGAGAAGCATCATAGATTTTGATGTGGTCAAGTCATTTAGGTTTCTCAAAGGGTGTCATATAATTTTACCCACAGCATCATGTAAAGTTAGGGTTTCTGGTTGGCTCTTCCAGGTTTACACATGGCCCATCCATCTCATCTGAATACTATGTAATCTAGACAGAGAGAGAAAGAAAGATGACTGGAGAGGCATGCATAGAATAGTCCTAAAAAGTTCAGGCTAACTTGTTGGAAAAGGCAGAACAGCCCCCAAGTCCCTTGTTAGTAGATGTCTAGATGCTTTTTGTTTGAGAGAGAGGGGCCCAGAAGGTTCACAGTATCGGTCCTGATGTGTTTACTGGGGTGCAGGTGAAAATGGCCTCTATCAGGGTGGGCACTGCCGACTGGTTTGACTCCTGGGAGCAGAATGGGAGTGACAAGACCCAGCAACAGAAGACCCCCAAGCTGGAGCTGCGTGGGGGAGCCAGGTACTACCTGGAAGCAGAGCATCGAGGGACAGCCCCCAGCAGCGGGGTGAGAATTGGTGTCCAGATCCACAACACCTGGCTGAATCCTGACGTGGTCAGCACATACCTCCGGGAGAAGCATCAGATCCGAGCTTGGGCCCAGAGACTTCCGGAAATCCAGGTCTGCCTGTGTTTTTTGTCCCATGGGGTTAGGGTCAGGGGCTGAACTCTGCAAGGAATTTAGTGCTGGCTGGCTGGGAGCCAGGAGACTTGAGCCGTAATGATAACTCTCCTGCAAAAGAGATTGGACATCCAACCAGTAGCGTTGAGAGGATTTTTTTTTTTTTTAAGCAATCTTACTGTTGTGATGCCCTGATTCATGGACTTAGTTTTAGGTACCAAAGTCCTGGTAAATCTTCCTTTGGAAACATATTCCTCAGAGAGGAAATAAGGTCCTCCTAATACTCACACCCCTGTTTGCATGCCTGTGAGTGTATACATGTGTGATTTCATAGCTTTTCGACCCATTTAGGTCCTATTTCCTGGTATACTGTCTATAGCAAGTCAGGGAAGTATGTCTTATGTTCCTAGATTGTCTTTTTGGCTCAATGAGCACATATTGTTTAATTCTGTCACTCTTGACTTTTTAGATGCTGACAGTGTCTGGCACAGGGAACTTCTTCCTTACCTGGGACAACGTTTCTAGTCAGCCAATCCCTGCAAATGCCACAGCCCATCAGGTGGGCATTTTATTCACATAAGGAGAGGCGGGGGAAACTAGAGGTAGTCTTTACGTCCATGGCATGAGCTCCTGGTCATTTCTCTTATTAACAGATTCAAACAGCCGTTGAGGAGTTACTTGCAGTCAAATGCAAACTGGAACCCCTTGCAGCGAACATCCTACTCTGGCAGGGATTTGAACAAGGTACAATTCCTGGTTTGGCAAATTCCGACCCTCTTCTTTACCCTTATCTTTTTTTTTTTTAAATGTAAAAGGGGAACAATCTTCATTTCATCTCCAAGGTAACTGTTCATTTCAATGGAAACTGGATTTGGACACATTGTTTAAGAGAGAGGCTGCATGTTTGGGAGGGAGCTGCTTGGTGTGGGAATCAGAGAAAGAAAGGACGTCCCTTCCGTGCTATCAGGGGAGCAGAGAGTTAGAAACAACGGATGCTGGTGACTAAGGCTCAGGAGCTGCATCTCATGCCACAGGTGGGAAAGAGCAACCGATACAGGAGAGACATAGCAGAACAGTGCAAATCTTGTTTAACTCAAATCACATCTCAAAGGAATTCTTACATAATACAGTAGTCTGTGCTGTGCATGGTAAGTTGCATCAGTTGTGTCTGACTCTTTGCAACCCTATGAACTGAAGCCCGCCAGGCTCCTCTGTCTGTGGGATTCTCCAGTCAATAATACTGGAGTGGGTTGCAGTTTCCTATGCCAGGGGATCTTCCTGACCAACCTATTGAACCGAGTCTCTTATGTCTTCTGCATTGGCAGATGGGTTCTTTACCACTTGGGAAGCCGAAGACGGTAGTCTAGCATATTCCAAAAATGTGAGGATATGTTTTAGAAATCGTAAGGTGAGCTAAGTTGCAGTCAACACACCTTACCTCTTTGCTTTTCAATATTTTTTTTGTTGTGGTACACATAGAAAGTGATAATAGATTTTTAATGCTCTGGAGCAGACACAATGCATTTCTCATAGGTGGAGCCTTCGAGCTGGAGGGTGCTGGCCACCCCGAGCCCTGCTCAGCTTGCCCAAGGACTGAGAGGCCAGTGTCATGGAGAACCCATAACCCATTCCTTGCAGACATGTTGTGGAGCTCTGTTTGATAATTACTCCTGTCTTCCTATTTTATCTGAACTTCATCCAGGGTTAGAAGGTTCCACCTCTGATGGGCACCTCACCAGTGGGACAGAGCCCTTCTGTGGGAGGTTCAGTCTCCATCAGCCCCGACACCTTGTCCTGACACCTCCAGCTGCTCAGAAAGTCTACCGGCTAGATCAGTACACGCACGTAAGTAGCAGCCATTGTTTGCAGGCCAGGTGGGCAGGGAGGGGTTGAAATTACTCTCTGGGGTGGAGGCTGGAGAAACAGAAACACAAGGGAGTGGTTGCCATGACTCACAGATGTTCAGGCTGAGGTGTGAATGGACACCTTGGGTCCTCCACTAGCTAGTTGCTGCATAGAAATACCTTTGTAATAACTGAGACCTATGGAAGCTTCTGGGCTTTCTAGATGGCTCAGTGGTAAAGAATCCACCTGCCAAGGCAGGAGACGTGGATTTGATCCCTGGGCTGGGAAGATCCCTTGGAGGAGGAAATGGAAGCCCACTCCAGTATTCTTGCCTGGAGAATCCCATGGACAGAGGAGCCTGGAGGGCTATAGTCCACGGAGTTGCAAAGAGTTGGAGTTGAATTAATGACAAAAAGCAACAACAATGACAACATGGAAGTTTCCATATGTTTCAGTGTTTTCTTTGATCTCCAGGTATGAGAGCAGACTCTCCACTCAGACTCTCTGATTTTGAATTCTGACTCTATACCCTGCATGCCCTCTGTGTTTTATCTTAGTTTACTCATCTGAGAAATGGGTGATAACAGGTCTGCCTCTCAAGCTATTGAGGAAGAGTATATGAGGTAACCCAGTAAAGTGCTTGGGCAGTGGCCAGGACTTGTTTAAAGCTAATTATTACTTATTATAGTTACTGTTGTTACTGATGGATGAACTGACACATTCCTCCAATACCTCATATCCTCTGTGTGAATAGCTCTGCTCTTTGGGGACCAGTGTGAACCTTCCTGGGATGACTGAGCTCACGGCAGTGGTTTCAAGTCCTTTCTGAGTCAAAAAAGAGTGGGAGCTGGGACTAAACGGTTCAGGAAAGGGAAACACCCAACTTGCAGCCTTTCTTCTGTAGCACAGGTGCCCAGCAGGTGGTGGTGGGGATTTAGCCCACACTAGAGGCATTTCCGTGTATGGGGTCGCACAGAGTCGGACATGACTGAGCGACCTCACTTTCACTTTTCACTTTCATGCATTGGAGAAGGAAATGGCAACCCACTCCAGTGTTCTTGCCTGGAGAATCCCAGGGATGACGGAGCCTGATGGGCTGCCGTCTATGGGGTCACACAGAGTCGGACACGACTGAAGTGACTTAGCAGCAGCAGCAGCAGCAGCAGAGGCATTTTTGGTCATCACAACTGGGGAAGTGTTAGTGCCATCCAGTGGGTAGGTTCTAGGAAAGTTGCTACACATTCTGCAATGCAAGTGTAAGAAAAGGACTCACATAAAAGTCCCAGTCCTAAATGTCAGTAGTGCCACAGTTGAAAAATCCTGCCAAACAATTTTACTTAACTCTGAGTTAGAAGCCAAGGATGCCGGCGAGTTCAGGTTAGGGAGTGAGTCTCAGAGAGGTTCAGTACCTTTCTTGAGATTGCACAGGTATCTGGGTCACAACAAGGGATTTCTAATTGAGATCTCTAATTGAGGTAAAAAAATCCTCACAGCCACACACAGTGCCAGGCATTGAATAACTCTCTGTCGGATAAATAGCAATTTGCTCTAAACTAAGGTAAGGTCTAGGAGGGCAGGAGAGGTCTGGCTGTCTTTAGGTTGGTTCTAGGGGGTGGATTGTCCTCAGTAAACATTACTTGAACAGCTGCTTCTTAGTGACAGAGCTGAAGCCCTTGTTTTGTGTCTCTAGTTGTGCCTTGCATACAGAGGCCATGAGAATACGACCCTGAAGATGACTGTGTCCTTCACAGTTGGCCTTCAAAACCCTGTTAAGAACCTCACGTGTGACTGGAGTCTCCTGGGGACCAGTCCTAGGTAAGTACCCACAGGTAGCTTGTCTGTGGGCAGGTGTGGTGGGAATTCTGCCAGATGGTATGGCTAACTATCCTGGGGACAGTGACTCATGAGAGGTATTGTCTGATAGTGGGGCCTCGGACAATAGTTTCAGCTCTGAACATGTTTTATTTGACAAAGAAGTTTGATTTAAGAGCAGTTAGTCGTTACATATATAAGGAGTCTGACATTCCTCATAGGGATAGAGTCAAAGACCATCATATTTGGAAGAGATTTTATGCAACATTCCTTGACATTACAGATGGAAAAATCGGGGCCCAGAGAATGTGTGATTCACTGGAATTCAGTCAGCAAGTGAGCAAAGATGCTGGAACATGATCCAGGCATTTTGATCCCTTGATTCAGCACTCTTTCCACATCTCTCAGGGGTTTTGTAAGTGGTTTTAAACCTAAATGAGTTTTAGGTTTTCAGTTCAGTTCTGTCGCTCAGTTGTATCCGACTCTTTGCAACCCCATGAATCGCAGCACGCCAGGCCTCCCTGTCCATCACCATCTCCCGGAGTTCACTCAGACTCACGTCCATCAAGTCGGTGATGCCATCCAACCATCTCATCCTCGGTCGTCCCCTTCTCCTCCTGCCCCCAATCCCTCCCAGCATCAGAGTCTTTTCCAATGAGTCAACTCTTCCCATGAGGTGGCCAAAGCACTGGAGTTTCAGCTTTAGCATCATTCCTTCCAAAGAAATCCCAGGGCTGATCTCCTTCAGAATGGACTGGTTGGATCTCCTTGCAGTCCAAGGGACTCTCAAGAGTCTTCTCCAACACCACAGTTCAAAAGCATCATTTCTTCAGTGCTCAGTCTTCACAGTCCAACTCTCACATCCATACATGACCACTGAAAAAACCATAGCCTTGACTAGACAGATCTTAGTCGGCAAAGTAATGTCTCTGCTTTTGAATATACTATCTAGGTTGGTCATAACTTTTCTTCCAAGGAGTAAGCATCTTTTAATTTCATGGCTGCAGTCACCATCTGCAGTGATTTTGGAGCCCAAAAAAATCAAGTCTGACACTGTTTCCACTGTTTCTTCATTAGGTTTTAGAGACCACTAATCATCTCTGCGGTTAGAGCCTAACATGCGATCTGCTTAAGACACACAGTTGTATTGTAATTTGAAAGGACTGCTGACACTGTTATGAATGGGTGGTGGACTGAACCGTGACTCACTGTGTTGTGTCCCAGCCGAGCTGAGCCCATTTTGGGGGGGATGCTGGTACCATGGCAGCCAGGACTGTGCGGATCTCCCAGCTGCACGGTCTTCGGGCCCAGGCCGGGGAACTGGGGCTCTCAGATGAGAGGCCCGTGGTGCTCACGGGAGGCCCGTTTCTGCTCTGTGCTTGTGTTCAGCTGGCAGTTCACCTGCACCGACCTCTGGAAGACGTGTGTGCGTCACTCCTCGCATCTCCAGCTGCCTCCTGCAAATTCCCCTGTGCTGGTTCACCAGATTGACCTCCTCCCTCTGTCTCCAGAGATGGGCATGTTTTTTGTGGATGAGATTATTATTGCAGACACAAACCTAACAGGTGATTATCAGATCTACTCTCCTCTATGAACTATCCATCAGATAGGGTCCTCAGGCTTTTCTGGAGGGGCTGCTTCTCTTTTAATGGAGAGAGAACAGATGATTTTCCGTCTTTCCGCCTCAGTCCCAGGGAGAAAAGGAAGTTGTGATTGTGTGTCTTTGGCTTTTCTATCCCTCTAGCAAGTTCCTTCTGTTTTCTGTTATTTACCCCAGTGTTTGCTCTTGCTTTGGGTACCTGTCATCTTATCCCAATTTTACCACTTTCTGGCTGAGAGGCCTTGGTTTTCTCATCTATAAAATGGGCATAATGAGGCCTCTACCCCATGGGATTACTGTGAAGATTAACTGAAGTGTGACGTAAAGCACTCATCATGGGTCCTGACTGTAGTAGTTGCTCAGTAAATATAATCAGTTATTACTACTATTATCATTACTATTGTCAGGCCAGCAGGATTTCTCCCTGCCTCCATCTGTTAATATCTGTCATAAAAGGTGCTGTGAGGAACATAACATCATTGGCCCTGAAATGGGTCACAAGTCTGATTTTATGACCCATAGTGCCAACTTGGTGTGAGTTAGAGGGTCATTGCATCCTCATCAGAGTAGCTTTCTGCCCATCTGATGGCTCCCACGCATCACTCAGAGCTCAGGCCTGGGCCCTCTCTGCACAAAGTCCCTTGATCTGAGCTGGCTTTGTTTGTCTTAAGGGCAAGGTGCTCACCAAGGGTTCTCCTGAGGCCGCGTGTGGCACACACACCAGGGCCAGAGGGCCAGAGGGATGGTGTGGTTTGCTCCCAGGGCCTCTAGGTTTCCACCTTGTTCACTCTCCCTATTCCATCAAATCCCGTGTGACTCTGGCTTTCCTGCTTCTGGTAGCTTCTCTTTCTCTCTTCAGGGAGAAAAGGATGGAATGGTCATTTGCGTTCTGATTGTCAAGCTGTGCAACTTTTAATCTTTTACCTGAAAGTTGCAGAGCTGGGGGCAGGGAACTTGGGGGTGAGGGGTAAGGGAGCTCTCTTTCAAGCCCTGAAATGGCATCATTTTTGATACTCTCGGAATTCCATTTCTTACCTGTTTCAGTGATTTGAGTGTTTTGGGAACATCTGGCATCGCTGACTTCAAATTCCTTGTTCTGACACACAGAAAATAATATTCCAATAGTGTGCTGGGATAACTGTCTGAATTCCTTGGTGCCCAAGACAACTGGCTGGGGCCTTTGGTGACCCCAGATGCTGCACAGATTCCCAGAGGGCTGATGGGATCAATATTTCATACACTTGAACCCACTGACTGGGAAACTCAGGACTAGATAATAGGTATCATTTCCCTTCCTCCTCTCCAAACCCTCAATGCCCAGGATCCCAACTCCTTCTCACGGCCATCACCTCTGTGCACCCAAATGCTCCAGCATCTGGAGCCATGTAGGGGTGAGGTGGGGAGGGGAGCAGGGAGGCAGAGGGCAGAGATAAGAAAGACAGGAGGTGGCTTGGGTGTAACAATCTGCTTCCCACTTGGTTCAGTCATCCTGCTGGCAACAATTTTTCTGTGAGGATTATTTAATAGTGACATAAACTACACACTTGGGCTCCATATTCATATTTAATTGCCTGACATTTATCTGATCAGTTTAATATTTGATTATATTCTCCCACCTAATGTCTTCTATGAAATTTCTTTTTATTTAGTGGTAGCTACCAAATACTTCTCATTTAATTTTCAGAACCCCTAAGATGGCCCTATGATCCCCACTCTATAGATTAGGAAACCAAAGCTAAGAGGGTGCTGAGTGTCTTGTCTCAAATGGTTGGGAATGTGGGGGAAATTGAAACCTAGAGATCATTGACCCCAGAGCCACTTGTAATGACTCCATACTCAGTTGAGCAAATGAACTTTTATCGAGTGCTGGCTCTGTGCCTGGTGTTGTGCTCAGCATTGGGCCTGCAAGGATGCTGCTTTTCAACTGTTTGCTGTCTCGATTGCACAGATTTGGGAAAGAAACTGCATTTACATGGTGCCTAATAGAAGGGAAAGAGGATATTATGCTGGCTGTTTAAACCTGCCATCTCAGTAAACTCTCCCTGCCATGCAGACTGATGTCTACCTTGAGTCCCACTTTATCAATGAGAAAAGAGTCTTACAGAGGCTATGGTGATTAGCCAAATGGTCACCCAGCAGAAGTGGAAAATCAGGATTTGCAAAATGGTCTGTCTTAAATGTTTGCACTGTGTCTGCACACATGTTGACACCATGCAATGGATAAAACTCAAGTATCTCCAGGACCTGCCTTGTGTGTTCCGTGTTCCTGAGGGGGATCATCTTGCATTGCTGGAGCTGCCGGGACTTGGAGAAGGAAAGGAGGAAGAGGGGGGCCGTGCACACTGCCACAGATGAGCTGTGTGTTTGCACGTGTGCGTGTGGTGGCAGGGGGACCTCCAAGGGCACAGGGAATGATGATTGGCTGGCTTGGGGCTTACTGAAGTTTGCCATGGAATTAGTCATCGTCTCCTTATATCATGACCTTGCATTTTCCTTTGGCAACTGAGTTCCTCCCTCTTCCTTTTCTCCTCATGGCAGCAGGTAGGTGGGAATCTCTGTTTTCATGGTGTGCTGAGATGTGAGGGACTCAGCCCCTCCCGCAGGGACCGTCCACCCAGCAGGTCTTCCATCTTGATTTACTTGATGATGTTCGGCTCCTTGGTCTCCAGTTTCTCAGGCGGACACTGGTACAGCTCGCCCTGGTGGGAATCTGCTGGAATCGCTCTCAGTGGTGGGATCACCTCCTGTCTACAATGTGACCTCCTGGTTGGCGGGGTGTGGCCTGGAGCTCCCGCTCATCACTGCAAGGTAGGGAACCATCTTTGGTCACCTGTCCCTCCTTAAAATTGCTAACTGGCCTTAGGAGTCACAGAGGTGAGACTTTTTATCAATCAGGAAAATTTACCTGCCTTGCTGCTTAAAGCAGTAGTTCTCAATGTTAACAGTGCTGCATCAGACTTACCTGAAGGTTGTGTTAAAACACAGGTTGCTGTGCCCTAGCCACACCATCCTAATTCAGTAGGCTTGGTGGCAGGGCCTGATAATTTGCATTTCTAATAAGTTCCAAGGCAATGCTGATTCTGTTGATCTGGGGGCTAGTTTCTAGTTAATTAGTTTACAAGTAGATGTATTTTTATGCTTTTCAGAGGTTCACATTACCACTGTTTTCTTCTTGCTCCTCGTCTTCCATTCGATTAATAAGATTAATATATTAATCTTACTGGAATTCTTTGAGGCAAAAGGAAGTACAATTCATAGCCAAAGGAAGAAAACCAGCCAGTTCTGAAAGCTCACCACCAGGTGGCACTAGAGCCACATAAGCATTGATTAGTCCATAAACAAACCTCTTTGGCCATAGTTTACAAAGCAGTAACTAACAATCAGGCTCCTCCAAGCTCCTGGAACACATGCATGCTGTAATTCGTCCTTTTAAATGTTCACTAAAACCCGTAGAATGGGAACGATTGAGATGCCTTGTCTTTAAAATTTCTTTTCTCCCCTTGTATCTAACATGTTCTGAAATGAGTTCTCATTACTTACACCATACTTGAGACTTTTAATCAATGTTAGAAAGCTAGAATCTATGTTGCACATTTCTTGACAATGTTTCACGGTCCTCTGGGTAGAAAAGACAAAAAATCATCAGCAGAATAAAGGAGGGAAAGGCTTTCAGTGATGGAGGGGGAGATGTCAAATGAGCCTCCTGTGATCCTGTGCTCCAAATGCCAAAGTTATTAACTCTGAAATGATGAAGTATAATCTAGGTCCACACTTAGACAGGTGCTCACAACCTCCCCTTCCGAGTCTTCTCAGGCTCCTTAGCTCCTCTGGAAGCCTTCAGCCTGAGAAAGTCAGGACAACACAGAATGGCCCCCAACAAGAAAAGCCTCAGTCTGACTGTTTCTGTGTGGTTGTGAGTATGCACATCCATACGTGGTACTTAAGTAATATTACTGATCAAAGTCATACATATTCATTGTTGAAAATATGGGAAGTGCAGAAAAGCACAGGGAAAAGGTACAAATCACTCATAATCTCTCTGTTCAGAGATACTTTCTTTTAACACATTGAATCCATGTTCTGAAATACTCTTTTCCCCCAGGCAGTTTTTATATACACACACACATATACATATATACACAAAATACATATATATGTATATTTATATATATTTGGTGGCTCAGACGATAAAGAATCCACCTGCAATGCAAGAGACCCAGGTTCGGTCCCTGGGTCGGGAAGATCTCCTGGAGAAGGGAATGGCAACCTACTCTAGTATTCTTACCTGGAGAATTCCAACGACAGTGGAGTCTGGCGGGCTACTGTCCATGGGGTCACAAAGAGTCGGACATGACTGAGTAACTAACTAATTATATATATTTGCTTTTTAAACTTCAAGTTGGTACAACAGATAAGACACTGTATTTGCAACATGCCCTTTTCACCTACTGGTATGAATGGAACCTTTCCCCATTTCATTAAGCATGCTTTTTAATGGCTGATGGTATTCTACTGCGTGGTATGTCATGATTTATTTGACCCACTTACTGTACTGAAAGCAGGGTTAGGTATGCAGTGTGCACACAGGTGCTGGATAAGGACTCTGCTAGATGGAGTGGACTGTTTCTGCTGGGGATACTGAGCGCCGAGGGTCTGTGGATCAGGGTGAGCTTTCATCTGACTGTGAAGATACAGTCAGAGAGCACAGGCTTCTCCTTCCACTCTGCATCAGGACCAGAGCAGCGGAGGCTACACTCATTGCTCTTCACTCTGCCTCTGTGTTCGCCCAGGATCAGTAGAGGGGGAGAGTGGGACACCCTTAGAGACCCCTCATATTTACCTTTCATTTTCTCTGCTGTGATGGCAGAGGGATTGTTCTGGAGCTCATGCTCATGGTCTGGAAACGTGGGAGGCTGTGTGGTCCTTGAGATGGAGCTGTGCTCTGTCTGGAGCAGCTGCTGGAGGGTCCTTGTGGTTAATGCCCTGTTTCTGATATGTCGCAGCGCTGTGCCCACTGAAGGAGCAGAGGAAGGATCCGGGTTGGTCCAGGTGACAACACGGAGACTACAGAGGACAAGCCCACCTTTAGGAGGACACTTTCGCATCCAACTTTCTAACACAGCGATTCCTGGTAAAGGGGCCATAGCGGGTGCAGCATTTCTCGTTGAAGCTTTCAGTGGCATCCCCAGGCGAACAACATCCTGCTGATAGGGTGACAGTCTTACAGTTAGCATACTTTGTTAATTTTCCAGTGTCTGAGAATGACTTTCCTAAAATTAAAGATCTGGGTGGGATATCCTTGTCAATATGATCCCAGTCTTTCAGTTTTACAGATGAGGAAACTGAGTGGATTAGCTTCCTACGGCTGTCATAACAAATTATACAAGCTTCGTGGCTTAAAATGACCGAAATGTATTCTTTTGGAGTTTTGGAGGCCAAAGTGCAAAATCAAGTTGTTGGCAGGGCCACGCTTCCTCCTAAGGTCTAGGGGAGGATCTGTTTTCTGTCTCCATGAGCTTCTGGTAGCTATTGGCATCCCTTGCTGCTGGTGCATCATTCCAACCCCTGCCTCCTGGTCACATGGTCTCTTTCTCTGCTGTCTCCAAACTCCCTCCGTCTCTCTGTTATAAGGATAAATAGGATTGCATTTATGGCCCACCTGGATAATCCGGGATGATTCCCTCTTCTCAAGATCCTTAATCACATCCATTGCTCTATGATATAACATCCATAGTTTCCAAGAATTAGGATGTATCTTTTTGAGGGCCACCATTCAGCTCACTCTACTCAGGCTTGCCCAAAGCTCATACAAATAGCTGAAGCAGGGTCCAGATATGAACTTGAGTGTTTGCTTCTCAAAGAGTTCAGTCTTCTTCTCTAGAATTTCATAGACCAAGATCCATGGTAGCCACTGCCTTTCTAAATCAAACTCTAAAGTGACCCCACATGATATTGAGCATTTTAGAAACTGTATCCATGGGGTCGCAAAGAGTCAGACATGACTGAGCGACTGAACTGAACTGAGAAACCATATTAAATGTAGAAGGAGCTTTCAACTGCAATGAGGATATAAATGTTTTAAATCTTCAACTATCAGTGTATATACATCTCATCAAGGACAGGGTTAGAGGTGATTATAATATATTATTTATTTGGTAACAACATAGGGGAAGTTGGGGGCTCAGGAGAATGCAAGAGTGGTTGTCTAAAAGTTGGCAAGTGATTAAAAAATCTTCTACCCTCCCAAGAAGAAAGATGCTGGACTTGCAAAGGAGTCCATCCTTGGTTGGAGGAATGGAGTTTTTCCTTTAGTAGGACAGCTTAGGAAAAGCAGATGGCCCTGAGGCTATTGGAATCTGATAAGTGGGTGAGTGAGTGCGCTGGAGCTCTGCCACTGTGAACCCCGTTCCTGTGCTCTCTCCCTTCTCGCAATGAGAGAGCTGCCGAATACCTGTTGAGAGATTTTTTTTTTTTTTTTCCCTGCCATCATGCTCTCTTGCTGATGCTCTTCACATTAACTGGGGGATAAGCCAGCCTTCACCTGGCCATTTGAAATGACCTTTAAAATGATGTATTCATATACTGCTACTGCTGCTAAGTCGCTTCAGTTGTGTCTGACTCTGTGCGACCCCATAGATGGCAGCCCATCAGGCTCCACCATTCCTGGGATTCTCCAGGCAGGAATACTGGAGTGAGTTGCCGTTTCCTTCTCCAAATGCATGAAAGTGAAAAGTGAAAGTGAAGTCGCTCAGTTGTGTCTGACTGTTAGCGACCCCATGGACTGGAGCCCACCAGGCTCCTCCGTCCATGGGATTTTCCAGGCAAGAGTACTGGAGTGGGCTGCCATTGCCTAGGACAATCTTTTTTTAAAAAGATGAGTTTTGTTTGCATTTTGGAAATGCAGTGGTATTTCATTAACACTCCAGGGCAGTGTGGGATTCAAGAGGAAATCTCTTGAGTTGCTCAAGGCAATCTGGGTTTTAATCAAAACCCCGTTCACTTGGTTGGTGAGCTGTTGAATCACGTTGGGTTTCATTTTCTTCATTTCTTAAGGAGGCATTAGGTTATCCAGATGACCCACCTCAAAGGGTTGCTGTGGTAGCTAATGAAATGGAAACTTCAGGTAAAGCATGAAACAGTGTTCAAACACAAGCCCAGAGTGCAGTTATTTCTCTGCAGGGATGTGCGATGGGGAAGCAGGTGGTTGGGCTTAAAAGAAATTCTAATAGAGAAACCAGAGTTCAGTGCCAACATTCCTCAGCTTGGTTGGCTCTGTTTTTATAGGTGTCAGCTGCTTTATGCCTTCCCCACTCCTTGTGGAAGATGGCCAACTTTCCCCTATTCACAAGGCCAGCTACACTTTTTTTCCGGGAAAAACTCAGTATTTAATTAGACTTTCAGGACTCACCAGTGTCAGGAATTCACATTTTGAGTTGACAGTTGAGATAGTTTTGTCTGATGTGATTGTGTTCTCTGCTTATGATGCTGATTAAAGGAATCGTGATGTAAAAAGTGAGCACCTACTTATGCTTGCCTTAAAAATTGCGTAACTGGGCTGAGGGTTCTCTTGAAGCCACATCTTGAACCTGAGGGTCTCTGCGTACATGAAGGCATTTTAACCTGTATTCTGCTGTCTTGATGATGAGATGAGATGCTACAAGGTGGAGTAATTAGTTTCCTGTATTTTCTATATTGTACTTCCCTGGTAGCTCAGCAGTAAAGAATCTGCCTGCCAATGCAGGAGATGGGGGTTTGATCCCTGGGTTGAGAAGATCTCCTGTTGAAGGAAATGGCAACCCACTCCAGGATTCTTGCTTCGGAAATTCCATGGAAAGAGGGACCTGACAGGGTACAGTCGATGGGGTTGCAAAAGAGTTGGACACAACTTAGTGACTAAAATAAGCACATTTTCGGTATCATGACCTTCTCCCACAGGTGTTCCTGTGCACATCTCAGCCAGTCACCTCCAGAAGCTCTTACAAACCAGCGCTGATGACTTCACATCCAGGTACCTCAATGTTAGTGACTTCACTGTGACGGAGGATCTAAAGTCTTGCTATGAACATGTGTGGACCTTCTCCTGGTCCAGCCAGGTTGGGGACTTGCCCAACTTCATCAAGGTATGTATGGTATCCCTTTTGGCTTTATGGATTTGGTGCTCTGAAACAATTTGGTGAAAAAAAATCAGAATTCTATGAATGAAAACTGTCATGATTTGTGAATTTTGTTGGAATACTCAAGTAAAAGAGCTCAATGATCTTTCTGAAACTTTTCAAGGTATGTTTTGTATCTCATATTCCTGATAAAGCAATTTAAACATAAGGTTGCCTTTTCTAACTTGATGTAGGTAAAGAAATTGTTGGTCAGTATCCACCATACAATAATTCTACATCTGTTATTGGATAATTTAAGCAGATGTGATTGACTTAGATTATCATGGAGGCAGATGGCAGAGCAGAAGGAAGTTTAGGAACGGATTTGCTGTCTTTGGATAATGATAAAACCAGATGCTCTTGCATATTTAGGGTTTTAAAAAATAATCTAATGATCATCTAGCATTTGGTTTTATGAAGTGAAATCCGAGATGAAATTTTATTCTTGTTATTTGGTATTTCGGGTCATCTGGTTCTCAAACAGAATCCTTGGGTGGAGATGGAGGAAGGATGGAAGTCATCTCATGGCACTTGTTTCCTGACATTTTATTTTAGTATTTTGGATTGTAAACTTGTAAAATCGAAAAGCACATGGGAACAAAAATCTCTTGCAAGACTTGAGAGATCAACATAGTATGCATTTTTTGGTAACTCTACTTGCAAATAAATATTGTTCTAGTCTACTGGGGCTTTCATTCACCGCTACTTACTGTTAGGCTTCTAGATTTCAAGCCCGGTGTCCCTCTGTTTTCACTCTCTAGCTATCTGATTATTGTGACTGAATGTGAAAACATCCTTTGTCATTTGTTTCAAGCAAGATTAGACTTCTGTTCCATGGCAGGATTCACTAGAAATGTGACCATCTTAGGTATCTAATGAAAACCTCACCGGAGTGAAGCCTGCTGTGATCACACATGTGGTATATGATGGTGGCGTCTTCCTTGGACCCATATTTGGAGACATGTTGGTCACTGCCAACCGATACACTCAGGTGAGAGCAGATGGGCCCCCAAAGTGAAGTACTGGCTTCAAGTCTACTGCAGCCCCTCCTTATTTGTGAGGTGGGCCAATCCCAAGGGTCAGTTTTCTAATCTGTAAAACAGAGACAGCCGTGGCTGTGCTCTTTCTATTTTCACAGGGTATGGAGAGTACTCTGAAAATACAAGTGCTTTGTAAACACAACATCCAGTTGTTATAATTACTGATGCTCTTATGGTACCCAAAATAGAGAATCTCTAGCTACATACTTTTTATACCTCCTCACAGTGGCCTTGGAAAGTAAATGGGCTGAGTCACTTCCTTTTCTCTTTAAAATGTCTTTTGCACTTTCCCCTCTTATAAGTCATGTGCTTTCGAGACAGTTTTAAGATGCAAAATCTATAAGAATAATATAACCCCAATACCTGGGTACCCAAACAAGAATTAACAATTGGTAACATTTGATGTATGATCCCTCCCCTCCATAAGCAAATGCTATCATAAATGTAGTGTGTTTTTAATCCTTATTTTATAGGTAAAGACTGAGAGTCTTATCTTTTTCACCACTTTCGTCGACAAGTATTGTAGAGTTCTATTAGATTAACCTTAGTCCCAGTGAGAGGGAAAGATATATAATTTATTCCCATTCTAGGACAAAAAAGACCCCAACCCAAATGTCCAAACCCACTATAATCTTCAGTTATATTGGCATTTACCAGCAAAGATAGGGCTTTTCACAGGCAGTAGGTCTTAAGTTAAAAAATATAAGGTGATAAAAAGTCCTTGCACAGTTTGAATTTACTTCTATGTGAGAGGGAATTTACTCCAGACTGAGCCTATCTAATTGTAAAAATATTAGGTTTCTGCATATTAACCATCATTTAGAAATAGCCTAACATGTTGAGTCATGCTTTACAACTGAGGGTCTATTACTGGAAAATAGAAGGGAAAATAGAGAATAGGTGAGTCACTAACACATTTCAGTTTGGGCAAACTTCTCAAGTCCTTTAGGAATACCCTTGAGCATATGAAATGTGTACATCTGCTTTTAATGCTTTTGCCTTTTTCTAGGTGGTCGTGCGAGTGAATGACATACCAGCTTATTGTTCAGGTTCCTGTGCCTTCCAGTACCTTGAAGGGTCAACTCCCCAGGTCTACTCTGTGTGGTATGCCCTCGGTATGACGTGTACTTGACATTGAAATGGGCGTCAACTTTATTTTTTGATTGCAGTGTAGTTGATTTGCAATGTAATGTTAATTTCAGGTGTACCGCTCAGCAATTCAGTTTTATATGTATATATACCTATAAAGGGAAAGTGAAGTCGCTCATTTGTGTCTGACTCTTTGTGACCCCATGGACTGAAGGCCATCAGGCTCCTCTGTCCATGGGATTCTCTAGGCAAGAATACTGGAGTGGGTTGCCTTTTCCTTCTCCAGGGGATCTTCCAGACCCAGGGACTGAACCTGTATCTCCTGCATTGCAGGCAGACGCTTTACTGTTTGAGCCACCAGGGAAGCCACATATACCTATAAATCTACGTATATATGTGTATGCTTGCATGCTCAGTCGCTCATCATGTCTGACTCTTTGTGATCCCATGAACTTTAGCCTGTCAGGCTCTTCTGTCCATGGAATTCTTCAGGCAAGAATACTGGAGTGGGTTTCCATTTCCTATGTATATACTTAGTTGCTCAGTCATGTCCGACTCTTCGCAAGCCCATGGACTATAGCCCACCAGGCTCCTCTGTCTATGGGGATTCTCCAGGCAGGAATACTGCAGCGGGTTGCCATGTTCCACTCCAGGGGATCTTCGCAACCCAGGGATCAAACCCAGGTATCCCACATTGCAGGCGAATTCTTTACTCTCTGAGTCACTAGGGAAGCGCCTTTCCAGGTGATCTTCCCAACCCAGGGATCAAGCCCATGTCTCCTGCATTGGCAGGTGGATTCTTTACCACTGAGCCACCTGGGAAGCCCCATATATGTGTGTATATTTGTTGTTGTTCAGTTGTGTCTGACTCTTTGTGACCCCATGGACTGCAGCACACCAGACTTCCCTGTCTTTCACCACCTCACAGAGCTTGCTCAAACTCATATCCAGTCAGTGATGCCATCCAACCATCTCATAGTCTGTCGTCCCCTTCTCCTCCTGCCTTCAGTCTTTCCCAGCATCAGGGTCTTTTTCCAATGAGTCAGTTCTTCACATCATGTGGCCACAGTATTGGAGTTTCAGCTTCAGCATCAGTCCTTCCAATGAATATTCAGTATTGATTTCCTTTAGGATTAACTGGTTTGATCTCCTTGCAGTCCAAGGGACTCTCAAGAGTCTTCTCTAACACCAGAGTTCAAAAGCATCAATTCTTTGATGCTTAGCTTTCCTTATGGTCCAATTCTCACATCCACACATGACTACCGAAAAAACCATAGCTTTGACTAGGCAGACCTTTGTTGGCAAAGTGATATCTCTGCCTTTTAATATGCTGTCTAGGTTTGTCATAGCTTTTCTTCCAAGAAGCAAGCATCTTTTAATTTCATGGCTGCAGTCACCATCTGCAGTGATTTTCGAGCCCAAGAACATAAACTCTGTCACTGTTTCCATTGTTTCCCCATCTGTTTGCCATGAAGTGGTGGGACCAGATGCTGTGATCTTAGTTTCTTGAATGTTGAGTTTTAAGCCAACATTCAAAAAACAGGTTTCCATGTATATATATGTAGTCTTTTCCAGGTTCTTTTCCCTTATAGATATTACAAAATATTGAGTATAGTTCCCTGTACTATGCAGCAGGTGCTTGGTGGTTATCCATTTCATGTATAGTAGTATGTAAGTGTTACTCCCAAACTCCTAATTTATCCCTCCCACAACCTTTCCCCTTTGATGACCATAAATGTGGGTTTATTTCTTTTGCATGAGTGTGTGCGGGGTGTGGGGTTACTATTTCTGTGTGTGAACTTTAAGATCAGAGTGATTTGTTGGAGGGTATGTCCCTGGTGATGGCTGAATACAGGGTACATCAGCTCATGGGGTGAATGTTGAGTGGAACAACAAAAGGGCAATTTTTAGCTAATCTAAATGAAATGGTCATGATTTGAAATGGTAGGTTTTTGATGACTTAAAATGTATATTCTTTGTCCCTTGTTTTGAAATATTCTTTAGTTTTTCCCCATTTTTTAACTGATTAGTGATTTGTCATTCCTAGTTTAAGAAAATTTAAGTGGAAGGCTCTAGGCTATTAAAATAAACACAGATTCCAATATATGAGTCAGCATTCAATTCCTTGAATTTTGAGAGAGGAAGGTGAGAGGCAATGGATATTTGACAGAGTTCTCATAAACGGAGTGATATTGCTGAGAGATGATTTCTTTCTTCTTTTAAGATGCTGTTGGCCTACTGGTTTATATTACTGGAACTAGTTTCTCTGGTGACTACGAGGCCCTGCAGGTTACAGTAAACAAAACAAGTTGCAAAGTTATTTTCTCAAACCAAACAAACGTGGTGTGTCAGACAAGCCTGCTGCCTGTTGGAGTGCATCAGATCTTGATGTTGGTGAGACCCTCTGGTCTTGCCATCAATGCCAGTGGAGGAGGCCTCTTCCTAAATGTGGAACCCAGACTGGACGCTGTGGAGCCTTCCCGAGCTGCAGACATTGGTAATCTGTGGGGACCCGCATTGCATCTGATGCTCTGAGACCTTTGTTCTTGCCAACCTGCAGGAATCTAGTCTCGCCATGTAATAAATTCCGTATCCACTGTGGTTCACAGCTTTTTGTTTTCTGCCATCAGCATTTCTTCTAATGAGTAATGGATGTTTGAGCCCTTAAATGAAGTCACTTGCCTCATAAAATACCATAGTTTGGTTGATGGTGTCAGGCATCACGGGGTCAATCATTAAGTCACTGGGACAATCTGATCAAGTGGAAATGACACTAGGTGGGAATTTGGGACATGTGCCTGTCAAAGTCAGAAGTGTGACCTTAGATATTTCATATACTCTGTGGGACTTAGTTTCCTTATAATGATGAGGGTGGGCCTGGTATCATTTACTGAGCACCTCTTTTAGGCAGTTGTAAGCCCTAAATGCTAACAGTTGCCTGAAAGATGGAATTAATATCCTCATTTTTCAGATGATATAATAGTGGTTCTAAGAGAAGAGTGATCTGCTCAAGGCTTCCTGATGAAAAGCGCAAGTGGCTAGGACTTCAGCCCATGAATTTTGAGGGGGACACCATTCAGGACTCCTCTTTCTGGGTTGGGGTACCCAGTATGTGGCTTGAACCCCTTAGTCCCCTGGAAGTGTCCTCAAGCCTGTGACATTCCCCTATTCTTCTGTCCCCTGTGAGGATCATGACTTGATTGCTTCTCCTCCCTTGCCACCCGACTTGGTGTAGATCTTTCTTACAGCCTTGGTTGTAGAAGAGCCTTTCTGTCAGCCTTCAGGTTGTTAGCAGCGAGCTCTGCTCCACATGTAGGTGTATCTTTGTGTTTGTGTATCCTTCTTCTCTGCCGTCCTGATCTCTCCAGATAGAGCTGTTTTATAAGATATTTTAAATGTCCAGCCGAAAATCCCTTTACTTTTATTTTTGGAATTTTGTTTTCTGGCTATTGGCATTTATTTTTCATTGAATTTTAAAATCAGCTTGTTTAATTTAAATGTAATTTTTTTTTTAGTATTTTTATCATAATTGCACTGGTGCTTTGGTTTAACCCAGAAAGATATGCCATCTTATGATGTTCACTTTCTGTACATTTACTTTAGTTTTCTTATTTAAGTTTTAACCTATCTGTTAGATTCATCAGCAGCATTTCAAAGCTTTCTTCAAGTTTCTTCATATTCTTGAATTGTTCTTGTCCAGATTGTTTCCAGATATTGTATCTTTTATGTTGCTATTGTATGTTGGCTCTTCTTCAGTGTTATTCTTTACCTTAGAAGTCTATTATGGTCATGCCCTGAATCTTCAGGGCATATTTATGTCTTTAACTTCAAGGTAATATTCCAATCAGTCACATGCTACTGAAAGGTCTCCATCAGGTTGTATAAGTTTCCTTTCTCTCCCTGACACATGTGCCATCTCCTCACTCTGATATATCTCTATTTGGTGGCTTTACTGCCTCTCCTGTATCCCCTTCTGGAGAGATGGCAGACCAGAGTCATTGCTCATCCACGAGAAATGGGCTTCCTGTCCATCAGATGGATCAAGGGCTGCCCTCCAAATGGGATATCAGTGTGACTGGTGCCATCCCTCCTTGTATTGAGACTATGATTGCTATAGTTGCTCCTCAGTGGTCAGCACAGGAGTCCTGATGACACCAGGTGCTGATGACAGTCACTTCTGTATCATCATGGAAACCAGAACCTTGTTGGTGTGGTACCGTATCACAAAGCTGGAAAGGCTAAGGCTGTCATTTAAAGATGAGGGAATGGGAATTCGCTGATAATCTGGTGGTTAGGAATCTGCACTTTTGCTGTGGAGAGCATGGATTTAGTCCCTGGTTGGGGAGCTTAAGACCTGCAAGCCATGCAGTATGGCAAAAAATTAAAAAAAAAAAAAAGAAGATGAAGGAGATGAGAGCAGTGAATTCAGGGACAGTAGTGCAAATGACCTGCTGTAAGTGGCAGAGCAGTCTGTGGCCCTGCCTCTGGGACCCTGTTCTTTCTTCCACTTTAAACTTCCTCTCTTGTACTCTTTTCTTATGAAAAGAGTTTAAGTTTTATAGAATTGACAGGGATGATGTTTAAAAATCTTGAGCAGAAAGAGTTTTCAAAAACCATTTACTTTATTTCTCTGTTCCATGATTGTGTTGTATCCCTATGTCTTATTCTCGAATATCTCCTTTACTCTGCCCTCTAGTCACTGTATCTCCCACCTTATTTAGCAGTTTATGTCTTTAACTCCAGTCTCTTTCTGCATTTTGAACGTGCCTTGTGATTTGACTATGCAGCTTCATGTTTTTCTTTCACCTGTTTCTTGTATGGGTTGTCGACTAGCACAGCTGTGTGTCCCATCTGAAAGTGTTGCTTCTTTGCAGGAGGTCTCTGGGCCACTGTCCGAGGCTCTGGTTTGGATAAGGTTAACCTGGTGTTATTTGGATCCCAGTCTTGCGTCATTAATGTCACTACAAGCAGCTCACAAAGAATCCAGTGCAAAGTTCCATCCAAAGTAAGTGGAATCTTTTGACATCTCCTTTCTGGGTAGATGACCATTATTAAAGTGCAATTAATTATGTGTAAGGTTCTCAGTGGATCATTTCTTAGAACTAAGTTAACTGACATGGTCTTCTCATCATGAGAGCATGTTTACTTGTATTGCTTACATGGACGTACTTCTGCTATGAAGTGGGAAGCTGACCCCACCAGTGTGGCTTGTAATTAGCATCAGTTAATATCTTTTAAAAGAAAATGACCAGACTGTCCCAGTCCACACTCTTAAAGAATATTAGTGCCACTGAGTAAATATATTAATCTAGTGTACATTCTGAGTGTTGGTTTGCAAGACATCTATCTTATAATTTTGCTTCTTTCTCAAGCAAACAGCTTAGTTTTCATCATCAATTTTGTTTTCTGGCATGGATGGGACTGGTGAAACTTGGAATATTCTAGAATGTCTGCATGTATGTGTGCTAAGTTACTTCAGTCACGTCTGACTCTTTGCAAACCTATGGATTGTAACCCACCAGGCTCTTCTGTCTATGGGATTCTCCTGGTAAAAATACTGGAGTGGGTTGCCATACCCTCCCCCAGGGCATCTGTCTGACCCAGGGATCGAACCTGGGTCTCCTGCTTGGCAGGCAGCTTCTCTACGACTAGCGCCACCTGGGAAGCCCTTCTTTTCTCCAGGGGACCTTCCCAACCCTGGGACTGAATGCAGGTCTCTTGCACTATAGTCTGATTCTTTACTGTCTGAGCCACTACTCAACCCTGGGATGTCTGGTTCCTATGAAATAAATAGCTTAGTTCATCCTAGTTACTCCTTACTGTTTCCCTGTTCCCTTAGAAGCAAGTCCCTTAGCTTTCTCATCTCTCTTCAGTTGGTTCGATCTCATAGATGGCACTAGAGGTTTGGGTCCAGGCCCTTGCCTACTGCTGTGGGAGAGAGTCATGCTCACAGCTGAGCTTGAACCTCCTATTCAGAGTTCACTTCAGTGCCATCAACATTCCTAGCACATCCGTGATCCTCGAAGGCTGTCTGCCAAACAATAAAGATCTCTGAAAGAAGAGATAGTTCAGAATAATCTTTGATCTTTGGTCTTGTATTTTTAATCTCATCTCATAATATTCAAATATTATGAAATATTAGCTTTTATATATAAACTGCATGCAGTTCTAACATATGCTTGTATTGTGATTCATTTCTTCTTATTGGACATTTAGATAATTTCCAAAGTTTCCTGTATTTATTGTGTAGTCACCATGTGCCAATATAAAAACACAGACATATAAAGCTTTTGATACAGGTATCCGGTTGTCTGAAACTCTTTTTAAATTAATGTTCTCATCGTCACATGGGTGCCTGCTTTCTGATCCCTTGGCCAACATTGAGTAACAGCACTTTAGTGTATATTGACTATTTTAATGGGTAAAATTTTTACTGATTGAATTTCTTTCACTAGAGAGAATAAATATAGGAAAATCAACTTTTAAATTTGAACCAAGCAATGCATGCGAAGTTCAAAAGAAAATGATAAAACAATCGCTCTCTTTCCTATCTCACTTCCCCATTCTTCAAGTCCCCCTTTCTGAAACAACTACTTTCAATTCCTTTGATTATAGTTACAGAACCATTTCTTGGTTAAATCAATGAACCATATTTACATTATTAAACTATTTAAATGATAATGGTAGAATCAGGCAATATATATGTTTTATAGTTTGTTTTTTCTTAAAGTTTTTTTTTTACATGTCTTCCTTGTAATAAAAATACTCTGTATTTAAAAAAAATTCTTTATATTAGTTGCTCTTTTTTTTGATGCTTTCTCTTCTGCTTCAATTTAACTTGGTGATTTCCAGATTTATTTTACAGGTTTCATCCTAGTGTTTCCCTTGATTGCTCTCCTGAATAGATTCACTGTTTCTTGGAATTTCTTTCTCCTTTTTGGTTATTGTTTATTTTTTGAGGTCATATCTGTAATAAATAGTCCAAGACAGAAAATGTGGGAGGGAAGTTTTCTGAGTGCTTAAATGTCTGAACGTATGCTCATACTTGATGGATAGTTTAGCAAGATATAGATGTTTATTTGAAATTGCTCTTTTTTTTTCAGAACCAATTGATGTGTTAATTGCAAATCACTCTTATTTACTCTTTAATCTGTTAGATACTGCACTTACCTTACCTATTCTAAGTACTATTCACTGTGTGTGTGAGAGAAAGAGAGAGAAAGCGACTTGAAAGTAGCAATTATATTCTTTAAAAACAATTTTCTTGAAATTAATCTTTTAAACTAATTCTATATAGACTTCACTCACATCAGTCTTATTTGCAGAGTTTTGATTTTAAAATTTAATTTTCAGGGGGAAGATGGACCTACTGTGAATGTGACTGTTATCTTGGGGGGCCGTTCTGTGGTTCTTGCCATGGCGTTTACGTATGTGTCCTCTTTAAATCCAGTAATCGTGTCTCTCAGCAGAAATGGAAGTGGCATAGCAGGTAAAATACCTCATCCTCGAGGAGATTTTCATTTTAGACCACTGATCCTATAAGAAAGGCAAACAATGGCCTTATTAATTTTTAATGAATGTAGTATTATATTTTGGATGGAAGTTATTTTTCTGAAAACCTGGAGACTGATTTTCTCATCTTTGTGTGCTCAGTTGCTGAGTTCTGTCCGACTCTTTGTAACCCCATGGACTGTAGCCCACCAGGCTCCTCTGTCCATGGGATTTTCTAAGCAAGGATACTGGAGTGGGTTGCCATTTTCTCCTCTTGGGGATCTTCCTGGCTCAGGGATTGAACCCACATCTCCTGCACTGGCAGGCAGATTCTTATCACTGAGCCACTTGGGAAGCTCTTCCTCATCTTAGCCATCATTAAATAAATCTCCTTATATATACTTTTCTCTCTGTAAAATTGAGAACCATTTCTATCTTGAAAATGGGAATTCAATGGTAAAAATTCAGTAAATGTTTATTGCACCTATCATGTGCCAATAATAATAGCACAGACATATAATTAGAATTAATCTTTGTCATTAATTGATAGAATTATTAGCCTCAGTTTACAGATTAGGAAACTAAGGGACAGAGACAATAAGTAACTTGTCTAAGATGTTACTTGTAATAAATACTAGAGCAGGGATTTGAACTCAAGCCAGCTGGTTGCAGATTCTAAGCACCCAGCCACTTATAGTTTACTATAAAATAGCATTTGGGGCAGCAGTTCCTATTGTAGCAGTTATTTGATATGATTAGAGAATAGTATATTCTGATGAACTTGTTCCTTGAGAGACATGTATAGAAAAAATGAATTCTTTAACATTCCAACTGCATTAAATGACTTAGTCTTTGATGCTTTAGATGATACAACAGGATGGAACTATGACAATTTGTTATCATGTCTGTATAGATTTGGAAGAGTAGCAGGTAGCGTGGTGTTTTGGTTAATTGAATGCCAGACGACAGAGTTTATGGCAGACATGTCTAAGGGTTTATTATACAAGACCATCAAATTTCCCAAAGAAACAGCCTGGACTCCATCCTTCTGGTAGTATTTTCATTTTCCATTGCTCAAGAGTACATAAATAAAGGAGGTGTCCTTTAGCTTCTCAATATTATTCAGCTCAGATAGTGCAGAAGAAGAATTTGCTGCCTGAGGCGACCAAAGTGTGTAAAATTCCTTAGTGGTATAGATTCTTCCCAACGAAGTAGAAAAGGGAGGAGGGAGCCCTGTGTTCTATTCAGATTTCAGTGATTTTGGCTTTTAATAAAATTTCCCACCTATAATGAAAAGAATAAATACATTGCATCAGTGCCTCAAAGGCATCTCATATTAGCTTGACAATTGACCAAGAGCCCAAGGAGTTCATGTTATTGATATATACAACATGATGCATTATTTGCAGGATTTCCACTTGCATTGAGATCTTTCTACAGGCAGAATAAAGAAGAACATGTTATAAAACCCCAAGTGAGGGGTACCCTACTGGGAAAGTCTGTTCTGAAAGTTGGAGGGTATTAATACACATCTCCATCAAGAAGATGCTGATGCTGATGATGACAACAGCATCAAGAAGAAATCAGAGAGAAAAGAGGAGCAGGGGAGGGAGGAGAAAGAGTTTGATGTGAGGGACCATTAGTGTGGTTTTTGTCATCAGCGCTAGATTTGAATGAATCCCAACTGAACCACTCCCTGGGCAAGTTACTTAAAATTTTTTGCCTTTTTTTTTTTTTAATGAAAAGGGTGCTGGCATCTTTATTTTTAATATTCGTTTATTTGTTCTTAGTTGTGGCACTCAGGATCTTTGATCTTCGTTATGGCATGAGAACTCTTAGTTACAGCGTGCAGGATCTAGTTCCCTGACCAGGGATTAAACCTCGGCCGCCTGCATTGGGAGCATGGAGTCTTAGCTGTTGGACCACTCCCTTAGCTTTCTTCATTTTTAGTGTCTCCAGTTGTTAGGTGGGAATAAGCCTTTCAAGGCAATTGGCAAAAATGGAGACAGAGTAGGTAACAGTACCTAGCCCACCCAGGAACTAACATGGGGTAAACACTCAATAAATGCTTTGTTGAAGTGAACACCATCATTCTGCCAGACACTGGATGTGAAATAAATGGGTCAAAGATGACCTCTGTACACTGGCCTCATGTGACTTCCTCCTTTAAGCAGGGGGGCAATCCATCAGCTGAAAACTCCGCCAATGCCAAATTCAAATTCTTTCACAACCAGTTGTTTTAAAGAAAGAAAGAAAGAAAGAAAGAAAGGAAAGTCACTTAGTCATGTCTGACTCTTTGTGATCCCATGGACTGTAGCCTACCACGCTACTCCATCCATGGAATTTTCCATGCAAGAGTATTGGAGTGGGTTGCCATTTCCTTCTCCAGGGGATCTTCCCAATTCTGGGATGGAACCCAGGTCTCCTGCATTGCAGGCAGACACTTTACCGTCTGAGCTACCAGGGAAGCACCTCCCCCATCCCTGCACCGCCCACAAGCATATTTATTTAACCTTCTAGAGCCTATCTGCTTTACACACCCTACAAAAACGCATTTAACATCTGATAGCCATAGATCAGATCAACCTGGAGGACTTAGAGCCGTTACCACCCTGCAAAGCTCTCTGACCCAGAAACTACCCACTGGGATGCTGAGTGACTCATTATGTGAGGGGCATAGAAGCTGCCTCTCTGATCTCTTTCTCCCCTAGGAGTTCTTTGCCCTCCTCCTCTTCTGGGCGGCAGTCTCTGATTAATGCTTCTGGAAGGTCTCCAGCTGGCAGATTTCCCCACCTATGGAACTTGTCAAAGCACCATCTCTATATATCTTGTTCTGTGCTCCGGCCACCTTGTGATCATGTCTTCCCAGTCAACCCTGAAATTTTTGCACTCACTACACTGAGGCTTCAGACCTGACAGTAGAAATGAGGTTGGGAAGACAGGAAGAAGTAAAGAGGATGTGGAACAGGGAAGAAAATGAAGTTAGCTTTCTTCAGCCACAGAACCATCTTTAACTTGGCCTCTTTCCATACAATCCTTACCTGTATCCACATGTACCTGGAATTCCAGGAAGTCACCCCTTCTCTTTCCTTCTCTCCAAGTTACTGGGTGATTAAATGAGAAATTGCTATAAAAGGCAAAGCTTTGGGTAAAACTGAAGTTTTTAGAATCAAATTGTACATCCTTGACTCTCTATCAGTCCTTATTGGGATTTATCTTTCAAACTGAATTTCAGGCACCATCTTGCCCACAGGGCCTTTCTTGATATTCAGACGGTGGCTCTGATTTGAACAATGCCATGCCTAATTTACACCTCTTTATGGCTTGTCTTGTTCTGAAGCTTTTTCGGCACCTATTTTTATTAACTTTGGAGGTTCTTTGAGGGCAAGGGCCATATTTAACTTATTTTGTGCCTCTGTGGCATATTCTTCTTTATACTCAAGAAATATTTGAGATAAAATGAAGTATTCATTTTATTCATGTACAATGAATGCTTATAATATACATGGCACTTTAGTAGAGTTGCTAATAAACTAAAAATGCATTGAGATATTTACAAGACTGGGCTCAGGCCCTCACATTTCCATTAATCATCTCTGAGACCTAGACTTCTGAGCCTTGGTTTCCTCAAAAGCAAAATGCTGGTCCTGCTAACTGTCCGAATACTGTTATCAGGCCAGTGTGAGGGTCGAATGGGATAGTATAGGTGAAAGGACTCCATAATTGTGAATTGTTGTTGTTCAGTCACTCAGTTGTGTCCGACTCTTTGCAGCCCCATGGACTGCAGTGTGCCAGGCTTCCCTGTGAATGACTGAATGCCTATATAGCATTGCTATGGGGCTCAGTGCATACTGGAGAAAGAGTTTTAGATTTTCATCTTCAGAGAAGTGGAGGCTAAAAAAGAGGTCACGAGGTGTTACTTTCTGGTTATGAAGACCATCATAACTACTTGATTTGCCTTGACACTGAGATGAACTAGTGCTTCTTGAGTATAATCATTCTGACAATTTTGCTTTCTGTGCCCTTGAGGTTATAGGCTGTAGCTCCATTAAAGAGTTGTAAGTTTCATGAAAAAAAATCAGGTGGACATTAAAACTCTTGATTAGAGTATTATGCACAGTACTGACCATGTGTTTAATCCAGAAAGATAGTTTTAGAATTGAATACGTGATTGAAGCACTAATCCACTTCACAGGGGCTAATGGATTTTCTTCAACACAGGAGGTGAGATCCTTTCCATTGGAATGGTGCTGCCAGTGAACCACACAGATCTGGATGCTGAAGTCCGCATTGGGGACACCAGGGCTTGGGTCCAAGCGCAGACAGCTCAGGGCCTGGAGGTGGTGCTCCCCCCGCTGCCTGCCGGGCTCCACGGAATCTCAGTCTCCATCAATGGAGTCCACATTCACGCACAAGGGTGAGGTGGACTCCTGCCATTCATTATAGCTCTCCTGATGGTCTAATGATTCAGCTGAAGAATTCTAGCTTTGAGTTAGGTCATTATTTTTTTTCTTCTTCCTCTGAAGTTAAGAGATAAACACACTAGAATCCTAAAATTTGAACAAATCTTAGAGATCTTACAGGACAGTTTACTCTCAAGTCCAATTTTTGGCTTACTAGTTGGGGAAAAGAGAACTTTCTGGAGCTAAGATGTCATGTCTCTTGGTTGGGCTGGGGTGGGGTGGGCACCTCTATGTCAGGAGGAAGAATCTGTGCTTAATAAGAGACTGCTTTCACTAAGACCTTTAATTAGACTGTATCTTGGGCTTTGAATAAATGCTGTCAATTACTGCACAAGCTGTTCTCAGTCCTGTTTACCCTAAAGTCCCTCTGCCCAGCATTTCTCCGGAAGTTCCCTCACTTCATTCCAGAGAGTAGCTAAACTCAGGGAGACTGATGTGCCCACCGGATGCCCGTGCAGGAAAGCGTCCCCTACAGATTCTTTTCTACACTATTTCCCTCTTTCTCTGGTGGGCAGTGCTGGTCTCATAGGCTTTCCGTCACAGCCCCATTTCTTTTTTCTTTCTAATATACACATTTCTGCTGTTTTGTGCCTTCTTTTCTCCTGACTTTCAGTTATTTCATGACCATCTCCTCATTTTCTGTAGGGTGGATCTTCACATCCAGTACATCACAGAAGTCTTCAGCATCCAGCCTCGCTGTGGGTCACTTGTGGGTGAGTGGCTCTGGCCTGACTGGTTTCATTTATTCTGCAAGTCTACTCCCTGGTTATTCAGATTTTGCTCCTGGATTTATAAACCAGTGAGACTAGAGATGGGGCTGCAGGGAGAGGCAGTTTGCCCTGCCCTGGGAGCTGAGTGGTCTACTTTGGAGTGTGTGAAACTCAGGATTCTTTAGCCCAGTGAGTTCAGAAAATTAAGGAATTTTTTATGAAAAATAGGTGTGTCTAGTTTTCTTTTTTTTTTTTCCAATGGAAAGAGGCTGAAGTATCTAAAAAGTGGCACATCTTGAGTACATATCACCAAATCACTTTGCTATACACCAGAAATGAGTGGAAATGAGCATGACGTTGTAGACCGAGTACAGTTCAACTGAAAAAAATGCAGAGAACAAGTGAAGAGCTTCCTGAGTTAGCGTTTCGATACTGCTTATGCAAGGAGAGGAGACATGCGTCTCTGATGTCTTTACTTGCTCTGGGATGTGGATGAAGGACCAGACAGAGTCAGGAGATGGATGGGAAGGAGTGGGTGGAAGGGAGCTCCAAGAGAGAGGGGATGTATTTATACGAATAGCTGATTCACTTTGTTGTTCAGCAGAAACTAACACAACAGTGTAAAGCAACTATACCTCACTAACTAAAAAAAAAAAAACACAAATGCCAATATGGGCGATGTCAGGACTGGACAAATAGAGAAATATAGAAAACGATTCATCTTCAGAAAAAAGAAAGAAAGCTATGTATTTGCATGTGATAATCGTTGTGACGGCGTATGAAATAGCACATTGTTCATTAGAATTTTCTTATTGAAGTGTAGTTGATTTACAATGTTACGTTAGTTTCAGGTATACAGTAAAGTGAATATATATACGTATATCCATTCCTTTTTAGATTCTTTTTCCATGTAGGCCATTAACGGAGTATCAAAGTGTTCCCTGCATTCTATAGTAGGTACATTATCCTTTTTGAACATAGTATAGTCCTTTTAAAAGCTGCTTTACCTTACCGCTGATTTGGTGATGATAAGGGGTACATGGCTCGCATCCCTGTTCTGTGGCGAGAGTTTGATTGGCCCTCAACTAGAAAGTGAGACAATATGGCTAGAGCAGCAAAATCACAAGCATGCTTCAGTGGCTCTTGATATGTGACATACAAATACACATATGACTATACAATATATGGATTACTGAAACATTATATAGACTAATATAGAGGATAAGTAGAAGAATTCAACAAATTTAATTTTTCATCAGTGTGTTAGTTGAATATCAGTTCAGTTGCTCAGCTGTGTCCAACTCTGTGACCCCATGAACTTCAGCATGCCAGGCTTCCCTGTCCATCACCAACCCCCAGAGCTTGCTCAAACTCATGTCCATCGAGTCGGTGATGCCATCCAACCATCTCATCCTCGGTCATCCCCTTCTCCTCCTGCCTTTAATCTTTCTCAGCATCAGGGTCTTTTCCAGTGAGTCAATTCTTCGCATCAGGGGGCCAAAGTATTGGGATTTCAGCTTCAGCATCAGTCCTTCCAATGAATATTCAGGACTGATTTTCTTTAGAATTGAGTGGTTTGATCTCCTTGCAGCCCAAGAGACTCTCAAGAATCTTCTCTAACACCACAGTTGAAATCCATCAATTTGAACTGGTGCTCAGCTTTCTTTTTGGTCCAATTCTCACATGCATACATGACTACTGACAAAACCATAGCTTTGACTAGACGGACCTTTGTTGGCAAAGTAATGTCTCTGCTTTTTAATATGCTGTTAGTTTGGCCATATATAGAACAATATACATATACTCTGCATAATAATACAGAGAATAATAGGGAATAATAGGGCAGTTAATACAACAGATGATAAGAAGACTAGATTTTTTATTTTTTATTAATGTATATGTTGTATACATGTGTATATGAATTATACATATACTCTCTCTACATGGTAATATATAGAATAATGTAGAATAGCATGTATGACAATACAGCAGATGATGAGAGCACGTCAAGAAATTTAATTTTTCATTAGTGTCGAAGTTGTCTAGGATCTATAAATATACTTGAAAATATATTTTGTCTTAAATTTTATAAACATTCTTCTTATAGAATAATTTGTGTTGTTTTACTGCCATGTGAATTTCATCCCATCTGACTCCTGCCAAAATGGTCGTACATTTAACACTGGTGGGATGAGGCGAAAGAATTTCACTAACACTTACCCCACCTTTCACTTAGTTGTGCTGGGGCTCACACAGCTGCTGTGAGTTCCTAGTTCTGAAATACCTGCTTCTCAGTTTTTTTCTCAATATTTGTGCTTCAGGTGGAACCATCCTCAGCATCTCAGGAAGAGGGTTCAGCAGGGACCGAGCTTTGCTTTGGGTGCTGGTGGGCAGTCGGTCCTGTGACATTGTGAACTCAACAGAGACCAGCGTCTGGTGTGAGACCCCGCCGCCAGCCCCCCTGCCGCTGAGCGCCCCAGTCCCTGTGGAGGTCTGGGCTGGCAGCAAGCCCTTCCCCCACCGACCTTCGCCTCGCCTGGTGGGGAAGGGCTTCACCTTCATGTACGAAGTGGCAGCAACGCCAGTGGTCACCGTCATGCGAGGAGAAGTTGCGAATCAGAGCCTGAGGCTCTACGTGGAGGGACGAAATCTCTCCGACTCAGTGGTCCTTCTGGGTAACTTGAGCTGTGATCTCCAGATCCCATCTCCCGGGAGCAGCTTGAGCCTGGCTGGGTGTGCTTTTCCTCTTGACACTTTGGAGGCCGGCCTGTATCCTCTCCAAGTCCACCAGAGGCAGATGGGGTTTGCTGACATGTCTGCGGTGCCCTGGCAGTGGGTGGTGATGCCTCAGATAACCGCCGTTTTCCCAACACGCGGGTCCACTTGCGGAGGGACTGTTCTCACAGTGAGGGGCTTGGCTTTCCGCTCCAGCAGGGGGTCAGTGGAGGTTGACCTCTCGGGTCCCTTTACCTGTGTGATTTTGAGTTTTGGGGACCAGACAGTCCTCTGCCGGATTACCCCCGTGGGTGATCCCTTGCCTGGTGCTTCCTTCACCCTGAATGTCACTGTCCTGGTGAATGGACTTCCCAGCATGTGTCAGGGGAATTGTACTCTTTTCTTGTGTGAAGAGACAACTCCTATCATGGATGATTGGACCACAAACATCAGTGGGTCTCTGACGACAGTGCTGGTTAGGGGTCAGAGGTTAGGTATCACGGCTGATGAGCCAGTGGTGTTTGTGGATGATCGTCTTGCTTGCACTGTGACTTTCCATAATGCAAGCCACGTGGCATGCTGGATAAGTGACTTGTCCCCTGGACCTCACTACCTATCTGTTTTACATGCAAGATATGGGTATGCCTGTTCTAGTAACTTTTCCAGACACTTCCATGTTTGGCCTCAAGTGTTTCATTACTTCCCCAAGAATGTCAGCCTCCATGGTGGAAGCCTCTTGACGTTGGAGGGCACTGCCCTGAAGGGACTGAACTCCACGTTAGTCTACATTGGTCAGCAGGCCTGCCTGACCGTGAGCCTCGGCTCTGAGCTCATCCAATGTGCTGTTCCTGCAGGGAATGGCTCTGCTGCCCTGGACATAGAGGTAGACGGAGCTTCCTATCAGATGGGTGTCATCGGTTACAGCAGCGCCTTCACTCCTGAATTGCTCTCTGTTTCTCAGACTGATGATGTTTTAACCTTTTCGGTAGCCCGGATCTCAGGAGCTGCAAACATAGACATTTTTATTGGGATGTCCCCTTGTGTGGGTGTCTCTGGCAACCATACCCTTCTCCACTGTGTGGTCCCATCTCTTCCAACCGGGGAGTACCAAGTCAGAGGTTACGACCGCATGAGAGGGTGGGCCTCGTCCGTCCTGGTGTTCACTTCCAGAGTGACCATTACAGCAGTGACCGAGAATTTTGGTAAGTCAGACAGATGAGGCAGAGAGCTTTCTTTATGTAAGTGAATTAACAGCTCCTCTCAGCACTCTACAAGGTAGGAAATCAGCATCAGTTTGAACAATAGAAGAAGAGAGAAGCCGGTTGGCCTCTTACAGTCGCAGCTTCCTCCTAAAACTTTGTCATGCTCCAGTTATGAGGCTTTTTTTTTTTTTGTTGAAGAGATTGTGCATATTCTCTAAGTGTTTGATTGTCTTTTAATTTGATGCATTAACCCACTTTAATTTGTGTTTTAAATTAAATAATACCATTTGTAAGAGCTCATAATTTGATCATTTAAGTAGAGCATAAATGCCTTCATCTATTTTTAGACCTATTTGCCAATTTGAATTGTTTTAAACGTATTAAATATGATTAATTTTTATCATTTTGTACCATTTCACAGATGAATTCATACTCCATCAATAACAGGCCAATTGTGCAGTACAACGGCATTGGTTGAACTTTCTCTCCTTTTAGATAGGCTGCAGTGTGCTTTGCCTTTTCTTACAGTGAAGGTTTGGGTTTCTGTTCCCTTAATGTCTTCCTGCCCTTAAGATGGGGCTTCCCAGGTGGCGCTAGTGGTAAAGAACCCACCTGCCAGTGCAGGAGACATAAGAGATGTGGGTTCCATCCCTGGGTGGGGAAGATCCCCTGGAGGAGGCATGGCAACCCACTCCAGTATTTTTGCCTGGAGAACCCCATGGACAGAGGAGCCTGGTGGGTTACAGACCATGGGGTTGTAAAGAATCAGACACAACTGAAGTGACTCAGCACATAAACACACTTAAGATAGTTCAAACGTGATTGTGATGCATAAAGTTTAGAAGTCATGGAGCAGGGTCCTAGGCGAGGGAGTACCAATCCATTTTTTGGAACAAATGTGTCCGACCTCAGCTGGGTGAGATACTATAGGGATTGGACGTGTTTCTAAGTCTGTTACTATCTTAGCTGGGTAACTTTTTTAAGCCTCAGCATTTTTATTTGATTAAAGGTTGGGGCTGGTTTTTCCTCCCTAGTTCCCCTTTCAACTCTTTAAGAATCTATGACTTTTAGGCAAGAGAGCAGGGGTAAGAATGTACCCTGGCAAAAACTTGGTCAGGTGGCTGTGTAAGTACCACCTAGACTTGACATGAAGGTGGGAGAAGCTGGAATCTCAGCATGGACTAGAGATTTCAACTGGCATTTTCCTTTATTGGTTCTCATACTGAAGCAAAACATATTGTCTTGACTTTACGAATTGGGTAGGCATACTTCCTAAACAGCAGGTAGGAGTGTTAAGCAGGGCAACAATATTCTGGAGAGAAATACGGCCATATCCTCCCAAACTAAAAATTTACTTTTCGTTGACCTAGTAATTCCATGTCTAAGAGTTTACATCATTTTTATTCATATAAGTGTATAGTTCATTGCAGCATTTTTAATTGCAGCAAAAGGGGAGAACTTATGGAACTATTCCTGATAGCTCAGTCGGTAAAGAATCCGCCTGCAATGCAGGGGACCCAGGTTCGATTCCTGGGTTGCAAAGATCTCCTGGAGAAGGGATAGGCCACCCACTTCAGTATTCTTAGGCTTCCCTGGTGGCTCAGCTGGTAAAGAATCCTCCTGCAATGTGGGAGACCTGGGTTCAATCTCTGGGTTGGGAATATCCCCTGGAGAAGGGAAAGGCTACCCACTCCAGTATTCTGGACTGGAGAATTCCATGGGCTGTATAGTCCATCGGGTTGCAAAGAGTCGGACACGACTAAGTGACTTTCGCTTTTACTTTCAGCAATCAACAGGAAAATTGCTCAGTAAATTAGGGCATAGTCATATAATGGAATTCTAAGTGTCTGTTAAAATGAAGAGCTGGACCTCTCTCTCTCTCTCTCTCTCTCTCTCTCTCTCTATATATATATATATATATATATATATATATGTAGACTTGGAAAGATGTTTATGCTGCATTTCTAATTAAGAAAACAAGTCGTAGAATGCTATGTATAGAATGATCAGTTTGTAGTAACATAGTCTATATGCTTTAGAACATCCTAAAGGCTTCACAAGAAACTAGACATGTCTTTTTCTGGGGAGTGAGATAAGTAGGTAAGGGAAGTTTTACTTTCATTTTGTACTCTCCTGTATAAAAGTTTATAAACTATAAACAAGCATTATTTTCACATGTAAGAATCATGACACTTTTCATAGGTTGTTGAGTATGACTAGGGTTTGACCGGAGAAGGCAATGGCACCCCACTCCAGTACTCTTGCCTGGAAAATCACATGGATGGAGGAGCCTGGTAGGCTACAGTCCATGGGGTCGCTAAGAGTCAGACACGACTGAGCGACTTCACTTTCACTTTTCACTTTCATGCATTGGAGAAGGAAATGGCAACCCACTCCAGTGTTCTTGCCTGGAGAATCCCAGGGACGGGGGAGCCTGGTGGGCTGCCACCTGTGGGGTCGCACAGAGTCGAACACGACTGAAGCGACTTTAGCAGCAGGGTTTGACAGAACGGGATTCAGAGCTCAGAGCTTAGTGAGAGGAAACTGAGAAAATCAGGGATCTCAGGCCTATTGTGTGGACTCTGGTGGGCATGGAAAGAAGGGTGGGCAGCAAGAAAGCATGGGCTTGAATTTTGAGGAAAAAAAAAAGATTTGCCTCTGAGATGGTAAACTCCTCATTTTGTCTTTAAAGGCCGCCTAGGCGGGAGGCTCGTGCATGTGTTCGGAACAGGATTTTCTCCCGGGAACATCTCAGCTGCCGTGTGTGGTGCTCCCTGCCAAGTCTTGGCTAATGCGACGGTGTCTGCCTTCAGCTGCTTGGTTCTGCCTCTCGATGGTCAGTAAAAACACCAGATTTGTTTTATAAAGAGTAGGTGTAAAATTAGCATACTTTGGTTAACTCCATTATTTTGGTAATTCATACTCTATTGACTCAATTTTTCTGTTTGTTGCTATGGAAAAAGTTTTCTCTGATCCCCATGTAAAGTGGTAGTTCTGAGGACCACCTATTAAGATGACTCATAATAGCTTTTTCTGTTGTATTAATAACAGCAAAAAATTTATCACGCATTTTTGGCAACAGTTCTGTGATGATGGAGAAAGTGATTTTGAGTTGTGAATATAGTTTCAATGGCAGCATAGCATTATGGAGAAAATAGTCTCTTGGTCTCCTGAGGTGGGGCTGCTGGAAATGTGTGCCTACTGGAAGTACTAGGGAAGGGATTACATCATCCGGCTGGAAATGGCTTGCAAATTAGTGTGCTCAGGTCCTGAATCTTATTATAGGCAAAAGGGTCAATGTTGACATTATCCTTTTATTCTCCAAAGTCCAGGTGATTATCTGAGCCGTAACTCAGTAAAATAACCACAATCTCTCATTGCTTTAAGCTTTGTTGTAGTTTGTTGCTGTTTAGCCGCTAAGTCATGTCCAATTCCTTGCGACCCTATGGACTGTAGCCTGCCAGGCTCCTCTGTCTGTGGGATATTCCAGGAAAGAATACTAGGATGGGCTGCTGTTTCCTTCTTCCGGTGATCTTCCTGTCCCACGGACTGAACCTGCATTTCCTGCATTGGCAGGCAGATTCTTTACCCATGAACCACCTGGGAAGCCCTTTAAGCTGTGCTGCTGCTGCTGCTGCTAAGTCACTTCAGTCGTATCAGACTCTGTGTGACCCCATAGACGGCAGCCCACCAGGCTCCCCCGTCCCTGGGATTCTCCAGGCAGGAACACTGGAGTGGGTTGCCATTGCCTTCTCCAATGCATGAAAGTGAAAGGTGAAAGTGAAGTCACTCAGTCGTGTCTGACTCTTCGAGACCCCATGGACTGCAGCCTACCAGGCTCCTCTGTCCATGGCATTTTCTAGGCAAGAGTACTGGAGTGGGGTGCCATCGCCTTCTCCGTTAAGCTGTGTAGTCATCATGTAAAATATGGCATGGGAAGCTATGTCTTTGTGGGGTGGGGGGGTTAGAATGCAAAGTGCAAGGCTTGATTTTCCCATGAAGCTCACAACACATACTAACTACCCACTGAGCTTCAGAAAAAGAATGTTTCAGGGATGAAATTGCCATTAATCACTACAGGGTCAGCTAAACCATGTGATTATCTTGTTTGCATGGTCATACATCTTGTACCTGTGCACTTAAAAACCATTTGCCCTCATATTTTCTGTGTAATGCTTTAAGTTATATTCCTAATTTATGTGTTAGCAACTTGACCGTGGGTAAAAAGACTTACAATGATAAAAGCATCACTTCATCTGAGCTTGGACAAAAATTCCATGATGTATAATACTATTGTGATGGTAGTTTACATTGGGTCGTCTTAGACCAGATGGAGGAACGAGAGGAGGGGGCAAAGTTGGGGGAGGAGAAACAACCCTTGTTTAAAATATCAGAATCTGAGGGTCTTATTATCATGTGTATAAGCAGAACATTATAGAAGAGAGTATTATTCTACTTAAGATTCTGCAATAGGAAATTTAGGATATGGTAGAAAATTTAAGTTAATATATCTGTTTCTCTGCTCTCACTCCTATGCATAGAACTTTCCTGGCTTAGGGGATGTACAAAATCCATGTTTGATGAAAGAATAAATAAGGGAATTGGGAAATGGTGGAAACATAAAATGTTAGTTGCTCAGACGTGTTTCACTCATTGCGACCCCATGGGCTGTAGCCTGCTAGTCTCCTCTGTCTGTGGGATTCACCAGACAAGAATACTGGAGTGGATAGCCACCCCCTTCTCCAGGGGATCTTCCCGAACCAGGGATCAAACCTGGATCTCCTACATTGCTGGAGCATTCTTTACCCTCTGAGTCACCGGGGAAACAAAACCAACCATTTCTAGGTCCTAATATTTAAGAAATGCTGCCACAGTTCTTTTTTTTTTGCCCCTGGGAGAAGGTGTGGCTTTCACACATACACTGTTTATTATCAGTCAACCCCTTGCTATTGTTTCAAGACAACCAGAAGTATGAACTTAAAAACCATGAAGTCAGGGTTAGAGAAGTTGTGTTTTATTGGGAGTTTCATAACTCATAGGAGGAGAATAAAATAAATTATTATATTTAGTGAGATTTGGTTAAATTTATAAAAAGACTTCAAAATTTCTTGATTTTTAAGAGGAAAGCATGAGTGAGAAACTGTGACTCTTACTCTAACCACTAGGTGTCAGCAAACACTCGTTGATTGTGCAAGGGCTGCTCATTCATTCCAGAGAAATGGATAATTTGACTTTTCCTTTTTCATTAAAAAATAAGTCTTTTAAAAGATGTCTAAAGATGGGGAGGAACTTGTGAAATCCTAATCCATTGGTTTCTTACTTAATATCCAAGATGGAAGTTGGGGATTATCTATGAATCTCTGAAATTGAATAAAATATTTTGTGACTATGATTATGTATTTTTTCCCCCAAGAAGTAGGTCTATAATGAACATCAAATTGTCAGAGGGATGTATCTCAGAAATTTCTAAAAACTAGGAAGGAATCCCCCTTCCTTCAGAAAGGACTGTATAGAATCAAGTTAGTTAAGAATCTGTTATACTTTAAAAGATTTTTTTAGTGGGCACTTTCACAGCAGTAACCCCCTCAAGTGTTTCACAGTTACTCTTTCCAGAGAAATCTGCCCTTTTACCTAATGCTCCTCACTCTATTTTTTTCACCTTAATCAGTTGGAAGCCCTTGGGAAAGCTGAATAATTTCAGTTCTTCTAACATAATGCTTCTCAACGATATTATTATTGAGGATTATATTATTATGGAAGGATTATTGAAAAAAATTATTATTACTGGAGCAGCAACAGTAGCAGCACCTGTGACTCTGTTAGAAATGCACGACCTTGGGAACTGCTGTATCAGTAAACATTTTGGCATTTCTCTTCTGAGACTCTGTAGAAATATGGAATCACTATGCTGTATCCTTGAAACTAAAATAGTATTGTAAATCAACTATACTTCAATAAATTTTTTTTAAAAAGATGAAGCTTTTTAAAAAGTCCTTTTGCTGCTTTGGGGTCATTCATCTTTACTCTGGGGCTTCTCCAGTGGCTCAGCAGTAAAGAATGCAGGAGATGGCAGGAGGCCTGGGTTCGATCCCTGGATCGGGAAGATCCCCTGGCAGAAGGCATGGCAACCCACTCCAGGATTCTTGACTGGAGATCTTATGGTCACAGGAGCCTGGCGGGTTACAGTTCATAGGGTTGCAAAGAGCCGGATATGACTGAAGAGACTGGGCACACACACACCCATCTTTACTTTTCTCTCAGATTATACTTCTAATGAAAGAAGAATTTTACTTTTTCATATGATAGGTTGTTATAGCACCTTGTCTGTTTAACACTCTGTATTTGTTTAAAATCAGCAAGATATTTGATCTTTTCGTTTCCTGAATTTTGTATCTTGAATTATACGACATGACTTCCTCATGGAAACTGATTTTTTTCTGTGAGGAGCGAAAACTTAAAGTGATTAAGGTTGCACAGCTATTTCGTGGCAGAACCTTGGGTAAAATTGAGTAAAATTCCTGGATTCTGATCCCCAGCGCTGGGCATTTATCATAATCCACCTTGTCAATTTGCATCCACCTAATCACTCATAATGAGTTCATTATTTTATAGGTGTTAAGCCTATTTTTATTTGCCCTAGGGCTTACTAACTGGAAAGTTCTCGTGTTTCCTCTGTCCATGTGAGAGTCTTACTTTCCAGATGTTTTAACTGCTATAATTCTTTGGGAACACAGTCACAGAACCTACTGTCTGTCAGGTACTTCAGAATGTACCAGCAAAAATAGTAACTATTTTGTGTGAATGAGTAGCGGCAAACCCTCTTGTGTACTTGGCGCCTCCCTTGCTGCATGCAGCCATGTGATATGGGCAGGTGTCTTAGCTTCACACTCATAGTCCTTGATAACACGTGTTCTGTACCTGCATGAACAGGCTAGCTGCTGAGGTAGAAGGCTAGAGAAAATTTGTTGTTGTTGTTTTTTTTTTCTATTTAAGGTTTTCAGGCAGAGGTACTCCCAAACCATCTCACGTAGAGACTTGTTCATGCTTAGTCGCTTTGTCGAGGCCAACTCTGCAATCCCGTGGGCTCTAGCCTGCCAGGCTCCCCTGTCCAGAGGGTTCTCCAGGCAAGAATACTAGAGTGGGTTGTCATTTCATACTCCAAAGAAAGTAGGAAATGGCAGACTTGTTCATCCTCCTGTTAAAGGTTATTGCCAGTCTGCCTTGGTGATGCTTTTTACATTGTCTCTCGTGACCTGGGAAGAAATGGTCTCAGGGTCAGAGAGCTTCAGATCATTGCTTTTCTTCTTTATGAAATGTTCATAGAACCCTCTATATGAAAATCAAGAACTTCAGTTAATCAAGAGATCCCATAAAGATAATGAGAAGTCTAGCCACAAAGCTGGAGAAGGTGTTAATAAGCATGTAACTTCTTCAGGATTAGTACTCAGAATATAAATGGCACAAATCAATAAGGAAAAGATAAGCATTCCAGTAGAACAAAGGGGCAAGTGACCTACATGAGAATTTCATAGAAGAGAAAATAGGAGTTATTACTACATATACAAAAAGCTGCTCAACCTAAAAAATAATGATGAAAATGCGAATTAAGGTCACAATGAAATGCTTTTGTATACTCACTGGACTGACCAAAATTAAGTCTGATAATCTTAAGTGCTGGCAATTATGTGGATTACTGCGAACCCATAAAGACAGGAAAGCAAAATGGCACAAACAATTTTCTAGGAGACATATCCTCCAGAGAAAGTGCATTACGTATTTGTAGTGGCAAAAGCTGGGAAATTCCCCAAAGTCCATTGGTGACAGAATAGGCAGATATCTTGTAGTACTTTCACACAAAGCAGTGTTGGAGAGCAATGAAAACATCTGAACAGCAGTTATATGTGATAATATGGCTAAATCTTGGAAGCATAATGTGGAGTGAAGAAATCAGGTCTAAGAGTATTATGCCATGTATAACTTTCTAAAGTTCAAAAGGAAGCAAAAATCAGCCACCTGTCTAGTGGTTGTTTCTGAGACTGAGGAGGAAGTGGTAGGGTTGGCCAGGAGCACGTCGATTGGTGAGCATCGTGCTGATGTTAGACTTTATGTTGGCTGATCCTGTGGTACATTCACATGAGTTTTTTTTTTTTTTTTACTTGGATGATTCATATTTTACAAAAACATTATTTATATCCTTCTGTATGTATTATGTATATCTAATACTTTAAAAAATTTTCATGTATTTTATTGGAGGATAATTACAATATTTTGGTGTTTTTTTTTCATACATGGACATGTGTTATTTATTATTGGAGGTATAGTTGCTTTGGGCTTTTCTGGTAGCTCAGCTGGTAAAAAATCTGCCTGTAACACAGGAGACTCCACTTCAGTTCCTGGGTTGGGAAGATGCCCCTGGAGAAGAGAGAGGCTACCCACTCCAGTATTCATGGGCTTCCCTGGTGGCTCAGATGGTAAAGAATCCACCTGCAATGTGGGAGACCTGGGTTCAATCTCGGGTAGGGAAGATCCCCTGGAGGAGGGCATGGCAACCCACTCCAGTATTCTTGCCTGGAGAATCCACATGGATAGAGGAGCCTGGAGGGCTATAGTCCATGGGGTTGCAACGAGTCAGACATGACTGAGCAACTAAGCACAGCACATAGTTGCTTTACAACATTGTGTGAGTTTCTGCCGTATAATAACATAAATCAACTAGGCTTCAGTCATGTCCGACTTTTTGCAATGCTATGGACATAGCCCACCAGGCTCCTCTATCCATGGGATTTTCCAGGCAAGAATGCTGGAGTGGGTTGCCATTTCCTACTCCAGGGGATCTTCTTGACCCAGGGATCAAACCCGCGTCTCTCGTGTCTCCTGCATTGCCAGGTGGGTTCTTTACTGCTAGTGCCACCTGGGAATCAGCTATATGTATATGCATATCCCTTCCCTCTTGAACCTCTGTCCCACTGCCCCACCTTCCCATCCCATCTATCTAGGTAATCACAGAGCACAGAACTGAGCTCCCTGTGTTATACAACAAGTTCCTACTAGCTGTCTATTTTACACGTGGGTGTATATATTCAATCCTAATCTTGAAGTTCAAGCCTCCCCTCCCCCACCCTTATGTCCACAGGTCCATTATGTTCATTCTCTACGTCTGTGTCTCTATTCCTGCCCTGCTAATAGGCTCACCTGTATCATTTTTCAAGATTCCACATATGCGTTAATATATGATGTTTGTTTTTCTGATTTTTAATGAGTAAGTTTATTTTCCTATTGGTCAAAGTACAGCACAGGGGCTTGGTTGATGAAACGACGCGAGGCCTTCAGTTCTTTCTGTGGTTCTCACCTAAACCAGTGGTGACTGTTTTCCTGCAGTGTCCTTAGCTTCCCTGTGTGACCTGAGGCCTGAGGAGGAGGATTGTGAGACCTCCAGCTGCAGCTACATACACTGTGATTTGACCATCACTGTGGGGACAGAGAGCCTGCCGGAGTCATGGCCTTACTTCTACATCTGTGAAGAAAGTTCCCGATGCCTCTTGGCACGAGATCATTGGACAGAGTCTACCCTCCCATCGTTCTCAGGCCTCTTCATCAGGTAACTCAGTCCTCTCCCTCCCTGACTTTGCGCACAAATGCGTGGCCAGTGGATTGATGGGATCATCAGGAACTCCAGGTTGGGTGGACATGGCCCTGGGGCCAGTGCTGTTGTCGGAGGGACTGTTCCATTGTGGATTCCAGCCAGCCTGCATATCAAAGCGTCTCCTGTCTTTTCAAGTGTTCAAGAGAACATCTGAAAAATCTGCCCAGTAAACAGCCCGCTTTGTTCTTGCTTAGATTTTAATATTTATCTTCCGATCCGAAGCAACATCTGGTAAATGCCAATGGGGAAAAAGATTAGACGTTATGAAAAACAGAAGGCTCTTTTCCCCTCTCCTTTTTCTTTTCTTTCCAAACAGATTCACAAGTATGAGAAAAAGTCGTAGAGAAATCCAGCAGATTGTACAATGTTTATTCAAAAGAAGTGGGGGTGCGCAGGCAGGACTGTAGATTTCGGATTTAGGAGTTATAAGCTTATAAGGATTTTTTTTTTTTGAACTTAAAAAACAAATGCCACAACTTTCTGGGTAAAAATCACCTTTTCTAAACAAATTTTTTAAAAAGTGTAGCCATGTCAGTTGCTCTAGATGGACTTCATTTTCACAAGCAGCTCCTGTTTTATGAAGTGTGATGTTTTAGCACTTAACGTGGCCCAGTGTCCTTTATTTCTTATCAAGAGTGGTTGCATCCAATTATTTAATGAAGGCCTATTTCCTCATTAAAAAATAAAACTAAGACCGACTACCCAGAGGAAAAGCAAGAACCAGCCTTTTTCACAGCAGTTGGACTTTCTGATGATTTGCCACCAGGAGTTTGGATTTAGTGAGAGGAAGAAAGGGCCTCCTTGAGGTTGTTATCTGGACTAGCGGGGAAAAGCTTGCTTAGGGCTCATCGGAAATGGGGCTGCAGCTGGTGCTCAGGGGAGACTAGATCTCAGCACGTTGACGCTGGGCACCAAGTGTATGTCAGCTGGTCCTGGCTCCCCAGAATTCGACAACTTTATTTTGGTCCCTAAGCTATTCTTTGGAGTTCTTCTGTGCTCTTCTCTCCACGAGGTGGCTGAGGGCAACTGAGCCCTGTGCTCATTCACTCAGTCGTGTCCGACTCTGAAATCCCACGGACTCTAGTCCTTCAGCTCCACTGTCCATGGGATTCCCGGGCAAGAGTGCTGCAGTGGGTTGCCATTTTCTTCTCCAGGGGATCTTCCCGACCCAGGGGTCAAACCCACGTCTCCTACACTGGCAGGCAGGTTCTTTACCACTGAGCTTCAGACCCTACTAAAAACTATGCCCTTATCTATGAATATCATTTGCAAAATACACTAATAACCTTATAATTCTTCATACTCTAATTCAGCAATTTCACTTTCAAGATTTTAAGAAAGCAGTTAGAAATATGTAATATTTATGAAAAACTGTAGTCTTTGAAGTTTTAGGTATAGTAACAATAACAAAATGAAGTAAGTGTTTATACTAAGAAACCTTGAAAAGTCACGATGGATATATTTAACCAGGCAGGGAAATGCTTACAATATATTAAGGAGTGAAATGTGCAGGTTATAAAATATTGCATCAATGTAATCCTGACAGTGTTTATAGTATCTGTGTCTGTAGGCATATATGACAAGCATTTGGGAAAAGACTAGAAGAAAGTATTCCAAACCACTGAGGGTGCCTATCCCTATGGGGCTGGAGGACTGATCATATTTGCTTTCATCATTGAGTTTTTATGTAATTTTTTCAGTGAATATGTATTAAGTTCTTAATCAGAAAACACATTATAAATTATACAAGGGGAGTTAGGAAAATCATGTGCTAAGTGGCTTACCTCGTTCCTCTTAAGATTCTTCTTGTGAACCCAGGAAACTATTTTCCAGAATCTTTACAAGGGATCCATTTCATCAAATGGTTTACTCCTCAGCCAGCTACTACCACTATAAATTTGATGTCATTTGGCAAAGGCAGATATTCATATCTGTGGAAAAATATGCCCGATTTGTCCACCTACCCATCCATCTATCCAATATTTATCAAATGTTTACTATGTTCTAGTTGCTATATCAGAAGCTGGTGATTCAATGATGAATAGGGTGCAAAGTGCCTACTTTTAAGGGTCAGGAGGGGCTAGACAAAAAACAAGGGGGTCATGTGTTGTGATAAGAGCTATAGAGTGATAGAAAACAGCAAAGGCTACTTTTTAAAAACTATTGTTTATAATTGAAGTATATTTGATTCACAATATTGTGTTACTTTCAGGTATACAGCAAAGTGATTCATATATATATATAATATATTCTTTTCAGATTCTTTTCTCTTTTAGATTATTTTAAGATATTGAGTAAAGTTCCCTGTGCTATACAGGAGGTCCTTGTTGGTCATCTGTTTTGTATATAGTTGTGTTTATATGTTAATCCTAAACTCCTGATTTGTCTCTCCCTACCCCTCTTTCTCCTTTGGTAATAGTAAGTTCGTTTTCTATATCTGTGGGTCTATTTCTGTTTTGTCAATAAGTTCGTTTGTATCATTTTATTTTAGATTCCACATATAAGAAATATGATTATGATATTTGTCTTTTGGCTTATCTCATTTAGTACGATGATTTCTAGGTCCATCTTAGTTGTTGCAAATGGCATTATTTCATTATTTTTTATGGCTAAGTAATATTCCATTGTATGTATGCACCACACCTTCTTTGTCCACTCATTTGTTGATGGGTGTTGAGTTTGCTTCCATGTCTTGGCTATTGTAAATAGTGCTTCAGTGAACACTGGGGAATGTGTATCTTTTAGAATTATATATTTTTTTCCATATATATGTGCAGGGTTGGGATTCCTGGCTTGGCTCAGAGGAGACTTTTCAGAAGAGGTGTCTTTCAAGCTGAGCTAAAGACAAGTGTCATTATGGAGAGTCAGACAGTGGGTGCAGCAAGTACAAATGACTCATCAAGTTTCATGAACTGTTAGAGGTCAGAAGGGCAGGAATAGGGTAGGAAGAAAGTAAAGTGGCTAAAGATGAGCTCAGGGAGGCAGGAAGACCTTGAAGGCCATAGTAAGGAGTTTGGATTATATTCTAAGAACAGACTAAGTATCTTTCTAAAATCACACTGTCAAGCCTTGATGGTATCAGGGCTAGAACCCAAGGCTTCTGATCATGGTGTACTTAGCATGATGCTGTGTTGTCAGCATCAGCAGCAAGAGGCTTGGCTGGGCTGTGCGGGTCCAGGAGATGAGACAGAAGAGGCAATTTCAGGCTAAGTGAGGGAAACAGAATGACAGCCTGTGTTTTTATTGCCTCCCCTAGAGAGCGAGTACAAGGAGATTACTTGCTTACCTTTGGATCTGATCAGACCAACTGAAAGAGAAATAGGTCAGGAGTCAGGAACCTTAGGCTCTAGAACTCTCTACCACCATGTGGACCAAATGTTCTTTTCACATTCTATCAGAATAAAATTTGTGTGCGGGTGTGTATGCATGCCCACTATATAATCTACCTTTGTATCTCTCTACGTATGCATATGTCTATATTTAAATCTAGCCAGTTGCATTCCTTAATTCATAGGATGATTGTGGAAGAAAACATGGCATAGTAATTATTAAGAAACTTTGAAATTTTGCAAATGTTAGTCTATTGTTGATATCCTGGTGTCTCTGCTCATCTTGGTGATGGCTTTTTAATGAAAAATATTCTAGTCAGAAAGGAAAAGAGAAAAGAAATGATGAGCTAAAAGTTGTGAAAAAGGAGCAGAAAGGAGCAGAAAGGGGTTTTAACTCTTTTAGAGCAAGAAGAACATGATATTTTTCACTTTATTCTTTTATTGGGAAGCACATGCAGGCACACAGAGTGGGAAGCAGCCTGGAGACCCAGGACGGTGGGAGGCAGAGTCAGGGGTGCTTTGGTGGGCAGGCCTAAGCCCGACTTCACAGAGGTGAGGAGGAGGTGGGCCCTTCCACAGCACGATCACTGGTCTTTCCCAGGAAGATCAGTGGCCCCAACATGACATCTGCTTCTTCCGTCCTGTCTGAGACTGTGGGGAGCAGGCTGTCTCCTCCGGGAATGGCCTGGAAAGCCATAGCAACATCGACAGATACCAGCAAGAACTTCTGCTGGGGGACCAGCTGTTGGAGGACTTGCTGAAGGAACAGGCTTTGCTCAGTTGGTCTAGGACTCTGTCAGCTGGAGTGACCTTCCGATGGCAGGTGATACATATCATGCTTCTGGAGTCACTAGTGAAATGGAACGATCCACTGTGAACTGGAGGGCATTGCTACAGGCAGGTGGAAGGAGGGCAGGGCAACTGACCCCATTTTACTCTGACAGTTGCTTTTGAAGAAGCTAGAAAGGGTAGACGAAGGCTCATTAGGAGGTGGAAGTGCATGGCCAAGAAAGATTGTGAAGGAAGTTGGTTGCTTCTTCCCTTGGTATCCGAGATCATCCTATAGTGAGTGCAAAAACCTGCTGGTACGAGTGAAGATCCACAGGGGAAATGAACATGAGAGGGAGCACAGAACAGGCAGAGGTGACGGCAAATATTCTTTCTCGTGCCTAAAAAGCAAAACAAGGGGAATTCTGGAAATGTAGAAAGCTGGCAATGGCACCCCACTCCAGTACTCTTGCCTGGAAAATCCCATGGACGGAGGAGCCTGGTAGGCTGCAGTCCATGGGGTCGCTAAGAGTCAGGCACGACTGAGCGACTTCACTTTCACTTTTCACTTTCATGCATTGGAGAAGGAAATGGCAACCCACTCCAGTGTTCTTGCCTGGAGAATCCCAGGGACAACGGAGCCTGGTGGGCTGCCGTCTATGGGGTCGCACAGAGTCAGACACGACTGAAGCGACTTAGCAGCAGCAGCAGCAGGCTTGTATTATCCCTGACAAAATTCCAGAATGAATTATTAATCAGATGGTTTGTGAGTCGTCAGAAATGAAAGTAACAATCTGGGAACTGATTCGCAAGGAACAGGATAGTGTGGGAAACCAAGTTCGTTTCCTTTCTGGTGACATTAGAAGAGATTTATGATGGCAGTGGTGAAACTACTATTCTATTAAACTATTCTACCCACTCCTCTACTCCCACCTCCAGTAGCAAAAGAAAGGGTCTCGCTGCAAAGCCCGAAATGCCCTGGCACAGACATAGAGTTGCTTTGAAGTCAGGGGTTTCACTTGGAAGGTGAATTTTGCATTCTACTTCCTCATATTTCCATAGGTATCTAAACATCACATCATATTTTAATTAAGAAGTTAAATTGATTTTCTTTTCTTTACTGAATCTTTGAGTGCAGCCAACATTCCAGGAGCAAATGCTGTGGCTTTGTCTACCCACTGGATGACGGCTCTTCTAAATGGATGTGTAGCTACGTTACAGGCTCAGATTCCAAATGTATCTGAGCATTGGGTCCACATCAGTGAGATGACCTGGAACAACAATGAATGTAAATTCCCACATTGACATTTCAACAATAATACCACCAACATCCCTACCACCCAAAACTAACAACGGCTGACTTTATCAACCACTTCCAAGTACCAAATTCTGTACAGATCCGTTTGTTGGCTTCATTTTGCTCCATCCCCCAATACCTTGCTTTATTTAAATATATTCAGCTTTAATTGGAGGGTAATTGCTTTACAATATTGTGTTGGTTTCTGCCCCAATACCTCTTGAAAACATGTTCTTTATGATTAGTAATTTCATTTTATAAACATGCTTTATAAACCAAAGCTTAGAGAATCATGTTTTCACAATGTCAGATGGATGGTAGATATCTGTTTAGGGATTTGAATCTAGTTGGTCAGCTTCCAAGCCTCAACTCTGCATGTTAATACTCCTAAGAAAATTGTCATGGCTCTGAGACTTCAAGTTCACTGTCATCTTAATTTAAGCTTGAAAGTGAAAGTTAGTCACTTAGGTGTGTCTGACTCTGCGACCCCCTGGACTGTAGCCCACCAGGCTCCTCTGTCCATGGAATTCTCCAGGCAAGAGTACTGGAGTGGGTTGCCATTTCCTTCTCCAATTTAAGCTTGGGGGGCTACAAAATGAATACAGTATTAAGTGCCATGGTGGAGAGAGCTTAGGTAAGGGGAGAACACAGCCTCAAAGGTCAGCCAAACTGGGCTACACAATGTTAAAATATTGACACTGTACAGTAGGTCCAGAAGATAGTGGGTACGGGAGTCATGTCTTGGATGGATATGGAGCTGAGAATATTCTAGCCTGAAGACAAGGAGATTAAGTCGGTGTAATAGTTATCCTGCTCATTACTTCTAACAAAGTGTGGGAGAAACCATTTTTGACATTGATTTGAAAAAAATATAGTTTGACATGATAGTTTCTCAAGCAGTGACCTTTTGCCCTTTTCATCGCCAATCCTGGTCTTCCCATGGGATCGGCCATCTTGGCTGTGATGCTCCATCTCAAAACTTAGGAGTACTGCTGTAGCAGTTGGGACCCCTGGAGCCTCATCTTGGAGCTGTCATACTTTTTGTGTTTGACTTCATGCAAATGCTTAGGTCTCTTTGGGTTACACTTTTCTTATGCCTCTACCTACTTTACTGGCTGGAATGAGATCATACATATGAAATTGTTAAAAAGTGTAAAACATCATGCATTATTATAACTAATCATCTAGGAGCTAGTTGCAACAATGCCTAAAGCCAGGATTATTCTCGAGCAAGTATCACACCTGTTGGGGGCCATACCCTGCAAACTCCATGGTCTCCTTTCCTCTGGACCACATATTTTTAGACTTTCTGTAATGCTACACTGCTGTTTTTCATTTTGAACCCACTCTGGTTTCTCTCCTTAAAGCAAGAGGACTTTTAAAGCAAGTGGCTGGTAATATAACTGGCACATATATCGAATCTCCTTAGTCTGGGCTGTTAAGTAAGTTTAATTAATTTACTAAGTTAATGTTCCACTGCTAGCAACAGAGACTCATTGCCATCAGCTGGGGAGAGGGAATTGAAAGCCTAAATGAGCTCATTTTTTCACAGTTGGAATTAGGGACCAGTTAGCCAGTTGTGTGGGTTTTCCAATTTCTCCATCTGCCCTGGGGGCATTTAGCAATTCACTCCCCAAACAGAGTGTAAGAACAGGAAGAGAGAAGGGGTAAAGAAAAAAAGAAATTTTTTCCCCAACATTTGCTTCCATTTTTGGAACTGGAAGTATTATCTGTGTATTGCTTGTTCAGTTGGGCTTCGAGAAGCTTTTGCTAAATGTGCCTGATAGATCTGGAAAAGAGAAAGGCCTCAGTGAAAGATATTTACCATGTGCATTTTCATTGCAGGGTGTGCAGATAAAGGGAAAACAAATAAACAATAAAAGAATGGAAACAAAATTACAGAAATTTGCAAAATTTGACAAATGGTGGCCTGTAGTTGCCACAAGCTAATGGCTTGCAATGATTAATAAGAGTAAAAATAATTGCATTTCATTAAGATTGATGACACCCCATTTAACCTCCCCTCTCGTTTCAGCCCTAAAGTGGAAAGAGATGAAGTTCTCATCTATAATAGCTCCTGTACCATTACCATGGAAACTGAGGCAAAGATGGAGTGTGAGACGCCTAATCAGCCAATTACCGCCAAGATTACTGAGATACGGAAAAGCCGGGGCCAGAACACTCAGGTATAATCAAATCTTTTTTACAGACTGATTCAAACAGCTCAAATTAAATTTGTAATATTGTGTACATTAAAAAAACAATTTAGCCCAAATGGCAGCGATATATAATATTAAATGCTCTCAAACTTTGAGGAGCTGGTCTAATGCACAGCATCTGAATTCATAGTTAGCTATGGTTAATCATATATTTTCTCAAAAATAAATGAGTGCTGCCTGGGCTTTTTTAAAGCAAATTCTGAGCAGATAATCTCAGCATTTTGTCCTGCTTTCCATGAGCACGTTTGAAAGAAGCTCTCTGTGGTTTATTTCTCCATGAAATAAATGGCTTACAATTTAACCAAGCCCTTCTGGAAGGTTTCCAAATCACTCAGCCATCTTCATTTGGTGGGATGACAGTGTCTGCTGGCCTGTCCCGTTCATGTGTGTGCCGTACAGAACAAACAGAGTGGAAACTTCCACTTCTGAGAGGATGACATGGAAATTAGGACCGAAGAGGGAAAGGGTCTGCAGGGTCATCTGGCCCCGCCTCCCTCCTTCATCTATCCGTTTTACATCATCGTAGCCACCCCTCCAAGGGGCTTTTGTAAGAAGGTGTTCTTAAAAGTCCCCAGTGAGAAATTCCACAGCCTCCCAGGGAATTTTTGAAAATTGAAATCAGAGGCGAAGCGCTCTTTGGAAATATATCAGATAATCTTTTACGACTCTCTGGGCAGCTCATGGTACACAGATAAAAAATAATATTTATTGAGCACCTACTCCCTTAGGTGTCTTTCTCTTTATGAAAGCGATCCTCAGATCTTCCTCTTTTGTCTCTTTTATTGGGACAAACCTTTACTGAGTGCCTATTAAGTGCCACACAGGGTCGTAGATCTTGTAAATGTTGCTCAGATGAAGGCTTTGCAATCCAAAACTGTACTTCCTGGGTTCGTGAGGCGTGGTTTTCTCTGACTTCTGGGCTGGTGCTGAAAATGCGTGCTATGATAGGTATCGTGATTTTTCTGTTCCCTGTCTGCCTTCCCATCTCCCCCTCACCCAGCCCCCCAGGGTCTCCCTGTCCAACCTACCTCTTCCCAGGCTTCTCCTGCCCCTTTCCTGAGCCTTCAGGTGGTTGTTCGGGCTGTCACTTCCTTCACTGTGTCTGCCCACCGCCCCCACTCCTCCACCAAATGCACCTCTTCCTTTCAGTGCTTCAGTGCATCAACAGCTTTAATTCTTCATCGGCAGCACTATGGTCCCCTAATAACAGACTCCTCTTCACACCAGTGCCCATTCTCAGCAGCTGGCTGGCAGTGATGTCGCAAAGGTTTACGGTAGTGAGCGAGGCTGCTAAATTAGTCTCGAAATGTAGAAAGAGAACTGTGGGCTGAAGACTAGCTCTGGGACACTGAGCAATCCTGAAGACTTTCTGGGCCTCTGTTTCTGCCTTGGGAAATAAGCTGGGTTGTTGGTCTGCTCATCTGAACTAATGTGGTGACAGAGGAGGAGGCAGGTACAGGGAGGAGGAGGCAGGTACCGCAGGAGTGAGGAGTGGGCTTTGAGCTGGACTGCTGGGGCTGGAACAGATCCCTTGCTCCCTGGGGGACTTCTGGCAACTTAGCCCCTCTGTGCGTCAGTTTTCTTGTCTGTAAAGTGGGGATAATAATGGTACCTGCCTGATAGGGTTGATGTGAGGGTTCTAGTGTGTGAGCTGCTGTGAATTGCATCTCACACATAGTCAGTATCCAGTGTTGGCTGTTCTTGGCTGTGCTGTTTGCTAGTTTTAGTGCAAGAAAATGAAAGAGGATCATTTCTCTGTAGTGTTCACTGCTTTGACCAGATGATTTCACTTGGATTTCTCTGAATTTTCTATTATCTCAAAGACTAACTTTGAATTGTTTTTGAGGACTAGATGTCTGTCATCTTTAAATATTTATCTTCCTCCCTCCCCCTTTGGTAACCGTATGTTTGTTTTCAATGTCCATGAATCTGTTTCTGTTTTGTAAATAAGGTCATTTGATCATTTTAGATTCTACATGTAAGTGATATCATAAAATATGCGGCTTTCCTGTCTGACTAACTTCACTTAGTGTGATCATCTCTAGTTCCATCCGTGTTGCTGTGAATAACATTATTTCATTCCTTCTTATGGTTAATATTCCATTATGTGTTTGTATATATGTATACATATATATATATATATATATATATACACCACATTTTCTTTATTTGTTCATCTGTTGATGGACATTCAGGTTGCTTCCATGTCTTGGCTATTATAAATAGTGCTGGTATGCACATTGGGCTGCATGTATCTTTTTGAATTAGAGTTTTCATTATTTCTGGATTTATCTGGAGTGGAGTTGCTGGATCATGTGGCAATTCAATTTCTAGTGTTTTAAAGAACTTACATACTGTAATCCATAGTGGCTACACCAGTTTATCAATACATTCCCACTAACAGTGTAGGAGAGTTCTCTTTTCTATCTACCCTCTCCAGTGTTTATTATTTGTAGATTTTTTGATGGCCATTCTGACCAGTGTGAGGTAACGCCTCATCGTACTTTTGATTTACGTTTCTCTAATAATTGGTGGCGTTGAGCGTCCTTCCCTTTTCCCAACCCACTTGAATATTTTGCTGAAATGCTACTTCCTGGATGAATTCTGTCCTTCCCACCCTATTTAAAGTTACAGCCCAGTGCTGCTTACTCCATGAGTCATACTGGCAATTTTCCTTAGTCTATTCCATTTTTTTTCCCCTAGACCTTGTCACCTGCTAACATATTATGGAAGGTAATATGTTATTATTACATAAAATAAACAAATAAGTTCTGTTTATTTATTGTTTAGTGTCTGACTTTTCTTGCTAGAATATGATCTCCAAGGAGGCAGAGTGTTTGTCTGCTTTGTTCACTGGTTTGTCCCAAGTATCTAGAACAAAGCCTGAATCAATTGTACCAACAGACAATATATAAATAAAAATAAGAACAGTTAAAAGAAACCGTCTCACATGTTCCTTCTCTAATTGCATCCCCTGAAGATTCTGTCTGAAAGAAGGCACACACACACACACACACACACACACACATACACACACAGGTATAGATATACCCGTTTGCACACAAAGGTGTTATTGTGTCATTAATATTGTTCTTCAACTTGTATTTTTAAAAAACCTATTGACAGTCTAGAATATCAGCTCCTGAAAAGAGGCACTTTGTTTTGTGGCTTCTGTTTCCCAAAGCTTAGAACAATGTCTAACACACAGCAAATCCTCTTAAAGTTTATTGAAAAGACAAACAGATTTATAAATGAAAGAATGCGTCGTGGTCATCTTCCCATTTTAGCATAGGTACATTTTTCTCTTCTTCAGAAAATGTTGATTGCTATGGTACATCAAAACAAGAGAAAAGATATTAGGAAAAAAAAAAACCAAACATCTAAAATGTTGCTGCAAAACGCAATAAGGTGCCATAACAACCAGCAGTTTTGAAGAATTCCTGAAGGATAAAGAGTGGGTTGCATTGGATGGGTAGAGAAATCATAAGCAGGATAAACATGATGCAAAGTCAGTTTAGAGAAAACTGATAAAAAGAGTCCACTATACTTTTCAGTGGAGTTCCCAGAGAAATTCCAAACTTGAGAGTCCAGCAGGGCAGGTATCAGAGTGACTAATGAAAGAATTGCTTCAGAGAACTGCTAGGGCCTTTTCCCTCACTTTTCCTTTTCTCTCTTTTTCTCTTTCCCCTGGTGGTTCTGTGGCTCTCAAGATGAAGGCTTAAGAGTGATTCACAAAGCAAAAAAAAAAAAAAAAAAGGATTATTTTCTTGGGGACAGGAGATGGGTGTGGTCCTTTGTGGGTATCAGTGTCTTTTTTAAACTTGGCCCAACCCAAGGCGACTCTGAGATTCCAGGACAGACTCAGGGAGAGAAGGAAGAAAAGGGTGGGGAAAGCCATGTTCTCATTTCTGCCTCCGGGGAATCCCTTTACTTTCCCTCCACCAATCCAGATGTTTCACCCAGCAATTTCCGTTGTGCTAACTTGAAGAGGTTTCTGTGAACATCTGATCTACCACATCAGTGGAAAAAGAAGTCAGAAACAGTGCTGTTAAAGTTATCTGGCAAGTGATTTTAAACCTAGAATCCTATGCCCTGTACAACACTATTTGGAATAGAAACAAAATAAAGACATATACGCTATACAAAATTAAGAAAGTTTATCACCCTTGTGCACGCTCTGAAAAATGACATGCTCTGGCAAACCATAAAATGAATCCAAGAAGATGGAATGAGAAATAAACTAATGAAAGAAGAGCATGAAAAGAGCAAAACCAGAGAAAAACAGTTGAAAATATGACTGCGAAGCTTAATATAGTTAAGAAAGGACTCTTAACCAAACAGAGGAAGGGACCTCCCGTGTCAAGGAGATAAAATAAAAGGAGGACAAAAAACAGAAGCATAAGCACCTTTCTTGATAAAGTGAGGAGATTTTTGTAACACAAGGACAACATGTCAAGATGGAAAGTATATGGGAAATGTGGATGAATTCATGGGGAATAGGAACGTAAAAATTAAGTTCCTGCAAAGGGACATTTAGATAAAAAATAGGACAGTTTGCCCCACTGGACCCTAGAAGAGTTTTGGATTTAGATAAATTTAGGTACCAGGAAGGAGCTTCCCGAGTAACTCAGCTTGTAAAGAATCCACTTGCAATGCAGGAAACCCCAGTTCATTTCCTGGGTGAGGAAGATCCCTTGGAGAAGAGGTAGGCTACCCACTCCAGTATTCCTGGGCTTCCCTGGTGGCTCAGATGATAAAGAATCTGCCTGCCACGTGGGAGACTTGGGTTTTATCCCTGGGTTAGGAAGATTCCCTGGAGGAGGACATAGCAACCCATTCCAGTATTCTTGCTTGGAGAATCCTATCGACAGAGGAGCCTGGCAGGCTACAGTCCATGGGGTGGCAATGAGTCGGACACGACTGAGTGACTAAGCGCGCATGCATGTGTGCTCACACACACACACACACACACACACACACACGTATCAGGAAATGGACAAGAGTCTGGAGGGGTTGTTTGAAATCTCTATAAAGAGTAGCTAGAGCCCAGGACATTACTGCTGGCAGACCCAGTCTGACATCTCCTTACCACTCCTTCCTCCAGGAAGCAGAGACATAATGGACATACTGATGGACATACTGAATCAGTGAGGTATTAATTAGGTGCTTGATGGAACCTATTAGGTTCCAAATAGGAAAAGGAGTACGTCAAGGCTGTATATTGTCACCCTGCTTATTTAACTCATATGCAGAGTACATCATGAGAAATGCTGGGCTGGATGAAGCACAAGCTGGAATCAAGATTGCTGGGAGAAATATCAATCACCTCAGATATGCAGATGACACCCCCCTTATGGCAGAAAGTGAATAAGAACTAAAGAGCCTTTTGATGAAAGTGAAAGAGGAGAGTGAAAAAATTGGATTAAAGCTCAACATTTAGCAAACTAGGATCATGGCATCTGGTCCCATCACATCTTGGCAAATAGATGGGGAAACAGTGGAAACAGTGGCTGATTCTATTTTTGGGGGGGCTCCAAAATCACTGGAGATGGTGACTGCAGCCATGAAATTAAAAGACGCTTACTCATTGGAAGGAAAGTTATGATCAATCTAGACAGCATAGTGAAAAGCAGAGACGAGACTTTGCCAACAGAGGTCTGTCTAGGAAAGTCTATGGATTTTCCAGTAGTCATGTATGGATGTGAGTCGGACTATAAAGAAAGCTGAGCACTGAAGAATTGATGCTTTTGAATTGTGTTAGAGAAGACTCTTAAGAGTCCCTTGCACTGCAAGCAGATCCAACCAGTCCATCCTAAAGGAGATCAGTCCTGAGTGTTCATTGGAAGGACTGATGTTGAAGCTGAAACTGCAATACTTTGGCCACCTGATGTGAAGAGCTGACTCATTTGTAAAGACCCTGATGCTGGGAAAGATTGAAGGCAGGAAGAGAAGGGGATGACAGAGGATGAGATGGTTGGATGGCATCACCGACTCAATGGACATGAGTTTGAGTAAACTCCAGGAGTTGGTGATGGACAGGGAGGCCTGGTGTGCTGTGGTCCATGGGGTTGCAAAGAGTTGGACACAACTGAGTGACTGAACTGGAATGGAACTGTCCAGCACAGGGGAGAAGGGGATGGAGACTACAAGATTTCCAAGTTGGAAGATTGTTTATCTCCCCTGAACCCCTACAAAAAAAAATTTTTTTTTTGCCCCCAGCTCCATTATCCTGGTAATTCAAATTCTGTTCTTTCCAGAAAGGAGACTGGAAGATACTTTTTTTTGGAGCTAAAGACCCATGGATTTGGACATTTGGAAGCCTTATGATGTCCCACTTACACAGATTGTCCACTTCAATTTTTAGTGCATTGCTCTTTAATGTGAACAGACCGACTTCTGGTTTTGACCACAAGAGGGTGATGTTTTAGACTTACCCACCTGCTGAGTTTCCCTGGTGGCTCAGTCGGTAAAGAATCTGCCTGCAATGTGGGAGACCTGGGTTCAGTCCCTGGGTTGGGAAGATCCCCTGGGGAAGGGAATAGCTCCCACTCCAGTAATCTGGCCTGGAGAATTCCATGAACTGTATAGTCCGTGAAGTTGCAAAGAGTCGGACACGAGTGAGAGACTTTCACTTCCACTTCACTCTCATCTGCTGTACATGACTATAAAACAAGTTAGAATATATTTCAGGCTTTGGATAATAGACACAAGGCTGTGATCCTTGAGAGAAGGGAAACACACAAGAGCAAGCAGCTTTCTGTCTGGGGACACTATTCTAGACACAGCATAGCGAGAGAGACCTCAAGCAGAGAAAGACAGCATCCCGGGGGCCCATCGGAAGCTGGAGCTCAGGGCTGCTTTTGTAGGGAGGAGCCATGGAAATGGAAGTGGGGGTGAGAGGGAGAAAACATATTTAATGAGATAATGGCCCATTTTTTTCCCAAATTTGATAAAATACAATCCCACAGAGCCAAAAAACTTGAAAGTTGCTCTATTGTGTCCGACTCTTTGCAACCCCATGGACTGATATAGTGCATGGAATTCTCCAGGCCAGAATACTGGAGTGGGTAGCCTTTCCCTTCTGCAGGGGATCTTCCCAACCCAGGGATCTAACCCTGGTCTCCCGCATTGCAGGTGGATTCTTTACCAGCTGAGCCACAAAGGAAGCCCAAGAATACTGGAGTAAGTAGCCTATCCCTTTTCCCTCGGATCTTCCTGACCGAGGAATAGAAGCAGGGTCTCCTACATTGAAGGCATATTCTTTACCAACTGAGCTATGAGGGAAGCCAAAAAGCTTAATGAATCTGAATCAGAAGAAACATTAAGAGATCCATTACTGGATTTTTCAATAATGTTAAGATATTAATGTTATAATGCTAAGATATCAGTTCTAAGTTAATATTCAGAATCAATGCAATTCCAATAAAACAACCCAACTTTTTATTCCAGTAGCAATTTCCAAGCTCATTAAAAATTTCTATGGAAATGTGATGAATAACCAAATATGCCTTTGAAAAAAACAAACTTTGATGAGTTACCCTGCCTGATTTCAAGTCTACTGTAAAGCTATGGTAATCAATCAGAGTTCTAGGCAAGATCTCATTTGAAAGCAGTGCTCTATTGCCAGAAGTATGTTTGAATACTCTTACTGCAGTGTTGTGGAAACCAGGGAAGGGGAAAGACTGAATGAAGGGGTGATGAGGTGCTTCAAAAGATTATATGATTAGAAGGTCCTTAGGAGGAGTCTGGTGGGCTGCAGTCCATGGGGTCGCGAAGAGTCGAACACGATTGAGCGACTTCACTTTCACTTTTCACTTTCATGCATTGGAAAAGGAAATGACAACCCACTCCAGTGTTCTTGCCTGGAGAATCCCAGGGATGGGGGAGCCTGGTTGACTGCTGTCTATGGGGTCACACAGAGTCAGACACGACTGAAGTGACTTAGCAGCAGCAGCAGCAGCAGTGATGCTTGAGGCTGCAGGATAGTATCGATGGGGAGGAAAACCAGATTTTGTGGGGATAAAGAGTAAGTGAGTGGTGAGTAAACACAACAGCTGGTGCAGATCACAAGTAGGAAGAGGAAGGACAGATGAAGACTGAGGGTGGGCAGCCAGCCCCTTCCTCATGCCAATACTCTACCTCAATATCATTGGCACTAAGGATGGTTTCTTTTCTTTCTTTCTTTTTTGGTATTTTAATGTACTTTATGTATAATGTCATTAAAAAATAGTTTTCATTGGAGCATAGTTGCTTTACAATGTCGTGTTAGTTTCTGCTGTACAGCAAAATGAATCAGCCATATATGTATACATGTATACCCTCCCCTTTGGACTTCCTTGGGAACATACTGTATAACGGCACAGGGCATATCTACGTAAGGCAACTGTGGTGACCTGAAAGAGATGGGTTCTTATGTTCAAGGCACTTTGATTTAAGTGGGGATCTTTAAGGATGTTACTTGATTTGGCTAGACAGAATCTCTGCAGGTGTCTCACCCTATTCATTCTTCTGTGTGTGTGTGTGTGTGTGTATGCACATGTGCTCAGTAGCTTGGTTGTGTTCATTCTTCTAGTGACTACAAAATAAATTTCATGTGCTCCTGATGTTAGCTGGTGGAATCACTGCCATTTATTTTAGAAATATTTATATTTTAAAATGCACTTCAATGCCTGGACTGCTCTTAAAAAAAGTAAGGCCCCACTACTGAATTTAATTCCTACTTTCTGTTTAAGGACATTCTCCTGGAAAATTGATGCAAAACAGTGACGTGACGGGTTTTACATTTATAAAAATAATGTGTGTACCTAATTCGAGGCTAATTTGAAAACCTGCTTTCTGTTTCCTAATGATTTTGTTTCTTCTGTTACTGAAACCCCATGGCACTTTCCCACTTTTGTCTCCTTTCTTTTCCCCTCCTTTTGGTCTTCTTTCCTTTCCTTTTCTTTCCCCCCGCCTTTTCTCCCTTCTCCTATTACTTTCCCTTCTCTTCTCTTCTATCCCCTATCTCCCCCCCATGCCCCCCCCCCTTTTATTTTTTTCTCCCCGTTAGTCCTTTTTTCCCTTTAAATCATCTCTTTTATTCAGTGTTTATCCTCAGGCTGTGTGCCTTTTCAGGAGATGCTTTTGGAAGTAGGGTTGAGCTGTTAAGCTTAAGGGCCTAATAATTAAGTGGTAGTCGCCTTCCAAGATGAATGGGTGTTTAACCGATTTTCCAGAGTTGTTCCTTTTTTTTCCTGCATACAAAACAATTTGTTTTTATTAGAGATATAAAGTCACACAAAGTTTTTTATAATCCTGTCACTCAGAAAGATACACGCATGAACACTGTTGCCAGGCAAATTTTTAAATGAGAATATTTTTAAATATGAAATATTTTTATAATCCACATTTCATCTTAAATATTTTGTAAAATTTTGATATTATTAAATAATTTCACAGTTTTTCAGGGGTTGCATAGTATTCCATCATTTGGATGTTCTATATTTTTTTTGAGAATTTCTTCTTTTTTAAAAATTAATTTATTTATTATAATTGAAGGCTAATTATTTTACAGTATTGTAGTGGTTTCTGCCACACATTGACATGAATCAGCCATAGGTGTACATATATCCCCCTGTCCTGAACCCCCCCTCCCACCTCCGTCCCATTCCATCCCTCTGGGTTGTTCCAATGCACCGGTATTGAATGCCCCGTTTCATGCATTGAACTTGGACTGGTCATCTGTTTCACATATGGTAATATACATGTTTCAACGCTATTCTCTCAACTCATTCCACCGTCTCCTTCTCCCAGACAGTCTAAAAGTCTATTCTTTATATCTGTGTCTCTTTTGCTGTCTTGCATATAGGATCATCATTACTATCTTTCTAAATTCCATATATATGCTTTAATATACTGTATTGGTGTTTTTGTTTCTGACTTACTTCACTCTGTATATACGTCACTCCAGTTTCATCCACCTTAGAACTGACTCAAATGTGTTTTTTTTAATAGCTGAGTAATATTCCATTGTGTATATGTACCACAACTTTCTTATCCATTCATCTGCTGATGGACATCTGGGTTGCTTCCATGTCCTGGCTATTGTAAACAGTGCTGCGATGAACACTGGGGTACATGTGTGTCTTTCAATTCTGGTTTCCTCGATGTGTATGCCCAGCAGTGGGATTGCTGGGTCATATGGCAGTTCTATTTCCAGTTTTTTAAGGAATCTCCACACTGTTCTCCATAGTGGCTGTACTAGTTTGCATTCCCACCAACAGTGTAAGAGGGTTCCCTTTTCTCCGCATCCTCTCCAGCATTTATTGTTTGTAGACTTTTTGATAGCAGTCATTCTGACTGGTGTGAGATGGTACCTCATTGTGGTTTTGATTTGCATTTCTCTGATAACGAGTGACATTGTGTATCTTTTCATGTGTTTTTTAGCCATCTGTATGTCTTCTTTGGAGAAATGTCTCTCTAGTTCTTTGGCCCATTTTTTGATTGGGTCGTTTATTTTTCTGTATATTTTTTGAGCTGCATGAGCTGCTTGTATATTTTGAGATAAATTCTTTGTCAGTTGCTTCGTTTGCTATTTTCTCCCATTCTGAAGGCTGTCTTTTCACCTTGCTTATAGTTCCCTTCATTGTGCAAAACTTTTGTTTAATTAGGTCCCATTTGTTTATTTTTGCTTTTATTTCCATTACTCTGGGAGGTGGGTCGTAGAGGATCTTGCTGTGATTTATGTCAGAGAGTGTTTTGCCTATGTTTTCCTCTAGGAGTTTTATAGTTTTTGGTCTGGATTTAGATCTTTAGTCCATTTTGAGTTTATTTTTGTGTATGGTGTTAGAAAGTGTTTTAGTTTCATTCTTTTGAGTTGGTCCTTCTAGCTTAGGATGTCCTGCAGTTCTGCAGTCAGTTAGCTTCACAGTAGCCTCCTCCACCATCCAGTCCTCATCTGTTTTGAGCCCAGGACAGCTTCGCACCATTTTGAAGGGTGATGGGCCACCTCACTTGCTTAGCTTGTGGGCAGAAATATTTTATGTCTAGGGCTTGACTTTCCAGACCTCTCTTTTCCTTTGCCTTCATGATTAAATGGCAAGGGCAAGGGGCCAACTTATAGAGGAAAGCTGGTCCATCCTGGAAACTTGCCAACATCTATAATGGACTTTGTGTTGTACCCGTGAGGATTTGGGGCTGTTTGTTACTGCCTGTAATCTAGCCAGTCCTAGCTATAGACTAATGACTGCATCACTAACCTTTAGCCTGGTGACTGATACACTGCATTCCCCATGGTGCCTTTAGTTCTTGTCTGTGAGTCCACGTAGAATAATTTCCACATAGAATAATAATCCTGACTTATGTTTTCAGTGGCAGGGACGACAAGAAACTCCTGATACGGGACCATTAGGCAGAGCTTGCAGCCTGCTGGGAGTTAGGAGGGTAAAGCCAGCCTCTTTCCAGACCCTGTTTCCCCACTTTCCTCCCCATTCATTGGTGATGTGCTTCCATTCCCACCTTCGTGTCCTGAAGGTTTTCTGTGGAATTTTCTGCACTGAGAAATTAGTCATCATGTTTTGCAGTGTTGTGGCTTTTTTTCCCCATAACTCTACCTGTGCTGAATCTCATCTATTTCCTCCTGAGAATCAGTCTGGAACATTATGTGTGGAGAAGATTTATTCCAGTGGAGCAGATCTTCTTATCTGTAGTCTATAATTCATATCCATAACTCTGTGGAATCCATGTGTAGGTATTTTTCCACACACTCATGGGCTTTCATTTCTTTCTTATAATTTTACTTAAAAATCTTATTATGAAGATTTCAATCACAAGGGAAGAAGAGCATGACTCAGATGGACTTAAGTCATAAAGCAACTCACAGAATGGCTCATGGGACAGGAAAACTCATTCAGGAGTCATAGGTGTAGCCTGACCCAACAGTTCTGTGCTCACTTATGAAATGGCTCTTTCCGTGTCTCTCTTCTGCCTTCTGTGGAGCCAGATTCAACCTACAACTGCCTTTTCTGCAGCCAAAAGGTGGCTACCAGTAGTATTCAGGGCTACTTGCTCCCCTATCTACACTGCATGTGAATAAAAGGGTCTTTTGTGGGCACAGTTTCAGAAGGAGCAAGTTTCCTTTCCAGAAGCCCTCAGCAAATGTCTCTTTATGACTCATTGATCCAAACTGAGTTTCTTGACCTTACTGCCCTATGCTCAGTGGTACGTTTTGCTGGCTATTTTTGGCCAATTATTGTGGGTCTTGTAACAGAGTCAGTGCCATCCCTAACACCTGGGTGAAATATGACAACAGTGATGGCTGGAAGGAAAGATCCAGAGCTATTGACGAAGGGAAACTGGAGAATGACACTGGAGGCCAACAATTGACCTCAGTGGCTTCGCTTTTCTTTCTCTGGCTCTAAATGAAGCCCTCTTCCTCTGATTCTCCTCACTGATCTTCCATTGCTGTTGCATGGAATTTTGACAGAGGGGAGAACAAGGTGCCAATATGGCATCTGGCTAAGTGAAAAGGAAAAGAGCGTTCGGTAAACCTCCCTTTAAATTCCATAGAGTGTTTGCTTTTAACAAACAAACAAGCAAATGAGAATGCATCATGACCACGTGAAACACGCATACCTCCAGTAGCCTGCAAGACCTCAAAACCTGTAATGTGTTTCTTTTGCGATGTGAATCTTCCTGATTCAAAATGACAGGAGTTGTTTATATGATGTACCACCTCCCACTGGGGATGGCTCATCATTCAGTTCTAACCTTCTTCTAATAATAAGGAAACAAGCAATCTAGGGAAAGAAATGATCTGTTTGAGTGTTTGTTTCTCATAATGGGTCTTCCCAAACACTTGGCAATTATTAATTAATCCTCTCAGTGCCCCTCTGTAATGAATACCTATGTATACAAGGGGTGGGGTAGGCATAGTCTACTGACCAAGGCCCCTCCATGAATTAATGTCAAAAACAAGGACCTGGACTGTTAGGCTCACAGCTCCAGTACCAGTCACCTTAAAGCAGTGCCAATTAACTTCTTTTCCTTCCCAGAGGGGAAAAGTATGCACGGCCAAGCAGAAGCAAATATATTTTGTTCTATTTCTGCTTGGCACCGGTGAGTATGCACTCGAAGGAAATCATATGCTGACTTTACTAAGACATTGAACAAGAGCAGCAATGTGGCCAGCAGAGAAGGCAAGGTACTCCTGCACTGGGATAATGAGATTATCATCCTCACTCCTTCTCAAACATCATTTACTGACCACTCTCAGGATGCCAGCCATTGTATTACTCCCAGTATAGGAATGCCACATGGTCCCTTTGGGAGATAACAGAAGACTTTGAAACTATGAAGGACTTGGATAAAATAATTTGGTCACCTTCCAAAGGGTTGGATTAATTCTACAGGTGAAAAACATGCAACCCCTACCTTGTGGAACATTCTCTTCAATAGGGGAGATATAAAAGCCCAATAATTATGCTATAAACAAAAATGTAATAAATGTGGTAATAAAGGTATTTGTATTTTACTGTGGAAAATTGGTGAGGAACAAAAAACCTTCTGGATGGAAAAATAAGCACCTAGAAATCCCTGTAGGGTGTGCCATTTTTATCTGGGCCCAAATTTATGAGGATTTAAAGGATAAGGGGAGAAGAGAAAAGGTTTACTAGTGAAGAGATGAGTTTTACAGAATCCCAGGGGTGGGAAGACATGGTTATTATATAAGTAATTGTATTTGGCTGGAGTGTAAAGTTTGAAAGGAAGTAAAGGGGAAAAGAGTCCCTGGGAACAAAGGTTTAGAAACATAAGCCGTTCTGAGTGTCAAACTAAGGAGTGTGGATTTAATCCACGTGGAAATGTAGGAGTGTTCAACCCTTTGTAAATTTTGTGGCTGCCATTTTGTCTCATGAAATGTCCCTTAGAGCTCATACCAGGCTGAGAACTGCTGGCTGCAGTGTGGCCCGATGTCAGGTCAGCCCTGACACTTGTAGCTCCTGCTCTCCTGCGGCTGAAGGGCCAGCGTTCGTGGGGTAGTGCTGAGGCATGAGCCCGGGAAATGAGGCACCAGGAAGCGGCAGCTGAGAGAGGGCTGAGGATGGGGGTCCTGAAGGCAATATGGGGAGATGTCCCGTGTCTCACTGAGGTACAGGAAAGCACACGTGATTCTCTTTGGTGTTCTGGATTCCTGTGAGTTACAGGGAGCAGCCTGGGACCAGTGGTTGGCCTGAGAGCTGATGACCTGGGTCCTAACTCCTGGCTTGGGTATCACCTACCTATGTGGTTCTGGGCAAGTCCTCAGGAAAACCAGTTTCCTCATCTGTAATGAGCAATGGGACCAAGTCAGCATTTTCTAATGTGAGTTCTCTGAACAACTAGCAACAAAGAATAACCCATTAGAAAAAAAGAGTCTGTGGTTGAATATGTTTGGGAAACGCTGCATACTCACTTGTGTGCTGGGCATCATGAAGTCCAGCTATATGTTAAAGGGAGGCGGTTTCACTCTGTCGAACTTACTTTTCCCCAGACTTCTCTGCTCACAAGAATCTGACTTATTTCTTCCTTCCATGCAATACCCCTTGGCTGCCTGTAGAACATCTGGGGAAATTCTGGAGTAAGTCATTTTAAGGAAAGGTCTGTCTTCACATTCTCTGATCCTGTGTTAACTGTGAAGGTTTTTTCTGTTTGGATTTTACAAATCCGAAGGAAGTCTTCTCCTCCAGTCTGATTGAGGGAATTCCGACCTGTAATATAGGATTGGCCATCACCCCTCAATCAACTTTCAGAATTGAGGCAAGAAGTTTTTTAAAAGTGTTTTTTAAAAATGCTTTGAGATCCTTGAGGAAGGAGATCCCTGGTGGATTTGTCATATGACTTCATTAGAAATGTTGTATGCTAAGAAGCCTTTGACTTCACCTTCTAGTTTGGAATCATCATATTTCTAACGTTACTCTATTAACCAGGAAAGAGCTGAGGGATTATTTTTTTCTTCTTCTTCTCTCTCTCTCTCTCTTTTTTTTTTTGCATCTGTATATAATGTAATTTAACCTAGCAAAAAAGACACTGATTGTCTGTCCCACAGGACTTAATTAACTCCCAGCTTCATGGTGAGCCGCAGAAATAATAAGAAAAGGAAAAGTTCGGGTGTTCCATACCTGTCCACTTCTACCTCTGGTGCATAATGAGATGTCAGGAGAGGTGACACTGATGAGATGTGTAAAACATGCTGATTGCAGGAGGCGGCTAGCTGCCTGCTCAGCTCCTGGGAACCCTGGCCAGGCTGGAGGAACTGCGGACCCAGAGAGCACTACTTTTCTTCAGATGACAATTTCCAGCATCCTTCCCACTCACCACCCTGCCATCTGAGCAGTGCTTTTGTTAACCTTTAACTCTGCCTTCTGCACCCTGGTCGGATGTTATGACAATTGTCATGGGGCAGATGTTATGTTTATTAAGCTGCCTGTAGCAAATCCGGATGAACAGTGCAGGGTTCTACCAGCCAGCCCTCAGGGGAGCCCATTAAGAAATTGCAGGGCTAATAAAAATCATGCTGGATGAAATTGCAATCCTCTGGTGCCACTCTTGGATGGGTTGAAACTGGTTTTAAATTTTCATGGGGGCAAGGACTGAAGGTTTGAACTGGGTCCCTTGTCCCAGTAGCCCTCAAAGTTGCACCTTCCTAACTCAGACTAAAAAGGTGCAGAGAGAGACACGCTTGCCTCTCTCTTTGTGTGAGGTTTCTGTACATTTTAGCTAGGAATTCATGAATGTTTCTTGCATGCTAGCAATGGGAGAGGCTCTGGAAAAAAGCCTCACTCTGCTGAGTGGCATGAAATCTGGCCAGAAATCTGGTCCTCTAGCTTCATACTGGTTGAAGCCTTCAGCATCCAGGCCTGAGGTGGGTGGTGCCTTGAAAACGCAAGGGAAACAATTTTCAGTTCCTCGTCTCGGTAAAAGTGTTCTAAAACTTCCCTGTCCTGGTAGCTTCACGAAAAGGAGATTCTGTAGTTTTCTTGGAGAGCCATTCCAGCACAGCAATTCATCTTCACCCTGTATCCCATCCAGTCCAGGGGTCACGGTTTCAGAAAGGAGTTCTTTGTTCCTTTGCGGACTCTGTTTTGCTTGTGGGCTTCCCTGGGGGCTGAGACCTTAAAGAACCTGCCTGAGCTGTGGTACATATACACAATGGAGTATTACTCAGCCATTAAAAAAAATACATTTGAATCAGTTCTAATGAGATGGATGAAACTGGAGCCAATTATACAGAGTGAAGTAAGCCAGAAAGAAAAACACCAATACAGTATACTAACACATATATATGTAATTCAGAAAGACGGTAATGATGACCCTGTATGCGAGACAGCAAAAGAGACACAGATGTGTAGAGCGGACTTTTGGAGTCTGAGGGAGAAGGGAGAGGGTGGGATGATTTGGGAGAATGGCATTGAAACATGTATACTATCATGTAAGAAATGAATTGCCAGTCTATGTTCGATGCAGGATACAGGATGCTTGGGGCTGGTGCACGGGAATGATCCAGAGAGATGATATGGGGTGGGAGGTGGGAGGGGGGTTCATGTTTGGGAACTCATGTACACCTGTGGCGGATTCATGTCAATGTATAGCAAAACCAACACCGTATTGTAAAGTAAAATAAAGTAAAAATAAAAATTAAAAGAAAAAAAAGAATCTGCCTGCAATGCAGGAGACCTGCCTTCAGTCCCTGGGTCAGGAAGACCCCTGAAGAAGGAAACGACTACCCACTCCATTATTCTTGCCTGGAGAAAACCATGGACAGAGGAGCCTGGCAGGCTACAGTCCATAGAATGGCAAAGAGTTGGACTCAGCTGAGCAACTAACATGTTCACTTTCTTCTGCTTCTAGAATTCACCATTTCATCTGGATAGATAAATTGTTTTTAAACGTTAAAATGAAACAGCCAAGTTTATAATTGCTGTTTGGGGAAAGACTGAAGAAAATGGAAGGAAAAACGTAATAGGGAATTTCAGTAGTAGGTATGATACCATCTAGGGTGATACATTCTGTATTTTCCTGAAAGAAGCACTACTGAGGAAAGGAGGTAACACTGACTGAATACTGACTTCTTGTCAGGGATTGAGCGAAGCTCTTTATTTGAACTACCCGTTCAATCCTCAGAACAGAGCTGTGACATGGTTACTATTATTATCTCCAATTTTGTTTGTTTGGCTGTGCCGTGGGCATGCAGGATCTTAGTTTCCTGACCAGGGATTGAGTCCATTCCCCCTGCATTAAGAACAAAGAGTCTTATCCACTGAAACACCAAGGAAGTCCCTACCATCTCCAATTTACAGATTCATAAAGGCTCAGAGAGGTTCTGTAGTTTGTTTCAGGACTCACAGCAGGTAAGTGGCAGAGCAGAGACTCAAGATCAGAAGAATTTCAGAGCCTGTACTATTACTAAAATAATAATTTTAATAATAATAGAGTAGTCATTTAGCAATATTACTAAATTAATAATTTAAAAAAAATAATTTCAACAAATAAGCAAGGAAAGCTATTCTCTTTTATACACAATTCTCAAAAAAAAAAATGTGAAGTTACAGAATAAATTTGTGGAAGTGAATCTCTGGGTAGTGGAGAAAGTACGAGTTTATGAAAATGTACCTCTCAAGCTTCAACCTTGGCTGGGAGCATGGGTCTACTTCTGCCCCCTCACCCACTATGGCACCTTCAACCCCGACCTTCTTGTGGGCATTACCTTACCACTAGTGTTCTAGATCCTTCTAATGAGATTTTCTGCTTCCTCTACCCTCCTGCTCTGACAGTGATTTCACTGGACATGCTCTTACGTGGACTTGCATTTGTTTATGCTGGTGGGGGCTTGATATTTATATTTTATAACTACTATAGAAATAAAGGTTTATTGAATGAATACATGAGTGAACATCATTAAAGCTGATGATCACCAGATAGAATGTTATGTGTACTTAGTTGCTCAGTCGGGTCTGACTCTTTGCAACCCCATGGACTGTAGCCCACCAGGCTCTTTTGTCCATGGGATTTTTCAGGCAAGAATACTGGAGTGGGTTGCCATTTGCTTCTCCAGGAAATCTTCCTAACCCAGGGATCGAACTCATGTCTCCTGTGTCTCCTGCGTTGCAAGCAAATTCTTCGCCTGCTGAGCCATCAGGGAAGCCCACCAGATAGACACCAGGTCTCAAAACTTTCATTGTGAAACTTTCAGAAACTGTTATTGAGACTGGAGACCTTGGGGAACACAGAAGCACCCTACTCTTACAAAAGACATAAATTATACAAACAGTGATTTACTCAGAAAGGTCTTCCAAGTTCAGAGGAAGGCATTTGGCCTTCCAAACAAGAATAGTTTTGCCATTTGCCAACTGTGTTTTCCTGAGGGTTACAGAAATAGAGATCTGGAAATTCTCTGGAGATCCAGTGGTTAGGAATCTGCCTGCCAGTGCAGGGGCATGGGTTCGATTTCTGTTCTGTGAAGATTCCACATGTTGTGGGAGCAACTAAGCCTGGGAGCCACAGTTACTGAGCCAGCACGCCCTAGGGCCCATGCTCTCCGACGAGAAAAGCCGTTGCCTTGAGAACTGCATCCTGCAACTGGAGAAGAGCCCCTTCTTGCCACAACTAGAGAAAGTCCATGTGCAGCAATGAAGACCTAGTGCAGCCACAGATAAATACATAAACAAAGAAAACAACGAAAGAAATAGAGATCTGCTTGACGGGTGATTTTTGTGATATCTTTCTGAACTGTTTCATTAAGTTTTGATAATGTGGGCAATATTTAGTGGAAATGACTAATTTCTGCAGTACAGAGAGAACATTATAATTTCCTTTGCCATGCTTATTATCTTAGTGAAGTAACTGGATACTAGACCTGTAGTTCCAGAACATTCAGCTTAATTTTCCTTTTTTTAAATTTCTGGGAAATGAGGCTTTTTTTTTTTTTTGCTTTTATTAAAAAAAAACCTTTTCAAGTTCTTTTTATTTTTATTATTATTTTTAATATTTATTTATTCAGCTGCACCAGGTCTTAGTTGTGGGACTTGGGGTCTCTGATCTTCACTGTGGCATGTGGCATCTTTTAGTCACGGCACTCAAACAGTTAGTTGCAGCATGGGGGATCTAGTTTCCTGACCAGGGATTGAACCAGGGTCCCCTACATGGGGAGCATGGAGTCTTAGCTACTGGACCAACAGAGAAGTCTCGAGGCAATGTGTCTTGTAAGCTAGATTAGGGATGATGGGTGCTATTGTGGGGGACACACAAGAGTCATAATTTTGGGGCACTTCCCAATATCGCAATGCACCTAATTCCCATTTCTGTCTTCTTACTGTTTTGGCTGCTCCATTTAAGTGCTTAGTATACAAACCAAGACAAGACAAAATACCTTTTCATCTTATTGAAAAAAGGATACATACTTAGAGTAGAAAATGTAAAACAAGATAATAAAAACGGGCAAAAAAGATCTTCTATAGTTTCAGCATTCAGTTGCTTTGATCCTGGCCGAAGGAACGTTGGCCAGTGAAGTCATGAGCCAGGAAGGCTTTCCCGGCTCCTCCACCTCATGACCTTCAAGCTGGGGAGAGATGGCCACTTCTGATTTCAGTGTCTGCAGGTGCTGAGTGTGCAAGTATGGTACTTCAGTGAAGTAATTAAAAGGCTTTCTCTGTATGCTGAATGAATAAATTTGAAAGGGTTGAAAGTTCAATTTTAGCAATGTGTGGAATGATATATTTATGACTATATATCTATCCATAAAGTACATCATTTGAGACAATATTTAAGACTTTTTTTTTGTCCTAAGAAATCATCCTTTTCAGTAATCAGCATCACAGAAAACTGACCCAGCTCTTTACCGTGTTACACACTTTGAAGACACAGTTGGAAGAGCAGTGCGATTGGCCTATTGAAGGTAATATATTTATTGGGGCCCATTTTTCTTTAACTTTTAAAAGAGACAATTTCAAATATACTAAAGTAGAGAGCATAGCATAATAAATGCCATGTACCCATCTTCTGCCTTCAACGGCTCTCAACTTACTTTTGTTTTTTAACAAAAGTTGAAGACTATTTAATATAGGTTTCCTTTGAAAGCAGAATCTGCTAGTGGGATTTTTTTTGTCTGTCAAATATTTATTAAGTGTCAACTCTGTACCATACTAAGGATATAGGAAAAGTAAGGTTGTTAGAAAGAAGTATAAAATAATTTTTCCATTGTTCCATCGCCAAGGAGCTAAATCAGATTTTTAAGGATGAAGGTAGTTTTTAACCTGGGAATCTCTCATAGTTTAGTATTTCACACAGGGTATAAATGCTGTGAAAAGGATGACTATGTTTCACATCTATTTGAATTTATAGGAACATGAGGCATCTGGGGTTTAGATTAAAAATGGTCTCTATATAAAGTTTTCCTTTGAGCTTTCCTCTCTTTTTTTTTTTCAATTTATGTTTTACTTTCTTATTCAACTTCTATTTAAGTTCATAAAATCCAAAAATCTCCAGGTATTATATATTTGCATTTTATAATGGGATTCTTGGAGACTCAAACAGTTATAATGGCATAAACATAGGTGGTGATGATTATTATTTAAGAGTTGGACCATGCTTGGTACCCCACCAAATCCCATTGCCTGACCAACTAAATGACTATTCATTAGCTTTAAAACAATAAATAGTAGCTTCAGTATATGGACCTGTTATATGTGATGGGCATATGGCATATAACTCTTTTGTACATGTTATTTTCATAGCACATTGAGTAGACATTAGCTCCATTTTGCAGATCAGGAAATGATGCTTCTGAAAGTTGAGAGGCTTATCCAAGCCTCCATGGCTAAAATGTTGGAGCTGGGATGTGAAACTTCCTCTCACCATGATGCTGCATGCTGAATAAGTGACTAAAAATGATTGCAAATGGTATGTGGTGGGTGAAGAGAAGACAGGATGGGAAAAGGATAGAGTCACATGAGTTAATCAAAAGAAATGTTTCATTAAACTCTCATGTCTAGTGGAATTAGAGCAACACTCTGTGAGTTTGTTTAACTTTATGGGCATAGCTGGATTTCCTAAGGAACAAAAAAGTGGTTCCGTTTTATTTTGAAAATTTTGCACCCCCCCACCACACACACAAAGCAAGATTCTTTTCCCAGCCTATAACTGTTTCCCTGGCCCTGGAATTTGGAAAGGCTCTGATAAAAAGGAGGGGCTTCACTCATTCTCACCTTGATTTTGTTTGAAAAGATGTCTACTGGAATAGAACAAAGAAACAGGCCAAACAAGGGAAGAAAAGGACTTGAGAGCAGATGTTCTCAGGCTGGGAGGTGACGTCTGCAAGTCAAGATGGCAGCCCAGTAACCACGGGCTACAGACGCGCCAAGATAAATGGTTGACCCCGGCCCGTGTCAGCCCACGATTGATGCCACTAACAGTCCTACTGCCTTCCCAATGAGTTTTTTTTTTTTTTTTTTAAATCTTTGATAGAGTGTGTTATCTAGTTACTGGCATGAGGGCAATAGCCCGGAGGGGTGGAGGAAAAGGAAAGAATAAAAGGTCACTCCAGGAGGACAATCTCTGTTGGACTAAATGAGAAAAAAGGATCTGACTCCAAAGGGGAGGAAATAAATAAATAACAATAATAGCGGCTGCAAGGTGCGTGGATGGATAAGCGAGATGCTGGTTTCCTTTGCTTCCCTCCCTTTATAGTCTTTCCTTCCTCCCCCTCTCTTCCTCCCTCCCTTTCTTGCTCTCTCCCTCTCTCTCCCTCTATTTTCTTTCCTCCTCACACTCTCTCTCTCCTTTACATCTCCCCCCTTTTTTTTTTTAAAAAAAATTCTAACGTAGGCCTTGAGCTGTTCTGGAGAATTTTGTACATGTAGTCATAGATTTTGTTTTTTTCCCTTGAACTTTTCTAATGGTCTGATTGGGATTGTTAAGTCTTAAAAAAAATGTCTAGGAGAAGTGAAATTAAAGGCTTTAATAGCCTCTCACTTTGTCTGTAAAAGAATGACAATTCAAGTGTAAAATAACATGAGATTCCTCTAGATAACAGGAAATATGTCATTATAACATGGTATTATTAACTGTTTTGTGATGGATATATGAATTCAATTCTGTAATAACTGTCTGGCCTCCTACACCCTGACACACACCCCCCTGAAGGAGTGCCCGCATGCATAGTTTTTTCACAAACACCTATATACACTTTTTTTGGAGAGGCAGGAATATAATTGCTTTTACTCAGTATTGCTGCATCCACTGAATTCTACTTCATGATAACAGAATCTTTAATTGGTTCATTTAGTCTTGAAGGACATTTTTCAGAGGGAAAAGAAAGGAGAACTGAGGGTTTGGTTTTTTTTTTTTTTTGTCTAAAAGATCATGGCTTTAATTGTGAATTTTTGCTTTTTATTTGACCTGGAAAAACCTAGTGTTTTTTGGTTTTTTTTTTTTGCCCTCATAAAGTGTTTGTAGAAAGTAAAATGGTTTCAGGGCCAGAAGCCTGAAGACTGGGTTGGACCTATGGCATTAATACTATCCTTTGAGAGGAATCATGTTGGATATAAAAATATTGTTCCTCAAAAGCAGCTCTGGAAAGAGCAGAGACATGTACTGTAGACAGAATCCATCCTCTGGATGGCCAGAGGAGTTTAACAATTTGACTTCCTGGCCTTATAACATTGGCTCTCAGTAGCCAGTGCTGGACAGGGTCATCTTTAGTTGGCACAGGTTGGAGGACCTGTTTTGCCATCTTTCCCTCTATCAACGGCATCTAAGTAATGGTAAGAGATGAGTATTGTTGTTGGAAATTGTAGTTTCTAGTCTCTGCCAAGACCATCTTACTAAGAGTTCCAAGGCTTGATTTCTCAGAGCCATCATTGTCCTTATGTACATGAAGATGCTAGTGCTTCACAGCATTTTTCTGCATTAAGTTTTTAAATTTAAATGAGTCTGCAGATGTGAAAACCCTCTGAAAGTGCTACAATGCTGCTCAATTGTTACAACCCCTGTATCAGTGTGGATTCCATTGTTGTATGGAAGTGGTGGTTGGCTGTAACATGTTACTTGCAGAATAGAGTAATGACATGATAGTTCCTGTAAATTTCCACAGGATTGATTGAAGTGGGAGCAAGGCAGAGGCATGAAATTTTAGGGCTAGCAGAAAAATATGTAATGCATTATTTTTTTGTTTTTTAGCAGTTTCTAGCTTGCCACCATAAAATATATGTTGTATAATTTTGCTTGCTCATAGAATTAATATATTTGATATACTAAATTTAAAAGTAATATTTATTTGTCAAATATTTGTCTTTTGACATAGTATGACACATAAATTACATAGAACAAAATGTACAGATCTTAAGTGCCTTGTTCATTGACATGTATATACCATGAAGTTCACACTCAAAATCAAGTTATGGAGCATTTTCATCACCCCAAAAAGATGACTTCACTTTTTGTGTGTGTGTGCCACAAATAGTGATGCAACAACTGAAATCTATCTTCTCCTTGTTTTTGTTTAAGGAAAAGTATGAGAAAAGCAAGAAGTAAATCCCTGTTATAGCCCAGGCACTGAGCTGGTCTTCATATATATTAGTTAACTATATACTTTATAATTATAATGGCCCTTGAAGAATCTTCATTTTATGGTTGAGGGACTGAACTTCAAGGAAATTATGTGACTGCCAAGGTCACACAGTGAGTAAATGGTGAAGTTGGGATTTGAATGCATGCTGCTGACTTCCAAAGCCTTTTTTTTTTTCCTTCTTCAACTGTTAAGTTAAAACGATTGCTAAGATTTGGGGACCCAAGGATCTTCCACAGAATCAGAGGTATTGCAAGTCTACATTTTCAGGAAAAAAGAGCTAAAGAAAAAGAACTTTTTCCCCACGAGGGGAGAAAAGTGAATGGTTGCAACTTTTGATTGGTGGAGCTCTGTTTCTGGGGTTATATTTCCCCCATCATTTTGGATTTCTGAGAACTGTGCCATTCTTGAGACTGTGTTTGTACTGCCCTAGGTTGCTCTTTAAGGCATAGGTGCCTCACATCCGGACACAGAGCAGTGAGCCCTGGTCCCACCCCTGCGTCGTGCTTTGGCCTTGAGCATCCTTCCTGCCTTCTCTGCACGTCTCAGTTTTCTCATCTGTAGATGGGATGATAAGAGAGATGCCTCACACACTGGTTGTGAGGCTCTTACAGGGTTGTGACAGCGCAGGTCTCAGTGCAGTGCCCAGCATCTGATGAATAGTGTTCAGTTGGCATTTACCATTATTGTTGTTGTATTTGCCATTCCTTCAAGCCTCGTGCCTTCTACCCTGAAGTTTCAATCGGTTTGGTTTTTATTTTGATGTTTTTCAAATTCAGATCAGTTGAGAGTGCTCCCCAAATGGGGAGGACCTGAGAGAATAAGGAAACCACTGAGTCAGGGACTGTGCTGGGTACATGCCTTGCCTCATCCCTGGAGTGCTTTTTGGTCCTGTGGCTGGAGTTCTTTGGGGATGCCCCGACACCCCCTGTACCCACCACTGTACCTGGTACTTGCTCTGATACTTGTTTTCTTCTAGATGGTGTGCCCTGGGGGGCAGTTTGGGCACCCAGCTTGACACTTGACATTAGTAGGTGCTGCCCTGCTATCTTTTGAATAAATGACACTTCCAGATTTCATTCCTGGACCAGACTTCTCATCTTCTATTTTTCTTGGTAGGGGGATGAGGGATCACGTAGGAGTTAATTTTCTGGGCAATGAAACCATTGTCCTTAAAATACTGAGCCATGTTTATTTTGGATGCTATCTTCTAGAACAGAGCAAAGACTTTTCTGACTTTTTGAGTGACTCTCATGCAAAGAGTTGACTCATTGGAAAAGACTCTGGTGCTGGGAGGGATTGAGGGCAGGAGGAGAAGGGGACGACAGAGGATGAGATGGCTGGATGGCATCACTGACTTGATGGACGTGAGTCTGAGTGAACGCTGGGAGTTGGTGATGGACAGGGAGGCCTGGCGTGCTGCGATTCATGGGGTCTCAAAGAGTCAGACACGACTGAGTGACTGAACTGAACTGAACTGAGGGAGCAGAATCAAATGTTTCCTGGATGCTTCTGGGTCATTAGCACAAACCTCAGTGATTTTGCTTGTTAGAAATAACACTTCCACCAGAGGTAGTATTGAAAAAGCAGAAGGTGTGTGCTCTTTGCCAACGGCCACGAGCATACTGACCCATTGTGCTCTTTCTTTGTATTCAGACTGCAGGTGTCTGTCAGGTGGGCCACTGTCAGCAGCCTCCACTTCCTTGTCATGTGCCCTGTTCTCTTCTTCACTGACTGACTGCGCAATTTTGGCAGATAGATATGCAATGCCACTGTAAAGCAATTCTGAGTGCAACTTTGAAAGGTACTTCTTGAAGAAGTTCATGAGGTTGTATGTGAATCTTGTGAAATTAACACTTGCTCCCCCGCCCCGGCCCCTGCCACCATTTCTCATTAATCATCTTCATGACTGAGGATGTGAAATGTCAGGGATGCATCTTCTACCACTGAGACCTAATCTCGTGATCCGAGAGGACCAGAGCCAAGTGTTGTATGTTACTTAATTTTCTGTTTCTCCTTCTTTTACATACTTAAGACACAGATAACTATAGTTACACAGATTCCCCCAGATAGAATCATTCTTGTTTATCACTAAGTTTTTACTTCACCCTCTCACGTTTATAACTAGAAATATGCTAAGATGAAAAATACAGTGATAATACAACCTGTGCCTTTTGTTAAGTAATAGCTATCAAAAATACCTTCTGATGCACTCATGATTGACAAAAATTATTAGAAAATTCTGCCCATTGTATAACTTTAAGAAATAATTTAGAAGTAATGTAGCATGTGAGAATAAGGAAACATACAAAGATTCTATTTGGTACTTTAAAAAAAATTAGAGTCTGATTATATTTGTTTTTTTTTTTTCTTGCTATGAAAATAAAATCTAGTAATGACAAAATATCTTTGGACAAAGAGCCCACCCTTCCCACTTCCTCCTCTGGTGGTAACCTCTGAATTACTGTCATGCTTTGGAGTCATTCTCAAGCCTTTCCATTTTTGGTATTGTAGAGGTGGCCCAACTTGGTTTGGTAAATGAAACTTTACATTGTGTGATTTCTAAGTCACAGATTCTGAACTTCCTTTTCTTTGTAACTAAGCTTCTGTCTGCATTCCTCAGAGGCGTTCCAGATTAGATTAGAAATTCTGCTTCTACTTTTGCTAGGTTGGGGAATGCCTCAGGCAAAGGATACCCCTAAATTCTCCAGCATAACAACAGCCTTAGGGAAAGGGTGGAGGTTCTGAATTTCATACCGATATTGACGTCTGGGCAAGCTTAAGGTCAAGAATCCATACAGGATCACAGAAGAAGAGTGCTCTTAGGACTTTGGGAGGAGATCCAGAAGAGATCCTGCTTTGTTTGAATACATCATGGAGTTGGAGACTCAGTGCACAGACTGTGCAGGAGTGGGGTATGTGTAAATATCCATTTATGTCAGGCTCATTCACTCTTCGTCCTCATTCTCCCTTCTTCAAAAAGTCAGTGTTCCGAAAGCCTTCTTTAAACTGTGGAAGATTCTGAGAGAGATGGGAATACCAGACCACCTGACCTGTCTCTTGAGAAATCTGTATGCAGGTCAGGAAACAACAGTTAGAACTGGACATGGGACAACAGACTGGTTCCAAATAGGAAAAGGAGGACTTCAAGGCTATATATTGTCACCCTGCTTATTTAACTTATATGCAGAGTACATCACGAGAAATGCTGGACTGGAAGAAACACAAGCTGGAATCAAGATTGCCGGGAGAAATATCAATCACCTCAGATATGCAGATGACACCACCCTTATGGCAGAAAGTGAAGAGGAACTCAAAAGCCTCTTGATGAAAGTGAAAGAGGAGAGTGAAAAAGTTGGCTTAAAGCTCAACATTCAGAAAATGTAGATCATGGCATTCGGTCCCATCACTTCATGGCAAATAGATGGGGAAACAGTGGCAACAGTGTCAGACTTTATTTTTTGGGGCTCCAAAATCACTGCAGATGGTGACTGCAGCCATGAAATTAAAAGATGCTTACTCCTTGGAAGAAAAGTTATGACAAACCTAGATAGCATATTCAAAAGCAGAGACGTTACTTTGCCAACAAAGGTCCGTCTAGTCAAGGCTATGGTTTTTCCAGTGGTCATGTATGGATGTAAGAGTTGGACTGTGAAGAAGGCTGAGTGCCGAAGAATTGATGCGTTTGAACTGTGGTGTTGGAGAAGACTCTAGAGAGTCCCTTGGACTGCAAGGAGATCCAACCAGTCCATTCTGAAGGAGATCAGCCCTGGGATTTCTTTGGAAGGAATGATGCTAAAGCTGAAACTCCAGTACTTTGGCCACCTCATGGGAAGAGTTGACTCATTGGAGAAGACTCTGATGCTGGGAGGGATTAGGGGCAGGAGGAGAAGGGGATGACCGAGGATGATATAGCTGGATGGCATCACTGACTCGATGGACATGAATCTGAGTGAACTCCGGGAGTTGGTGATGGACAGGGAGGCCTGGCGTGCTGCGATTCATGGGGTCGCAAAGAGTCGGACAAGACTGAGTGACTGAACAAAACTGAACTGAAAGAGAGGAGAGTAGCTTTCTTGACTTGGTTAATGATGGATTCACTCTCATTCAGTGAACCATGATTTTAGCTAAGAATGCAGGCCATCTTCTCAGTCTCATCGATTTGTTCACTGTGCTCTCTTTGGAAAAGGTTTGTTTTAATGGCCTTGCCAACAACACAAGTATTTTCATCTTGCCTTTGAAAGGGCTGACTTTTTTTTCCCCTCATGGCCTGCTCCTTTGTTATAACTCCGCATTCTCAGACCCGTCCTTACAATCCAGGTTACTGTAGAGCAAAGAGCTTCATTACTGTGTTCCTGCTAGACTTGAAAACAATTAGAGCCGTGACTAGGAGGAGTTCAAGGGGACCCCCCAAATCCTGAAACCAAACAGACATCACAGGGCAGGGATAGCAGGTAAAGTGGTTGCTATAAACACTTTCTCTTGAAAGCTGTGTCTTTTCAATAAACACACCGTTAGGCCCTAGCAAAATATTTCCAGTTGGCATCATGGGTGGTGCAGTGCTGGAAGCTGTTAGCTCATGCTCAGTTAAATTTCAAATGTCAAAGCTCATTAATAGTGATTTTAGCCAAAGACAGCTTGTAAGGAGCTGCGCAAACTTAACTTCCTCAAATAAAAGGAGAAGAAAGATGACCATTTAACATTGCTTTTCCTCCCCCTGCTTTCTTCACCTCCGCTTCGAGTTTGTTTTGGGTTTTATTGACAGTAGGTTTCAAGTTTATATTCTGCATTTCCCTTAATTTGCCTTGTCCTTTTATCCCCCCCTTGGGAAACAGGCCTATTACAAAGGTGTCGCGATGTTTCTTTGAGTTTTAGGAGGAGTGTTTTGTCTGAAGCGGGCCTGGAGGAGTCTGTGAAAGTGTTAAGGCAGACGGTTCGGCTTTTGAGAGACAGAAACACACTGGGATATGATTATGTGTTCAGATGCTGTTTCCAGCCTTGTCTGAATACAAATGTCAAAGGGGATTCTTTTTACACCAATAACGATGCTTCAAATTAAAATAGGAATACAAGCTGTATCCTCATTATTTGAGGTCTGGTCAGGTCTCAGCACTCTGGTGACCACTCAGCTTTCAAACTAAATGAAAACCAGGGAAAAAAAATTTTTTAACCTGAATTTACTTGTGCAGTTGTGATTGTGGGCTGGCTTGCTGAGTTAAATTCTGTGAAAAACAAATTCATTAAGTCACCAATTACAAATTTGACATCAACTTGGCCACCTATAGATCTTGGATTTTCCTAGCAGCAGGGTTTACTATGCTCTCTTCCTGAGTCTTGCAGAGGTTTCCTGGGTGTCATGTAAGCAACACCTGACTTCCGGTTTTGGTGCTGGAGGCCTAACTTACCCAGGGCAAATGTCTCAGAGGTGATCTAGGTGTAGCTGTCTCAAAGCTTCTTTTATTGGACCCTGTGACTACAGTTGCCTTGAGGAATTTGAGCTTGGGCTGCACCGAGGTTTTCGTGTGACTCCAATCAGAGTAGAGGTGGAGAATATGGGTGGATGAATATGTAGAGTGAGTGTGTATCAGGGGATGGTGTTGAATCAGGAGTTTCTTCTGAAGATTTATGACAATTGCCTCTTGGGGCGAGCATGGGTCCCAATCAGAAGTTTATGAGCCCTGTGTCATTTTCCACCAAAATAAAAGGAATTTTAATTTTTCCTCCCAAAACGTTTGTTTAGATTTTTAAAGATGCTTACTGATTTGGACAAATGTTGTTATGCTGAACAGAGATCATTAATTGTGAATAGTCCACCTTCTTGAAATAAGAACCCAGTTATATTATTAAATGGATGGGTGTCCAGTTATTGTTTATAGATTTTGATGATATTTGATTTCCAGGTAAGGGCTTTAATAACATGAGATCATGTTGAGTAGACTGTTTGGTCCAGAGTATTAAAAGTTTGCATGAGTTCTTTTTAAAAGTCAAGTAATTACATTTTCTGTAAGCAGGATTGTGATCTGGGAAGTATTTCTAAGTATACTCTTTTAGCTTTTATCTTTTCTATCTTCTCTAGTAAACATCCAGATTTTGCCCTTCTGAGAAAAGAAACAAGCATATGTAATATTATAAGAATTGGCTTTTATGTTGGTTTCTTCTAGACAGTGAGCTTCCTGAGAGCAGGGAATTATGTTACTTATCATTTTATCCTCGGGGCTTAGCACGGTATCTGGCTCAATAAATGTTTATTGGCTGAATATAGTAAAACTTCATTAATTGATACACTAACAAGATTGTAGGTGGAATATTTAACTTAAGAGAAAAATCAATTTTATGGACTTTAGCTCATTAATTATTTGCATGCAAATGGAAGCTGCAAATTACAAATAAGTGCTATCAATTTATTGAGGCAGGTCTAGAGGTGCACTGCCAGCAGACATAGCCCCAGAAATTTAGGTTGTACCTTGATGAATATATTCTGCAGTCTTTCTTAAAAAAACACTAAATCATTTTGACAGAGGACACAGACATTGTAAGAGGAAGATTTTTACTGTAATCCTGTCCACTGCCTGCCTGTTCATATAACTGGTCTAACTCATGAAATTTGGTTTAATTGACTTGGTGGGAATCCCCTGCAAGAGTAGTTTTTCAAGAGCCTGAGAAAGCCATCACAGAGAAATTTAAAGTGGAGCCAGACTGAGATGATGGTATTAGCCAGGAGAGGAGGGGCTTAGCATTAGCATGGTCATGATGTGTTCAGGAGATGGTGTAGCTTTGGGTATGAAGCCTTTCCATTAAGCTCTTCCATTGGTTCCCTGGAATCCCATCTCATTTGGCTTCAGTGAGGAGGGAGTGGAGATAGAAAAAAACCCAAGATACCAAACATCGTGGGGATAAGTACTCAAGCAAAAATTCACAGCCCAGTGGGTGGAGAAAAAGGAGACAGCTGGTTTCAGGGTGAGGGGACACCAGCTAAAGCTTCACAGAGAAAAGGGGATGACCTGGCTTTTGAAGACTGAGCAAGTGCTTCCCTGCTAGAATAGAGTAGAAAGGTCTTCTGGACAAAAGTTATAGAGGTCCACCTCCAGGACTGGAGGTGGGAGATAAGAAGTAGGAGAATGTGTCTAGGGAGCTGCAGGAGATTTCTGGGTGCTGTCGTGTAGGGAGGAGGTGAGTGGAGTGGGGAGGCGACCAGGGGCTAGGGAGCACAGAGGATCATGGATACACTCAGGCACATGTACTCACAAAAACAAGGGGACAAACCCACTCTCCACAGAGCAGCAAGGCAATGCTGAGCCTTATTTTCATTTTGGTTTTGCATTCCTTCATCTGCTTTTAGAACCTTGAAAAAGTCATTTAACCTTTCTGAACTCTGGTGCCATCGTCTGAAAAAAGAGGAGATAGGAGGCTTTAAAATTCTTCATTAAAAACAAAGAAACATCTCCCCCACCCCATCAGTTTTTAAATTGTAGCTAAATATGCAGAATATAAAAATTCACCATTTAGCCATATTTAATTGTTCAGTTAAGTGGCATTAAATAATTCACATTGCTGTGCAGTCATCACCACTGTCTATTTCTGGGACATTTTTGTATTCCCAAACTGAAACTCCATACCCATTAAACACTAACTCCCCATTTTACCTGCCCGCAGATCCTGACTACCACCATTCTACTTTCTGTCTCTGCATGTGGCAACATAGGTGTCTCATCTAAGTGGAATCGTATAATATTTACCCTTTTGTAGCTGGCTTACTTCTCTTATGAGCTTCCAGAGCAGCTTAGGGGAAACCCTGAACCTCTTAATGTCTTCAGGGTTCATCCATGGTATGGATTTCACACTTTGTTCATTCATCTGTGATGGACGCTTCATCTCCCTCTACTTTGTGGCTTATAATAATGCTGCTATGACCATGGATATACAAATATCTGTTTGAGTCCCTGCTTTCAGTTATTTCAGGTATAAACCCAGAAGTAGAATGGTCAAATTTATATGGTACCCCAATGTTTAATGTTGCGAGGAACTGCCATACCAGTTCCAAAGTGGCTGCACCATTTTACATTCCTACCAGCAAGGGACAATACTTGTTATTTTGTTTGTGTTTTTGTTTTAACTAATAGCGATCCTAATGACTGTTAAGTGACATCTCATTGTGGTTATGATTTGCATTTTCCTAAAAAGCCTCTTGATGAAAGTGAAAGAGGAGAGTGGAAAAGTTGGCTTAAAGCTCAGCATTCAGAAAACGAAGATCATGGCATCTGGTCCCATCACTTCATGGCAAATAGATGGGGAAACAGTGGAAACAGTGTTAGACTTTATTTCTTGGGGCTCCAAAATCACTGCAGATGGTGATTGCAGCCATGAAATGAAAAGACGCTTAATCCTTGGAAGGAAAGTTACGACCAACCTAGACAGCATAATTCAAAAGCAGAGACATTACTTTGCCAACAAAGGTCCATCTAGTCAAGGCTATGGTTTTTCCAGTGGTCATGTATGGATGTGAGAGTTGGACTGTGAAGAAAGTTGAGTGCCGAAGAATTGATGCTTTTAAACTATGGTGCTGGAGAAGACTCTTGCAAGTCTCTTGGACTGCAAGGAGATCCAACCAGTCCATCCTAAAGGATACCAGTCCTGGGTGTTCACTGGAAGGACTGATGCTGAGGCTGAAACTCCGGTACTTTGGCCACCTCATGCAAAGAGTTAACTCATTGGAAAAGACCCTGATGCCGGGAAGGATTGTGGGGAGGAGGAGCAGGGGAAGACAGAGGATGAGATGGCTGGATGGCATCACCGACTCGATGGACATGAGTTTGAGTGAACTCCGGGAGTTGGTGATGGACAGGGAGGCCTGGCGTGCTGCAATTCAGGGGTCGCAAAGAGTCGGACACGACTGAGCAACTGAGCTGAACTGAAGGATTAGTCATGTTGAACATCTTTTCATATGTTTATTAGCTATTTATAGATCTTTGGAGAAATGTTACTCAAGTCCATCAGCCATTTTTATTGTTATTTTGAAGAGTTTTATTATTTATTGACCACACTGAGTGGCATGTGAGATCTTAGTTCCCCAACAAGTGATAGAACTTGTGCCCCCTCCATTGGAAGACAGGGTCTTAACCATTGAGCTGGCGAAGAGGTTCCCCCCATCCCCCTGCCCCAATCAATTTTAAATAAGGTTGTTTGGGGTTTTTTTGTTGTTGTTGCAACTCAGAATTTCTTTATACATTCTGGATATTAATCCTTTATCAGATACATGATTTGCAATCCATTCTTCTATTACACAGGTTGCCTTTTTCACTCTGTTGATAGTGTCCTTTGATATACAAAAGTTTTTAATTTGATGAAGTCCAGTTTATCTAGTTTTGTTATTGTTATTGTGCTTTTGGTATCACAGTGAAAAAATCATTTCCAAATCCAAACGTCATGAAGATTTCCTCTACATAACAACAAGGAAGCATCGTTTATATAAATTATGTTGGCCTAAGTTCTGTCTTTAAAATTCAAATCTCTAGCTTAGTCTGAAGAAGATTAACTTCATTTATTTTCTGCTCTTGTCTCTAAACATCCGTTCAGTAAGTTCAGTTGCTCAGTCATGTCTGACTCTTTGTGACCCCATGGACTGCAGCATGCCAGGCTTCCCTGTCCATCATCAACTCCCAGAGCTTGCTCAAACTCATGTCCATTGAGTCGGTGATGCCATCCAATCATTTCAACCTCTGTCATCCCCTTCTCCTCCTCCCCTCAATCTTTCCCAGCATCAGGGTCTTTTCCAATGAGTCAGTTCTTTGCATCAGGTGGCCAAAGTATTGCAGCTTCAGCTTCAGCATCAGACCTTCCAATGAATATTCAGGACTGATTTCCTTTAGGATTGATTGGTTTGATCTCCCTGCAGTCCAAGGGACTCTCAAGAGTCTTCTCCAACACCACAGTTCACAAGCATCAATTCTTTTGGGTACTTCTTATCATCTCAGTTGTTTGAGGAATTCGGCAAGGTGTCAATGATCTATGTCCAATGAAGGTTTAGGTTTGCTTTGGGTTGCTCATGTGAAAACTTAAAGACTGGCAGAGGAAAAGCTACCTTCCCATCTCAGCTGTGAGTACTCAGTTGTGTCTGACTCTTTGCCACCCCATGGACTGTGGCCCTTCAGGTTTCTCTGTCCATAGAATTTTCCAGGCAAGAATACTAGAGTGGGTTGCCCTTTTCTACCCCAGAAAGAGGGAGGAGTAACAAGGAAATGTTATTTCTTTCTTCTTTATGTGGTTGATAAGGAGGTAAAGTGAATTTTTTCTCAGTTTTCTGAAACAACAGACATTCCTGTGGGTAGATCCTAGGCAAAGGAAATTTCACCTGAAGGAGTTGTCCAGAAGTAGGCAATGGGGAATATGGAAAGCTGTGCCATGTGCTTGCCAACTTTTTCATGGCATCCATTGATATGTCTCATACCTACCAAAAAGGCATAATTTTTTGGCTGCAGCATGCAGCTTATGGGGATCTTAGCTCCCCAAGCAAGGGTCAAACCTGTGTCCCCTGTAGTGGAAGCAGAATCTTAACCAATGAACCACCATGAAAGTTCCGAATGCATGTTGATTGGTCCATCAAGAAAATTTTAGAAGAGCTCCTTGTGCATGCGTGCTAAGTCGCTTTCGTCATGTCTGACTCTTTGCAACTCTCTGTACTATAGCCCACCAGGCTCCTCTGTCTGTGGGATCCCTCAGGCAAGAAGTATTCTTGCCAGTAGGAGTGGGTTGCCGTGTCCTTCTCCAGAGGATCTTCCCTACCCAGGGACAGAACTTGTGTCTCTTACATCACCTCCATTGGCAGATGGGTTCTTTACCACTAGTGCCACCTGGCCTTACTGGGAACTCTATTTCATCCCATTGGGAAAATGGGGAAAGAAGAAGCTTCTATTTGATTCAGGCGAAAAAGAGCTATGTGAATAATTAATCCTCAGCCAGTTGAGGTCCTGATTTTCAGCGGAGGGATAATGCTCCCAAATTGGGAGAACTCGTGGAAAGGTGTCTTTCATGTGTTATGTTATGATTTCTGATCACCATCCCATATTGCTTATTGAATTAGTCCAGTCTTGGATCCCTAGAAGGTTGATTACTGCTGCTTTAAGGCTCATTCATGGGGGTCTTTGTGG